>NC_044253.1:30578694-31215194 GCF_003957555.1 Calypte anna
TAGTCCAACCCCCCCTGCCAGAGCAGGGCCACCTAGAGCAATAATGGTTTGGTTAATTTTCCTGAAAAATCTGATATGCTTATAATATGAAGAATACATTTTGTATTTTTATTTTTAGATTAAAAAAAAACCTGACAACTTGAAATTGACAAATTTTAGTTTTTAAATATCAAAACAGACCCATGGAAATCAGTAGTTCTATTTGGAAACTCCTCAATAAATACATAGTTTTCACAATAGGACTAAGGTTTTCAGTGTCTCTCATTTTATCTTCTTTTTCATGTTTACTGTAGTTAAAGGAATACAGTATCCATTGAATGAAATTATATCAGTGCACCCCTTGAACAGAATGCCATCAGCAAAATACTCAGTACCC
Organism: Calypte anna; assembly: GCF_003957555.1. Lineage (NCBI taxonomy): Eukaryota > Metazoa > Chordata > Aves > Apodiformes > Trochilidae > Calypte > Calypte anna. The sequence continues at coordinate 30,579,071 of NC_044253.1, forward strand.
AATGCTGTTCAATTCCTAATACTGACACAACTACTTCAGAATGTCCAAGTGTCTCTAGTAACTGTACTACAGTAAATTTGCACTTGATTTTATTATTTTAAACATGGCCACAATTACATCTGAAATATGCAGAAACGAAGTTGAAAGCAATAGCAGGAGAGCACAGTAAAACTTTTATTGCTTACTAGATGATCTTTCTTGGCTTGCTAATAAAAAACATAAACATCACCTACAAGGGTTGTGGCTACATAAATCCTCCTTACTCAGTTTATAAACCTGACAATTTTTCCTTTTTTAAAAAGAAAATAAACATTAAGATAATGCATAGTTGTCAGTTTAATTTAAAAAAGCAGTGGTAAAACTCTTCTGCCCTCGTGTTCTGGGCTAGAATATTCATACAGCTCTTCAGACCATTTGTGAACTGATGCTCACAGGAAATTTAAACTTGAAACTTCTTCTGACAATGTCAGTGTTAAGGGTCTGCCAAAGCAACTCTTCCTACAGCCACTGCCTGTGTAATCAGCTGGAAAGCATTACTGCTATCAATGTTTAAATCTAGCACAGGCACTTGGTACCTTTTGACTAGAGCTGTTATTAGCACAGGTTGATCAAATTACTGAAATTATCTTCTACTAGAAAAGGATAAACTTGAAGATGGAAAACTCCTGCACTCACCAGTGTTTTGTTTCTGCTCTTGTGGCTATTAAAGCCATATTTTTCAATTATTAGTCTGAGATATTTGACAAATAAGAGGAAGCTAGCAATTATAAAAATGTCCATCACTGAAATGCAGTAACTTTATTCCAGTTTTTAGCACTGCAGCTTAACTTTTATTGCCACTATTTCAGAAACGAATGGTATAAAAGGGAAAATCTTACTCTAGGCACAACATTCTGCTTAACCCTATAGAAATAAAACAACCATAACATTTAACCTCCTGCTAAAACTTAAAAGATTCTTAGGAAACACACAACCAATTTTAAAACACTTTAAAACAACACAATTGATGATGCTGTTAAGGATAAACACACCAGTCAAATGTGGAGACCATGACATCATTTTTACACTAGAAAAAAATGCCCCATGAGTTGCACAGAGACTGAGAGTACAGTTCACCTGTTTTCATTTTGATTTTATTTCCAAACACATTTATTTCTAATAAGCAAAAAATACATTTTCTTCTAAAAACTCCTCTATCCAACTGTCCAAATGTTATTGCTAGAGGTTCAAGTTTTTTATTTGCCATTCTTGCATAGATTTTCCAAATGCTAACAAAAAAGTTTCATTTTTCTGCAGAACAATGTTCCACTTCTGATGCACTGTCAGGAAACTCAAGTTGCATTTCAGTATCTAGTATACACCAATTTTTCACATGACTAAAGCACATATTGTAATCATCTCATAAACTGTTATGGGGCACATAGGGTTTGCAGAAGTCCATATATCATTATAATGAACTAATAAACACATTCAGGGACCATTAGTTATTGATTTATTTGCAATTATCTTTTACAGACGCTGTCCCTGTTACTCCCCTTTGTGTTTAATCATACTGATTTAATTTCAGGACAAGTAGCAACCCTTATGCTAAGTAAAGAAAAACAAAGCTGTAAGAGTACTTTGACATCCAGGTACAAAGCACTCAGCTTTGCCAAGACTCTATGTAATGCATTCTTTATCATAAAAGCTAATTAATTGATTAGTGTGGTTGTGTAGCCATGAGTGCTATATCAAAAAGTGATAACACTGATTATCTCGAGCTGTAACTCAGCAGAAATAGTTTCAGCAGTGTAGGAAGGGGGTACAACAGCAGATGTGAGGGAGTTGCTGCCAGTCTGACTTCACAGCCACGCCAGCCCTGAAACTGAAACTGCTAAAAACTGCCCTAAGGTGCAAGGAATTCAGACTGAATTCATCAAGACACAGATTATAAAGCCAGACCAGACAACGTCTGTAATCAATTCTGCAATGCATAAACCCACAGCCATTGCACTTCCTTGAATTAATTCCCACCGGAGATAGACACAGCTTAAAAAAGCCATTATTTAGAAAATCACAGGGGTTTTATGATGGAAGAACTTACTGTAACTGCCCCTACATTTGAGTAAAGCCTAACTACATTCTCTGTTAAAAAGCAACACTGTTTCTAATGCACAACACCTTTAGGTTCTACTTTTGTCTGCTAAGTAAACAGTCCTGCTAAAAATATATTTTAATGCCTTTGTCACAGTCAGTACTGAAGAATTCCTTCATTAAACCTGCCCTCATTGATGTCCTTGCTTGCTGCAGGGGGCTTGGCCTAGATAACCTCTGAAGGTCCCTTTTCTGCCCTGTCCTGGTTTGGGCCAGGATCAAGGTGATTTTCTGTCTTGTACTTCTGCTTTCAGCTCAGTCTCTTGTAAGGAGCTGCTCTTGCTGAAATTAACAGCAAGTTTCTCAGTCAGTGTGTGCTTCTAGGACTGATAACACTGAATGTTTGCAGTTACTGCTAGAGACTGGTATGAACCAAGGACACTGCTCAGCTCTGAGGAACATCTTACCCTCCAGAAGGAACAAAGGAATAAAGAGGTCCCACCTGCAGCCCTCCTTTCTGGAGGAACAGACAAGATAGATGCCAGAATTGACCACACAGAGTATTCCATCCCATACACCTCATACTCAGTATAAATTTGAGGGATCACGAGGGTCAAGTGGAGCTTCCAGCTTCCGGGTTCCTGCCCTTCCTGCTTCCCTTTCTTTGCCCTTAACCTGTTTCCTTCAGCAACCTGGGAGGATTCCATCCCTTCCTCTGCCTGTGGTCCTGATCCCTGCCAGTCCATATCTGTGTGCTCCTGCCTCCAGCTCCCGACTGCTGCTGACCCCAGGAGTCCAGCCTGGACTTTCCCAGGGCTGTTCTGCAGCCTTGGGGGTGACGTGAGAGTTACTGGGGGAAAGGGGGAGGAATGTGGTATCAATTTTCCTGTATATTTGTATATATTTAGTAATTTTCCCTATTTATCATTACTGTTCCATTAAAGCTGTGTAGTCTAGTTTCCAACCCATAAGTCTCTCTCCCTTATTCTCTCTCCTTTCTTCATCAGGGAGGAGAGAGAGATTGATAGAGAGCATCTGTCACTCAGTTTAATTGCCAGGCCAGTGTTAAACCCTGACTTGCCCACACTATTCTATCATTCAATGAACTTTGACACTGTAGACTTTTTTTATTTAGTTTACCAAGGGATCCAGATTTCCCTGGGTTTACCTGGTCTCTCAATGAAATCAAGTCTCTCCAGTCAGTCTGTTAACTTTCTCTGTTGCTGTAAATCAAATCCTAATAAGATTTCTGATATATTTTTTCCAAAGTCACATCTAAAAATGCTAAATAGCTTGTGAGAAAAATAATATTTCTGAAAACTTTTGATGAGTCTCTGTATAAGGCTTCATGTCAGACTTCACCACAGAGGTAAAATTATTCATGTTAATTTTGTACAATTGGTTAACATTGATAAATCTTCTACAATCACAGTATTAACACAATTAATTCCTGTTATAATAGTACTAACCATGTAAACTTTTTAGTTCTCTGTGTTACCCTAGTGCTCCATTTCATAAATCATGTTTTACACCCTAAAAATAGTGGTGGAAGTTAACACAGATGGCTGACACAATCTCCCAGAGACAGTTTTTTAGTAGAGAATGAGATGAAAGGAGGGAATTTGCTTATTATCACCTCAGTTACAGAACTGGAAAACTAAGCTTTTGTGTGGGCAATCAAACACTGCAACATTTTATTCAATTCTTGAAACCTAGTCCATCTACTCTCAATAGAAAGGTAATTTGTTTATGTGGGTTAGGACAGATGGCATGGCGACCTAAATGAGTTTTACTGTGAGAAACAGCAATGGTTTACCCAATATATCTGTAGGGTTTTTTGTATTCAAAATCACATCTCCTTAGTAAGAACACCAGTAACAGTTTGTATTACTTTTTATTACCATTGGTACCTCAAAAGCAACTCAATTTTGAAATGGAACTAGATTCAATTTTTCTTTTATCATCTCTCTCTTTAAAGTGTAGAATACCCTTAAATACACAGCATCTCCCTGTTCCATCCTCTCTGACAGACTCAAAGGGAATATGTGAAACCAGTGCTCCACAACTGCTCACCCACAGGTCCAAGTCAGCTTGCAATTTCATTCTAAATCTAGGCACTTGGGTGCTATCTTAACAGTTTCAAAGCTTTTATTTGAGAAGTCAAATTTAATTCAGCAGTAGTTACAGCACAGGATGAGTATGAAGAACATGGGCATTAGCTTTATAAATTTTTAATAGTGCTATATATCAATATTTCTTGATGCATTAGGAGTAATGCCACAGCCAGTTATGAGATGCAAGGGGGTAAAACCTCACAGAATTAACTGATCAGTTTTGTGCCTAAATCTTAAAGGGAGAAATAACAGAAATTTACAACAGACAGATAAAACCCAACACAACCCAGAAAAAGAAAGAATTTCTCTGATCACAGGTTTTACCAGCCTATCCTATCGCAATGTGGAGGACATTTCCAGATATAAACTCTGGATAAAAGAGTTTCAGAAAAACTCAAGAGTCTTGGATGTAAGTGGAATGAGACAGTAGCAGAAAAAACAGGCTGAGACTTGGACACTCCATGGAATTCCATCCAAAAGCATACAAAACCTATCATACAAAATTAATTCAGAGCAAAATAAACAGTAAAAACAGGGGTATATCACTCAGCTCTGCAGAAAAGTAGTCCCCTTTCAGGTTGGATTTTCTTTTTACTGTCCTTATAACTTCAAGTACTGCCTTTCTTTACTCTCCTAGCAAAGGCTTTTTCTAGTAACTTCCCCACATTTACAATGGTTCAAACTCTTTCTTAAGCCCAGATTCAAAAGTCATAAAATCATCTCTAACTGCCCTTTGAATATGCCTGGGCAGGGATGACTTTTTTAGTGACAGCAATGACCCATACAAAAATGTAATTAAAATCAATTCTAAGTGTAAACCTCGCTCCCACGTGTGTTTTGCAATAACTTGTTTTAGTAAATATCTATCTTCTACCTCATCCTCTTGGCATCTTTATGACTTTAGTAAAAGCTTTAGGGTAGCAACCACCTTAACACCTCTTTACAGTGAGCCCAAGTGGGCAGGAGTAGGCAAATTAGATTTCCTTTGCTAGTATTCTACTGTACCATGAGTTCTGTCTCATTGTCTGTTGTTCTTCCAATATAAAAACTTCACCATATCTTTTCACAAACTTAACTGTAGCTTTTTTGCTCTCCTTTTACCCTCTGAAGTTCTAAACCATAACCATCTTCTATCCTCTTCTGCCATCTATATTCTGTATAGTTGCCTAGTTCTTTATTTACTTGCAGACCATAGTTATCTGCTATATTCTTACCAGTCTTTCGCTCCATTATTCTTTTTCTAGTTTCTATGTGTTTCTAGGTACTTAAGTGGTATGTGCAAAATGTTGTGAAGCATAATTATGAAATTCAATTATAAAAAAGGAACCTGCTCTGCCACCTTTCCCAGTCCTACTCCAACTGGCATGTATTTCAAAGTGTCCTTGCAGAGGAATCAACAGAAGGACAGGAGAAGTTTCTGAAAAATAGCATTTCTGGGAAATACCTTTTGGATGTGGGTATAAAACCGATTTCAGCTGGCAGCTTCCTCAGCTTCTCTTTTCTGACCTAGGGTACATGATTTCAAGCCTCCACTTGTTGGCATTCAAGCAAACAGAATTGTTACAGCTCACTTTTCATCTGCAACACAAGATTCACAATCACCTGTTTTCCTCTGTGCTTCCCCCAAGCCCACAATAGTTTCTGCATCATGTTGCAAATTGCCTTTTTATTTCAAACTCCCCAAAGATCCAGCCATCTTGCTTACAGATCTTCCTTGCCTTTCTCCTCTGTCATTTCATGGTTTTATCTTTCATTTCTACCCTCAGCTGTTACACCAGCACTTAAATCCTTTCATTTTTTGTTATGCTTCTGCCTTCAGTCTGCAGGCAGTATTTGGCAAGAGATTTCACACAGTAAGACTGGAGAAAAAAACCCACGATTTTTACTCAGAGGAACTGCAGTTACTAAAGGCATTTAATACGTTTTAAAAGATCTTTTCAATGGGATCACAGCCACTGCTGCACATCAGATAAAAATCCTGTAATGTTACAGCCATAAACTGCACCTTTAGACCGTCTTTGTGTTTGCCCTGAAGGACATTGTGATAAAGTCTCCAACATCCAACCCCTAATTAAAAATTCTCTATTACCTTGCCTCCAGATCAGACTCAGAAATTTGCAGGATTCACACTGGCATTTTTTTTAGCTATTATTGGAGTTTGTGCTATAAAGAAAACAAAGGCCACATTCAGGATCAGAGTTCTGCTACATAAAGGAATGTTCACTGAAACACACCAAACATCATTCCTCCCTCAAGTTCTATCATCCCCGCAATAAAATACATACTTATTTTTCTGGAGTTGAAAAAACCTTATGTTAAATGTATACAGGCAATGAATTTCAATAAAAGCTGTACAGCATCTCTGATTCCATTTTCTCAGGACTAACTTCAGACCAGTAGCTTCTTTAAAAAATACCTTATTTATTCAAACCAGAAACATTTAAAAGAAAGAACATTTTCAAATAACAACTGGCATGAGCATAACTTAATTATCAATACACCATCCAGAAAGACTGGCAAGTCTAGAATTTCACCAGTGCTGAGTCTCCTGCTGAAAGTCAGACACATCATTGCACTGAGGGGGAACCCATAGACAAATCCAAGTTTTTTGATGCCTCATCTTTCAAGTCAGGTCATAGTACTCTTTCTAATTTTTGCTAGTGAAGTGAAATTACAACTTGATTTTTCGTCTGTGTCTAGGATAAACACAGATGGCAGCTTATATGGGAAAAACCTTCTGTGGCATCCAACCACATTTTCATGAAAAAAGGAAGAAAAAACATTGTGCAAAACCATAATTAAAACAGGTTATGTAATTGTGTTTGAAGAGCAGGATCCTAATTCCATATTTCCATGTCTAAACTAACCTATGGGGGACTTTTTAATGCAAAGTTTTACTGCTAATACAAATGCACACTGTCTGTGTGCCTGTGACTTTAATACTGCCTTATGTTTTTTGGAGGCTTCTCGCAAATCAGTGAGTACATTCTCTCCAAAAATTTCCTTTTCTGACTCACAATGTAAAGAGAAGTTAAAGAACAAATCAGGAGATATATTGTTAGCATCACAGAAACTCAAAAGACTACATATATTTCCTTTTTAATGTAAGCCTTAAAAAAATCTGAGTTATAGTAATGCATAAAGGACAGGGGGAGTAAATCAGCACAGAATTACCTATATACTCCTTGGGGGTTGGAGGGAGGGTGAGAACCAACCAACCAACCACAAAAAGCAGCTTTCAAAGTAACAGCTGAGAGCAGCAGTTCAAATACCTGTAGAAAAGACACTGAACAGAAGGTCTCACTACGTAACCAGTATGGTTTTTGCACTGACAGGTAATGCTTCCATATTTGTAGCTGTCCTGGTTTGGGCCAGGATAAAGGTGATTTTCTGTCATGTACTTTTGCTTTCAGCTCAGTCTCTTGTAAGGAGCTGCACTTGCTGAAATTAACAGCAAGTTTCTCAGTCAGTGTGTGCTTCTGGGACTGATAACACTTGATGTTCATAGTTACTGCTAAAGACTGGGATGCAGAACCAAGGACACTGCTCAGCTCTGAGGAACATTTTGCCCTCCAGAAGGAATAAAGGAATAAAGAGGTCCCACCTGCAGCCCTCCTTTCCAGAGGAACAAACAAGACAGATGCCAGAATTGACCAAACAGAGTATTCCATCCCATACACCTCATACTCAGTATAAATTTGAAGAATCACAAGGGTCAAGCCAGCTTCCTGCCCTTTCTGCTTCCCTTTCTTTGCCTGTTCCCTGTTTCTTTGGCATCCTGAGAGGATTCCATCCATTCCTCTGCCTGTGGTCCTGATCCACGACGGCCTGAATCTATGTGTTCCTGCCTCCAGTTCCCGACTGCTGCTGACCCCAGGAGTCCAGCCTGGACTTTCCCAGGGCTGCCCTGCAGCCTCGGTGGTGACGTGAGAGTTATTGGGGGGGAAGGGGGGAGGAACGTGGTATCAATTTTCCTGTATATTTGTATATATTTAGTAATTTTTCCTATTTATCATTACTGTTCCATTAAAGCTGTGTAGTTTAGTTTCCAACCCATAAGTCTCTCTCCCTTATTCTCTCTCCTTTATCAGGGGAAAGGATTAATAGAGAGCATCTGTCACTCGGTTTAATTGCCAGGCCAGTGTTAAACCCTGACAGTAGCTGTCCTGCACACTTTGACAGAACAATAAAATGCAAAGATTCATGCAGCAGCAAGTCTTTACTCTAACACTAGAATTTCAGCTTTCTTAAACCAAAAAGCCCCAAACAAGGCATGTACACCTGCATTATTTAAATAGGAGCAGACAGAACTTTAAACCATGTAACTTTCAGAAGAAATTTGTAGAAAAAAATTCAGCTATGAAGTCGTCCTTATAACTAGACAACCTCTCACCATTGGTTCAATTAACATGCACAGACCTCAGCACCTTCAGCAAAACTCTGTCTCGGATGCAGAAAGACTTTTGGAATTCTATAAGAATCATCACAAGCTTGAAATCCCCCCAGAAACTGCCACCTATTATATATAGAATATGAAAGGAAAATGAGATTTCATGTAACATTCTAATTTAACAGCTAGCAGGGAGAGATGAGCTGGTGTTCTCACACAGCTTTTCCCTTGTGCTGAACAGCCTTGTTTTGACCCCAGGGGGATCCTCCTCTAACTAAACCTGCTGAAAGCAACCACCAGAAAAACAAATTCTTCCCTGCAAAGAATGAAAGGAAAAGGGAGAAAATAGGGGCAGAAAACAGGAACCTTTTCATTGGCAACAAGCTATTAGATCTCTTTAACAGATTATGAAGATTCTAGATTACTAGAAAAATAGCCTTCTCAGTACAACATTATATAATTATAGCTGACTTTAACCAGAGGCTGGATAAAAAACTTTTTAGCATGCTTAGAAAACTTAGGCAATAAAATCAACCCAGTCTCAGCATATATGCCTTCAATTCTCAAAAGCATTTATGCATAGATTCCCACTAACAGGGCACCTAAACATTTTTTAGAGCTTTAAATACTAATTGCTGTTAAATGAATAACCAGTGTTTTGAGAAGAAAAACTGAAAACCTTAAAACCCTTTATTAAATGGCTTACATGGATTGGGTGTGTGACTGAATTGTATTAAGAGGATATAAACTACAAGTAGAACAACCTGGCATTTCTAGAACACAGGCATGTACCTGTGTAGCTAAAAACAACAGCCAAATTTCTGTTGATGCAGACTCAACAAAAACATAGCACTAATGCAATCAAACTACAGCTATGTCATTAATATATGGACTAGAACAATCCCATGATACACTAAAATAATACTGAACCACGTTTGGCTGGGAAGAGTAAAAAAGGTCACTCTTTCCTTGTTTCCTCATTACTTTGATGAGTATCTTACTTTTAACATGAAATTCATGACTAATTAACTCAATTAGTAGACATTTTAAAAAATTAATAAAAAGAAAGAGAATCTGCATTATTAGGAGCAGTATTTATAGCTCCAAAGTCTCCAATTTGAAAGCTTTCTGACATTCATAAATTATTCAAGAAAACAAACTGTTTGTTCCAAAGAAAGAGAAAAGGATTGTTTCAAAAGGCATAAAACTTATGACAAGCTAAACCACCAGTGAGCAGCTCATCTAGCTGAATAAAACCAGTCTCCTGCATGGGTGCTGCTATGTCCTGGCTCAGCTCCTAACCCCAGGGCTGGCACCTGCAGCCTGATTTACTGCCCCGAGCTTCTACTTGTGCAGATGATGAGATGGTGGCATGATCTTTCTGAGTGTTTATCCTGACAGAAATACACTACACACAGGTTGTAATGAGTTCCTGGCTATGATTCTCAGACCAAAAATCAATTAAATGAGCACCAAGGTTAAGAAAAGCATGTGAGTGTATTAGATTGCTTGTGGTTTTAGAAAGAAAACAGGTGTTGTGGAATACAACACAGGGCATATTCAATCAGCCTGAAATTTGTTCCTGATATTGTTGGCTTTCCCATCTCGTTCTTTTTATGTTTACACCATTTCTAAAATAATTAGCACCTAATAGGCTGTCTTCCATTAAAAAACAAAACTCTACAAATAAACAAAGGTGCCAACAAAGCTATTTCAGTTTCTCTTCACTGTTGTTTCCAAAACTTTTTTAGCCTGTGAAGATGTGTGAGATCAAAGTCTACATCAACAGTTGGCTCACAGCTTTGGTGACAGCTACAAACTGGCCACCAACTATTTGTCTGCAAAAGAGAAGAGAAGAGAAGCTGGAGACAAAATCAGAACAGGTGAAGTTTAGTCAACAACAGAAAAAAAAAGCTGCCAAAGCCTTGTATCTTGGCATTCAAGGGAATACCTTTTTCAAATTACTATTTTTGGACAGAATTAATTATTTAACAATTGACTGTCCATCAAAAATGCCAAATACAATACACTAAAAATGAGGAACTATCTTTTTCCCCCTCAAGAATAATCTTGAAAAGCAAAGAGATTGCATAGACTCTCTCTATCTTCATTACTATTTAGCTTATTTGTAATAATGCAAAACCAAGGATGCTATCTTCATGTTAAGCAACCCTGAGATCTATGCTGCATAATTGGGGTATTTTGGTTGACTATGACATTAACATGAATGTGTGCTGCACTTTCTGATCATTTCATCTGCTGGGTCCAAGACAGAGCATGCAGCCAGCACAGCCTAGCTATAACTTTTGCATGAAGTGTGAATGAGGCTCATGAATTTCTTATTCATTACATCCTTTTCCAGCCATTTTCTTAGGCTATGGACATTAAAAAGTCTCTTTATATAAACAGCTGAGACCAATGTCACAGCTCAATCCATTGGTCCCTAATTAGCTACAAGAAATAAGCATTTTAAACAAAATTTTAAAAGAGAGCCAGAATCCATCCAAATTGTGGAAGTACAGAGTACACAAGAAGTCTCACATTAACATAGACCCCTGGCACATGACTCCAGTTTTACAAACATTATGCATATTGATTATTTTTCTCCTTTCTTTTGCTTTTTAACCTATAAAAGTGGTGGAAATTGCTCTTGACAGATGGAAATTTCAGCAAGCAATCTCAATGTTGGCTGTATTGCTTCAAGAGAAAAATTTATTTACAGAACACATCAGGTTGGTTTGCTTTCTACCAAACATTCCTGCAAAAATAAAAGCAGCTTCAGATATGCAGTAAATTAAATGCCTGATTGGCTGATCTCCTCTGGATGGTTTGCAATACATAGCACATTCTCTCAGCTATATAAACACAATACAGTACAAACCTGTTACCATAAATACAGAAGTGAGTGATATGGTAATACTGCAACCACTTCAGTGTGCTTTCTGTAACAGATTTCTATGCTAGACTCTCAAACTTGTGTAAATAAGTTTAATTCAGCATCTTAGTTGAAGAAGTTTGGATTATTTACAAAGAGTGCAATAGTAGGAAAGAGAAGGATAGGTGTTATGGATGAGAAAGGAGGTCTGAAAGGAAGCAAAAAAAAAAAGAAACGGAGGAGGAAAAAGAAACGAAGAAGGAAAAAAGAGGCAGGAAATAAAAAAAGAGGCAGGAAATAAAAAAAGAGGCAGGAAAAAAAAAAAGAGGCAGGAAATAAAAAAAGAGGCAGGAAATAAAAAAAGAGGCAGGAAATAAAAAAAGAGGCAGGAAATAAAAAAAGAGGCAGGAAATAAAAAAAGAGAAAAAAAGAAAAAGAAGAAAAGAAAAAAGAAAAAGAAGAAAAGAAAAAAGAAAAGAAGAAAAGAAAAAAGAAAAAGAAGAAAAGAAAAAAGAAAAAGAAGAAAAGAAAAAAGAAAAAGAAGAAAAGAAAAAAGAAAAAGAAAAGAAAAGAAAAAAGAAAAAGAAGAAGAGAAAAAAGAAAAAGAGGAAGAGAAAAAAGAAAAGAAGAGAAAAAGAAAAGAAGAGAAAAAAAAGAGAAAAAAGAAAAGAAAAGAAAAAGAAAAAGAAAGAAAGAAAAGAAAAAGAAAAGAAAAGAAAAAGAAAAGAAAAGAAAAAAGAAAAAGAAAAGAAAAAAGAAAAAGAAAAGAAAAAAGAAAAAGAAAAGAAAAAAAGAAAAAGAAAAGAAAAAAGAAAAAGAAAAGAAAAAAGAAAAGAAAAGAAAAAAGAAAAAGAAAAGAAAAAAGAAAAAGAAAAGAAAAAAGAAAAAGAAAAGAAAAAAGAAAAAGAAAAGAAAAAAGAAAAAGAAAAGAAAAAAGAGGGGGAAAAAGGAAAGGAAAAAAAAGAAAAAAAACACCAAGAAAAACAAAAGACATTCTTTTAAATGAGATGGGAATCTTCTTGAGTACAAAAACCACATTGTGCTTTTTCCCGAGACAAAGCTCTGAGAGATCACGGCCAAACTGCAGTAAGAAATTACACTGAACTGATAGAGAACCAAATACTTTTGCAATATAACATGAAAACATTCTTAAAGCATTCACAATGTTGTCATGTGTGTAAAGGGCACTCAGTTTCACAGTTGTGCATTACACAGCTGGGTGCATGTTGCAGAAGCTGACTTGATGCACCTTTACTGTCTAATCACTCCGAATTTATTTCTGTTCCACTGGCATAAAAAGCCCACCTGTAAATGCAGATTAATTTCCAGCAGAAATCCTTCACCAAGGAACCATTCCTGGGGAAAGCGAAGCCTTTACTTGACAGTAATGAAGGTGCTGCCAGTTGACAGCTGTTCAGCAATCTGTAGCTGGTGTTAAGGTCAAAGAAAATAATGAACAGAGATGAGGGCAGCAACCTCAAAGGGTCTCAAACACCACAAAAAGGCCAAGAGTAGCTTCTCTCTGCCCTACTCATGTTTCTCCTGATGACTGAGATTACACATTTTCAGTTCTCCATCAGATTTTTCTCCCTGCTGGCAGAGGTTTCATTTCTGTTATAACACAGCATCATAGAACTGGCTGAGTTGGAAGGGACCTCAGAGATCATCAAGTCCAACCCTTGATCCACATGTAAGAGAAGATCAACAAATCCATAATTAGAGAACAAGTTTCAATCACGTGAAGCCTGTCAGGCCTAGATTTGAACTGGAAATCCAATTAGAAAAAGTCCTGTGATCCATTAGCATAACCTTCCTATTATGTGACATTCCAATGAAAAACACTTAAATTTGCTGGAGAAAATTGTCTGATTATTAATTCATAAACTCAAACTCTTTGGCATAGAGCCTTAGCACTTGATTTCATTTCTTTGTATTCAAACAAAAACAATTAAGATTTTACTTTCTGCTCCTAGAAGTATTGTTTGAATATCCAAAACAAACAACCCTGAACATGATTAGCAGTGCTGAAAACTAAATGCAGATGTTGAATTCCATTTTCCTGAAGAGATGTTTACATATGCAAAGCCTTTGTTTAAATATTGGGGGAAAAGACATAAAAAACAATATCCATAACTTAGAATAGAGTAGTTAACTTAAAATACAAATACCACAGTTAGTGAGCACCTGAGCCCTGCCTTCCAGATTTTAGGCAAATGAATGCTTATTTCTTATTTCAATCAAATTTCAGCAATTTGAAAGGGATGTAGTTTTATGGATGAGTAATTTAAACCGAATTACATTAAAATGGAAAAACAAAAAAACAATTAGTATTGTTAATTTGGCCTTATTTAATTTTTTTTTCCTCCCATGTAAGTGTATGATATAGTATTGGCCTTTCTTGTAGCCATATCCCTGAATACCAATGTAAATTAACTGCTGAATTTTATATTGCAAATGTTTCTTCTGGAAGAAGATTTCTTTAAAAACACACTTGTGCTTATTGCCCAAGTTCAAAAGCAGTTACAATTCAGCATTTGGACTTGCAACTGTATAATAATTATAATTAACTAATTAACATTTTATATGTATTTTATTGATACCCCAAAATATCAAAGCAGACTGAAAACTAAAACTATGCCCAAACTTTTTTATAACTCTTCCTATCTCTTGCACCATAAAATTTTTATTATGAAATTCATCTTGAAAAAACCAGAATAATTATAAATGGGAACAAACTTCTATAGAATTTAGTTTTTTCCTCCTACATACATAAAAAAATCTCTCTAAAAGAATCCACATTTTCAAGTGTAATGAATTTTGCATCAATAGCATTGTAACCAAGGCACCCAGGCAAGCGTGGATGTTGTGTCTCCTGCAGTGCATTCTAATGGAACTTGGTGATTTCTCTTTTCCTTCAAAAGAACAGAGAGCTTGACAGAAGCCAAACATTCAGAAGAGTAGCACAGCTGCACAGTTATAGGGAGAAGCTGCACTGGCAAAATCCCAGTTGGCTTTTCACATGAGCAGGTTTCAAAACCTGTGCTGTAAGCCCTGCACATCTTTGTTAGTGAAGAAACAGGACAGACTCATTCTTCTTGACCACTCTAAAAATACCAAATGATTTTGGAGAGAAATTGTAAGGATTTGACAGTGGGAAAACAAAGCATTATTATAGAGTTAATGAAATTACTCAGTTGTGGTCTCAAATGTCAAACAATGTTGACATTACCAAGAGCTGTACAAGCATCATCCCACCAGCTGCAGCATGTGCATGGTATGGAAGCTCTTGTCCTGTTGCCATGTTCCCTCCTAAATCCTACAAAGTCAAGTCCTATGATAAAACACAGAGGGAACGAGGGGAAGCATTGCAGGGACTCCTGTGACTCCTGAAGTAATCCTTATGCACAACACAATTCCCAACTCCCCAAGTTTGACAGGGCTCTCTGTCCTGAGAAACAGCCATGGCAACATCTATCAGTAAGCAACCAGAGAGTAGTCTGGGTTGGAAGAGACCTTAAATGAGCTGAACAGGAGCCAGCAGTGTGCCCAGGTAGCCAAGAAGGCCAATGGCATCCTGGCCTGGATCAGGAACAGCGTGGCCAACAGGTCCAAGGAAGTGATTCTGCCCCTGTACTCAGCGCTGGTGAGGCCACACCTCGAGTCCTGTGTCCAGTTCTGGGCCCCTCAGTTCAGGAAGGAGATTGAGGTGCTGGAGCAGGTCCAAAGGAGGGCAACCAGGCTGGTGAAGGGACTCGAGCACAGAACCTCTGAGGAGAGGCTGAGGGAACTGGGGGTGTTCAGCCTGGAGAAGAGGAGGCTCAGGGGAGACCTCATCACTCTCTACAACTCCCTGAAAGGAGGTTGGAGCCAGGGGGGGGTTGGGCTCTTTTCCCAGGCAACTCTCAGCAAGACAAGAGGGCAGGGTCTCAAGTTGTGCCAGGGGAGGTTTAGGTTGGACATTAGAAAGAATTTCTTTACAGAGAGAGTGATCAGGCATTGGAATGGGCTGCCCAGGGAAGTAGTGGATTCTCCATCCCTGGAGATATTTAAAAGGAGACTGGATGTGGCACTCAGTGCCATGGTCTGGTAACTGCAGTGGTAGTGGATCAAGAGTTGGACTTGATCTCTGAGGTCCCTTCCAACCCAGCCAATTCTATGATTCTATGATAAATATCATCCAGTTCCAACCCCCCTGCATACACAGGGACACATCCCACTAGACCAGGTTGCTCCAAGCCCCATCCAACCTGCACTTGAACACTTCCAGGGATGAGGCAGCCACAACTTTCTTGGGCAACCTGTTCCAGTGCTTCACCACAAAACATTTTAATGTCTTTATATACATTTGTTAATATTTTTAACATATTTTTAGCAACACTCAAGAGTTTGGGTTTTCTTCTGGAACTGAATATAATTTCAGTAGGTCCCATTTTGCAGGAAGTCACAACATTCATATATAGGAAATTAGCAATTTTATTATCAGCAGTTTTTGCAAATGGTTATAGCCAGAGTGAGATTAACAGTCTCACAAAAAATAGGTTATTATTATAAAATCTGTCTCTATTTACACTCATCTACAGAAAGAAATATATGAATATGCAAAGCATATATGAAATTAGAGTGAGGATCAGATGCATCTCACTTCCCAGCATTCTTCTGTATTTGTTTTCACTCTCAGGGGCTTTTAATTTGTTATTCTCAGCAGCCTCTAGTGACTTAAAATAAGCAATGTTCCTTAGCACACAGAAACCCTTTGGATGCTTTAAAAGGTAATTTTATCAGGACTAATGGCTTCAAATATCAAACAATCTTTTTCTAGAAATGCACAAGCTTGGTTGTCTTGATTTAACAAAGCTGAGTGATGGGTAGAAAATGTGTCGTTTAGAAATTTTTCTTACAAATGTATTTTGTATATACAGCTTTGTCTGTAACTGACATTCTTAAACATTTTCTTATTATTTCCTCCATGTAAGCCTGTCATTTTGAAACACAGGTTTAGGCAAACACTAGAACTAAAGCTGTTCACATAATTTAGAGAATCTACATCATCACAGAATATCATACACAGATTAAAATAAAAGTATTAATTTTATCTAAAAAGATTTTTTTTCTTCCTACCACTTTCAAGTCTACAGTATTGTTAAAAACTTAAAGAATTTCCTAACAAAATGTGTAACCCTTTCAAATTAAATCCCATCAAAAGCAACTAAAGAACACAGCTTACATACAGTTAATCTGGGAACATATTCTTAACATTTGAGCCACAGAACATTAATTGCCTAAGTAAAGAGGCATCATATTCTAAAGACACCTTCTAATGCCCACCCGATGGTGATCCACAGTAATGCCATCTCCCACTACCTAGCTGATAACAAGCCCCTGGACAAGATGCTGCTGACACTGTACTTGTAGAGCTAGAGTTATGCTCATCAGTTCACCAACACACATTTCCCACCTGAAATATCTTCTGGATGCTTTCCCATCTGCAGGCAATGAATCAAGTCCTTCTTGCTTCCCCAGCCAGCAAATCTAACAGGAATTATAAAAACTTCCTTTGGCACCGCTGTTTTTCAGTAGAAAGTTAGAAGTGGGCAGCTCCTTCAGGGCAAGGCAGAAAGTTTCTTCCCTGAAGTACAACCTATTTTTGGGAAATCAAACTAATGATGACAGCCAGCCAGCCACGTGGATTCTCTGCTGGTCAGTCAGCCTATTCCCAGGGGGCTACTGCACCTATGTTATTCCTCAGGAATAAAATTATCTATCCTATCCCAGTAATAAAGTCTGTGAGCAATCTATTCCAGTGCTTCATTATATTTATTGCCATAAATACTAGTGAGAACACAAACATTTTACCAGGCTCAGAGGTTTTTTACCCAGTAGGGTGTACAGGAAGGTTTTGTGTTTGCTTGATTGGCTTTTTTTATTTCAAGAGTAGAGAGTGTTCAGGTTTTTTTCCCTACATTTAAGTTTGGTGTCAAGGTCTTAATAAAAATATTTTACAAGAGCAACCATTTAGAAATCCATAGCATGAAATACATTTGTCTGGATTTTAGCTGTGTAATTTGTTTTTCAGTCCAGGGTTTTTTTAATGAAATAGAGGGATGTAGGATCTATGTGCCCAGATCCTGCTGGGAATTCAGTATTGGATTGCTTTTCCTGCAGACCCATGTACATACTATGGACCACTACAAGAAGACACAGGGGTCAGAAGGGATTGGATTCAGATATGTGAGCTGCCTGCACAAAGCCTCTCAGAAAAGTATAATTTCTGCCAGGTCATGGCACAGGCAAGACAACACAACAGACCATACCTGCTCTACTGTTCTTTCTATTCCTTTCAGCCTATTCTGATAATTTTCAGCTCTGCTGCCTGCTTAGGATTTCTTCACTGCATTAGTTAACCATAGGTAAGTCCTTGTTTGAAAGGTGGGTTGGGAGAAAGGGCAGGGAAGCAAAATAATGGGCAGGCTGTAAAGCAAAATAAAGCATTGGTAGCAGATACTAGATAGGATGCAGCGAGGTGATGTTTCTTCTGGCTCTGAAGGAAAGTAAAAATTGCATCTATTCTACTGTGACTCTCACCTGTACATCAAGATTCAAAATCATTGCAGCATTTTGGGGGCAAAAAATAGGGTACCATTAGGTAAGCTGAAATAGATCACACCAAAATAGTTTGTGGAGTTATGAGTAGCCTTGGAATACTTTATATAAATGGCAAAGAAGTCTGAATATCGTTTTCTTTAAACTGGTGGGTTTTTTAGAATATCTTATGCCTAGCTAACCTTAGGTAAAGGGGTATCTTCCAACAGCATAAGTAAAAATTGAATTTGATGATATTTTTGTTGGTTTGATTTTGTAGCAGGCAACAAATATCAAAGGAAGAAACACTTAAAAATCTTATCCAGAAAGCTCCTTGGCAAGGCAGACAAGAAAAAAATGTTGATCCTGAAAGGTTTTGATACAATCCAGTCAAAGATGCAGAGAAGAAGGTAGACAAGTGTCACAGTTTTAGACAATAATCAGACAACAAATGCTCTGTTATCCCCCCACTGCCCTTCCAGGGGAAGATAAAAAGGGCAGTAAGAGAGAGAGACTTAGGCTTGGAAAAAACCCAAAGCAAACCAAAAACCAACCCCAGTCTAGAACAGATTTAATGAACTATAATGGATGGAGAATTACAAGTATATAAATATAGAGCTCACCAACTTACCAACCACAAAAGTCCTAACCTGGAC
Source organism: Calypte anna (assembly GCF_003957555.1). Taxonomy (NCBI): domain Eukaryota; kingdom Metazoa; phylum Chordata; class Aves; order Apodiformes; family Trochilidae; genus Calypte; species Calypte anna. The sequence continues at coordinate 30,597,758 of NC_044253.1, forward strand.
TTGGCAGCAGATGGGTCCCAGGTGAGTCCAGAGTCCCAGTAAGAGCCCAAAACAAGCTTCAAACAGCCAACCCATCCCTACTGAGACAGACAGGAGAAGGCAACTTATCCCAGTGAACTTCTTTCTGGCAAAACAACTTGAATCAGGAGCAGCAAGAGCAATGAGTGACTGACAAACAAAACCACACATCCAACCAAAACAGGAAGAAAGCTCTAGCCTGCCTCTCTGAAAAGCCAATTTATAGTGACACCATGGGAAGGAGTCCTGTCCATTCAGATCACCTGAGCCACCCACTCCTCCTCAGGAGCACAGCTGCTCTCCAGGGTTCAAATTGCCTCATCAACAGGCTGGTACCAGCTGGGGGGACCCAGAAGGAGGTCAGCATGGCTACTGAAATTTTTACCCTTGTTCTCTCAAACCAGGACAATCCACCTGTTATTCCTTATCATGTGCTTCCATAACTATACACAGCAGAGTTATATACAAACACTTACATTCTACAATTTGAACTTAAGTTTTCTTGGCCAGGGTAAAATTCAGCTGTGGTGCACCCTGGACCTCACTTGTCCTCCTGTATCACCCACCAGGTGTATCCAGGGCCTTCAGAAGAATCAATCCCATGGATGGATTTGCATTTGCCCAGGGGTGAAGAAATCCACACAGCTTTTCCCAACAGGTTCCTTTCATATACAACAGGTACTTTATCCCACAGAATCATCAGAGTTGGAAGGGACTTCTGGAGATCATCTAGTCCAAACCCCTGCTAAAGCAGTATTGCCTTGATCCCATGCCACTGTATAAAAGAGATCTGATTATGCAGGGCCAGTTTAATTGCTCAGACCCCTGCTATTAACTAGCCAGGTGGCTTGTGCTAAAGATTTGTCCAAGTTTTTGCAGGTTCCATCACCCATTGTTGATGGAGGGTGTTCAGCAAGCCATTATGACATTCAATCTTTCTGGAGCATGATAAAGAATAGAATATATCCATTCTATACCATGCTTTTAGCTATCAAGTTAGTTTTAGCACTTAGCTATTAGGTTAGTTCTGAATTAAGTCCCATTCTCTGACTTAGTCCTTGCTAAGGTCCCATACAGCTGTAAAATTTGTCTTTCAAGGCCCAGAACAGTGCTGGGAGCAGTACTATGAAGCATGGGATGTTTCCAGCCATCCAGTGCTTGCTTCTACCATTGCAAGCACACAGCACTTACCCTGGCAAGCTTGAGGAATGGAATATAATCAATCTGCCAGGCCTCCCCATACTTATAATTAAACCAGCATCTCCCTTACTACAAAGGTTTTACCCGTCTGGTCTGCTTAGCAGCAGCACAAGTATTACATCCACCCTGGTCCCCACAGGGTTGTGGCTTTCCAATTCTGCTGGTTCCTTATGAGGCAGCAGGACCCATCAGTGAAAAAATCATAGCACTTATCCTGATGCCAGGGGTCTTTATGTAGAGGGCTTCCTTTACACAGGTCACTGCCTCTTTTGGTGACATTCCAAGCCCCCTGGGCAATTTGTGATTGTTTCAATGATGCCTGAGGGATCAAGGCTCCCTATTTGTGCTCTCACTTGTCCGATATGACTGATACAAATCTGCCTCAAAGTGGAAAATGCTGAAAGTAAATTCTCCTGAATCTTCAAACAATTAAAAAAAAATCTCTGTATATTCTGCTGTTTTCTGTAACCTCTCAGCACACACTGGAAAGAGTTCTCTGTGTTGACTCCACCTGCCACTCAGTCTATCTCCACTTTCCCAGTCTTTATTTAGAAACTTCCACCTTAGACTCATATAGGCATTTCTTCTTTTCATTTTGAGTTGTGAACAGATGAGCATTTCTTGGCTTGTGAAATCTTATTTCTTTTCTTCCTGCTTCTGCTGAAGCCAGAATGATTTTTGTAGTAAATTTCAGTCAAGTTCCCTTTCACCCCCAGAATACATCAAGTTGGTGCAGGTAGCACCCCTGCCTGGCTCACTCTTGTTTGAAATTCATGAGCACTGTTGACTGGTTCTGGCATCTGTGTTTCTGCAGATCTTATGTTTCCCAGATGAGTCCTAACAGAAGCCCTGATGTCTTTATTTAATCAATGGATTTGAAAACTGGAGTCGCTCCAGAAATAAGACATCAGAAAGTATGAGCCTCTTTGAATGGATGAGATTTTCTCATGGGTAACCAATAAGCTAAAGCTTAAGGTGAGAGATGTCTTTTCCAACATTTGAACACCACCTGCTTTTTCACTCCAGATTTCCTGGATCTATTATTTTTAAGCATTGCCTTTCCCCTAATAAGGACACTATCTTAGATACTGCATGTGAATTGTCTTATTTCCTAGGCTGTTGCAAGTGAATGGAACAAGTCTGTAGAGAGTGAAGGGGAGAGTTAAAACTGTGTTTGAAACAAAGATACTCACAGAATTCTGTCCTGTAGTGCATATTTACTGAACTACATACAGTTCAGATATTTTTTTTTAAAATAGTGCTTTTTTATTCAACAGTTAGGTTGCACAATACACAAAAGAATCATAGAATCATAGAATTAGAATCATAGAATTAGCCGGGTTGGAAGGGACCTCAGAGATCATCTAGTCCAACCCTTGACCCACCGGAGCAGTTGCTAGACCATGGCACTGAGTGCCACATCCAGTCTTTTTTTAAATGTCTCCAGGGACGGAGAATCTACCACCTCTCCGGGCAGTCCATTCCATAGCCTAATCACCCTCTCCGTGAAGAAATTCTTTCTAATATCTAACCTAAACCTCCCCTGGCACAACTTAAGACTGTGTCCTCTTGTCTTGTTGAAGGTCGTCTGTGAAAAGAGTCCAGTTCCCACCTCGCTACAGCCTCCTTTCAGGGAGTTGTAGACAGCAATGAGGTCTCCCCTGAGCCTCCTCTTCTCCAGGCTGAACAGCCCCAGCTCTCTCAGCCTCTCCTCATAGGGCCTGTGCTCGAGTCCCTTCACCAGCCTGGCTGCCCTCCTTTGGACCTGTTCCAGGACCTCTACATCCTTCTTAAACTGAGGGGCCCAGAACTGGACACAGTACTCGAGGTGTGGCCTAACCAGTGCTGAGTATAGGGGAAGAATCACCTCCCTGGACCTGCTGGTGACGCTGTTTCTGATTAGGTATAAATGAGTGCCTTTCCTTCCTTAGATTATTTAATGTGACACTTGGAATCAAAATATCTCATTTCCTTTCATCTATACCAACAAATCTTTTAAAATTTCTTTTACCTTATGGGCCTTGCATTCTTTTTTTTCCATGATTCAAAATGGCAACGTCTTTACTGAAGAGTGTACCAGAAATAATAGTTGTCTTCTCATTTACAATAATTAAAATAACAGTTTAAATGGGGGAATTGGAAGGGGTTTGCAGGAGTGAAACTGATATAATCATGAAGATTACACTTCTTTTCTATTCTCTTCATACCACAAAAGAACTAAGAGTCAGTGCATCAAATGCTGAGTACCATGGAGTTCAGGTGAGGGATACATAGGAGACATAAATAGAAGTAAAATCCTGTATTTCAAACAATGCAACTGTAAAAAAAGAGAAAAAGAAACAAAGTATGGGAAATCTAGGTAAAAAATCACTGTCAAACATTGTTTAGCTCTTCTCAATAAAGGTGAGTGAACACTGGCAGCTCACAAAAGTTGAGTGAACAGTGTACACAATTCTAAAACTGAAGCATTTGGATTATGTCACATTCAGAAAACCCCAAATATATTTTTATGAAATTGTATCCTTGAGCCAACATTTCAGATGTTTGTATTAAGTGTTAGGTCACACAGGAGTGGACAACAATGATGGAAATTATTTAAAATCTTTTCTGTGCCTTGTAGCTAAATAGTGATGTAACAAATGCCTGTGGTTGCTTTTAAGTTGGTGCAAAGATGAGTCATAGCTGAGCTTTAAAATTTACTTCAAGGACAGATATATATTGTGTTATTATAATATCCTTTGAAAGCTGACATGTTTTAAACTTAAGGTCCCTTTGATGTGAAGTTTATCACTGAAACAGTGAAAAAAAAATTAAGAGATAATGTATTCTCCTGATTTTAAAATCTTTGTTACAAAATTTAATTAAATTATACAGTAGCAGGCAATTGGGCTAAACTGTTCACACATCTAGCCCATAACAAACCAGTATCAATACCATAAATATTCTTAGATTGTGTGTAGAATATTTAACATTTCAATTAGTAAAAGTACACTCACAGGCCATTAAAATTGTAGAGAATCTTTAATAATGTGATTTTCATTATTTTGTTGAAATAGTTTTCCTATTTTTATAACTTTATTCTCCTAGGTTCCTTACAGAGTATATTCTATGTTTGATTGCTTTTACAAATAGAACAAGTGCAGTTTCTTTATGTATGGTAAATCCTATTTCCACATACAACATATCATGATGCAATTTCACTTTCTGAAGGTTTTTTTGGTGTAAAATTTCAGCAGAAGATGCCCTGGACACTGCTGGAGTTGATGTGTTATCTCTTTCTGTGAAACAGATTTTAAAATTATGGCCAATGGTATATTAAAAGCATACAAAAGTAAAATCCAATTTTCATACAAACGTAATAGGTTTTATAATTATTAAGGCTTCAGGTTGGAACATCCCACGTGTACATGTACAGAACCCAAGTTTCTCCAGTTCCATGGATGAAAGCACAGCAAATTGAAAACTACTGGTTCTGTGCTCTCAAGCAGAAGAGGAGCTAAAATCAAATGATTGCTTAATCAGGTTATTGAGTTTGAATATAAACGAGCACAGAATTGGAAAGATGAGGTCCCAAAATAGTTGGAAATCACTGATTACATATTCAGTAGGGAGAAGATGACTGACAGATAGTACTGGGAATATTTATTTCTCCAGTCCTTCACTGGTACAGTAAAACTCCAGACAGATAGCTATGAAAATTAACACCAGTTACAAAGATATGACTGTAGTCTAGAGAATGGAAATTTTAATGTCTTTATGGTAAATGAGATAAAAAAGCTAAAAAATTATAGACTAGAAGGTATAACTTAAACTCCCAAAGAAATTTGTAATGAATAAATGAAATTTTAGTGAACATCTGAATGAAACCAGGAAAATAGATTTACATGGAAAAAATTGCTTTAAACCAGTCTAAACAGCACCTGTAACAGGATAAGAGGTCTCATGGATAGAAGAGGAGCATTTCATGTTGTAGCTTTATCTTATTCTTAAGATACAAGGGCTCTTGTGTTTTTAATAAGGTTTTGGATACTGTCCCACAGATCATTCCAATTAGCAGCTGTGGAAATCTGGCCTGACAGGAATCTTGCTAAATTAATGGAATTTTCTGTGGAAATTTGCAGACATTGAATAGGCTTTTGCCAGGTTATGTTGCCATTAATGATCTGGAAAGTGGAACAGAAAATATGCTGACTGAACCTGCAGACCAAGTGAACTGCAAGTGCAGTTGAGGACAGGAGTACAATTCAAAACTTAATATACTGGAGATGTGATCTAAAGAAACAACATGGAATGGAAGGAAAGGTACACAACTCCACCTTTAGAAAAATTATCAAGTGTAAAAATATAGAATAAGAAACAGTTGATCAAACAGCTTTTATTTAGAATGGGCTCCAGAGTTTCCTAAATAAAACAACCTTGGCATGAATCAACAATGACATTGCAGAAGAGCTGAACACCATACTGCAGAGTGAATCAGGAATACTTGGGGGATGATATGGAATATTGGTCCTGCTTTGTTCAGCTGGCATTTAACTGGCTGCAGTATTGTGTTCACTTTGACCACAGCTCTTCAGGAGTCAAGTGGACCATCTACAACAGAGCAATAAGAATGATGATAAGGCTAAAAATAAACTGTGAAAGAAAAGGTGAAAAGTGAAATTGCCTGGTCTACAGGCAACATTAAGGAGAGACAGGATGCATCCTTTACATCTAAAAGAATTCTGTTTGAAAAAAAAAAAAAAAGGAAAAAACCCCACAAAACAGCCTGTTATAACAAGAAGTAAGAATGTAGAAATGCTTTATGAAAGATTCAGACTACATATCTACATATTAAATAGAATGTTCATATTCTACTCACTGAGTGACTACTATCACCCACTAGCATGTTTCTCACAGAGCAACATCAGCAAATTTAATTTGCCAGTGCTTTTGAAATAAACACAGATAAAGATAGCTATGATAGCTGAAGGGCTTTCAAAGTCAGTAATTATTTTCTAAAAAAGGAAAAATTCTAAAGAACTGTTGCATTTGCACTATGTTGTCAACAGCCTGTGTTTCCAGATTCTCTATTCTGATTGCATGGTAGATCGAATGGGGAAAACCAGGTTTAAGTACTTTAACTGGTGCATTTTAAATTTCTTTTTGCATGACCTTTTAGCAGCAATTACATCAGATCAAGGGAAGGAAAAGCACAGCTAACAGTCTTAGCAATGTGTTAATTCAGCCGTGAGTAAAGAAACTCATTGAGTTCAACTTTTGAATATAACTGGGTAATAAATAAGCAGCTGTTGTTTTTGCAAAATATAAGAAAGCTGCAGAGTGTCTAATCCCTGGTCACAGTGAGGCTGAGAAATTTCAAGTTCTGCAATGTCAAATCAGCTGCCACCTCTGACTGGAGTTCTGTGCATCACTAAGGCAAGGGCAAGATCCCCTTCTCATGTGAATACCCTGTCAGCAAAGAGAGCAGAGCTCACTGTTTCCCTCTTCATTTTCTCATCTATTTTCAGGACACTTATAGAAACCTAGATTATTTGAGAGTTATCTCAGTGTCAGATGTAGCTGATATTGGAAAATAGGCTAAAAATTATTGGTGGGAGTGACACACAGAGAGAATGTGATAGCAGGGGCTTCATTAATTGGGAAATCAGAGGTGCTAGGTTTTTTTTCTGATGGAGTGAGAAAAATAATTTGGTAATCATACACTCATTCAAAGCACCAGGGCAGTAGTGTATCATCCAGATAAAGACATTATTCTAGCAGGTATCATAAGCTTAGCACCCTCTTGTAAAAATGAGAGATGGTACAATAAGAGGCTGAATTGATTTTGTAACATCAGATTTTTCAAAGTGTTTCCAGACCATCACAGAGATTTCTACAGTGACCTGAAAAGGGACACTCACAAGAAAAAAAAAAAAGAAAAAAAAAATCAGACACAAACTAGATGCCTAAAAAGTCCCTCCATAGTTTCTCACATATTCCACTTTGCCAAAAGGACAATAAATAATTGATACAATTATTTAATAATAATACAATTATTATAATGCTTATAGTGATAAAATGCTTATAGTGCACATATTTTTTATTTACTGTTATACCAGATTTTGGAATGCACCATAAAAATAAAAAGCCCATAACCACTCTGAGCTTGGTGATGGGAATATTTTACCTTTTGTCACAGGAATGTGAATACCACAAACGGACTCTAAAATTTGTAATCTGGCTTGCAAACTTCTGACCTGATTTTGAAAAGAGGAGAGAATAAGAAGAGGTAATATGACAACATTGCTTTTCAACTGTATGTTCACAACACAGAGAATTTATGCTTGCATAGTTAAGTAATAAATTCCACCTATATTTTTTTTATTTTGTAATTATTTTCACTAAATTATAAGCATCACCCCTAAGCCAAGATTTCTGAATGGCCCAGTGAAACAATGTAATAAAAACCACCAGCCATTCATAATCTCACAAAATACTTGCACAAATCTGTTAGAACAATGCACAGAATACCAGGACTGTTACCACAACATCAGCTATTAACCACTGCTACCACTGCACTGATCTGAAACTTAATGGCATAATATGTCACACAGCTTTGTCATGAGGAAATGCCACAAAATATGGCATTGTGCATCACAAAGCCATCACTCTAGAATGCATTCAGTTGGAGAGGTCTTATATATGTTCCTGAAGTTTTACAATGTTGGAACTGGTCTATGCTCTGCACTTCTGAGTCAGCATAGCTACTTATAGACAGTAACTTTTGTTTTCTACAGGGCATTTTCTTTTACTTATTGACATTTCAAATATGCTCCTCAGTGGCTTAAAAGTAAACTCTCAGGTGACCTGTTTAAAACTGGTGGCAGAGGAAGTGAGAGATGAGGACTATGAGAATGAAGTGCAAACATAGTGAATACCTTCCATGTTAGCCACATAAATTGATGCTACTGCTGGAATATAATGCATTTTTGAAAGTTTTTTTCCTTTTGTTTTATTCCTCTTTTTTTGAGGAAACAACTTAGTGTTTACACACATGCAATGTAATTTTCTTTTCTTCATCTATCTTATCTGTTCTTAAAGTACCTTCTTTTAAAGAAGCAGAATATTGTGTATACCAACCTACACATCAGGCAGTAAAATACTACAAGAGGAGTCTTTTAATACAGGAGTAAAATACTACTCTGCTATTCCACCCACAAGACAGAAAATCTGCTTCTAGTATCTTAATTTTTTTTTTCTAAACTAGTAGGACATTCCTGGCTATATTTAGGAAAAAAAAATAGTATTAAAGAAAATGAAAGTAATAAATTTGTAAATGCATAGATGGAAGTGTATCAGTCTGTGGAAATATCACACCTTCCCTCAAGCTGCTGATACTAGAAGTGTAGTAAGTTCTGCACATTGCTGACTTACATAAAGCAGTCCTGAGCAAGTACAGACTGAAAACTACTCCCTGGCACTAAGTTTCATGTACTTTCTATATCAACATTTCACCAAATAACACGAAACTCCCTAACATATTCTGCTTCAAAGTACTGCATAAGGGAGTTCCTTTAATAGAAATATCCTATGTAATTAACCAAAGTAAAACCTGCAAACATTCCTTACAGCTTTGCAAGTGGTTGTTGGCTGTAGTTTTACCTGCCCAACTGCTCTGTCTCTCTCCAAACTAATTAACATCTTCTGTCTCAGAATAGTCTTGTATTTTTCAGTTAACTGCTTCAGCACTGGTTCATATGATTCATAATGTGCCTTCAGCCTGTGAATCATAGAATCATAGAATCATAGAATTAGCCGGGTTGGAAGGGACCTCAGAGATCATCTAGTCCAACCCTTGACCCACCGGAGCAGTTGCTAGACCATGGCACTGAGTGCCACATCCAGAGCAAGAAGAGGAGAAAAGAGTCCTCAAAGATGAGTTAAATCATGCATTTGTGGCTGTGTAACGTTTTCATCCCTGAATCAAAGAATAAAAGTGCTGCTAAAACATGAACAAAGAGACAAATGCATTTTGTATGTAACCATCCAACTAGAATACTGCAAGAAAACAAACAAAGAACAAATCAGATTAACAAGAGGTTTCTGTTTGTTTAGACTCATCTTTTACAGCAATCCATCCAGTTTTGATATGCTGTTAATCCTTCACACACATATTGCACATTAATTTTTGTTTATTTCTCTTTTCTTGCAGATGGATGATATTTCATTGGAAGAAAGAATTACAGCTATTATCTGCCTACCGAGTAAGATCATAATTTAGACAAGAGTCATAATAAAATTACTATTTCTTTCTCTCTTCACTGCACATTATATTTAGAATACTTAACCAGTTTAATTCTTCAGACCACCTAAAAGTCAGATATTTAATCTGAGCAATTACTTAGCAATTCTTAGCAATTACTCTGGTCCTGCAGTAGTGGCCATGGATTTCAAGGTTAAATAGAACATAGAACATGTTCTTGCTAGACATGCATTCATTGACATCAATACTGACAAGCCAAAATTCTGAGACTTATTGGGAGCTGCAGATGTAAGCCACTCCCTAATGCTATTTTAAAACATGTTCTGGTATGAACGTGCAAAGAAGAGATTCTAAACTCTTGCACCTGGCTCAGTGATCTTCAGATGGACAATGTAAAAGTTCCACTTGTGGAGAGAAAGGGGCACAAGAGTTAATAGTAAGCTTGCAGAATTCCAGAATGACAAAATGACAGAGGTAAATATTAAAAAATAAACTATTATAACTCAGTCCTAAAGGACTAGCTTTGGCTTATTTTCAACCAAAGCAACAGAGCAAATTTCACATAGGAAGTTCAAGATGTAAAAAGACAGAAAATATAATCTATGGGAAACACATATGCAAAGGTGCTATGCTCAGTGTTATCTCATTACCAGGCAATAATTCAAGATGTTATATTTAATGTTACATGTATGAAAATTAAAATATTTTTTTTACCTTTTAATGTCACAAATAAGCCTCTCTTTCTCCTGGGCCACTCGCTTATGATGCATTCGATGGAAGTTGCATTCTTGCTGAATTTTTAAGAAAGCTTCTTTTGCTTTGCTTTGACAACGTAAGAGAGAAGCATTAGTCTCTTCCTATTAGCTGCTCATACACATAGAACTAGTTTTCAGATCACTTGCCTACTGTATCCAAGTTGAAAACTTTTGGTAGTACGCCCTGTGAAGAAGAGCATGTACTATTGAGGTCATTTTGCTGCCAGCTGATGTACAAAACCATGGGTACTCTTCGCCATTACTTTTCCTCAGCTCCTTTAGATACAATTCATAGAGATTCTATCATTATACATCTCAGACATCAACCTTAATTTAAGAACAAAGGGTCTTCTGAAGGTAGACACCCAAATTATAGGTGATTAGAAAATTTATTGCAATACTGATTTTCTAACATCTACATTGCATTTGGTACATACTAGAAGGGCACATGCAAAACTATAACTATTGCTGCCTTGCAAATAGATGCATTTAGAGAGCTTTGGGATAAAACTGTACTAGAAAACCATTAGGCTGTATTCAATCATGTCTGCAGCCTGTTCTCAAGTGTTTCCTTCATGTGACAGTAGGAAGCAAAAAGGATCAATTTCAAAATTAATTAATCTGTTATTCTCTAACTGCATTCTACACACAGTTCATGGGACACTGACATACTCTGCTCCACAAAAAGATAAAAGAAAATATTCTGGATATATTCTGCACATTTTCTCCTTGCCTTTAGTGATACAGGTTTGACAGGAAACATTAGTAGGATGAATTGTTTAATTGCAAAGGATGCTTGCAATTACCTGCACAGAAACTAGATATTTATTCTTTGCAAAAATAAAGCTCATTTCCTCTCCAATGGAAGTTGAAGAGTTAGGAAAACAACGACAGTGGAGTATGCCAAAATCACATGTCCAGAAAGAAGACCTGTAACAGCCAGTGCTTTATATTTAACTGTAAAAATAATTTATAATTACTGTATATGCATTTGCTATATCTATTGCCTATACAAACTATCATATTTATATGCATACATTTCTTTGTGAGTTGTTGCTTGTAGCAGGAGTAGCTAGGCAGTTCTGCAGGAAAGCACAGTGAATTAATGCCACTTACATCAGTCAAAGCTGAGAAAAAGCTGGCAGGGAAATCAAAAGAGGGAGGGCTGCCCCTGCAGTAACACTGTGAAAAGCTCAAAGGAGCTCTGGGCATTCATGTAGCTTTGTGTGCCCATGTGCATAAATAAGAGAAGTCGTGAAAGAAAAGTAACAGGAGTGTTGCTATTGGCAGACAAGGCACAGATTATGATTCTGCTCAAGCTCCTATGCAGAGCTCAAGATTTGAGAGGTAAATGAATCAGTGGTCTCAGGACAATTTGGGAAACAACTCCATCGTGACACCACTTGCTAAATCACTACTGTGACATCTTGAATACAAAACCTGCTCTTTTGAAGCAAACCAGATGGCTTGTTCTGAGATATTGCTACAGCCACAGTAAAGCCAACATCCATTGCTTTTAATTAAGATATGTCAAAGAGTTCGGCCTCACCATTTCAGCTTTTCTCAAGCAACTAGTGTGATAAAAATAGCAGAAGAGAGCAAGGTCCAGTATCATCAAGTAGGGATTTTCAAAGTGAGTTACATGCCCTATTCCTGTCATCCTTTATTCCCCAAATGCTTCAAGTTGTATCCCTAAAACTTAAATTGAAATACAGTTTTAAAAAAGTATACTTGCATGCTTTTATTCTATCTGGCTTCTATGGCAATCAGTAGCAAGGATGCTACTAAATTACTGTGCAATTAAACACATTTAAATACAGTCCACAATACAAAAAGTGTGCACTTTATTTTTTTCATTGTATAAGTTGAGGAGAATGTGCAGGAATGGATTTTGGCACAGAAATAGAAGATTTTGTTGCACTAGAAGATTTTGTAATAGCACTAACAGTAATAGTAAATATGATTTCCAGGACTATCTTATATATAGACTGTTACTGTAGCTGTAAACTGGGTATATATTTTTAAGCATGCTTCCAAAAGTCAGGACAGAAAGATACCTGCAAATATTTAAACTTGCCAACTGATGTTTGTGAACATTGCTGCTAACCTCAGACAAAACCCATTTGCGACTTTGATTCCATCTGCCTGATTCCTTAAATAACTTAAAATATCACAGCAGTCCCTGTGATCAACATGATCTTAAACCTGATGTACTATTATGTTGTCTACCTACATGGTCAAACCCAAATGCAATACAAAGGGTCTGGCCACAAGAAAACACAAAATGTATAGGACTCAGGCTATTTTACATCACCAGAAAGGCAGAGTTTAATATTCCTGTGAAATTACAACCTATCATTTAACTCAGGCAAATATTACTAAAATATTAAATGTTTCAACAACACAAACCATCACTGAAGACAATGGCTTAAACTGAACTACTCTCCCCTAAGAGTTAGCAATGTTCAGAGATGTTGCTTTTAAATATTTATTGCATGTTGGAAAGAATAACTTTGCTTCCATTTGAGAAATATTGCAGCAAATAACACACCATCTCTTACTAATCAATCACAGCTTAGCTGTAGCCTTAAAGATAGAAGAAAGAGAAAGGGAGCTCACTTAAGTTATACTTTAACTTGTGTCACATAGCAAACCATTGTAAAATCAGTTTTGATTTCTATCACAACACAATGTTTGGTTTTAGAAATAATTTAAATAAAGACTAGGAGTGTACCTAAGCTTTAAAGACATAACTATCAGTAGCTTTGGAGTAAAATAATTATATTTATTTCTTTTAATATATGCATTCAGGGATTTTGCTGCATGTCAAGATGCCTTCAGACACGGGACAACATAATAAAAATACATAGTAATTGTATACAGGAAGTGAAGCTGATTTTTATTTTCACTTCAGATAACAAAAGACCACAACAAAATGTGACCAACAGCCAGCAAATCTACTCGCCCACCTGCTTGCCATGCAATCATGTAAATACTATATGAAAAAATATTCAAACTACAATCACAGTTAGGTTTTAGACACTGATTCTCTTCTATCAATTGCTAAACAACATTAAAGCAGGAGATGATTGGTTTACAGTAATTTATCCTGCGCCCCCATAATGCCTAAGTCCCAAATAACATATTTTTTGCAGTATAGTTGTCAAGAGTACTAAGCTCAGAAATACCAAATGTAATTAAAAGCTTTTCTGAATACGCTTCACAGCACTGTATCTCACTAGAAAAGTTCTCTGGCTAATCCAAAGAGCAAAATATGAGACTTTCTTTGCCCACAAATCCTTGATTTTTAACCAGTCATATCCACATTTCTTCAGTCCTATTAGGCATTCTGTTTTCAAGTGTAAGCTGGTGAATTCTCTCAAAACACTTGAAAACTCCTATTGTCCTCCAGATAGTGTTTGCTCCTGCTAGAATATATGCTATATCATAGCAAGGGTACTGACTACAGTTATTGAATGTTTGAACAATCAAAATTGCTGTCACTGCAGTAAATGGCGTTAGTATAATTATGATCAGAGTTTATCCAAAAGTCACACAGGAACACTGTCACTCATGGTACGTAGAGCAAATATGCTCAGTTTCACACATTATTCCAGAAACAGTCCTGTTTTAATTCATAATTTACTCAAACCAAAGTAAGCTAAATGAATTTCTCAGAAGTGCTGAACTGTTAACAGTATAAATGAAAACTTTGAAGGTTATTTGAAATAAAAAGGTTCAAAAATGAAGTGGTGACCATTAGCACAAACCAAGTTCCACAACTACTTGCACTGCACTCTAAAAGAGGAAAGCTTGTTAAAATTACTATTGATGATAATGAATATCAGAAGGACCAGATATTCTCTTTCCCCCCTTTACTATGCATTACTACTTCTTACTCAAGAAGGAGAGACAATCCCTAACTATCCACTGTCCAAAGAAGCTGCAGATGAAAACAAAGGAATGTTTTTCTATATGGCCCATCTACTAGTGCAAAAGTATATTTAGACTGTGAAATTGACTTGATCATTAAAGCTGTTTATGTAACTATCAGTCTATGGCCAATTAATTAATTTAAACTGTAATAAAACATTATGATTGGAAAATAATTTGATCATAGCTATTATCAGCAGCAATTATTACTTAAGATCTGAGTAGCTTTCTTTCTATATAAACAATCTAAATGAAAATTAGAAGCTTGAGCAATCTGGAAAATCAAAGTGATGAAGGTAACTTTTTTACAGCTCTGTATTTTAAAACTTAGCACTGGCAAAATGGCAGTGAGCACATTAGCAGGTCTCAGGGTACATTCTCAGTGAACACAAACGTGCAGATGTGCCATTCTTCAAAAAAAAGACTATGTTACATGTAGTTCATTATTGCATCACTCCATTGTATAGACTGTCTTAACTTTCTTAGGACTGAAGCACAGCTAAATTGTAAAATTAGCTGTACTACAGCTTCTACAATGTACACACAAGCATAATCAATGATGGCAATTTACAATGACATACCAGTTACCACCAGGGCCATAGTAATAGATTTTTTGCAATTACTTAAAAAAAAAAAAAAAAAAAATAAATGTAGTGGGTTTTTTTCCCCACACAGATGTTTTGTGGTAGCTGTAATGTATAGTACTGTATTGTAATACAAAGCACACAGAACCATTTATTTTCTAGTTCTACATATTCTGCACTCATGATTCTTTGTAGTAATTTGTTGAGATTGGTGAATATTGGAAATTATTTTCTCTAGCCTGGTTAATACAAATAAAAGAAATTAAGATTCTGACAGAGCTCAGAGAAAACTGAACTTTAATTATAAATGCCACCAGGAAGTAAAAAAAATGCAAAGCCAGCACAACAAACAAGAATTTGTTATTCCCATTAAGTATGTGGGTTTATATATTACCTAGCAATTTATATATATGGCACATACAGTAGTTCCACTAAGACCAAAGAACATACTTGGCAGCCAGTTGGTATTTTTCCAAATCTTTTCTCAAACGCTTATTCTCAGCCTCAAGTTGCTCATTGTGGGAATACACAGCTGGAACCAATCCAGTATCTTTGGCTGTGAACATTCCTCTCTGTATGAGTTCATACCTAGCAGCAGAGAAATAGAGAGAGACTTTATTCCACGTTTCCCTTTTCTCACTTCACTGACACCTCCCTTCTCATGCTAGCATTTACCCTAACTATACTCACAGCATTTATCATCTCAAGGCATTCACCTTTTATGATCATTAACAATTAGCAACAATGCCATCCCACCACTCTTATATTTAGTGCTTTTCATTCTGAAATATATTCTTGTTCATAATAGTCAAGAAAGATGTCCTGTCTACCACAGTACTTCAATTTAAACAACAGTTCTTTTCCTTCCTTTCTTCCAAATACCTTAAATAAAAGACAAAAAATATCTTGTTCAAATAGCATGTATATACTCACAGTGCTTTTTATCTCATATGCTCAAACACATGCAAGATTATTGTCTTTTCTGATGACTCAAAGATGACAAAGCTGAGGATAAAGTGGATTCTATAGACTCTTCAACATGGAATACAGAGCTCACCAAGGGGAATTGCTTCATTCCTTCTTGTTTGCTTATGTTGCCCTCACCTTATTTAATTATATTTACCAATATTTACCTATTTTACCAGCCCCTCAGTAAACATGATTCCGTGATGTAGAAGCCTAAAGGCTGCTTTAGTTAAACAGGTATACAGACTAAAATGCATTTTGAGAAGTAGGAGGCAATCTGGAGCAGCAGGTAGTGTTGTGTAGCAATCTCAGTAGCCCCTTGAAATAAGGTCTGCTCAGTCAAGTCTCACACCTTTAAGGACTATCCATCTTTTGATAGGATGTCAAGTATTTCTAAGAATACTTTAACAGCCAGTAAAAAAGACACAAGCATCCACACTATTATAATAGTATAAGCATAATTTAAAGCCATTTTACTACGGAGCAGCTTAAAGTACCTAAGTGGCTTCAGTGCAAAGAGAGCAGTGGTATTAGAAAGAACTCAGAAAAGCTAGGTTAGATCAAAAATTTGTGACTAACACCACACAAAATAAATACTTCTGCAGAATTACGCTTGTTCAAAGAATTATTATAAGCTATTTGTCAAAGCATTTCAAAATAAGTCAAGATTCAAGTTTACATTTACAAGCAGAAGATGCTTCTGTGCAAGCAGACACTGCAGGGACTATTCCAGAACGCAGCACATGTATGTACAAAACACCAATTTCTTCATTTACTTCTGTCCCAGAAGACAGAAGAGAAAGAACTTTAGTTGGTACCAACTTTTTATAGACCCACTGAAGACAAAGACATTGTGTGGTACTGCAGGCACATATCAGTTCAGTGGAGATGTGAGTAATTTATAAAAGGAGGTTGGAGCCAGGGGGGGGTTGGTCTCTTTTCCCAGGCAACTTTCAGCAAGACAAGAGAGCATGGTCCTAAGCTCTGCCAGGAGAGATTTAGGTTAGATATTAGGAAAAAATTCTTTACAAAGAGGGTGATCAGACATTGGAATGGGCTGCCCAGGGAAGTAGTGGATTCTCTGTCCCTGGAGGTTTTTAAAAAGAGACTGGATGTGGCACTCAGTGCCATGGGCTGGTAACTGCAGGAGTAGTGGATCAAGGGTTGGACTTGATGATCTCTGAGGTCCCTTCCAACCCAGCCAATTCTATGATTCTATGATAAATATGATCCAGTTCCAACCCCCCTGCATACACAGGGACACCTCCCACTAGACCAGGTTGGATCAAGGGTTGGACTTGATGATATCACAGGTTCTTTCCAACCTGGCTGATTCTATAATTCTACATCACAAAAGACTACAGGCTCAAAACCTTCTCTGCTGATCTTGACTGCAGCTGAACATGTTCTGGGTGGAGACTCACCAGAAGGAATAATCTGAGCATTATTTGCCTTTCTCAATAAAAAAAATAAATTGAATCTGTGACATTTCTTTCTGAAGTAATAAGGAACTATGAAAAGAAGAGCAGTAGTTACATATATTATACTAAATGCTAGCCCCTGCACTTGGGTACAAACAGCAGATCTGAAACTTTAAGACACTAAACACAGCATTCCAGGATCAGTAACATGCTGCAGAAACAAAAACTGTTTGAAGAATAATGGATTCTTGTTTGACAAGCAACTCTTACCTAATATCCTCCAAAAATATTAAAAAATTAAATTGAAAATGTCCAAAGCAAAATTCATTCTATCATCACTTTGTTTTCTTAAGCAAATTACAGTAGGAACAGGCTTTAATACCGAAAAAAGAAAAGCTGAAAAAAAAAAAAGCTGTCATTTTTTCTATTCCTTTTTTTTTTTTTTTTTTAATTTAAATAAACATTGACTGATAAGCAGGTACAATTCCTATCAGAGATACTGAAAATAAGGGCACTCCTGATTGCAAATGAGCAATTTGCCAGAATTTTATTTCCAAGGAATGACTTAACTACTCCTCAGAAAAACCATCATATTTCTGCACAAAGACACATCAGAGATGGATAATTGATAAACTTAGCCTCCAGCAGAGCTAAGACCTCTGAAAGACAGTTTTAATTAAATACAATTAATACCAATAAACTCAATATACACTTGTCTAAGACAGCTACCAAAAATGGTGGCTTTTGTGCATGTAGTAGAAATAGAATAGAAAATGAAACAGCAAAGTTGGGTTGTGAAGTCTCATTATCTTCCATCAACCTCTTCCTGTAAAACTTACAGAACTCCTAAGTATCAAGCAACTGCCAAGCAGCTATTGTGCTCACTGCTTCTCATTACAGAAGGGAACTGTGATGCAAATAAAGCAGTTACTTCCATGCATTTTGCTAAGCTTTTCTGAACAACTGGGCCATTATTCTTGACCTGTTATTTAAAATTAACCAAGAATCTAGAAGCCTATGGAACAGAAGGTCAACTATGATTTTACAATCAAATGCCAGTGCAGACTGACTAAAAATTTTACATTTTGTTACTATATACATTACACTGAATGTGAGTTTCTACCAGTTCTAAATCAATCAGATGGCAGTGAGGCACTGCAATAAATTCATATATAGCTCAGGATAATCCTTTACCAAGGGATAACTCACCTAGATATCAATTCAGAGATGAAAATTTTAAGTTTTAGCTTTTAAAAAACTTACTGAAAATTATCATTCCAACCAATAACTTCTTAAACAGTTTCAACAAAAGGGTAAGAAATGAGTGAGCACAGAAAAATAAAGCATCTTTTTGCCCTACTGCACTCCTTCTATCTATTATGGCACTCAAGTAGAAAAATTGTATTATTATGTTATGCTTGTTAGGCAAGGAAGTAGGTATTCTTTCTGCAAACTAAACTTGGGGTTACGTGGTGCTCTGAAAGACTTCTGATGTAAAAACTGAATCTGTTCTAGGGTGATGCTGTTAATCACCTCCCTTGACCTGCTGGTGATACAGCCCAGGATTTATTTGGCTTTCTGGGCTTGTTAACCCTGCTGACATGTTGCTCCCAGTCACCTTGAGGTCACAGATATCTCTCACACTCTGCAGTTTTAAAGCAATTCAGTAGCAGGTTGTGGATGGACAGGATTCTGGGGTCTCTTAGCTGTGCAGCTACAGATCTTCAGGGCTCTGAGGGCCTGACCGCATTGTACGCAGGTAGCAAGCACTATCTGAATTGAAAAACAGCATTTGGAGTCTTTTAAGATACATCTTATAGCAGGCCACTGGGACAGCCAGAGCAGCAACAAGCTTTGGTTTACAAACAGCCCTGGTAGTGCTTGTATTTCATGTACTTCATAAAATCCTTGAATCATAGAATCATAGAATCGGCTGGGTTGGAAGGGATCTCAGAGATCATCGAGTCCAACCCTTGATCAACTACCGCCACAGTCACTAGACCATGGCACTGAGTGCCATATCGAGTCGCTTTTTAAATGTCTCCAGGGACGAAGAGTCCACCACCTCCCCAGGCAGCCTGTTCCAATGTCTGATCACCCTTTCCGTGAAAAAATTCTTTCTAATATCCAATCTGAACTTCCCCCGGCACAATTTAAGACCCTGCCCTCTTGTCTTACTGAGAGTTGCCTGGGAAAAGAGCCCAACCCCCACCTGGCCCCAGCCTCCTTTCAGGGAGTTGTAGAGAGTGATGAGGTCTCCCCTGAGCCTCCTCTTCTTCAGGCTGAACAGCCCCAGCTCCCTCAGCCTCTCCTCATAGGATCTGTGTTCGAGTCCCTTCACCAGCTTGGTTGCCCTCCTTTGGACCTGTTCGAGGACCTCAATCTCCTTCTTGAACTGAGGGGCCCAGAACTGGACACAGTACTCAAGGTGTGAGTACTTTTTGAGGGCTTTTTCATCCTGCATTTTGTGGTTGTTTATTTCAGGTTCTAGCTAAAGGTTCTCAGCAAGCAGCTAATCATGGAAAAGCCATGTAGACACGTGTGAAAAGGTTTGGGGAATGCCAAAAAAGGCACAATTTTGAGGGTTCTTCTCTACCTAGGTCCTTCAGCACATCTGGGGCATGGGGGTCTGTGCATGTGATTCCTGGTTTTTAAGTATCTAAGTAGTTTGATAAGACCCATAGTAAACCATTAGTAAAATACTATTGAAGCCACATCCTTTGTCCCTGCTCATGGCAGAAGATTGGACTAGATGTGTGAATAGTAAATGATTCAACTGCTCATCAGATTGGGAACATGATGCTGGCAGCAGTGAGTTCTTTGGGATTAGGACTGTCAGACACATAGAATTTAGAGCTGATCAGCCTTTGCATTTCATACTTGAAAGCTGCCAATCCAGTATCTTTAATAATCAACAAAAACACTAAATAATCATTGATATTAAGGGAGCAGAAAATTTAATCGTAATTTAAGATGTTCTAAAAATAATTTAAGTCTAATGATAAATTACTTAAAGTGTAAGAGGAAGGAAAAAATGTGTGTGCAAAAAAAATACTGCCTAAGTAATCACTACAAGTGTGATAAAACTATTCATTACATCACAGAAAAAGAGTGGGTTGGGCTTAAAATACAACATAATCAAATAATGACATTTTATACAACTGGATAGAATAGCAGAACATTTTCTCAGACTCTGAAAAAAACCACAGATACTTTGGTCCAATTTAAGTGACCTTTACATCTCAGACAGACAATTACTTCAAAGCAAGCCTTTTGATAATTTTTTTCTGCATTAATTAATTTCTCATTTTAAATTCCATTAGTACTTGATCACCACAGCATGAGAGCAAGTGGCATCACAATACATAATGAGGAACCTGAGTACACTAATCTGCTCTCATTAATATTGTAAATTATCTTTCAAGCCAACATGTAACATTTTGAAATAAGGTATTAATGTAGAAAAAATCTCAGTACAGTAGAGATCCTGACGTGCTAAGCTCATTTGTAATACTACTGACATTAAAAATATTACATATAGAGGAAAAAATGCATATATAGCTAAGGATCTCCAAGATAGGGCCTGCTAAGACTGGCCCTTGCTTTGTTAAAAAGCACTTTAATTTTGCTACTGAGATAAATTCAACCTCTAAGTGTTTCAAAGAAAGCTGTAGTTTCATAAAAAGGTTGCCATTTATGCCTGTCTAGTATTATCTTTTCCATAAAAAACTGTTAAACTTCTCCAACCTTAATGCTGCTGCTATCAGTTCTTCTGTTGAAAAAGAATACAGAATTAACAGTGCTCTTTTTCTAAGTCACACTGTTATGCTATCTTAAACCAGATCATTATATTAATTCCAAAGGCAATGGCTGATTGGTGAGCTCAGCACTAATAAGAGCAGAGCCTAGCAAACTACAGCAATAACTCCCCATCAGAGAATATTTCTAAAGAAGTTTAAAAGCTTCAAGTCTTTTGTAAGAAAAATAAACTGTTTCTAATTTTTCACTTGTACTAATTTTCCAATCAAACATTTTATTAATGTATCTCTGAAGCTCTAGTGCTTAAATACTGACTACAGGATCATTCAAAGGGAGGTGTTTCCACTTCTCAGCATCTTTCCACTGTAACTTGCTGATTTAAAGCAAGTTTGTAACTGGAAGTATTTCAATAGAAGTTCATGACAAGTATCTTCTGCTCCAAAATAATCCACCTCTCCTCTCAAGCTCTGCTGCACTCCTAGCACATCATTCTGAATCAGTATTCAATAGTGCACATCCCCTGGGACTCCGTGTCTGAAGAGAGTAGTAGGGGAAATGGAGCATTGAGACAAAGCTGCAAGTTTGAACTTATGCACCAAGTAGGAAGAAAATGCCCACAACCTCAAAAAGCTAGGAAAAAAGAAGATAACAACAGATCAAGAGTTCACTCTTCTGGTTATTTCATGAATTAAATTTTAGAAAGAAACAAAACCAACTACTAACCAACCATATTATCATATAATCATAGAATGACTTAGGTTGGAAGGGACCCTAGGGATCATCTCTCAAACCTCTCTGCATGGGCAGGGATGCCTCTCATCTCAAAAAGGTTGCTTGAGACCTAATCCAACCTGGCCATGAACAGTTTCAGAGAGGGGGTGTCCACTTTACTGGGCAATCTGTTTCAGAGTCTCACCACCCTTTGACATACGTTGAGTGATGTATGAAAACCTGTGATTATTCTGCTTCAAAATACTAGGTAGCTATGATTAATGTCCAAAAATACCCAAACAAGTGAGGTGAAAATATTCTGACAGTTAAGGTGAAAATATTCTGCACTATGAAATATTCAATTTTTAAGCAGGCACCCATTTTCTAGTTTTCCTTGGTAGTCAGTGAAGAGCAGAACATACTTGAAAAAATGTAATTGAATTAATTTTATCTTAAAGGAGATGGCTTAACTTTGGTGAGCTGCATCCTGGAAATAAGTATTTCCCTTCTCTGGACACACAAGAAGCATCAGGTGGCCACTTCAGGCTTGTAAAGGTCTAGACTTAGATGAAATGCATGCAGTCCTTCAAAGGCACTTGTTTAGGGGATCCCTGGAGTCAGCTTTCTTCAAAGTCTATCTTTAAAACAACAGTTCACATCCTGATTACCAATATGAATGTATTTGTTGGTAAAATACATGTATGTATTTAAGAATGACTTGCACTCAGAAGAGTTTTCTGGGAATATAACCTGAAATTTTGGAAATAACTGAATCCTGAGAATCTACTTCTTAATTCTCAAAGTAACATGATCAGTTAAAATACTTTACCATTCAGTTTGGAAGCAGTTAAGGCTTCTGAGCATTCCCATTCTGACCAGGAAATTGCAAAAGAAGTCCTCCATTGATTCAGGTATTTCAGACACTGATTTCTCAGAAGTCAGAACCGACTGAGAAGCCTGAAATGAAAAATTTGGTAATTGTTATTAAACCTACAAGATAAATGTAACTGTCATACCTTCTATTTTTGAAGTAATCTAAAGTCACAGAGTTACTAGAGCTGAACGTTACCCTTGTCTTTATTGATCACATCTGTAATTACTGATCCTTCTAATGTAAAGGTCTGTAAAGGTTACAGAGAAATAATTAAAAAATCATCAGATTTAGGCTAGTATTCTGAACCTGACATAATTTGATACAGACTTCAATCTATTTAAACTGATGGATTATACTCTGTCACTGACCAGAGAGAAAATGTTGGTTCTCATCCTCCTGCACTCTTCAGAAACCTTCAAAACTACTGATGGGGAAAATCAGTACCTCACCTGATGAAAACTGCAGAAGTCTAAGGTGCCAGTAAAATGGCTCATCTCCTTTTTTTTAATGATGCATGCAATAGACGGACTGACAGAGCTGCATCTCCATTAGATGTCTTAGGAAGTCTTACAAAGATCAGTTCTCCATATTCTTCTCAACATCCATATGGAGCTGCCAGACAACATTGCTACAAGTGTTAGCAGAATGCAGATGGTGCACAGAGGCTTCATCTGCAGCTCCTCCAGTCCCATCAAGACAGACAGCTATTCAGATAAGATCAGTTCATGGGTCAAGCACAGCTGATGAAAACAGAATCAAAACAAAACAGAGCAATCCTACTATGGAGAAAAGGAATAAAAATCCATTTCACAGCTTTCTTTTGCATTGCAAATTTCTTTCCTACACCCAACCCCGTTCAGCCCACTCAGCGCCCAGTTTGATTCTAAGCTCTCCAAGAGAGATTTCAAGATGCAAGGACACATGAAAAAAGTAAAATACTCTTCAGTCTGAGACTACACCCCCTCCTCTCCTACCCCCTCCTCTCCAAAATGATAACCAACTGCAACACCTGATAAAGCAAAGAGATGCCCTTAATTCATTCAGATTTCAAAGGGATTACAGCAAATTGACAAACCTACAAGTGAAGCTTTCAGCATTTGCACACTTTTTCTCCATTTCAGTGCTAAGAATCAATCACATAATTTTGTGGGGGTTTTTTTTGTGTTTTGGTTTGGTTTGGGGTTTTTGGTTGCTTTTTTTATTACTAATCACTTGCTTTTGTAAAACAAAACCTATGATGATAGGTTCCTGATGAGGCTACAAGATAGTGGTGATATTAGAAACACAACAGGAAAAGCATGATTTGTATAAGCAAGTAAATTCAGGCAAATTGTATTTTGGCAAATGCAATATAACAGTCCCATTGTGTAACTTTTAACTGTTACATGACTTTTTTGAAATCAAACTGTAAATGTAAATAGTTTCAAAAAACTGATAGTGTGAAATTATTGATAATTTTGTTAATATGATGATTTAGCATAATAGAACAGCCTGGTCTTTATTTTCAATATATGAATTATCTTTTCTAGCAAAGTATTCAAGCAGAAGCTTCCATGGGGTCTTAGGCATATGCAGTTATTTTCCTGTGTCAGGGATCACACTCTCATTAAACCAACTCAGATAGAAATCAGTTCTACTGACACATTTTAAAAACATTAATAGATTTTACAGAATGCATCTATATATTTGGTACATCCATTTGAAGCAGCAGGTTGTTTATGGAAATCAAAACAGAGCTAAGGAACCTTAAACCCAGGAAAACTTAGTTGCTCTTTTACAGTGTGGCACCAAAACTTTAGCAACTTAGAGAAAATAAGAAACAATTATTTCCACACAGATATTTCATAATTAAAATTAACTATGGTGTGCATATTCTAAGATGCTAATGCCAACCAGATTATAGAAAGAGTGTTATAATGTTTAAGAAGTTCTTACTAAAATTTGGGCATCTTCATCCTGCTCTTCAATAGTCTGCAGAGCCTTTAATAGATCCTCATCCTCTTCCTGAGGACTAAATTCATCATCTGCGGGAAACTGAAGGAAATTATTTAAAATAAGAATATCAGCATATTTTCTAGTTCAGTCTTTCAGAATAAAACTACTTCCATTCCTAGTAAAACTACTGAAAAGAATCTCATTCTCATTATAGGAATATGTTGCCATATTTAAATAGAATTTATATTACTGAAATAATCACTATAAAGAAGTTGAAATATCTAAATGGAAATACTTCCATATTTTTAAAAGTATTTAATATTCATATACAAGACTTAAAAAAAATCAACTGACATTAAATACAGTCATGAAAATATCTTCCCTTTGTTAATATTTCATATTGTTATTACAAATTACATATTGTTAATATTGGTGTTAATATTATTGTTAATAATTAACAATATTACATATTATTAATAACTTCCCTTTGTTAAATATTTCTTGGTTAAATTTTTTAATTGAAATCTTTGAAACATTTTGAGTGTAAGGATTGCAAATATGGCCAGTAAAATAAGTTAACTGCTAAGAGCTTAACAACAAGGGCTTTCATAATACTCCCCAAAATTTCTGTCCAATGAAGAAAGATTAACATCAAATAAAAAATAAAAAATACTTAACAGGGAATTCAAAGATTTTTAACTCAATTGAACAAATCATGAATCAGACCAACAGAAAATACAAAATGAAATGTCAATGTGACTTCAGATTATCACTTGAGATAAGAAGATAAAGATCCTGGAACTGAAGTGTCATAGCTGTAACTACTGAGGAAAGTACATCAGCCAGCTGCATGTGCGTGACTTTCCAGCAATTTTGCATCCTTTCCTGGAGTCCCTACCAGCTAAGGGTTTTCTTTCACAACCAAAATAACCTATTGCTTGTGTATAAAAACAAATTATTCTACTTTACAATGTCTCAAAACAAGAACAACAGAAAAAAAACTATGACTTGTGTCTGAAAAGGACAAATGATGACTAGAACAGGAACAGTGAACATTCTTCTCCAGACTTGAGGAAAATGATACTTAAGAGCTCCATCAGCCTCATTTTCCTGTTGGAATCCCAACAATATTGTGAACTGCAGCTGGCAAAAGTGTCTCACCAAACTCCTTACAGACCAGTCCTTTCACAGCCTTTTTTCCAGTGCTGGGCTCTGTAGCCTCAGTGGTGATGTGGGCATTGCTGGTGGGGGTGGGACACTGGTTTTGCATATATCTCCATACATTTCACTGCTTTCTTTGAAATCTTTTTCATTTTAATCACTATTGTTTCATTAAAACTTTGAATTCCCTTTCTGGGAAGGGAGGGGAGTTAATGTCACTCATTTATTTGCTAGCCCAATGTCAAAGCCTGACACATCTGAATAACACCATCCTTAGCTATACATCCCTGTAGAGACAGCACTTTAATTTCTACACACCAATTTATCTTTTCTTTAAAAAGTAAATACCATCATCATTCATTTGCTTATGGTTTTTTTCTTCTTCATTTAGTAATTAGTACTAATTACATTGGAAGTATGAAAATAAGCACTTTTCTTATATTTTCCTGGTTCTACTCAACCTTTCTATGTAAAGAGAGTAAAAGAAACTGTAGCTGCTATAAATATCCAGTTTCTAAATTGATTATCTGCATGTGGCAAATAGCTTCTCTCTTTTGCATACCCACCTGATCTCTGATGTCACTATATAATTTGTTTTCTTAAGCAGAAGATTTGCATTTACTATTGAATTTCCATCTTTACTACTGAATTAGGTATACAAATTACCATGAACAGCAAATCTTCCTAACAACTTCAAAATTATTATCACTGAGTATCTATACCAGGTTATATGGTTATTATCTGATTTAGCCCACTTTAGCCATGATTAAAAGCTAAAACTTAAGTGTACCAATTGTTTATAGAATCATAGAATAGAATCATAGAATTGGCTGGGTTGGAAGGGACCTCAGAGATCATCAAGTCCAACCCTTGAACCACCGTTGCGGTTGCTAGACCATGGCACTGAGTGCCACATCCAGGCTCTTTTTAAATATCTCCAGGGACGGAGAATCCACTACTTCCCTGGGCAGCCCATTCCAATGCCTGATCACCCTCTCCGTAAAGAAATTCTTTCTAATATCCAACCTAAACTTCCCCTGGCACAACTTAAGACCGTGCCCTCTTGTCTTGCTGAGAGTTGCCTGGGAAAAGAGCCCAACCCCCCCCTGGCTCCAACCTCCTTTCAGGGAGTTGTAGAGAGTGATGAGGTCTCCCCTGAGCCTCCTCTTCTCCAGGCTGAACAGCCCCAGCTCCCTCAGCCTCTCCTCATAGGGTCTGTGCTCGAGTCCCTTCACCAGCCTGGTTGCTCTCCTTTGGACCTGCTCCAGGACCTCAATCTCCTTCCTGAACTGGGGGGCCCAGAACTGGACACAGGACTCGAGGTGTGGCCTCACCAGCGCTGAGTACAGGGTCAGAATCACTTCCCTGGACCTGCTGGCCACGCTGTTCCGGATCCAGGCCAGGATGCCATTGGCCTTCTTGGCCACCTGGGCACACTGCTGACTCATGTTCAGTTTCCTGTCAATCCAGACTCCCAGGTCCCTTTCTGCCTGGCTGCTCTCCAACCACTCTGTCCCCAGCCTGTAGTGCTGCTTGGGGTTCTTGTGTGTGTGTTGTGTGCTCTTATCACGTGAAGAAGACAGGCTTCTCAGCTCAGAGCTTAGATACTGATTCAGGATTAATTAATAGAAAACAGTGCTTCTATCTTAGGCCACCAAAAGAATTAATTGCAGCACTTGTTTTTTCCCAGCAAATTAGCATCAAACAACTGAGTCACTGAGCCTCAAAAAATATACAGTCAATGATTATGAAAGCTGCCAAAGAAACTAGCAAGTGTATTAAAACATTTTTTCTATTCCTGTTTTTTTTGTCTAAAAGCTGAAAATATCAATTCAGATTCAAAATAATGGAAAAAATGAAGTTTCCAAATAATGAGTCAAGAAGCAAGAATCTATTAGCATAAGCACAAAATCAAAGACAATTTGAGTTTAAGCACATCTTACTCTTTTGTTTTAAGGAATGGTAACACTTAATTAAATCCACATTGCTTTCTACCACTCAAACTTCAATCAACAATGAGCTAAAATAGCATTATGAAAAGATCAAGAGATTAAAAATGTTCTTCCTTGCTTCACTTTTTATTTGAATGTAAGGTCACACAGTAAACCAAACGCAACTTCAGTTATCCCTAAAGAACATTAAGAATTTCCACTACTTGTTAAACATTAAGCATGTTCAGCCTTAAAAACTTGACATCTTTCCTTTAATTTTCAGGCACATTCAGTTTCAAAACAGGTAAGATTCCAGCATTGTCAATTTTCATTCAAAGCTTGGTCAAGAATACAAAAGTAATGTGTTGAGATGCAGAAGAAAATGCAAAGTTTTCCTCCATTTTTACACTAGATTTTCACGTGAAAAATAAAGACATGACCAATATAATAAAATTTCATAAAAGAAGATTTGTGTCATTCCTCCTAGGCTTTTTTATGTGACTCAGGAAGTAAAACAAAAGAATGAAACAGGAATACTCTACCACATATATGAGAATATTATGAATTTAGTGAATTAACCTCTTCATACTGATCATCTTCAGAGTTGTCCATCACAGCATCCTCTGAAAATTTTGTTAAGTCTGAAAAATCTGATCCATGAATTCCAGCTTTAAAAAATGTGTCCTAAACCAGCCACCTACAAACCTCTCATCACCACCTTCACCTTTGTTCTTTATGTCACAAGACTTCACACTTCTGAGACTCTTCAGCCTCCAGGTGAGCATGTCAAGTTCCAGTGAAAATTATGTTTGTACTCAGATTTAAAGGTGTCATAGCATGTTTAAACACAATTAAAATTTGCCTCATCAGATTTGTCAAAAAAGTCAAGCACTGTTGGGAGTTAAACATCAGCTAAGTTGTGCTCTCACCCAGTCATCAGTTTCCACAGGGGTCTTACTGTACTGAGACTTCCACAGACTTCATGCTTCTAAGCATAAGGAACTTCATATGTCAGAGAATGGAATTTTTTAATTAAATTCAGAGGTATGAGTTCACACACTAACACCAGAGATCAAACACTGAATACTGGAGGACCACTGAAACTCATAGAAATCCTGTAATAATTAGACCACAGCTACAATAAAAGATAAGGAACTTTTAAAATTTAAATATTCATTTAGAAATTGTCTGCAGTTCCTCCAAAAGCTTTAGAGATAAACTTTTCATTAAAAATAACTACAAATGGTGTAAACTGAAACCCAAATAAACATTTCTTATCCACTAGCTTCACAGTCTGTAAAAGCATAATGAAAATGTTTTCAACAAGGTGCTCCTCAGGAAAACAGCCCACAAATGGCCCATGTGAGTAAACTAAAAATCACCTTTCAAAGAAAAGCTGGCAATTCAGCTTCACTCACATCAAATACTAATTTCTATATAAAGAACCAACCAACCAACAACAAAAAAAAAACCAACAACAAACAACATGATTTTCCATTTCTGCATCAAACCTGCCAAATATAAATTATTCTTCTAAAAGTCAGGCCTTTTGCTACAGTTCTCACAGTACAACATAAATGTAAAAGTATGCTCTGCATTCATGACCCCAGCATCTGGGAATCAACAGAACTATCAGTGAAATTGTAACCATTAAGAAGGCTGAAGATTATGTCCCAGAAAAGGATAAGCCCTGTTTGTTTTAGAGAGATGTGAGGTTTAACATCAAAGTTGGAGACATGTCATTTTCTAAACTACAAGAACCAAATAGGGGAGTCACTGAGTATACAAAGGCATCATTTTCAGTTATGATCAAGTGAAAGCACACCTGCATACCTCCAACTGCCCAATTATATTGCACACTTACTATAAAAATTGTATATAAAAATAGGAAGCTGACATGAATACTTCTTAAAAATCTGCAAGCAAATGATTATATATGTGCCCACAGATTTACTTTCCAAATTACTGCCTAACAGCCTGCAGATGTGGACCACAGAACTTGAATTCAAGTCACCACCTCTTTGTCTCTCGAGCTTTGCTGTCTACAAAAGCTTCATTTCCTAACTTGACTCATTCTGGAATGTTAAAGTCTAAAACCTGAACTATGCAGAAACTGATATCTAAAAAACCAGTTTCCTTCATACAGGGAAAAGAAGGAAGGAACCCCCGAATTATTAAATGTATCAGGCCTAAGAATGTTTGCTATCACATGAGAAGAGATCTGGATTAACTCTTTTAACTTTAATGAGAAGGCAAATATATTGTGTGGCTCAATTAATGCTTCTTTGCTCACCTAAGTGGACCCAAGTGGGCTGGAGTATCATCTTGAGGGAAGAGAACAGAGCTGAAAACAGCTCATGCTGAAACGTGACTTTCAAGACCTGATCCAACAGACTTGAGATAATGATCAGAGACTTGGGTATTAAGCTAGGTTTCAACTGCTTGCCTGCTCCCCAGCAAAACAGATGTTCAGGTCCTTGCATCAAGGTCTAACGAGGTCCTCTACTTCCTGAACTTCATTCCTTCAAATCAGAAAGTTCATCTGAACTGCTGATTACACAGGAAAAGGAACAGCAGCAAGATGTGAAGGCAAAACAGAAGGAATTTGTATCCTTTATTATTCTAAAAAGCAAGAGGGATGTTTGCACCATAGAATTAAGACAGTAATATTGACTGACTGGTTAGGGTTAATGTTCCAAATACTGCTTTTCTAGTTAGATTAAGATATCTTAGTAGTAACTAGCTGACTACACAGTCTCTCTTTAAAGAATGAGATTTCAAAAAGCACAGTTGTGCTTTTGCAGTGTTAATATTTGTGTATAACATTTTTTCAATGAAACAGGAAAATTTCCATACATATTTAGTAATTGTGTGTACAAATTAAAAATCTGCATACTACTCTGGAACTGCTGAGTCTCTTCATTACTTCATAGCATAGTATTTATCAACTTAAAATTAGTTGAAATAAAGTATATTTTTAAACTAAACACTCTACCATGTGATTTTTCACACCATGTTTATTAATTTTACCAGAGACTATTTTTTCTAAAGCTATCTTTTGTATCAGCTACAAATGCTCCTCTCTCCCTTGACTATTTCTTTCTGCATTTATCAAATATTTCAATTTAGATAGAAATATTCCTGCAGTATGCTGCTGGTAAATAAAACACTTTCAAATAACATGTTTTTTCCTTGCATTTTCTACTGACCTGACCATCCTTGCAATCCATTATGGTCTCAACTAATGCATCATTGTGAACATTGTGCCCAGACTAAAATGTTACATTAAGAATTCTGGTTTTTTCTTCCCTTTTTTTCCCCTTTAAAAAAATATAGACAGGTTCACAATGAAACAGAGGAATTCAGTTTTAAAACTATTTTATTTTCCCAACAAAGCACTGTTGATTGTTTTTATTAAACACATGTAATGATGCAGTGCTTTTTTCAGCACACCACACAGCATAAAAACAGTTGTGTGTTTTCAAGGAGACAGGAGAATTTGAAGCACAAACTCCTTGATGCAAATTTTTCACTTATTTTATATTGGCTTACATTTTAATCCTAGCAAGGGAGGAAAAAATAAGGTACTAGTATGGTCTAATACTCTGATTAATTTAACCTCTAAAACAAAGCTTGATTTGGTAGCTCACAGCCATAAAAGAGAAGACAGATCTAGTCTGATGCTAGAATTTGGGTCATCTGATGCTAGAATTCGGGTTGTCCGATCAAAATGTATATGTTTAAAAGCTATGGACTCCTAACATAGAATCATAGAATCATAGAATTGGCTGGGTTGGAAGGAACCTCAGAGATCATCAAGTCCAACCCTTGAACCACCATTGCGGTTGCTAGACCATGGCACTGAGTGCCACATCCAGTCTCTTTTGAAATATCTCCAGGGACGGAGAATCCACTACTTCCCTGGGCAGCCCATTCCAATGTCTGATCACTCTCTCCGTAAAGAAATTCTTTCTAATATACAACTTAAACCTCCCCTTGGCACAACTTGAGACCGTGCCCTCTTGTCTTGCTGAGAGTTGCCTGGGAAAAGAGCCCAACTCCCCCCTGGCTCCAACCTCCTTTCAAGGAGTTGTAGAGAGTGATGAGGTCTCCCCTGAGCCTCCTCTTCTCCAGGCTGAACACCCCCAGCTCCCTCAGCCTCTCCTCATAGGATCTGTGCTCGAGTCCCTTCACCAGCCCAGTTGCCTTCCTTTGGACCCGCTCCAGGACCTCGATATCCTTCCAAAACTGAGGGGCCCAGAACTGGACACAGGACTCGAGGTGTGGCCTCACCAGCGCTGAGTACAGGGGCAGAATCACTTCCTTGGACCTGCTGGCCACGCTGTTCCTGATACATGCCAGGATGCCATTGGCCTTCTTGGCTACCTGGGCACACTGCTGGCTCATGTTCATCTTCCTGTCAGTCCAGACTCCCAAATGAGAAATAAAGTGTATCAGGTTTCCTGGCCTGGTTCCAGTCAAGCATCAATGTTCCCATTGCCCACTGGTCTCCCCTGAGCTGCCTCTTCTTTAGGCTGATTTGCTACGACATAATTTGCTACGACTCAGCTGTGAAAAGATTTCAAACTTTTTTTTTTTTTCCTCTAAAAGCTACAGCAAATAAAATTACATCAATGTTATTGCACCATAATCTTTATATCTTGGTAATACCCAGTACTACAAAAACCTTCAGTTATCTAGGCAGACACTGATAAACTAAAGGAGCACTTTTTACAGCAGGTTGGGACTTAAATGTCAAGCTTTGCCACTCCTTGTTACATCCGCCAATATGCAGATATTTTGCATATACTGACCAACAACTAAAACTAAAACCAGAAGCAACAACTGACCACCATCCAGCTCAGAATTTTGACTCTGAGTTAGCCTGTCCCTATCAGCAATAGGAGGATAAAATCCCCGCAGTTTTCCTAAGGGTCACTCAGGTGTCCCCACGCTTCATCAGCAAGGAAAACGACCATCACACGCAAGTGACAGAGACCCTGCAGTCCATGCAAGAAAAAAAGCCGCGTCCTGGCCCTTTTTATCCTCTAAGACAATAACCCCGAAAAGCAGCACCCAAGCAGTGGGCTTTGGGGGGTCCCCACACGGAGCACAGCCGGGACGCTGAGGGGACAGACCGGCCCGCGCTGCTATCCCCATAGCCAGGCGGGGCACAGCGGGATCTCTCTGCGCCCCGCTCCCCCCAGCTGCCCGCTTCAGATGAGAAGGATGAAAATACTCCGGAGGAAGAAGGATACTCTGCGGGGAGAGGGACGCCCCAGCACCCGCCGCCGCCGCTGCCCGCTCCCCGGCCGCCGCCGCTGCCATGGCGGTTGTTGTGGCCGTTGCCAGGCGAGGCGGGAAGAGGCGGGAGCAGCCCCGCAGCCCCGGCGGCTGCTGGTTGTCGTGTGATGGGGCGTCACGGGCACTTCACCTCCGAGGGGCCCCCCCGATGTCCCAGGGGGTGCTGGCTTTAAGTCAAGGCCAAGCTTCCCATGCGTTTTCTTATGAGGAGAACGGTGAGGTTCCTGGAGACTTCCAGCCTGGTGGCCCTGAGCTGGCTTCCAGCTCCCTCCCGGCTGGCTCCTGCGGTCTGACAAGGAAATACGGTGTTTTTCTTAGATGAAAAGAAAATAGGAGAAGGGAGGAGGAAATTGCTTCACTCTCGTAAGAAGGGATTATTTTCTTCTTTAGAGGAGAGTATTTTGTAGCTGAAACATGTGTTTGCTCCTTAGCTTAGTCCTGTGGGACCATTTCTTTAATTAAAGTTCCTGTTGCATCATCTAGAGCAGGGTTTTTCCTAAACAGAAGTTTCAGAAAGAAGCCTACCAGTCCAATACATTTGCAGAGAATAGATGCTTCAGCTTTGTAATAAGATCACAGGACCAACAGAAATTTTCTGTTCTGTTTTTTAACTTTAAAATAGGCTTCTAGAGGTCCCAGTTCTACAATTCCCATGAGTTACTGACTTTTTGCGCAATAGGAATCCAGAACCAGTCCTTATATTAATGTAAAGTCACTGTAAACAAATGTACAAAATCTGGGGAAAAGAAACCAGAACCAAACCAAGAACCAAGAAAAAGAATGGCTAGCAACTGGTCTGAAGGGAGAGGCATCATTTTTGCTTGCAAGCTTTAAAAAAAATAACCCAACAGTTTGGATTATTCAGTTGAAATACAGGCTGAAGATCAGAGAAGGTGGAATTGGTTGAAATTGAATTATGGAATCCAATTCAGTCTTTAGCCTGAAAAACAAAATGCAATCCTGCAAGAGGGCCTGTTACCTCTGAAACAATTATTTTAGAATTTTCTTTCCAGAGATTGTCAAACAGTATTGCCATTCCTCTCACACTGCAAACACATTCCTCAGAAGTGATGAGTACTTTGACATTGTCAAAATCTCCCAAACTGTTATAAAAGAAAGAGATGTTTTTGTTCAAGGTCATCACAACGCTGCTGAGGTGACAAGAACTGCTGTATTTCTTCATTAATTCGTTACTACATGTCATGGCTTGAACTAATCCAAGTTCAAGAGATGAAGGGCAAATGCTGACGTGCCTTTGTCTTGAAAGATGGTTTTCCCTTCAGAGGAAAGAGAGATGACCAGAGCAATGTTCTTTCAACCATATCCAACCCAAAAGAGCAGTTCTCAACTCCAGCAGAGCATCTGAAAAATAACAAAGAACAAGTACAAGGAGCATCAGAAAGCACAGCACCCGTGAGTCACACCTGGAGTATTGTGTCCAGTTTTGGTCCCCGCTGTACTAAAAGGATCCAGACACACAGGAGAGGATCCAGAGAGCATGATCAGAAGACTGGAGCACCTGCTATATGAGGATAAGCTGAGAAAACTGAGTTTGTTCAGCCTTCAGAAGAGGAGGCTTAGGGGAGGGAGATCTTATTACCATGTTCCAGTACTTGAAGGGCAGCTACAAAGATGGAGACTCCCTATTTATAAGGAGTCACGTGGATAGGACTGGTGGCAATGGGCATATGTTGCTCCTTGGGAGGTTCTGATTGAACACACGAGCAAAATTTTTCACCATGACAACAATCCCAAGAGAAGTGGGAGATTCACCCCCTTTGGGAAGTTTTAACTCTCAGCCTGACAGGGTGCTGAGATATCTCACACAAATTACAGTATTAGAAGAGCTGGACAAGATGATCCTTGAGGTCCTTTCCAACCTCACATTCTGTGATTCTGAGTCAGTACTTCCAAAACTGTGGGATTAGAAAAAAAGTCAAATGCAGTTGGGATGGCTTCAAATGAAGGCCTCGTTCTCCTAGGGACATGCCCAGTTCCACCACAAATCCCAGATTTAAGTGTCATTGGACTTCTGTCACACAGGCAAGAACAGCTGATGAGTATCATAAGGTAATGCCACTCCTCTCAGCAACAGATTTGCTGTCAGCCTTTACTCAAAGGGTTGAGCAAATAAAGTCAGTGGTACCCTTCCCTCCCTTCCCCACTTCGCTGAGAGCTTTATTAGTCTCTGCATGCCTAACTTCTTCCTACGAATTGCTCACAGGACACGTCTGTCTCACTAAAATCTGGAAATGTGTGGATACACAATTCAAGGAGGCTGATGAAAGCTTAAAAAGATCTCAGAGGAGTGCGTCAGGTAAGAATAAGATTAGAAAACATGTAGTAGTGAAGGACAAAAGAATCTTAGTCATCTTGATTTATTCAAGGGATAATTAAACAGCTTGGTCAAAGTGCACAGGTAATAAATTTGATAAGAAAGGCTATGTAAAGATGCAAACATTACTAACCATATTGAGAATTAAACCAAAATAAATTACAACTAAAAGCAAAGAGCAAATTTTAAACAAATAACTCTCTGACTGATTTTCAAGTATAATGGAAAGTATTCCTGAAGGATCTTAGCAATGACAGAATACTTCATAAAAGTTATATTCTGCATTCAGATGCCAGCTAGTTCTGGATGTCCAATGGCTTGCATTTAAAAAAAAAAAAAAAAAAAAAAAAGTCAGATAGGATCATTGCAGTGGTACTTTTTATGACAAAAGAAATTGTAATGAGAAGATAACCAGTTCTGCCATATGTGGAAATTCACAAATATTGCAAGGGACCTATAGAGTTTATTTGTTTACTTTTAAAGAACAGTTTGTCACTGATTGTTATTTGTTTGGAAATAGTTTCTGCTTGGCAACTTTTTAACTATATCATCCTGTCGTGCCTATATAAATGACCTGATAGTACAATAATTTCCCTTTAAAGGTGTAACAAGCCAGTTTGTTTTTCGCTACCTTGTTGACAGCCACGTAACATAAATACTTTATATTTGGCTATTGGTAAGCTGAGTTCCAAACATCTGATTCACCCTACTTTACAGCCTCGTAACAGTCTGAGTTGTAAATTATAATCGTCTCCCTAATGGCAATAGCCAATGTTGTTACCTTATCCCATAATTCCTCATGAGACATGGAAACAGCATCTGCTGTAGCTTGAGTGTTTCATTAGACTGTTTACTTTTCTCACACAGCAAAGACAAGCCGTGCACCTTATCCAGATGCAGCAGGCAGATGAGTTACAGGATTTGAAAAAACACCAATTGTGAAAACTGGCTAAACTGGAATGCTCCAGAATCATAGAATCATAGAACTGGCTGGGTTGGAAGGGACCTCAGAGATCATCAAGTCCAACCCTTGATCCACTACCACTGCAGTTCCCACACCATGGCACTGAGTGCCACATCCAGTCTCTTTTTAAATATCTCCAGGGACAGAGAATCCACTACTTCACTGGGCAGCCCATTCCAATGTGCTGGACATGCTTCCAAGCCCTGAAGGCCATGATACTCCTCCAGCTTTATACCACCAGCCGAAGGGCTCTGAGACTATTGTGTCATTCAAAGCAAAATATCCCCTCCTACCAAATTCAGCAAGCAAGCTAACGACAGTTCTGGTGAGTTAAAGAAACAGGACATCCATCCAAGCTGTTTTCAGTGACTTCCCCTCCCCTGCAGGAAAACACCCAGAAGTCCCAGTTTATGCATTAAGTCACAACAGACAAGCAGCCAGTGAGGAATCACAGCCCCCCTGACTTTTACACACCCCTTTCTGCTTATTCTTCAGTGCAGCTTTTGGGGAGAAGGGTGAAGGGAACATCATCAATTTAGTATTTCGAATGAGCACATCCTATGACCTGAAGGCAATATCAGGGTGACAGTCGAGAGGCCACTGTCCACTTGGTCATGGTGGAGCACAGCAGCACAGCTGGAAGCCAGAACAAGTTGGCAAACATCTTGTTCCACCTTCAGCTGTGCCATCTGGCTTTCACTTAGGTGACTGACGTTAAATTTATTTTCTCTGTATCGCCATCTGTGAGCTGCTTGTACAACAACAGAGTAAAGTGCAGAATTTGGCTAACAGTAATTTTTAGAATTGTACCAAGCATCCTTGCATCCCTTGAAATATGGCTTACAAGGAAAGTTTCTTTAAGTCATGGCATAACATGGACAGAGTTCTGGAGGTGGGAAACAGGGAGTGGTAAGTTACTAGCCTTATACTTTGCATGTGTTTATTTTACAGAGGCCCTATGAGTTTCTAAGAGGGGGGACCATAAAAAATGTGAATATTGTCTCCACCAAAATCTTGTTATTGGAAAGTATCAACACTTTTTGCCATGCTATGGAAATATATTAATTTTTTTCAAAATTAGAGTAGCAGAGTTTTGGGTATTTTCCCCTATAATTACGTATGGCAGACATATTTTTGCTACAGAAACAGCTGAAAGTAAACTGTTAGTACAAACAACTCCAAGTCTTGAAAAGATAATACCTTAGCAAAATTTCATCTAAAAATGTAAATACTGTCAAATACACTCTAACTGTAGTATGAAGTACAATGTAGTACTGTTTTAGCTGTAATGGCAGGTCTTCTTATTTATAAAGATAATGTAGATAATGTTTGCAAAGCTTCAGAGTCACAGTAACCTTCTTGGGCTTTAAATGTAATAGAACAAGGTTCTTTAAAAAATAGCATAGGGTTTTCAATAACTATGATCCCATGACAGCTTAAATGAACAAATCATCTACTCTACCTCCTGTTGTGCATTCCTGCCTCCTGCCTTGCTCCTGTGTTGGTGCTCATATGATTCTCAAATAACAAACCTAAAAAAAGACAAGACAGTACAAAAAAAAGATTATTTTTTTTTTTTTGATGCTAGGAAAAGCAATACTAAGATGCTTGATATTTGATGCTCAGAGTTAAGCTGAAGTTATTAAATTACCTCTTCTCTGCAGAAGAACATTCAGTGTCAAAACTTGCACTACAGTTCCAGATATTTCTGTAGATTTGATCAAGAACTTACTAAGTCTCAGAAAAGAAGAGTTGAGCTTGTATGGAAACAAGGAGGTCAGTCTCCCAATACACTGGCATTTCTGCTGATGTTCCTTCTCCTCTTAAGCAATTTAAAGAAAAGCATAACTAGCACTGGCTGGAATACTAGTCAGACTATTTAATCCCCTAATCCCAAAGCTGGTTTTCCTCAATATGTTTCTAAAATTTAGCCTGGCTGCAGTTTCCCCACAGCTTTTTCACAGGAATGAGAGTGTAAGACAAGGCTCTGCTCAAAACCCAGTGATATGAATGCAAACAGAAGTATGAAGAGGCTTTGACTCCACTTACAGAAACGTTTGGGATTGAACAGTCAAGAATTTTGTAGATAATACAGTGGGCCATGGGTGCAGTAGGAGCCCACAGAAAGGTGTGACAGGGCACAGCACTGTGCAGGGCAGGTCTCCCACTGCAGGCAGTGGAGGTGTAATGTATATTCCTGTAGTCTATACAGTGCAGTGTATAATAAAAGAGTTATTCTATCAGCCCTGATGCTGTTTTTTCCAAGAACTACAGCCTCCACATCTTCTGCTCTTGTTGCCTTTGAAAATTCTCAGGAGCTTTGGACAGATGGTACATTTTGGCTCTCCCTCTGCTGTATTTTGGAGTATTTTTACATCACAGGGAAGAATAAATCATGCTAACAGGGAGAAGAGAGGTGACATGTAGTAATTATTTGATTTTTATTTTAGAAGTTTAAGTGACCCATGTCCTCTCTAAACACCAGTGTTATTAACACAAAATTATTTATGCAGCTTACAGGAACTAATGATCATCTGTTCCTGATAATTAGAGCCTTTTCATTTCATTTGTACCTCTCTTTGAAATTAAGTTTAGTTAATATACTTTTTTTAATTTAGGGAACTTTGGCCACTAAGCAGCTAATACACTCCTACTACAAACTGAAAAAAACATTTTTATGTGACAGTTGTAAAAAGAAAAGCCACTATCCTTAACACAAAAGCCAGAGAAAAGAAGTACTGTATTGCCCTAATCTGTGCTTAGTAATTAAGGCAAGAACTGAGAGAACATTGTGTCATCTCACACATAAACTAAAGAACAAGTAACAGAAAAGCCAGCAGAAATTACTACTCCTTTTTATTTTACCATGCTTCCAAGTAACCCACCACTTATTACCAATACTCATTACTCATCTTGCCATGGGAAGCCTTGAGTCTCACCCTATTCAAGAAAAATTTTTTCTGGTTTCTAGCTTGATTGTTGTTGATTTTTTGTTTGTTGGTTTGGGTTTTTGTGTTGGGTGGTTTTTTTTGGTTGGTTGGGGTTTTTTTGAGAGTATGTATGTGCACACATTAAGACCTGACATGACCAAACTTGCTCTGTCAAAAATCAGATCAAAAATATACCTAAATGAATATACCTAGCAAAATCTATATTATTCATAAACTGTGGGATGACTAAACAAATTGGTAAGTTTTCTCCCTGCACCCAATTTTCCCTCATTACCTGTATCCTAATCAGCTCAGCACAGAGGACTTCACTTCTTGTCCCACTCATTGCCCCAAAACACATTTGTCTACTCTTTG
Organism: Calypte anna; assembly: GCF_003957555.1. NCBI lineage: Eukaryota > Metazoa > Chordata > Aves > Apodiformes > Trochilidae > Calypte > Calypte anna. The sequence goes on from NC_044253.1 coordinate 30,637,156, forward strand.
CTGTTGTCCTAAGTGGGAATTATTGTTTGATTTTCGCATGGGTTTTCCTTGTTCTGACCAAGTTCCTTTGAAATGTCACATTTTTAGCAAGTTTGATAATCCTTTAAACATTTAAACGAGACATCTAGAAGTTAGTGTGTATTCTTGTTCCAAGGAAACAACAAAGAAACTATAAATAAAAATCTGGTCTGAGAGTTGCATTGATCAAGACCGAGCATGGAATTTTAACTTCCTCTCTACTGTTTTGCTTTTCTTGGTGCAGTGTCATTTTTTCACATATAAAATGTGAAGATACAAATAATTAGGAGTCAAATGATCCAGCTCTAATCTATCTTAACTCAGCTGAGGGTGGCAGTGTGTGCTTGTTTCTATATATTAACCTAAAATGGAGCCTGCAGTCTTTATGTCCATCTTTTTGCTTTGTTAACAGATACAGTACTTCGGGCACCAACTCTGTAAAATCCAGCATTTCAGGTAAAAGATGATTTTTGGTTTTAAAAGTCTTATATCCGAAACTCATTGCCATTTGTGTTGTGAATGAAGCATTTTATGTTTCTCATTCTCATGTATTTCTGAGGAGACCAGTAGTACAATATTGACACCCTGTACTTAAATGTCAAAGCTTTGCTTTTTGGGTTTTATAATATTTTGTTTAAATATTGAAGCACCAACAAAGCTGAAGTTTGAAAATGCAATATTTAATTTCACTGCTTTACGTTCATATTGGAGCCATAGCTTTTGCTATCAAGCTGTTTCATCATTTTGATATAGAATAGAATGAGCAAATATTGATAATTCAGCTTCTCCTAAATTTAAACTTAAATTTTGTGCACCCTGTGTTGTGTTTGAAGGAGCCCAGTCTAGTTTAAAATGTCACACACTGGAAGTTTAACTTTATATAAACTCTTACTATGATTCCTGCTGCTGTAGGCTTCAGAAATATTGCCAGTAATCTAGAGGCAAATCCCTGAGATAAACTGAGAATCCAGAGAGGCCTAGAGGTATCCAGACACCTGAAATAAAGAGGAAAACCCTCTAGGTTTTCACTGACTGTCAGTCCTTCCAGCTGGCTTTGTCCCCCCATTTGTAAAAAGAGCAAATGCAGTGCCAGTGTCCAAGGCAGGCTTGTTGTACATGGCCTCCCCCTCCCTGAAGTCAGGGATGAGGTACCCAAGCCCTTCAGAAGGATGTCATGTCAGATACAGCTCCTCCCAGGGCTGTGTTTTGACCAGATGTGACAGTTCCTTGTCCTGTGTTGATGACACTCCCACCATCCTGAGGCAGCTAGCTGTCCAATACATGTATTTGCAAGGCAGTGTGAGTGCTGCTCCTGACTCTCCACTGATCAGGAACAGACACAAATGCAGCCTGATTTTCAACTGCAGTTAATCCAGTGAAGTTAAGATGATACAGCTATTTAAAGACTACAAAATATGTCAAATTAACTAGATTTTTTTCACAGATACTTCCCTGCAAAGGCATTTCTGACCCTTTAAATTGTACAGCTTGATCAGAAGAGAAGAATCAGAATTCTGCCCCCTAAGTTCACCTCTAATAACTTCTGAACATGTGTTTGTACTTTACAGGGACATAATACAAGTATTTTCATGGGCCAGCATGACCATCTGACCGTCTTCTCCCTTACAGAAGATCCACAACTTGCCTTATAGTATATAAGTGGTATATATAGTGTGTGTATATATATAATATAGTATATAATATAGTATATATAGTATAGTGGGAAATCTGAAGCGAAGCATGGGAAAAAAAAAAAAAAGAGAAGTAGGCCAAGTAGCCCATATATATCTCTCTTGATATTTTCATCAAATATGTGCAATTTTCACTTTCTATTCTTTTTATAAAGTTTGGGTTTTTTTAAAGCAGAAGGAAACATTACAGAAGGACTGCAAATCAGTATGTTTGAACATACCTACAGGTGCTACAGTTGTAATTCCCACTCGTGCAGGAGGAAGATAACTTGCTTTGAAACAAACTTTGTGGACAAAACATGTTTACACATGAGGATGGGTAATGAGTGAGCTGGAGTTTTTGCAGGAGTGCATTTTTGTCAAGGCCTGAATTCCTCCTCCCTTTCTCCCTCCCTCTTTGTTCAGGAAGGGAGATGCATATATGGCACAACACAAAGTATATGTCTGTCTTCAGATCTCCTGGTAGACTTCACATGATGGCAGAACCCTGCTGTCCCATCAGCTGGAACATTTCTCAACCTGGACAGCCTTTCTTTTGCACTCCAGCTGGCAAGGAGGGAAGTCTTGTGAAGACTTCACAAGCCCATACCAGGTGATTTCACAGTGAGCCAGCAATTACTTACGTTGGCATGTGGTCAGGTCATATGTCTAAGACATTTATCTAATTTAAAAACAGAAGATTCTCCAATGAATAATTCAGATTAAAATAATAGCCTTCCTTGCCTATTTTTCCAACCCAGGGCTCCGTCTCTAAGCAGCACCCACAGAACCTGGTGAGACGTGTTGACTACAGAATTAACAGTTTAGAAAACATTGTGTACACCGTGCATGCAGACATCACCCAGTGATCTGAATTACTGCTTAAAGCAAAAAAACAACCTGTTGGTCCAACCCCCAGTGAAATCAGATGAGATTTTCCTGTGAACTTAAGATGGAGCTGGAAGCAATCTAAGAAATTGAACCTCTAGTGTCCATCGTTCCTAGGATCTTATCATCACCAGTTAAATCACTGGTTTTTTAGAAGCTACTTGTTACTTGGCTTTCAATAGCCACAAGGCACATTGATTTGCATAAAGCTAATTAAGGAGCTATAGCTACACTATGATATTGCTCAGCAAATCTAAGGCTAAGGAATGTCAGTTTTCTTCATCTCTCCTCATTTTTAAATGAGATTTGCCATACTTCATAAATACACTGCTATGCCTGCTTTCTCCTAATTTGTGCACGAATCTCTATGAGAAATATATTAAGACAGCTCAGAGAACCTATTTCTTACATCTGTATAATATCCCATGGGTTACCTTACTTTGTGCAAATGAAGCAGATGAAATTTGGGCAATTAGATTACACAGGCAAAAGATAATTTGTTTTAGATAGCAATTCTGAAGAAAAAGTGTAACAACATAACCCTTCCCTACCCCAGGTCTTTTCTGCATGCTGAGTACATCCAGCAAGATCAGTGTAATGGTGATGTGTAGCCCAAATATTCATATCTGCAGAAGGACAGGTAGGACCAAACACAAAACCATTTTTCCTGACTACGTCAGCTAATGTAACTCAAAAATGTGAAATTCCTCACAGCCCATGCCTAAAGAACAGCAATTTTAAACACAGGAGGAACACAGGAATAACCTCAACTTTCTACACTAAATTACGAATCAAGCAAAGCAGCTCTCTATATTTTGGCCTTCTGGTGAGTGACACAACAGAGGACTGCTTTTCTGTACAACTCTAAGCTGTTTAACTGGACATTTTCAGACTTTACATCACACTTGCCTCAGTTTCCAGAATCTACCATGAGACAGCCTGTACAAAATAGGGCTTACAGCATGGTGGCACCAGAACTGGATGAAAACGACAGACATCTGGAGCTACAACCCTGTCAATGTTCTCCTTCTCCACTTGTAAAATCGAGGTGAATACCCTCCAACTTCAGTTGTTACCTGTGAAGTGAAGAGTACAGTCCATATGTGAAAAGTTTTTTTGACATTAAAGCACTTTGCCTGCTTCATCATTACACAAAACACAATGTCTCGATTAGCATTTGATTAACAGTACCATTAGTATAAATTAATATTAACAACAATTCTTAACATTGAGAAAATGCTGATGAAATCAGTCTGGGTATGACAGCAATGCCCAGACCCACAGACCAAAACCACCCTGCTGAAAATCCAATCTGAGCTGACACTGAAAGCTGGAAACCAGCTCTGACTCTGGATGTCACAGATGGACTTCGTGAAATTGGCCAAAGCCTCCGTGCCTGAATGTTAATTCTTGCACACATAAATCTACATCTCAGCTTTGCAACTTAGTCCACCCTAGAGTAATCAAGCAGGATGACATTTCATTGCAAATGTAGTTTTATAGAGCCACTGGTTGTCAGGCTGCAGCTTTGTTCACCACAAGTAACCATGTCATCTCAATTCATCATGCAGCCACTCTACCATAAATCTGTTAATTAGGGAGACTCATCTTCTACTCAGTATTTTTATAACAGCTTTCCTGCTAGGCACCTATTCAGTTGGGTTTCTTTTTCTGAACTGGATCAGCTTTATGTTTCCACTGGCCACAGCTAATTGAGACTGAGTGAGCTATGCTATTGTTGGTCTAAAATGTTAATGTTATTAGCAGCTCATTACCCATCTCCTGTCTAGATCTGCAGCATAGGAGAGCAAGGGAAGCCCCTTGAAGAAGCAAAGCTCACCATAGCAGCCTCTCTGCTCCCATGCCCATACCCACTATTTTCTGCATGCTTAAAGCTGTCCAGAAGGAACGAGGTTTCAACACCAAAGCTTGTGAAAAATCAGCCTGCGTGTAGTGGATCAGGTGTGAAGAACTGGTAGAACAGAGGATTTCCCCATCTGAACACTTACAAAAGGGATCACTTGACTTGGTCACCATTAGGCCATGTAGATTTGCAGTTCTGGAAGCCTGTATGAGAACTGTCAGCTTTGCCCATTCCCTGCTTTTTCTGTAATTATATCAGTGAAAATTGGGGCCCTTAATGGGGATATTTAAAATCTTTGTCTGAGCCTTCCTCTTTACTCCTTAGCCATTACTTCATGAAGACCTTTACTTCTGTACAGGGAATTTATATTCGAAGTGCATCAATTCCTCTAATAGTCTATTGGCAGTTCCTTTATTAGAGGCAAAATTCAACATCTGTTAAAATAGAGAAGATCTCTTGGGAGTGAATGGTCTTTGAGTTAGGTCTCTATGAAAGCTTTTTTCCTCCTGACAAAGCAGAATAAATTTCCACAGAACAAGCATTATTGTGGCAACACATTATTAGCAAAGAATCATAGAACAATCAGAGATTTGCAATTTTCTTCCTTTCTCCTCAGGTTTTGTCACATAAACCTGTCTCCTGGAGCAGTGATAAACCACGGCCACTGAGGACACACCTGTCTTGTCCACAACAGAAGGAGAGACAGTGGGTTTCAAACAAAATGTTTCTTTCCTCCAAAGCAGTTGAGAGGTGCAGATAGTAAAGAAATACCCAGTAGTTAAACCATGCATTAAGCCACATGGTATCCCCTCCTCCCTGGTTTTCCTCTACGGAAAAACAAAGCATCCAGAAGAGAAAAGCAAACCAGGATCTCTGACAAGCAGCACCTCAGTCTCACCAACCTTTTCCTTGAGTTTCTCATCTGTTGCAGAGAGCTGTAAGGGTGATCACAAATATACAAAGCACTGGTTTACTGGTGCCTTGTAAATATAGTTTAGGGGCCTTGAAATACTTTTCCTGAACAGTCCACAGATCCTCATCCTCTGGTTATGTTCTTTGAGCAAAAACAGACGTTAGAGTCCCTTTTTCTTGCTTCAGCTTCCAGTGCACCAGTTCACATAGTAAGATTTTTCCAAAACTCTATACTTAGAAGATACCTTTTAATTCAGGGGAAAATTATTTATTTAATATAAAAAAAAAAAATCAAAACAAAAAAACCCAAGGCACTTCAAAATTACCAGGCATTTGGGTCTAACGTGTGAGGCTATCTTGTAGCTCATGCCTTAAACTCATTGTGGGATTTCCCCAAGGATGCTGTGCAACCCAATTGCTCTCCCAACCAGCAACTCCCCAGACTGACAAACTATAAGAAGGGCTACAGAATGAAGAATCAATAGCTGTCTGCTTGGATAGCCTTAGAAAGAGCTTAATTTTTAATTGAACACTGGAAAAGAAATTGCAAAGTGCAAGAACTCAGACCAGAATGAAGCCTGCAGAATTATCTTCTTGTGCTTCCTTATGCATCCTGGAGACTAATTAAACACATGTACAGGCCAGAAAGTTATTTGCCAAGATACATGTTTTGTCAATTTGCAGGGGGACCTAACCAAAAGAAAAGTACTAGCAAGGAATGGGAGCCCTGTCTTGACCTGTAATTTCCACCACTGCCTTGGCTTTTCATTTCACCCATCTAGAAAAAAGGCAAATTAGATTTTGCATCTACGTTGCAATGAGATGAACTAAGTTCAGGACAATGGTGAATTTGGGCCCCAACACCTGAGGATTGATATAAACACATGTATAGGGGTTATTGGCTTCATGCACTTTACAAATATATTTTTCATTATAGAGCTACCTTTCCTAACACAACCCATTTATAACATTGAAGAAAATAAAATAAGTATTTTTCTTCATTCTGTTGCAGAAAACCAAAACCAAGTAAAACCTTCAATCTTTTTGCTAGGGCATGTGGTGATAGGTCAAGGATTAATGTTTTAAACTGTAAAAGGATGGATTTAGGTTAGACATTCTTTACTACTTTAGGAAGAAATTCTTTACTGTGAGGGTGGTGAGATACTGGCACAGGTTGCCTAGGGAAGTTGTAGCTGCCCCATCCCTGGAAGTGTTCCAGGCCAGGTTGGATGGGACTTGGAGCAATGTGGCCTAGTGAGAGGTGTCCCTGCCCATGCACAAGGCATAGAACTAGGCAATCTTTAAAATCCCCTCTAATCCAAAGTATTTTGTGATTCTATGATCTTAAAACCCATTCTTTAATATCTAGCACGCTAACAAAAAATCCTAAAACATCCATTAAAAAACACATTTAATAAAGTGTTTCTCTAGCATACAATCACTACCTACCTCTTCTCTCTCACTCCTGGAAGACAAAATACCTCAGTCTCTCTCTCAGTGCTCACCAAGGCCTTAAATCATGTCTCTGTGTCCAAAGTGAAAGCACCTGCTCATGCTGGCTCTTGGCTGGCAGGATCAAATTAGAGCCCAGCAACCATAGCCCTAATAGGAGGCAATATTATTAACTTTAATTCATTCACATCAGCATTGATCAGAAGCAGTTACTGAGTATCAGGAAGACATTGGGATGTCAGTACATAGCATTCAAGGCCACTGTAATTACCACAGAAATGAAGGATGCTGTGATCAATCCAAACAATTGTGTGTAGTTATAATGGAAATTTCTTATCTTCTGTGGTTTTCATCCTGCATGAAAACTCTGAAGACATCTGAAAAGATCTAAAGACTCGTCATTCAAAGGACTGTGGTTTCTGTGGGTCTGGAGTCCAGAGAGAAAAATAAAAAATATCAGCTGCTACAAAACCTGTAGCTGGTGGGTACATTGTTAAAGTGATGATAACCTTCAAATTATATTTCCTGCAGTGAATCACTGTAGAGCAAGAGAAAGGAGACTGTGCTGATCATAAATGGTGCTAGTCCTGGCTTTAAAACCCCTGTGCAAATTAAAATGAATTTTTAAATATGTTATGGCACTGTGTGGCTCTGGCAGAATAGTTCAATGCCACTTTAGGATTCCAAGGGGGCTGGTGGAGCAAGACCACAAGACTTTGCTTGTGGCAGTCTCCTGAACAAGCTGTCAGTATTAGGTATCCAAAAGCCTGTAATCACACATGTGGATGCCTCCTTAACACACATTTATTAAGGGGGGAGTGGGGAGGGGGGAGAAATCTTCCAAGATAACTGATCCTTTCTCATCTTTAACAGCAATTGCACTGCATCATCATTTTAAAACCTCCCATGTAAATAAATGCACTGCTATATCCTGTCTCTGCTTCTCCTCCATTTCCCTGGCTCCTCTCCTCCTGCCAGACATCCCCTTTGGCCCCCCACACCTGGGGAAGCACAGGACAGGTTGGGGGGACACTACATTGGCAGACTTTTGCTCTCACCAAACTGCATCCCTTTCATCAGCATCACTGTCCCCCAACCCAGTGGGAACTTTCTTCCCCCAGACTTCATCTGTCCTCTTTCCAAAACCCTGGAAGCAGGAGAGGACACCAGGGACAATAAGGCTGGTTCACAGAATCACAGACTGACAGAGGTTGGAAGGAAACTCCGAAGATCATCTAGCCCCTGCTAGAGCACCATCACCTAGAGCAGAACACAGGAACACAACCAGACATGTTCTGAATGTCTCCAGATATGGAGACTCCACTACCTCTCTGGACAGCCTGTCCCACTGCAGTTAGCCTCAGAATAAAGAAGTTTTTCCTTATGTTTGGGTTGAACCTCCTGTGCTCCAGCTTATTACCATTGACCCTTGTCTTGTTACTGGACTGGACTCTGGTCCCATCCTGCTGACACCCTCCCTTTAGATATTTCTAAGCACTGATAACATCCCCGTGTTTCCTCTTGTCCAGGGTGAACAACCTGAGCTCTCATTTGCTTATACATCTCCTCACCATGGCAAATGCCAGGCTCAGATTCACCTTGGTGAATACCAGCTGCCACTTGTGAGCTGACTGGGGCCACTTCATGCCATCAAATATCCCACTTGGAATTTCAGTATAGTGAAACATCAGCTCTGGAGGAGCTTTGCAGGGCATGGTGGTGTGTGGACTGCTGGACTGCTTCATGTCATAGAATCACAGACTGGTTTGTTTTGCAAGGGGCCTTAACAATCCCCTAGTTCCAACTCCCCTGCCATGGGCAGAGATCCTCCCACTAGACCAGGTTGTTCCAAGCCCCATCCAACCTGGCCTGGAACACTTCCAGGGAGGAGACATCCACAGCTTCTCTGGGCAAGCATCTCACCAGATTCAGAGAAAAATTTCTTCCTAATGTCAGACCTAAATCTCCCCTCTTCCAGCTTAAAGCCATAACCCCTTGTCCCATCACTCCATGCCCTTACACACACATGTCCCCACAGTATGGCTCAGCTTGTGCAGCTTCTGGCAGCACTGCCAGGGCTGCTGCAAGTCCTCATTGCACGGCCAATGCTGCCACCCTAATGCAAAGCAAAGAATATACCTGTACCAGGCAAGAGCTCCATCCCAGCACCCTGCTCTGGACCCGCACAGCCCCTCAGAGAGCCAAGCTAGGGGCATGGAGCTGCGGGATGCTTTATTCCCTGATTTTCAGAGGTTCAAGAACAGGTGCAGTCAGCCTGCTGCAGGGCGCAGGAGGTCTCAGAAACCCATCCCAAGCTGGTGAAAGGGATGCTCAGCACTACTGGGACAGCTGATGGAGGGGGGAGAAGAGGGCTCCATCATCCTTCTCAGCCCTTTCGTGGTCAGGTGAAGACAGAATTTCTCCCGTGCTCTTTCTCACATCCATGTGATGTGGATGATTTTTAAAGATAAATCTTACAAGAGTATCCAGCTGAGAATTAAACTGATGGGAAAAGGCACAGCACGGTAAATTGTTATGCAGCAGGAATATTAAAAATAATAATAATAACAGTAATAATAATAAAGATTTGAAATATGCAGAATAGCTAAAACGAACGCTCAGTTTGCAATTTTCTCAGGGTGAGAGTGTCACTGATGTCGCCGGCAGTGCCAGTTCCCTCCCGGCAGCAGACTCCGGGAAATGGCAACGCTGACACCTTGTGTCCGCACTCGGAACGGCGGGGCCGGCCCTGCGAGGGGGGCTGGGGGAAAAAAAACACTTTTAATTATTAATTTCCCCCTCCCCGATTTATTTTCTCTATTAAGTTTTCCACCGTGCAAAACATTTTTTTGGTTTTTGTTTTTTTTTCAATTGCAAATAGGTATCATGGTTTATTTCCTACACCAAGAAAGACTAGATGAAAAAAAACAAAACAAAACAAAACCAACCAAACAAAAAAACCCCAAAAAACCAAACCAAACCAAACCAAAAAAACCAAAAAACCCAACAACAACAACAAAAAAAAGGGAGCCTGAAAGATTAAAAATTAAGCTTACAATGGTGTTTATGCCTCTGCTGTGACATTTGGGTGCTAAGTCTCTAATAACATTTAAGTGATATTCAGGAGTGCCTTGTTGTGTATATATCATAGGAACCATCAACGGGAGGAGGAATAAACCTTGAAGCCACAAACCAAACACGATGCTGAGAGATGCTGGCAATTAATAGAAGCAGAGAATTTGTGTATGGCTGTGCATACATTAGGGAGGATAAGCAGAATTTGCCATTTCCACGCCTAACAAAGAAGGCAAAGTTGTTTTCAATTGTGCATCAAACAGTTGTGGAAATTTATTGTAAGATGAGCTATTCCTAATTATATTTTTTTAAGAGTGCCCTTATTAGAGCATTCCTGACTATAAGAAATTAATTTATTTATGAACCAGTACTACAGGCATTCCCACTAGCATCTCTTTGATACATTATGCACAACAAGCCCCTACTGGTGCAAAGCACAAGAGACCTCTGAAATGATCCTGCCATTTCTGATGTATCTCATCAAAAGTCTTGAAAGTCACTTGAAAATAACAGAAGCTGGGGACTTGGCTTCTCTCACATCTTTATCAATATTCACAGCTAGTACAGCCCAGCAGTGGTGTGCTGGCATAAAACGCTGTAAGATCAACACCTGATGAGCATTTTAACTATAATACAAGGTGTATTTAAGCAGAGGTGATGGCTTTGTGGAGCAAGGTAGCAGCTGGGCTGGTCAAAAACTGTCTGATGAAAGAGTTCATCAAGAGGAGAAACTCCTCAGACAGGTTTGTAATGGTGGGGCTCTCTGGTATGCTAGAGAGCTTGAGCCAAGACCCTCTCTTGCTGGATTTGTGCTTGCATTGCCTTCCTGTTGCCTTTTGTGTTGTTTAATATGGAGGAGCAATGTGATTTTTTTTCCCCACCTGCATCAAAAAATGATGTTCTCTTTAATCAGATAAGGGGGGGGGCTAAAAAAAAAGCCCTCTTTTTTGCAAGATAGAAAAATGGTATCACATGGAGCTGTTGTCCCTACCCTAGTAATTATATTGCAATATCTTCTGCCTCTTGCAACGTGCTTGCTGTATGGATGTACCACAGAGCTCTTTGTTTGGTGGGTAGACCAGTGAGGTCATGGTGCTGCCTCTATCTCAGTTTTTGCTTTGTGATTAGTTATGATTTCCTCCTTGCAGGAGCTCACATATCCCTTCTGCACCAGAGTACATCTCCTGTGATCATGCTCATTTGTATTAAGAAAACATTTGCAGACCTGAGCAGGGAGAAGAGCTTTGTGCTGAGGGCACTGAGCACAGGGGAGCTCCCAGGAGCTCCAAGTGGCAGGGAGGAGGAGGATGGACTCCAGGAGCCAGCTGGGGGAGGGCAGGAGATTGTGGGGTCCAACTCACCCAGCCATCACTCAGCAATGGTGACCTAAGATGTTGTTACCTTGGCTTAAGCTGCTTGGGGAAGGAATGGATTTAGACAATTCCCAGGAGCCTCCAGCACTTTCCCTGCAGTACAGGAGGGATCCACCTGCAGCCCCTAAGCTGGGGGAGACTAGGGTCTGTCTGGAGAACCGGCTTTGAGGGAGATGCACTCCTTTCCAATGCAGCAATAAAACCCAGTTGTCTCTTGGTGGAAAGAGGAAAAAAGCATGGCAAGCAATGCTTTTCTACCCTACCCCAGTGTTCAGCCCTACCTGCATGCCTCAGTGCTAAAGCCAGGGGTGCATCAGTAGAGTGGAGACAACATGGTGCTGGGCTGGGTCTGGCTGCTCCAACTCTGGTATCTCCATGGGTTTTGGGGCAGCTTCTACCTTCACTAACATTTAGGGAGAGGTAAGGGAAAGAATTCCAAGCAGTGATATAATCCCCCTCTGTTTTTTTTTCAGTGTATGAGGTAATGAATATCTTTAGTGCTTAAAGGTGCTGTGAGAAGCTGCAGGGCATGTGTGAATGCCAACATTTTATAGAAGGGGTGGTTTTACTGCCAGCAGACTTTAAAAAAAAAATCCATGCAGTTTTTTATTAATAAGACTGGATGTTATTGCATGTCAGGAGTTATTGTGATTTATAAAGTACTTTTTACTTGGTGTGTAATGAAACACTAACAGGAGATGATAGTAGCTTTACCTGCAATAGCCAACTTGATCTGGAACCTTCTATCATTTTAAATTATACATTTAATGGTACATAGATAACTGGGAATCAGTAGCCCTGCAAAGGTAGATCTGGCTCCTAAGGTAAGGCCTTTCTTTACTGGCTCCTATCATGATAATACAGTCCAGTATAAAATTTTCTACCTTGCATCATCTTTGCAAAATGAGCTATTTCAGTGCAATCCTATTGCATCCCTAGGGTTAGAGCAAGTAGGAGTTAGTGAGGTGAGAGGGGAAACGTTTCAGAAAGAGCTCCAACCTGAGCAAAGCCCCAGTGCACATTAATACTGCACCGGCTCCATCTAGCTGCAGGGAAAGTTTTATTTCAAAACAAAACGAGCCTGAAGCAGCTGATGGTTGTGGCTGGTCTAAACACAGCCAAGTGGCTGCATTTCCCTGGGTTCAGCAGGAAAGCTGGGCACAGTGGCTCTCCCTTTCCTGCAGAGATTTGTTTCCTTGCTGCATGTGGATGTAGGGCTGCAGGTACAGGGGATGCCCTGCCTGGCCCAAAGCATCATATCTGGGCTGCTTGTAAGCTGGCTGCTGGATCCAAGTGCAATGGAATATATTTCCAGGCATAGGGAAAAGAGCTTCCCACCTGGGAGGGGGCAGAAAAATCTCATACCCAGAAATGTGGTCATTTTTGGCAACGAAGATGGGTGATGTCACCCAATCTGCTTTGGACCTCTTGCCCATGAGCAAGGTTGGCCCCATCCAGACAAACTTCACATGGAAAAAGCTTCCATCAGCCTCCTACTGAAATTTCCACACCTACCAAAAAATTCTATGGGCTCTTTCACTGGCAGCTGCATAGGGCCAAGTCAAGAAGCTGGAAAAAGCTGGGTAAAAGAAATTGCAGCTATATACGTTGTGATTGTACTTGGCAACCCAGTCTTTACATTGTGCCTATTTTATAACTAAATGCAAGACTAGGTCTAAGGCAGAAAAGCAGTGTAAAAGAGGAAAAAAGATTAAATACACTTAACTTTGAGTGAGGAATGCTGTCCTGCTCTGACACAGAAGACATACCAGGAAAATGTCAAGGAAAAGTCTTCTATAGAATTACCATAGCAGCCATGAGAGCCAAGTACAAGGGATGGTACAATTACCTTAGAGAATGGCAAATATTTTACAGGCAGCCTCCCTCTGAAATGCAGGTGGAGAATGGCCACAGATGCTTCCAGGAGACTTAATTGTCCTTGCCAGCAAGGCTCATTATCCATACATAAACATATGTGCTGCTTCTTAACAGCAAAGTGTTGGGTTTTCTTTTCAAGATAATATTTTAAATTTGAACTGCTTGAGTGTCAAATTAGTTGAGTCTGGCTTAGTTTTAATTACACCAGCCATTGGTTTGTGCAGGAGGATGAGGGATGTGCTACTTCTGAGGCAAAAGAAGGTATGTTTGCAGAATTACCACCTATAAAACATCACTCTGTCTTTCCACACAGCCACAGGAGCAATGTCAGAGGTCAGTAATGAATACTAATACCTGTTTCAGGGGATTTTTGCTCAGGGCCTCTCCCAGAGCTACCTTTTTTAAGAGGTTTCTACTTCTTGTTGTTTGCAATTATATAAAGTGAGAGCTGGGCCTTGGGTCTGTTGGCCTTCACCTCCCGCAGTCCCTCGTACTGCAGCAGGCAAATGGAAACCACAAGCAAACAGGTTGGACTAATAACTTTTTTAATCCTTGTTCTTCATTTGTGTAAGGTACTGGTGAGCCAGATTCCAGGGAAGCTGGCAATTTCCTGCAGGTATTTAACAGGTGTGGCAGGAAAATGGGGAGAGGACAGGCTCTGAAGGCAGAATTACCAATGAAGAGGGTTTTTTTCTCCTTTAGGCTCCATTATAACCACTTTGCTGGTGAGGAAGGTGAGGCCCAGGTACTTCAAAGCAGGTATAATGTTGGGAGTGGGCTCAGACAGAGCAGCCTTTGAAGTGTGAATTGAATAGTGGGTTGGGCATGGGACAAGGGGGGAGAGCATCCTGACAAGTGGAACAGGTTGGGTGAAAGAAGGGAGGGGATTTTTGAATTTTTTTCTCCAAAGGAGCCTTATTCACATCTCTTCAGCTTGCCCAGAAATTTCAAATAAAGGTAACTTAAACAGTAATCAAATTACTAGGTTTTCATGTGGGCAAAGTATAACTTTTTTCACATCAGAAAGCAGGTGCTTTCTGTCATATGGTGCTCAGTGAGCCAAGAGGGTTGTTGTGTGCTGGTGTTCACCCCCTACCTTTTTATCATCAGAAGTAAACAAAACCCATTTCAGCAAGGGAGCTGGGCTTGGCTTGGGTTTGCAGGGCCCAGTCCATCCTGCATTTCACAGAAAACTGAGTAAGATCACTAGAGTTGTTTTCCAGGTTTCCTGACCCCTGGTGAAGTGTCTCGGGGATCCCCAGCATGAAGGGACACTGCTAACAACCTCTGCTGTCTCTCCACACAATGGGCATGGCCTTTCTTAATCACAGATTATGATTTTCATTGATTATTTTTTTTTTATTCCCTAGGACTGAAAAAGATGCCCAGGACAGAATGGGTGCCTCTCAGGGTGGTTGTCAGTATGACTTAACCCACAAGTGGGATAGCAGCCATTGCATGGGTATTCTTGGGGTGTCTCTTTAGTAGCCAACTCATTACTTTTGCATATGGATTTTTTGAACAAAGTTAAGATGCTGAAAGCTTTTAAAAAACCCATCTGTCCTCATGCTGTAAACTTAGCAGGAAAAGCTCTTAGTGTACAGGAGTAGAAACCCCAGTGCCTGCAGCAAGTCTCTCAGCTCTTGCTGGTTGTGAATAAAGGCTAATAATGTTTGAAACTCTTAAAACTCAGGGTTCAGTCTACCATCTTGGGGAAAAAAAAAGCCCACCATGTTTTAAGAATTAATTTAGGATTTCGGTTATCAGAGCAAGGCCACGAAACGAGGCTCTGCAGCCTCCTGAGTGCTCCAAAATCTCATGTCACTTGGTCCTCCTTGTGTCAAAATCAGGAGGGGAAGGGTATGAGTGGTGGTTGCTCCTTCTATATCAGTACTGAAACAGCCCTGCCTGCTTTTACTGAATAGAACAACGATGTTGGGGGGAATGTTCTTTTTAATGAGCAGATTGGGCTATGGCCAGTGTCAGGCATGCACAGCAGGAAAACAAGTAGATCACTTTGTCCCATCTCTTGCCAAGAACAGCAAACCAGTATGTACAGTCAAGCCCATTAAGAAAACCATTCACCACAAAGCAAAGTACAAGCGACCAAGAAGCAAGAGATTAAAAACCAGAAAAAGATCTAAGAAGATCTAAGATCATCATAATCCCCACCTCTCCTCTCACCAACATTTCAGTATTTAGAACTCACTTCTCCCTTTCCCCAGCTGAAGGTGCTCATCTTTCACTTTTTTCTCTCTAGCTCCCCTACTATGAGTTTTTACCCTCAAAAAGGCAGTTTCACCCTAATAGTACATCTAAAAAAAAAGGTGATGTCCTAAGACTGAGGCTGAAGTCACAAGTTTAAATAACACAGTATAGGAGAACACAATATCTTTGTGTCTTTCTCCTTATTGGTAAGACCCAAATAAAAGGCACAAAGTCCTATAGTGGACATGGGGCAAGAATTAGCAAGTGTGCCTGAGCCTCACCAGCTGTTCCTGCTCCTGCAGAGGGATCCGTAACTGTAGGAAGCACAGAACTGGGGGAGCAGCTGAGGACAAGGATTGCTGTCAATGTTTTGGCGTTGTTTGCATTCCAAAACCCCCCTTATTTAGGTTTTCCCCTCTATTCAAAATTTATAATCAAATCCTGCAGAAACTGTCAGTGGTTTCAAAGAAAAGGACATCAAACCAGGATTTTTCATTGATCTGTAGTTTGTTTATGGATTTTTGAGTTCATTAAGTGTCACTGAACTGGAGTTTCCCATATCATTGAGAGCTACACGTTTGCCTCTGGAAAACTATGAAATCACTTGGGGTACCAACAAAAACCTTGGCAATGGAGCAGCTTTGGGTTTTGACAGCAGCTGAAAGTGGTCACCTTAACAGATCTCAGTTACCATCAGCTACAACCTGAGGTCTGGAGGAGCTTGTTAAGGGAGGAACATTTGTAGTTTAAAAGCCCCCCTGCCTCCCATGGAGGTGTGTTCTGAGGGAAGGAGGGAGGTGTTTGATCTCTTGGCTTTGTGGGGTTTTGAAGCTGCCTGGTGAGTCTTGTTGAATTTCTTCTCTGGGAAATGGGAAGGTCCATTCTCTGGCTGGTCCTCTGTGGCTGAGATGGTTTTGCATACTTGGTTCTGTGTTTTACTGGTGGCTGGTGCATGTGGGGTCTGTGTCTTATAAAGTGCCCTAAATTGGTCTCTTCCAGGAGTGAGCAGAGTATGAATACAAGAATCTTCCTTATTTGTGTTAGTTTTGCTTTCACACTGTGCTTGCTTGTAAAGAGACAACTTCCCCCATGTGTCCAAGTTGTCTGCAGGGGAATACACTCAGAGCCCCATCTCAGGCCAGGTGTAGTCTGGGTAGAAAAGCTTCACTTGTACCAGCCAGGTGAGAAATCGTCTCCAGTCCTGTGCCAGATTGCTTGACCTTCTGAGGAGTTTGCTTGGAGCCTCTGAAACTGCTGGAATCTCCCACTTTGTGCTGACCAAAGGGAGCATCTCTGTGATAAAGGCAGGAGTTATCAGGAAATCAACAAATTAATTGGATTTTTGGCTTGTGACTGAATGTGGGGTGGGTGACAGCCAGGCACTATGTTATAATTATTTATTACTAGTATTATTTCTGAAAACATAATATCTGATATTATATCCCCCTGACCCTGCCCTTCCAGGTGCTACACACACCAAAAAAAGTCTCTGCCTTGAAGAACTTCCAGCTTAAGCAGGGTGACACAGGAAGGAAGGGAATTGTGCCAGGTTACATGACAGCTAAGGTTGGGCTTTGCCAGTTGTGCCAGTGGAGCTTGCAGCAGTTCTTTCAGCAGGAGCGAGCTGTCAGCTCTCATATTGCCCGAGAAAGGGAGGACAACTCCTAAAAATAACCAACAGTTCTCTGATCACCTGTTTTTGCTCTTTTCCTGGGGGATTTTCCTGAAAATACTCTGCATGTATGGCAGGCTTCCTCTGACACTTGGCCTCATTCCACTGCCCTGCTCTGCTGGATCTTCAGCACCTCTGGCTGCTTCCCCTGCTCTCCTCCTGCAGCCCCTTTCCAGGACCAAAGGCTTCAGCCTCCCCCAGGTGTGCTGCCTGAAAGGGCTCTGCAGGAGTCTTGCATACAAATTTGCTGCCATCAAGGTTGGGTGTTTTTTTATGGTTTTGTTTGTTGGGTTTTGTTTTTTGTTTTGGGTGGGTTTTTTGTGTGTGGTTTTTTGTTTGTTTTCTTTTTCCTTAGCTGATTTAGTGTAAAAATTTAAATTTAGGAAGAGCCTCAGAAGTGTTGGCTTCTGTGCTCAGGGAAGAAGAATGCTGGGTGTTTGTGCTGGGTGTTTTTGTTTGTTGGTTTGTTGTTGTGTGTTTTTTTTAAAGATAGAGAAGGAGAACCTGTGCAACGAAGGCCAACAGCTGGCAAAGCAGCTGCCTGCTTGGCTCCTCTTTGCCATTTTTGGGATGCTCAGGTGCTCTTTCAGGGCAAACCAACAAACTTTCCACTGTGGTGAGCCTGCAGAGAAAGGCTGCTCTGCGTGGGTGACTATTTGATTTTCTTTCCTTTTTTCTCTCTTTTCCCCCACCCCAGCCAGAGCCTTGGCATCACTTCTGGCTCTCCTACGTTCCCATCTGACTGCAGCGCGTGCCTTGTGTGGTGGTTGGTACCCACAGAAGGGTGTCTTGGGCACAGCTTTTAGTGAGTAGCAGTGGAATCTCTGTCATCCCAAGGCTGCTGGTTAACTATATAGATGCATCCATCTGATTTTTCTCAGGGGGCTGCCATAATCCCCAAACCTGCAGATGAAGCCAGCTTGGTCTCCCCATCCTCTCTCCAGTGAGCAGCCAGATGTTTAAATAGCTGGGGGTACTCAGGGGTGGGACACGAGGTCATTTCCCTGAATGGTAGGAGAGGTCTCAGTAGGTGGTGGGGGTAGGAAATTAGGATGCTTAAATAAGTGACTAAATTAATACATACCCAGCTTCAGATCTACAGGGAAGGTACTGGGGTCAATGGGAAGAGCCATGTGAGGTCTGGCTGATGTTAACCCTGTCCTGTGTGTGTTGGATTAGTACTAGAATGAGGATGCACATGGATGGAAAAGCTCTGGTTAAGGGATTTTGCAAGTCCAGGAGAGACTGATTTGGTTTAATACCCAAATATCCCTGGGCTGTGGACCCAGCTGTTAAATAAAAGTGCTGAAGTTTTATCCTCTGCTCCATGGGTGAGTCTATGAGAAGTGTACTGGACTAATGTCTTTTATAGGTGAAATATTGGGTATTTTTGCTCTTCTAGAGCATCAAGGCTTAGAGGATTTTCTTCTTCCTGCCCACAGTGGAGACTGTACCTGCCTGATCCTGCCATGGCTGGGATGGTGGATGGGGATGCTGAGCTCCACCAGGTGCCCATGGGGATAATGCTGGCAGGCTTGGAATGTGCCAAGCCTTCCTGTGGGCAGACTAGAGGTGAAAAACAAGCTGGTTTGTTCCATGCTGAACATGCCCACGTCTTGTCACACAAATGTGCAGCACGGATGAAAACAAAAAACAAGCTACAGATGGACACTGGCAACCTGTCGCTAAGCACAAGCCTCTAAATTCAAAATAAACATAATGCGGCAGCTAGCAGCATCTCCTGAAGGAGATCTACTGAATTTCCATCATGGATACAGTCACGTCTTGACCATTGTTTGGACCTCAGACTCAACTTCCACTCAGATTTCATCAGAGTGTGAAATAAATTCCTGAGCAGGTTATATAATGTTAATATTGGTTATTGATGCTTCAGGGGGTGTCTGAGACACAGTGAGATTTACAGCTCTGGAAAATTGCATCAGAGGAGACTCCTGAAGATGACTGGATCTGTCCTGAGACGTACAGATGCTGCTTCTGATAAATAGCCAAAGAAAACCATGCAAACATCATTCTGGGTGTATATAAAACTGTCCTGGCTAAGCTGAGTCATTTCTAGGGGACAGGAGCCCAGGTATGAGGTAGTGAAGGCATTTCTCTAGAGCTGCATCTCCTCTGGGTTGGTTCCCACACAACTTTTTTTCTGGAGGCACTTAAGAGGCTTTAATTCAAGTGCCAAGGCTTTCTTCTCCTACCCAAGGAGATAAGAACATCTGTGCTTGGCCAGACCTGAGCTCCCCCTTGCCCAGTATTTTGTCTTTGGCTGAGATCAGAGGTGTCTGAGGAGGGGAAGGCAAACCTTTTCCCTCACCTCATCTCCTTGCCAGCCTTGCAGAATGTAGTTGTGGCTCCCAGAGAACTTAAAAAATCCCATGCTCAACTCCCCAGGAAAGAGGCTTCCAAATGGGCAAGGATAAATCCAGGGCCAAGCTGCAGAGACAGATTTTTTTTTTTCTCTTGACTGTGGTGGAGTCCCTGCAAAGTTCTCTGAGCTCCGTAATTAACTGTGGAACACATGGATTTGTGTGTGAGCCTGGAGTGGTTAACTGAAGTGAAACGTGTAGTTCCAATCTTACACGTTGTAGTTAGGATAAAAATGAAGGTGACTGTCAAATTGAATAATTTCTTTATTAGAAGGGCTCAGGGACTTCTCTACAGCTACATAATTAATTTAATTGTGCATACGAGTGACTCCTATCAGGGTTTCAAGAGACATTTATCCCATCTATCCCATCACTATTAGTGTACAGGAAGGAACACGGAGACTGCAGATTTGGTGACCTGTTTTCCTTTCATGTTTGAAAATTTTCAGGCTGATGAAAATAGAGAAGCTTCTCCTGGGAGTGTCCCTCTTGACTGACAGACCAAAGAAGGGATCTTTGCACATCAATATATACAGCTTAAGGGTTTATACTTGGATTTACACACAAAGATACTGAAAACAGAATTAATGCTCTGGTACTGCAAGTATTTTCTATCAAACACTGTTGAGTGACATCAGCCACTCTGTGGTGACCACCTGTGAGGTCCTCCAATCTTTTATTCACAATGTTTAAGTTAAGGTTTATTACCAAATATCTGCTCCTCTAGGTGGTGTGTAGCCTCCAGGTATATCAAGTAGTATCTCAAGTCAGTTAGTATGCACATGAAGGGCAAGTTGCAGCATAAGGAGGATTTCTATAGCCATAGCTATAGAAATAGCTTATTCTTATAGCTTATTCTGTTCTTCCCTTTGCCATTAAGCCACTGAAAAACCTGGAGAAAGCAGTGGGGTGACAACTTCCCCTGCTGTTAGAAGGTGCATTGTTCCTGGGTATCATTAGGGATGCTTTGAGATATTCTTTGGCAAAAGCTTACTCCTGGTTAAGCCAGTGGAGGGGCCTCCTGTGTGACTGCAACACAATGGCACAGGAGCTCAGGGAATGCCAAAATTGGCAACTTGGGCAGAGCAGTGCAAGTCCTGTGCTCACCTCCTCGTGTCATGAACTGGGCACAACCCCTCTGTGGGACAAAAAACTCCTGGCTGTCAGCATAGCAATTTAATAGAAAATGTTTTATGAAGAGCCAAAGTGTTAGAAGCACAACGAGGAGTTACAAAGTTTAACCTCGATCATTACCGGTATGGAGAAAATATTTACACTCTCTTTGCTTTCATTTGCTGATAAAATGCCATCTAGTGGCATTGAAAAAAAAGAAAAGAAAAAAAGAGAGAGAGAGGAGAAACGTGGCTTCGTGTGTATTCTGTGTTGTTATTCAGAAAGTCCTTAACCGTAACAGCTCCTAAGGGAAGCTTCGTTGTGGCATTAAGCATCAGGTATGGAGGGGATGCCTTGCTGGCAGTCACAGACGATATGTTGCACTTTTTTTCTTTACTTTATTTGGGTTGCTCCCCCCCACAGCCCCCTTGGGGGGCTGCATCCTCTAAAGAAACAGTTTAAGACACAGTTGAATGGAAAAAAGAACAAGCCAAACCAACCGAAAGTTGCAAGTGAGTGCAGTACAAAGTGTTGTTTTGGCAGGCTGGAGGTCTCTAGCAGCTGACCTCCAACTTCAAACACCTCCCCAGCTCTTGCTGTGCATCTTTGCAACCTGATAAGCATCACCCCCAAGAGATCCCCTGGTGATACCCAACTTTGCTCCACAGGTGTCTCCACATCTCCCTGAAGTGTTGGGCTCTTCAACCCTGCACTGGGATCTCTACCCTGTGTACTTCTCTGCAATGCTGGTTTTTATCCCACGTGTTTTTTGTCATTTTTCCTGCCCTTGGAAAGCTTTTCTTGCTTTCCCCAAGGATCTGAGCACTGTGAGGTAATGGGGAGAGTGACAGATCAGGTCTATCAGGGAAAGAACCTTCTGGAAAGAACCAGGGTAACAGGGAAATAAATGTGGGTTTTTTTCCTTGGAATCACGGTGGCTCATCTTGTGGGTGACAAATCAGAGCCAGAAGTGGAAAAAAAAGAGCAAAGATTCTGGAAAATGCTCAACACCTGTCTTCTGACAAGAGGCAGGTTAAAGGCATGTCATGTGGGATGCTCACTAATGAATAGCCTGGCAAGCAGGGATATTTTTAAAGAAAAAAGAAATGTAGGCTGTCTTTTCAAAGTGATGCTACATTTTTAAGGAAGATATTGAAGCACATTTATTCTGCTTTGAAAACTAAAATCCATGTGCTGGAGGCCCTGCCTGAATTGTTCTTTTGGTTACAAAACCCTTATTCTTCCTGTGAGGGAATTCCTTAGTTTCAAGACTGACTGAGTCCCTATTTTGTGTCTTTAAAAGAAAAACACAAAAAAACCATAAAAAAAAAACAAAAACCACAAAAAACCTGCAACAACCAAAGATACATCATGCATTACATTTTATTGATGTTACTGTAAAATACATATTTGCTTGCATTCCTAATTGGGGAAGCACAGATGGCAGTGGCTTCTGGTGGAGTTATATGCTCTTTAAAATATCTGGTAACATTACAACAAAGCATAGTTATTAAAATGACTGTCTGTGTATGCTGCAGGAGTTTTGGTTCCTGGGAGCAAGATGCTCTCCTGTTTTAAGGAGAGAGGGCTTGTTTTAACCCTTCCCTGGGCTGGTACCTGGACGGTTGGAGAAATCTGGTATGGTGGGAGAAATCTGGTGTGGGTAACCTAAGCAGAGTGCTGCCAAAATGCTTGCTTGAAGGCAAATGTATCCTTTTGTAAGGGTCTGCCCCAGTGCTCTGGAGTCAGTGGAAGTCATGAATTTAGATTTGCTGTGCAGGGAGTCCTGTAGGGAGGAGTGATTTCCTCCTTGGAAATTCCTGGGTGATTATGGTGTCTGGAGGACCTGGCCCTTGGAAGCGTAGCACTGCTTTGAAAGAAAAAATAAGAAAGAGAGAAAAAAATTAGCATTGGATGCAGGTCATTCATCATCTTCAAAAAATTGTTTTAATTCTCTCTTCTCATCCAAATCAAGCTGTCATGAGCAACTGCAGAGCAAGTGAGCAGCATTTTCCAGAGTGCTTGCAATGTGTTGGCAGCGAGAGCGCAGGCAGGGAGGGAGAGGGAGGTGGAGGGGGAAGCTCTTTCAGTCATTTCATTTTAGCTGTAGTTTTGTGAAGAATAGAGTCTTCTCTGCTCTTTGACATGCTCCTTTCCCCCGCTGCAGCTCCCTGTCCAAGAAAGCTTGCTGTGACTGAGGCATTGTGTCTCCAACACATTATCCCCTCCAGTTTGGGGACAGATTTGCATATGTTGGTGCCCTTACACCTTCCTGCACATTAACAGGGGGTTAAAATGCTAAACAGCTTAGCAGGAGATGGAGTTTCATTAACTTTAAGAGGCTCCACTCCAACCATGCATGCCTGATGGTATTAGGTTTATGGTCTCTGGTGTGGCTGATGGTGGGCCTGGATTCTTTCTTGCAGCATCCCCCTTTGGGTGGTTTTGGGGCACCCTCTCAAACCTTTTCAGAGCTGTGTGGCTCAGGGAACATTGCAGAGAGCCCTTACAGAAGCCAGGCTGCCAGCAGGGGTTAGGAGATACTTTGGGCAATCAGCTCCTTCAGTTTTAATTAGAAGCCTTTACTGCCCAGCCTGCAGAGCTGTGTGGTTATGAGAGCCTCTGTATTGTGGTTTCCTGAGGTTGGCTGGTAAAAATCCAGGCCTTGGGCACAAGAGGGAGTGAGCAGTATGATGGCAAGGTATGGAAAGCATGCATCACCTACCTGCCCCTGCCTGCTCTGCTCTCCTTTGCTGGAGTGTAAAGGGTTGCTACGGGGTGGTATATGATAGCTGCAAGGTAATTATTTGCCTTCTAATGGCAAGCTTGCCCTTTATTCTGTCCAGTGTCCAGTTCTGGGCCCCTCAACAATGAAAGGACATGGATGTAGTGAAATGAGGCAACCAGGTGCCACTAATTGCCAGGTAGTGGGCATGAGCTTGTGTTAAGACCACCTGTGCCTGATTAAGGCAGGCCCTAACTGTGCATGAGCAGGATTAGGGGGACAATAAAAGGCCCTAATCAGGCACAGGTGGTCTTAACACAAGCTCATGCCCACTACCTGGCAATTAGTGGCACCTGGTTGCCTCATTTCACTACACATGGAACTCTTGGAGCAAGTCCAGAGATGAAGGCCATGGAGATGATGAGAGGGCTGCTGCATCTCTGCTCTGGATCCAGGCTGAGAGAGTTGGGGTTGTTCAGCCTGCAGTAGAGAAAGCTCTGGGGACACCTTAGGGCACCTTCCAGTACCTGAAAGGGTTACAGAAAACCTGGGGAGGGACTTTTTACAAGGGCATGGAGTGGTAGGATATCAGGCAATGGCTTTAAAATGGAAGAAGGGAGATCTAGGTTAAACATTAGGAAGAAACTTCTCCCCATGAGGGTGGTGAGACACTGGCCCAGCTTATCCAGAGAAGCTGTGGATGTCCTCTCCCTGGAAGTGTTCAAGGCCAGGTTGGATGGGGCTTGGAACAACCTGGTAGAGAGGGAGGTGTCCCTGCCCATCCAGTTGGAACTAGATGATCCCTAAGGTCTCTTCCAATGCAAACCATTCTGTGATGAATGAACCAGAGGGAATGCCATGATTGTAAATATATCTCATTTTTAAACACAAAGTGTGCTCCTTCCCCCATTGCTATTTGTGAGCTGGATTTAGTAGGGTTGTGAGGATTTGGGGCAAAGGGAGACAAGCAGGCTGGTGAAGCCCTAGAGAAGGGTTTCCTTTCCAGCAGCACACCTCCATGTTTTGCATTTTGGAGAGGGACACATATCCAGGGATGAGGACTGGGACAGGTGGGACAGGTCTAGGCTTCACACAAGCTGTAGATGTGCTCAGAAAGAGGCAGCTGAGGCAGAAGATGCCTCTGGCTCCTCCTCTCCCAGGAAGCATCCCTGGGGGGCACCAGTGCCTTGTGGGGAGGAGGGGGTGCTTTGGGGAGGCATCTGGTGTGGTTAAGCAGATATTTTGTGTGCAGCTGGGGAGCAGCCACCTTCACATATGCAGCTCTGGTTTTGTCTAAGGTATTGATACGCCTCCAGCCAGGAGGGTGTGGGGGGAGTAGAGTGGCAGAGATGGGGGTGAAGTACCAACTGCATTATTAAACCTGATCCCAAAACCTTTGAAGTTGAACAGAAAAATTATCCTCAACTTTGGATTAGATCTTTTAAGTCATGTGAAAGACACTTGTGTTATTAAAACAGCAGCAGAGGAGCACTGTCAGTTACATCTGGTTTTATTTTTTAATGGCAGTGGTAGCTTTAGCCTTGGGCACTATCTGAGACTCATAAATAACCCGTGTCAAGTGTAACCCACCTACTGAACACTCACAGAAGACAGAGGACCTGGCTGTTTATCTCCCTGCATTTTTCAGTAACGAGCCACTTGTACGTTAAGAGGGGTAGATGTCCTCTAGCATTCATTAATAAAGTATTCTTAAAACAGCCAGGCTTCTCCTTGATCATGCAGGGCAAATGTGATAAATATCTTCTTTCCACACTCTCCTGACAACTGAAAGACAGGAATGCAGTCTAACTTACCTTGTCAGTTGTACAAGAACATTACAAAACTGCTTGGTCAGCTTATGATGGGTTGGTGAATCTCAAATGTCACCACCAAAACACCTTAAGGACCACCAGTTGCTGTCAGGAGGCAAAATAGACCTTAACTATCTGAATCTATTCAGTGTGGCTTTCATCCCATATTTTGGTTTCTATTTCCCAGTGGTTCATTCTAGCAGGAAGGCCTGATCTATATATCTATATATATGTATTACTACCCTCACTGATAAAGTATAAACACCTGCCATGCAGCCACTGACCTACAGTCCCCATATGTCCCTTAGCAGCCCTGGAGAAGCTTGGGTTCAATTCAGATAGCACAGAATCATACTGGACACTTTATTTAGACCATCATATCTCTTGGAACACACCAGTCCTTGAAAACCCTACATGTCTGTGAACTTGCCTTTTTTTCCTTTCTTTTTTTTTTCCTTAACTAATGTATTTTATTTACTTCCCCTTCTTCCCAAGCATGCAGGCATCACATGTGAGCTCTCCCATTTTTGCAGAGAAGGGGACAGACGTGGCTGCCCTGTGTGCTGTGCACAGATGTTGGGTTTTTTCCTTTTTTCCCCTCCTTTCTCTTCCCACCTTTTCCACCTGGGCTATACCATTCCAGAATGGCCTGGTAGCTCTGGGGCTGACATTGCTGAGTAGAGTCTTTCCCATGTTTTGTTCTGTTGATTTAACAGCCAGGCAGGGCCAGATCTTTCTGTTAGGGCATTTTAGATATTTGATGAGGAACAAGCTTGCAAGGAGCTGTGTTTGCAGGTAAAAAGTAGGATTTCTGGGGACATCCAGTCTAGAGCAGCCTGAAATGTGATACAGAGAGGGTTTGTTTTTAAGCTATTTAACCCTGTAAAAGGAGGAAAAAAATAGGTCAGACACAAAAGGGAATTGAATAAATGCAGCTCATAGGTAAATATTTGCTTCTGCTCCCAGGTGGCTGATTCCTCCAGTTTTTTCCATTAAAAAGGAATACCCACAGGAAACTTCAGTTTAAAAATATTTCTGTTTCCAAAGCCTTTTTAAGGACAGGCTGTGCATCCATACAGTCTGTGCTGCCCCAGGGCAGGGAGAGGGGCCAGAAGGGACCTGCATATGCAGAAGCAGCGTCTTTGACAACCCAAAGAATTTGGGGTGAAGAGCAGCCTCCAAAATGTTACCTTTTTTCCTTCCCCTCCCTGCACCCTGACTTGGAAGCAAGCCCAGGTCAGAAAGCTTTCCCCTCCCAACTTGGGCATCAGACAGACCCCATCCTCAGGCCAGCAAAATTCAGTGAAATGGTATCCTTGGAGCTGTGAGAATATTTCCAAGCTGCCCTGGCATACAAGGGGTGAGATGAAGGATGGAGATCAGGCTTAGGGCAGCTCTTCCCTCTGGCTATGAATTGGGCTCCTGGAACCAATCTGGGATGGAGAAGGCAGGAGGTAGCTTTAGGGGAGTGTGAGTTAATCCTCCTCCTTTAACCCCCTGTTAGATGATCACAGGCTGAAGGGTATTTTAAAAGAAGCTGAAAGACAGGAATTTCACTGCCTTATGACTATGGCTTTGAACTTTTAAAGGAATTTGAGTATCTAGAAAGATTTTTTTACTCCATGGAGGCACTGCTTTCTCAGCAGTCTCCTTTTCTTATGCCATCTTTTCATCTCCCTGATCTCTCTTCCCAGTGTTGAGCCATATTTGTCTTTTCTAAAACCAAACCTCCATTAAGAAAAAGACAGTTTGAGCATTCAAGCTGTGTTTTCCTCACCGAGATTCAGATATGCAATGATGCCCCTTTTTAGCAGAAACCTTAGAGAAAAGGTGTTAATTGCTGAAGATTCAGGCTTTGGTTTTGTTAACCACAAAAGCTAGTGGAAACGGCCTCATAGGATACAGTTGCTGCAAGCTGGCAGGTGTTAGATAGCACACCCAGGCTTCAGCATCCTCCAGCTCTGCAGCTTTGTGGTGGTTTCTGACTAATAGGCACCAACTTCATTTATACCTTTGAGAAGCCTTGGCAGATCCTCACTAAACCCTCAACCCCCTCCAGGCTCAAGCCTCACTTAGTTAAAATCTTAGTTAAACCCTCAGGGGCAGAACCTGCCCCACAAACCAATGTGTCAAATGGAGCTGCTCCAACAGTGTCTTGAAAGCAGCTTTCCACTCTGGCACCTGAGCAGAAACCTTGAATCCTAATGCCATCCGTATGAAAATGCCTCTTTCAAGTTGAGCAGTTTCCATCCAAGACATTGAACTGAAATTCTGTTTTGATGTATGAAGTGTTCCTGATATTACATTCTTACAAAGATGCACGAGATGGTTGTTCCCACCCATGCCAAAGATGCACAAGATGGTTGTTCCCATCCATGCCAATCCAGCTGCAGAGAACAGCTCTTACTCAAAGATTATTTAACCATCTCTCTTTTCCTCCTAGCCTCCTCTTTCCACCTCCCAGTCTTTTTCACGGGTAGGAACAAAAGTTTGTTTGCTGACTGTGCTGGATTTCTACCACGGGGTGTCCCAGTTGGATATCTGCACGTGTGCCAGTGGGGAGAGCCAAAGCAGCCAAAGCCTGGACCTGCTCTGGCATTACAAACCAGGGATGTTGGCTCTAGCACACACATGATCCCTTGTCTAGACTTTACATATTTACATCCTGCGTTTGCAACAGGTTTGGTGGGTTTTAGTACAAGAGGCTGTTTGTTGGGTCTTTCTGAATCAGGAATGCTCTAAGTTTCCCTTTTAACTTCTTAAAAAATGGGGCAGCCAGGAAGCTCCTGATTTTGACCAATCTCAGAGCATTTCTGCTTATATGAGCAGGGTTTTATATCAGAGCTCTCTCTAGACCTCGTGCTTCCCACTGAAAGGCCCTACATGGAACATCTGTGTGCACCAAAAGCCCTGGAGTGGTAGCAAGGACCAGGACCACAAACTGAAGATGCAAGGGTGAGAGAAGAGAGAACCATCCTTCCCCATCCCTGGGACCCAGAGTGTCACAAATGCAGACAAACCAGCACTAAACCTAGGTCAACTGTATGGGGTAGAGGATACTTCATCCCCCTATTGTGCTTCAGAGATGTGGCTGAGGCTTTCTGAACAGAGGCAATGCCAGCACCCAGGCCATGGGAGTAGGGAAGGGGCTGTGTGCTCCTTCTGCCCCTCTCAGGCGTGAAAATGGCTCCTTAAATGCAGTTTTCCCACCCAGTGCCTCATTCTGCCCTGTAGCTCTCCGTTCTTCACCCTTTGCATGGACACACTGGTTCATTAGCTGGGGAAGATGCCTGCGTGTGGCGCTGAGGGCCAGGGGACACCCCAACAGCTCAGAATCTCCTTTTCCCCCTTTCCATCAACCCCCAACACTTTCGGAGCCCCTGAGCAGCATTTTGGCCAGGTTTGATGCAGGAGTAACCACTGTCTGAGCAAGCAGCACCCTTGGCTTTCATGACTGGGTGCAAGTGGGGAGAGGTGAGGCACCCAGGTGGGTGTCTGCTCTCTTCTGGCATATCTGGAGCCCAGAGCTGGCAAGAAGGCCATGACTTGCTCAGCTGTCAAATGGTGGTGGTTCTTCCATGCAGGGGAAGCTTTTTTGGGGCGGGAAATGGTGAGAAATGAAGCACAAGAAATACAGGGAGGCTGGAAGAGGGTGGTGTAGCCAGAGCAGGGCAGCTGGGGAAACCATCACCTCTGGTTTCTTTTCTCAGCCATCAGGCTGGTTGCCCCTGTGGTGTCACTGGTAGCCCTCCCAGTCCTCTGTTTTCAGAGGAGCCCTTGAGACCAGTTTTTCAAGCTGTTTCTGACATGCTTGTCTGAGACAGGGCTTTGTCAAACCTTCCGCAGGAGCCTGGAGAACAAGTTTCCCCATGGAAACCTTTCCCAGACTCCAACCATCTGAGTCTCTCCTGCTCCGTACTCACCCCTGTTGTGCCCCTTTGGTGATGCTGCACTCGCATCCCCTCTGGGGTGTCCAGAGCCCCAGCCCTGAAGGCATTTCCAGCTGTGCATCTCAGCCCCCCTCACCCCATGCCCTTTCCTAAAAGGGGCTTTTAGCATATTGTTTTTTGCATTGGTATGCTTTTTCTTTTTTTATAAAACCTGAAATAGAGGACTGGATTTTATCAAAATGTCCTTTCTTGTACACCTGGCAAGAAGGAGGAAAAGAGCTTTTTAGCTTTTTGTTTGTGTTTGTTTGGTTTCGGTTTTTCTTACCTGCAAAACATAAATTAAAATACCTCTGCAGATCTTAAAATCCTTATTACTTCTACATTCACTCAGAAGCTGAAGATGAGCAGAGTTTAATGTTAAATCCTTGTTCTGTGCCTTTGAACAAACACTCTCTTCCTTCTGATAAATGATTAAAGTGCCAGCAATTTATTTTTTAAAGGGAAAGATCACAAGAGTTTCTGAACTAACTCAGGCATAAATTTGTCCTTGCTGAGATGATACCTCTGTACTTTAGCCATCACATACTTCCCACTATTGTAACACAGGGAACAAAAAAGTGTTGCACCAAAATAATATATGCAGTGACAAAGAATTGTGGCTTAGTAATATTTTCCTGATGGGCTTGATATACCAATTTCCAACAGTGAATTTGTGACACTGAATCCAATAACAGTGAATTTGGCTTATCAGGGGTTTTTTGTGCATGCTTTGGCTTTTAAAAAAAGCTATTACAACCAATGCTATGGACAAACCTGAAGGAGTAAGATTTTATTCTTCTTCTGCCACCACCAGATAATGAAGTTTTATCAACTCCTTTTATTACGGTAATCTAGAACAGTTTCCTGTAATAGGGTCGTAAATGCTTAATGAAACTCAGTGCTGTATGAACAAAAAACCAAAAAAAAAAAAAAAAAAAAAAAAAAAGAAAAGAAAAAGCAAAGTTTCAGGGTGTACAAATGGAGTGCAAAAGGAAATCCAAACAGCTCAGGTGTCTGTAGTCCAGAGCAAATGATGCTCCTTCATCCTTGCTTCCATGCTGATGTGTGGCCTGGGCACTCTTGTTTAATTTCTATCAGTGGGATTTTACTCTGTGTTTAAACATTACCATACCCAAAGTGATGTGCTGAGACACAGCCCTGATCTTTAGGATTTTTTTTTCCACCTACCATTTAAACTCTTTCTGATATGTTCTGTGGAGACTTTTAATGTACTGTTTCACAACGTACTTAAAGGGGTTGTTAATTACTCTGACACCATGAAAGGAATAAATACTGCCTAACCAAGAGGCACCAGTGTGTTTCAAAGAGCAGATGTGTAGTGCCAGAGCATGGCAGTTACATGAGCTCTGTGCAGTGACAATAGGAAAAACTGATAATAAACATCAAACCCATCTGCCTTTTACCACAGGAGAAAAAAAAAAAAAGCTCAGGTGTAGTGGAAAGTTTTTGGGGTTGTTTTGTAAATAAGCTCTCTCTTTCCTGCCCTAAAACCTTTTGCCTGGGAAAACTTTCAAGCTGGAGAAGACAGTTCTCCCTAATTCTGGTTTTGCAAGAGGTGCTTATGACCCTGCTTTCCTCTCACAAGGGGCTTTTACCAGGATATATTGTGAGGATGGTGGAGAATTTTGGGAAGGATGGATGCCATGCACAGATGGATCTGGAGAGCAGTAGGAGCTAAGTTAATGGAAAGACACAGGGTGTGTTTTGATCTGGAAGGACTCAAAAAGATTCCCTGCAAACGTGTGCATCTGCAAAGACAACTTCTGCTGTGCCATGTTTTATCATCTGCTCTTGGTCCTCCAAAAACCTACATCTAAATATATCCATCACTAATTTTGAGTAGCCCCTGTTGCAATTGAGAAAGTAAATCCCCTGGCTGAGGAGTATCTGATGCTAAACAGAATATGGTAACCTGGTCTGCTATCAATATATGATAAACATGGCCTTTGCTATGCCTAAATTGGCTTATAGAGCCTTATACAAGCATGGGTAGATTATATATCCCTTTGGTTTTCTTACTGACAGACATAAAAAAGGCCAGAAATATTATAGTTATTTTTGTGTAAGCCTGTTTGTTGGGAACTGCTCGTGCTTGGCAATCTGAACCTGCAGTTGCACAGGGGGTAAAATACACAGAAAAATATATGGAATGCCTTGATGTTTGTGTGCTTGGTTTCATTTGTTAAATGTGGTGGCAAGAAATCATTCAGTATGGAGATATTTTAACTCTGAACAAGGGGCTTGAACAGAATAAGGAAAATAATACTATTCCTCAGTTATTCTCCATGATTTTTTCTTTCACAGAGGCTTTGCTGGGGACTTCTCCTATTTTCAGTCTGTTGCCTTGCCTGCAGCTATGGTCTAAAAACAAGAATAAAGACTAAAACTAGCTGAAATTTTTTCCATTAATTTTTTTAATGGAAAAATTCAATTTCAACTAAAAAAAAAGAATTAAATAATTTCCATTCAGTGGGCTGTTTTTACCCTTAAGAAAACCTAAGACCCTAATTCTGTAGATATGTATTCAGAAGTAGAAAACAAGTTTGGAGTGGACTTCTTTCAAGTTTGACTGCCAAAAACCCAAAATGAGCAAAAAAACCCCACTACCAGTCTGTGTTTTTGATGGAAAACATTCCATCAAATTACACAGTCTTCTCTCTTTTGAGGTAAATTGTAAGGGACGGGTCTTCAGGTACTATAAAATTCTGTAGCTTCATTTTTATTTCTATTTCTTTTATTCTGAACTATTGACCTTGACAAACTTATAGTAATTTGTACTAAATTCTGCCTTTCCCCTATTTTTTTGAGCTTACTCTACCCTGTGAACCAAAAGGATTAGTGTGATGCAGAGAGCACTGTGATGGATCTGTTCATCTACATAGGTTTCCCTTTAGTTATATCAAAGTGGACTTTTTTTTTCCCCTTCCCTTTGTTTTAATCAAAATGGGGAACATGGTTGTGAAAAGGGAAGCTTTACAAATAACGTGTGATCTGGCAGCATGAATGCATAAATTATCAGAGCCAACTTTTGGAATATGCATTTGCAAGTGTTACAATCAGATGTGTTTCTGAAGGTAAACTGTAGTAGTTTTAAGATAAATGGCTCCCCAGAGGAGAGCAATAAATAGCACAGCCACAGGCTTACAGAGCCTTAACTCTGTATTCCCATTATTTATGAAAAGGTAGAAAGCTACAATTCCAGAAAGCCTTTTGATCAGTGTCTTTGTTTTTAAAATACCTTTAAAAATAATTAAAAGAATCCGAACCAGAAGAGTCACTGAAAGACTAGAAATTGGGACTGGATTTTAAATACACAAGAAGAGCAAAAAATTGGGATAGGTGAACAATTTGCCCTGAAACCTCTCCCTGACACCCACAATGCAGCAAAATATTCTTAGACCAATGGAAACCACTCTTTTTCTGCAACTTATGTTCTCCTTTCTTTCTCTCTCCTTGCTTTCTGTATACATGGATTATAACATATTTTAGTCTTTTTGTTCTGTGATGGCCATAGGAGACTCTTACAGAAAATATTAAGTACTGTTACTGTGAATTTATGGCTGGTGATAGTTAGGTTACACTTAGAGCTCATCTAATTCAGCCTTCTGATGAAAAAAAAGAAGGGGGCAAACTTCAAATGAAGGATGAAAAGAAGGCAGAAAGAGAGGGAAGAGGGGGAAAAAACATAAAACCGAAACCCCACAGTCGTAGTTCTTGGTTATCAAAGTAAAAAAACTTAAGAGTTCTCACAACAGAAACATAGCTGGTAAAATCATGGAAATAGTGGCTGTGAGTCTCTAAACAAGTTTTCATTGATAAAAACCTGTTAAAACTGGCTCTTGGGATTTCCTTCCTGAATTCACATCACTTATGGGAATTGTCTGAATGGCACATCTAGACTGGGTGCCTGGAGCTCAGCTGAGGTTCTGAGACATCTTGGTGAAGGCATGGGAAGTTGGAAGGATTGTCAGCCCTTCACTGTGTTCAGCATTTCTGTGTCTTGAAGCTCTTCTCATTTTATACCCAACACTCAGCTGACAAATCAACATATATACATATAAAGTAACAACTGGCTCATGTGATTGGTCTTTACTCAGCAGCACAAACTTGCTGGGTACTGTTTCCACCCGTGTGTGATCCCAGTGAAATATATTCATAGATGACTTGGAATGCTCTTCACATTACCTCTCTCTGTTGCAGTTCTCAGAATCTCAACCTTCAGAAGTGTTGGTGTCAGTTTGCAAAGGGCTCTCGTGTGCCCTCAAATAATTTGTTGCTATGTAGTAAAGCCCACTCTTTCTGCTGCTGCAGATATATTGCTTGGTATTAATAGAAGATGGGAACGTGGGTAGTAAGTTGCTAACCTCACAGTTTATGGCACAGTGAAGAGGTCCCAATAGGCTGTAGTAGAGTGGATGTGATATCTGGTTTTTAAAAGCCAAATATTAATAAGCTCAGGGTTATACATCAACACCACACATTTAATACAGGCTTGGGGATTTGCAAAGCAGAGGCACCCTGCTACAACTGACACAACAGGACTGGGCTTTCAGAATGGTGACCCAAAAGCATGGGAGAGTCCAGGGACTCCGTGTCCACAAAAAGTGACCAAAATTGGTCCTGTGCCTCTGCAAACATAAAAACTCTTCTTGTGCCCCAACATTGTGAGCTGGTGCACATTTTCCCTCTTTGCATGCCTTGAACAAGCAAATACTGAGGATGGTGATAGGGTGGGTCCCTTTTCAGAAATACCTTTAAAGAATGAAATTTGGAAGCTAAATAACGGGGGTATGTCTATATAAACAACTCGCTCCCCCAGAAGTTATACTTTACAGAGACAGATCTAGTCAGAGTAAGGAAAAGATTATTCAAATGGCAACCAGCAGAGAAAGCAGACATTTTGCAGAGGCATGAATTGAGGTGGGGATTTACCCATGTTCCCACAACCCTACCATTACCTAAGGCATAAGCTTTCTTTATTGAAAGTTTTATCTTCTCCTCCCAATAAAAGACATTTACTGACAGATCATTCTAATGTAATGGATTTTTGTGTGCCTGAAATCACTGCTAAGCTTTAAACAAGGAAAATCAATAAACGATGTGCAGCCATCAGCCACATGTATGGCAGCTTGGTATTATTTTAATAATTTTTCCACTGCAGAAGGCAGGCTGAGGAATGATATCTCAAGCTTCATTCCAGCACTGAGCGTGACTCCTTCTTGGCACAAGTAGCTCAGGGAGCCCAAGCTCCCCAGGAGGGCACAGCCTTGTCCCCTCTGCCCTATCAAGGCCACTATCTCTGGGAAATGATGATACCTAGAGGGGAACAACAAGGAACCACCTCATCCTCTGGCCATAAGACTGCATTTAAGTTTGTGAGAAACTATAAATCCGACAAGACTAGAAACCAAAACAAGAAGCCATAAAGAAGATTTGCATTGTGGGGGACAGGTTCCCTGGTGGCACCTTCTGTAATAACTCTGCTGAAGCCATTGACCCTTCCCCAGTATGTCTGTGTTTGGATGCGACCTTCCCTCCAGTTCCTGCTCCATTGCTCCCAAATATTTGGGCAGACAGGACATCTCTGCATCCTCATAAATAACATGGTACAGCTGTGGGACGAGAAGTTTTGTCGTGTTAACCCAGACCCACAACTTGTCCCTCCTGGAGCTTCAGAGCTGGGTCTGGACTAACAACCCGGCAAAATTAAAGCATTTGGACCCTGTACATGGGAAGTCAGGGTGGGATCTCCCTCCCTTGGAATATTGATGCTGAGTATATAGCAATAAGTGGTCCTAAACTTTTGGCCAGTCTGCTATGACATTTGCCTCAGTGCAGCCTGTCCTGAAGTCAGGCCATGGATGACTGATAAAGACAGTTTATTGAGTCTGATAGCATAGGGAAATGCAGAACAACACTATAGTCTCTACTCATCTTAAAGAGGCTGCTGTCACATGTTATATTCAACTTATTAATTAGCCAGTTATCATCAAATAACCCTGTAGCTTCATTGAGTTCCTCTAAAGTGATGCAAGGTGCTGCTGTAAAGTGGAACTGTATAATAAAGTCAGACTATTAATTTCTGTTGAAGGGTCTCAATCTAAAAAAATTTTTTTTAATATCAGAGTATTTTGCCTATATTTTAAAACATATATTGCAAACCCTTCTGAATGCATCAGAAAGGAGGAGCAGAGTTGACCCTGGTTTCCTTTTTCCCTGGAGGCTGGAAGGCAGTGGCACAGAAGGGAAGGTGAGCCTGGATGAAGCTGCTCAGCATTACTAAATGTTCTTCCCTGTTTAGCCACACAAGTTACTCTGGGCTTCTTGGAGACTGTGATCAGAAAGAGGACAGTGCTTTAGAGATGCCATGATTTAAATTTTAAATTATGTACTACTGGGATGTTTAAAATAGCTAAACTGCAAACTGATCATGTAGGTATAAAAGGGCACTCTGGTTCCCTAAAATATAATAATGTACCCTTCAGCAAAGTGACATGTTCCATGTAGAATATAATGTGCTATATGCAATTGGTAACATATAAGAGAGTGGTGAAGACCAGAGGGGAGCAAGAAATAATACCAGAGACTAACACATGATGATATATGGCATGTGAAGGAAATAAGAGACTTAGATTGAATCTTGGGGAAGACTGAAGTTATCCATGAGGAAATAAATATAATCTAAACCAAAGGTACTTGCTAGGAAGGAGCTACTTATAAGACAATCACGAGTGTGCCATGTGATTGAAAAATAGATGTACAAATGCCAACGTAATTCTGGCCTGTGCTGTGACAGGGCCACAGAAGGGGAGGACACAATACACAGGTGTTATGCTTAGTAGTTAACATTATCTTTGGGAGCCTTGATAATAAAGCTCCAGTGAGTGGAGGAATGAGGATCCCACAGAGAAATGTGGGACATGGACCAGACAAACCTCTGGTGGAGCAGGGTGCAGTCAGTCTGGCTGAGTGGCAAGTAGCACATGGATGGCTGCTTGCAGAGAAAAGTCGTGAACCATGGGCACAGCAAGCCTGAGACTGATCAAATGAAATGAATTTCAGGGGAAAAATGGTCAGTAATGCTGGTTTGTACAGCTGATTCCCTAAGGAGGGAAAGGGAGCTTGAGAGTTAGGTCATGCATCATCCCACTCCATGGCAGTGGGATTTTGGGACTACCACTGACAAAGCTGAGGCCATGTGCTGTAAAGAAGAATGTCTGAGATGAGCTATAAGGTTGGTCCACCTTTCCTTTCTCCTGCTCTGCCCTGAAGCAAAGATTGCTCAATAGCTAAAAATATTTCAAGTACTGGGGGTGGCCAGTGGGTGTCAGTTCTGCTCTATGAAGCAGCTGCTGGAGCTTCCCTTATCCAACATAAAAGCTCCCCTTATCCAACATAAGAAACTACCTCTTGAAGGATGCAGTGGAAAAACCATTTCCTTGGAGAAATATGATGTCAGTCTTCACAATTTGGCATTTTGGAATTTTCGTAGCTGTCTACCTCAAGAGCAGCCACAGAAAATATTTCTTTGAGAAATCAGTCTTAGTTTTTCCTCTTTTAATATCTGATTGGAGGGCTATGAAAACTATGGGTTTTTTCAACAGAGCTCTTTTGGCTTACAAAAGAAGCCACCATCTACAGCCAGGCAAACACTTTGTTTCAAAGGGCAAATGTGCTTAAGTCTTGCATGAGCCATCTAGGACAACCTTGCTGGAGGGTTGTGATTTTGAAGTCAGTCAACTAAGGCAGCTCAAAATAGTCTACAACTCAGTGCAGGATCAAGTCAACACTACAGACCTATAGCTACTTTGGATATTATTTCCATAGAAAAAGTCTTCAGATTTTGAGGATCATTTTCAATAGTCAGTTTTATCCAAACTTCAGAGCTGAATGTAAAATTATGCTCTTGATGAATTAAAAACCATCCCAACAAACCCAAACCAGCAGCCATGATGAGAAGCATTTGTGTTCCTAATGCAATGAGTAAGACGAGACCTGGTACTCCATGGGGCTTCATAGTAAAATCATAGGCACATAGAATCATAAAATCATACAAAGTTAGGGGTTGGAAGGGACCTCTAGAGATCATCGTGTCCAAACCCCCTTTCAAGAGCAGGTCACACAGGGATGCATCCAGGTGGGTTTTGAATGTTTCCAGGGAAAGAGACTCCAGAGCCTCCCTGGGCAGCCTGTGCCAGTGCTCTGTCACCCTCACAGTGAAAATATTCTTCCTTAAATTTACACAGAACTGTTTTTTTATAAGTGTTACCCCTTGTTGGTGACCCCTGAGAAAAGTTTGACTCCATCCTCCTGGCACTCACCCCTCACATATTTACAAACAATAATGAGGTCACCCCTCATTCTGCTCCAAGCTGAAGAGCCCCAGCTCCCTCAGCCTTTCCTCATAAGGGAGATGTTCCACTCCCTTGCTCATCCTGGGGATTCTGCACTGGAATTTTCAAGCAGTTCCCTGTCCTTCTGAAACTGAGGGACCCAGAACTGGACACAATGTTCCAGATGCAGCCTCATCAGGGGAGAGTGGAGGGGGAGGAGAACCTCTCTTGACCTACTGACCACCCCCCTTCTGATGCACCCCAGATCTGAGAGTGTTTTGCATGAACATTCCTTAGCATTGCTACAGACTCAATAAATGGGCAAAAACATTTCAAGGACTTTTTAAGACAAAGATGGTAATAACTGCAAAGGTTTTTATATTTACATCCTCATTCATAATGCTGTAAAATTTGAATTTTCTTTTTTTTCCTTGTGTAGATTTTCAGCGGGGTCTTTTCAGACAAAGTCAGTAAAAGTATTTCTATTGATAACAGAATAAGCACAATAGTAGAGTAGTATATATAATATACCATTATATACTACTATATAGAATAATATATACTATACAATAACACTATATAATAATACTACTATATAATAATAATATATAATAATAACATATAATAATAATAATAATAGTATAAGCACAGGCCTATGCAGTGAAGAAAAGAAACCTGATAGTGACATCTCCTTTAGTAAACATTCCAGTTCTCAAAATCTTCAATAGACAACTCCTTTCCATTACTAAGAAAGAGAAAGTAACACTTGTTCTTCCAGATCTCAGAGAAAAAAAAATCATCACAGTGTATTGGCAATAATTAGGAGTAAAGGATTGAGTTTTTAATATAGAGACCCAAACCTTAACCCTACCCCTAAATCCTAACCCTAACCCCAAACCTAATACAGAGACCAAGTTATATCTTCATTGATATAAATTCCCAAAGGATAGATAAAAAATGGAAATGTCTCTCTCTCAAAAAACCCACAAATAAACAGGAAAAAGGAGGCCTTTTCAAACCACAAGAATGAAGCTATGTTTTCTTTGCTTGCACAGTTATGTGTGGGTAATATCTGGATGTAGAGAAAAGTTATTCTTCTGGTGTAAAAAAAGAATAATAAATAAAACTTTGAAAAATGAAGAAGTCCCCTACCACTAAATGAATCACTGACCTAAAAAAAGCCTGTGGAGCACTCCATCAGCTCTTCTGCAGAGTGGGACAGAGGAATGCTTCACCATAAAAATTAACATGCAGCTTTAAATGGTTGTGGTTAAACGTTGTTTCATGTAACACTGAGAGCAGCGTTAAGACGATGATAATGTTTTATTTTTATGATCTAAATTGTTGCCTGCAGTTAATCAAAGTTAACCTGGCTCCACTTTAAAATCTGATTATGTGGCCTGTTAATTTAACGTGACTGTATTTAGACAACCAAACCCCAGCACAATTCTGTCGTTATATTTTTCTTGTGGGCACAAAAAAGGTATAGAAACACCCTGGGTTTCAAATTGGTGTCTCTTCTATGCTCCATGACCCCACCACAGCTGTATCCAAGTCCCTGCCTCTCTTGCTGACTTGTTCCTGATTTTCAATTGAGTTGACAGGAGAAGAAATACTTGACAGCTTTGTTTTCTAGGTGAAGAACAGAAGGATGAATGGGAATATTCACCTACTGTAAGTAACTCATTTACCAAACTGATATCTCCAGCCTTCCTGTGTAGTGACTACAGAAAGAAATGCTCCCTTGGAGAGTGATTACAGGCAGGAATGTAATTTTGGTGCTTGGAGTTGCAATCTGGATGCAACTTTTTTTCCATGAAGTCCAGATGCAGCCAAGGAATCAGAGGCTAAACAAGGTGCCTCTAGCAGAATACCCATTGTAAATTGAAGGGGAAACTTATCTCCTTCTCCACAGCAGTCATCCACAGTCCAGACTTAGGCTCGGTCCTCAAGTTGTCCTTCACCTCTGAGTTAACAGAGTATTAGACTTTGGCTCAGCTGTGACACTGCTGGAGATGTGAGCCTGGGCATTTTTGTTTTCTCAGACAATTTTACATTCTGACTTCACTACTACTCATGAGACCCTGATGACATACCATTTCTGTAGTGGAAATTCTGTACTTGGGTGGCAGCATTTCACCCCCAGAGCTCGCTGCAATTGAGGTCCTTCACACTGAACTGCTCAAATTGACTCCATGCTCTGTGCTGAGTATAGAGGGGACTGATGCTATCCTGGGACAGCCATGACTGTTCCCTGGATCAGGTCATGTTGTAAAGGCACACACCTGCAGGAGCTGCTCTCAGCCTAAAAGATGCTTTTGCTCCTTAGTCCCTGGCCACAACAGAAACTAGTTTTCAAGCCAGCACCCCTGCCTCTTACCCAGCACCCTACAAGTACCAACATGATGCTGGAGAAGTGCTTAAGGAATAGGGAAAAGGATTAATGAGAGTAATGTATGTGCCAGTAAATCAATGCTGAGGTTTTTTTGTAGCTATGCACGCTGAAGAAGGGTGGTGATGTTTTTGGAAATGTGGTGACTGAAGAGTGAAATTAATAAACAGGACATCCTGGTGGTGTTTTGAAGAAAGGTCCTGGCACCCTGAGGGAAATCATTCAACCACCCAGGTAGAATCAAGGAAAACAGATTGTTTAGCTGGCAGGGAGATCTGCAAGCTCCTGCTAGGCAAGGCAAGGTATGAGTGTAAAGCACACCAGTACTCCTCTCATGCACAGCATCACTCCTTAGCAAAAGAGGAGTGGGATGCTCTAAGTGCCTGCTGAGCAAGTCTGGGCTCAGTCAATTAGAATATCTCACTTTATAGAATCATAGAATCATAGAATTGGCTGACTTGGAAGGGACCTCTGAAATCATCAAGCCCAACCCTTGATCCACTACCTCTGCAGTTACCAGACCATGGCACTGAGTGCCACATCCAGTCTCTTTTTAAATATCTCCAGGGATGGAGAATCCACTACTTCCCTGGGCAGCCCATTCCAATGTCTGATCACCCTCTTGGTAAAGAAATTCTTTCTAATATCCAACCTAAAATGGTAAGCTTTGCTATCTGCTTTCTTGTGTGAAAAACTTCTGTCCACTGACAGACCTCAATGACCTTGGGGGCATGGTCTACAGTCTCAGCTGGGGTCTCCCCTCACTTTTGCCATTGGGCCAGGAGCCCATTTAAACTCAACTCCATGCCTTGCTCTTTGTTTGGGGAGTGCTGGTCTCCAGGGCCATAATGGTGCCCCTACATAGCCCTGGACCTTGCTGATCCTGACCCATGAAATCACTTCTTGACTTAATCTGAGACCTGTTTCATCACTGCAGATCTGCCTGAAGATCAGGGCTTCTGATTAGACTGGGACATCATCTCTGGCCTGTCCTACTCCTTGCTCAATGTTTCAGCCTGGACCCAGGCTGGTGAAGTTCCTGCCAAGCTGGCCTGAGGGCACTTCTGTGGCTCCTAGCCCCCCAGGGAGCCACAGGCCCATGCTGTGCACTGCCAGGTAGGTTGGATTAAAGGAAAAAATGTCTTTACATGTCAATTCTTTGCCAAGCTTTAAAGAACTGTAGTGGAAACTCCTTTTGAGTTCAGAAATTAGTCCACACAGTGGCCTCACCTACCCAGTGTTTCACCCAGGATGAGAACTGTGAATACAGCTGCAATATTTCATGTTGAGCCCATAAGTGTCAGAAGCTCTGGAAGACATGCTCCTGTGATGTCTGCAGCCTAATTTGGTAGCCTCAAGAAAAGTGCTTATGGAAAACTTCTATATTGTAGAAGCCCCTTCAAACCTAAATGTAAACTTTTGACTTCCTGAGATTTACCCATCATGTTAATCTTAGATATGTTAATCCTAGATAAACAGGAGAACTCCATTCTGACCAAATTTTCAGGCTTTGCAAAGCCACGAGTCTGGTGCCTCCTCACTGAATGTTCCCTGGTACTCCTATACACCTATAACGTTACCAAACTTCAGCTCTAGTAACTACTGTCTGTCTGCCAGAATGGCCCACCAACTCCAGTAAATTAAATAAATGCAACAGACTGTTGTATCAGCTGCTTCATGGACTTCACTGTGCTGCTCACTGTTCAGGATAGGATGCATGTGATTTTGTTAGTGATGTGATTTCCAGCCACAAGCAAAGCAAGAGTTAATTCTTATTTTTGTTGAAGAACTAAGTGGGAAGCTAGGTCATGCATAAATCCTCATTGTGCTAGGTGCTATACAAGTAAAGAATAAAAATGATCCCAAGCTCAAGGCTTTTTTGATAGGAGCTCATGTCATAATTAAATTTTGCTAGGACACTTTAGGATTGCCTTTCCTCATAAGTGATATATCCATATACATTTATATCTCTATAATAAAAGGGAAAACCCACATACTTTTATTATTATTAATAAAACTGACAATGTAATACTGTTTTCTAAGTAGCTTCGATATAGCACTTGGAATATATGGGGGTAAGGGAAAGGATCTTTGTTTCTTGTGTACTTTTGGGTTATATATAACTAAAGTTGTCCACTTTAAGGAAGTATTTGTTGTGAAAATTTTGTCACACAGAGCACGCTGAATTCAGGTGGAGAGCACAGAGCAGGAGCTGGTGCCCTTTTAAGAATCAAATACTGTGTCTTCATGAATAAAGCTCTAACAGTAAAGATAAGAGAAGAAAATACAGCAACCATGTGATATATTAGCAGAATGTCTTACAAAGTCCCCCACAAAGCATCCGCTGCTCTTGAAAAGCCCTACCAGCCCAAGTGAGAAACTATTCACAAATTTAGTATTCAGATTACATACCCTGCCTTTTCAACTGCTCTCTGTACAATGAATGCCTGTACAACTACAGTAACAGACACAGATCTACAGTTTCTGTGGCCTTTGAGCTATTATGAGCATTGTGCCTCTCCATAAATTACATCTGCATGTCCTGAAAATACCAACTGTTTTAACAGGAATTAATCTATAGGCTTTTATCTTGGTGAAATACAAGGGGTACAGTATGCCATGTCCCTTTTAAAATTAATAGGGTATGCCCAGAGGATATTAATGGATATTTTCATTATTTTCTTTATAGGTCTCTTTATTGATGCATATAAGCATAAAACAGTGCTTTACTGTAGCAAAGAGGAGATGGAATAATGAACAGATTAGTGTTAATATGGTTTTTAGATTGTCCAGCACACAGCTAAGTAAAGAAAAGTCTATGTTTGTCCTCAGAGTATATTGGGATTTGATCCAGTTTGTCTTCAAAGTGCCCCTTCTGTGGGTGGGGGAGAGAGGGTTCAGTCTATAGGCAAGGAATCTGATGCAGGGGTCTGCTCCATGGTCTTCACAGCTGTCTAAGGCAACAGTCTGTTAGATATGCCTCCTTCAATTTAAATCTAAATAAAGCTGGAAATCTAAGTACTTAAATCTAAGTAAAGCTTTTACTACTATGAAATACTATTTATGTGAATAATATAAGCTTTTGGAGAGTGAACTTCTAGAATACCTTGACCTTACAGAGGCATGTAAAAAGGAGGATTAGATCATTTAAACCAGAATTTACATAAAAGCAGGCTGGTTTGAATACTAATTGTCACATGCATGCACGTGCATACACACAGGCACATATGAGTTAAATGCATACATACATAGTTTAAATATTTTGCTAAAAACAGGCTGAGCCCATCACTGACCTATAGAAGCATCTTGCAAGTGGTAAGGAGTTAAATTCTCCTCCTAAGTTCTCTGTGAGATAGGAGACTCTATTATCTACATAACCAGGAGAAGAACTGAGGCCCATGGAGACTGAGCAAAATGCCTGGAGAGACATCACAGATCTCAAGAGTAGGTGGCTGTCAGAACAACCTGTGATGCCCAGGGCTGCCTTGGCAGGACACCATCCCAAAATGGGCAGGGCTGTGTGAAGGCTGCTTAGATCTTGTTGATTTCCAGCACAGTGAGGTGAGGCTGAGGGAGCTGGGGGTGTTCAGCCTGAAGAAGAGGAGGCTCAGGGGAGACCTCATCACTCTCTACAACTCCCTGAAAGGAGGCTGGAGCCAGGGGGGGGTTCTCTTTTCCCAGGCAACTCTCAGCAAGGCAAGAGGACAGGGTCTCAAGTTGTGCTAGGGGAGGTTTAGGTTGGATATTAGAAAGAATTTCTTTATGGAGAGGGTGATCAGACATTGGAATGGGCTGCCCAGGGAAGTAGTGGATTCTCCATCCCTGGAGATATTTAAAAGGAGACTGGATGTGGCACTCAGTGCCATGGTCTGGTAACTGCAGTGGTAGTGGATCAAGGGTTGGACTTGATGATCTCTGAGGTCCCTTCCAACCCAGCCAATTCTATGATTCTATGATTCTATGATTCTATGGAAATGGAGGGGAAAGTGACTGCCCACTGGGCTCCCAGGGATCAGCCCTTCCAGAGGATGTGCTGAAGTGGCCTCTATAATGAGGGAGAAGTCAGTGGCCCAGAATGGCTCCTGGGTCATTGCTTGGCAGCAGGAAAGCTTGCATTGTATTATTGAGTGCATTTTAGAAATGGAGAACTAAGATGCAGAGAAATAATGACTTGGCTGAGGTTTCACGGAGAACCTCTGAGCATGGCTGCATATGAACCCTGGTCCCCCCAGCAATCACTTGGTCATCAAAATCATCACAGCGGTGCTGCTGAGCACCATTTGGGGCCAGGTGTCTGGCTAATGCTTGATGTTGGTGACCTTGGAACTCTTGGTGCATCCCCCAAATGGAGTTTTGCATTGAAACACTGATTCACCCACATGTTGCTGTAGTGAAAACACACTCATCTCTTCAGGCCTTGGAGTTAACAAGACAATTTTTAAAGGCAAAATCTTTTGCTTTATTCCATGTCCCTTACTTTTCCTTAGGTCACTCTTCCTTATTTTCACAGCTTTATTTGGTTTTGCAAGTTTGTGGAGCAGCAGGATTAAAAAATCAGAAACAATTACTGTAGAGGTCAGGTCTGGCCTTTCCCATCAGCTTCCATGGCTCAAGGAGGTTTCAGCAGCTTTGGGGGAAAAGCTGTTAGCTATTAAATTATTACCTGTAAAGAGAGCCAGCTGGAAGCTTTCAGATTTCAACATTTTGATGAAAAGTACCATAAAAATCTTGATAACAAGACTTGCAGCATCTCAATTACTTTTTTTTTTTTTTTTTTCATTTGTCCCTGCTTCTCAATGGCCAACAAAAGTGACCAAAGGCTTCAAATTGCTGCTGAAACTCACATGTCAGGATTTTGACCCCCCTAAAATGAAGAAGGGGAGTAAAAAATAATTTTAAAAAGGCAACCCCCAAAGCATTTGCTGTTGAGTAAATTCATTTGGACAGCTTTTGGGAAGCCACTTTCCATCTGGATGAGAATGTCCACAAGCAGAGTTATTCCAGCATAAACATCTATGGTATAATTACACAGGAATAGCTATGCCAGTCT
Organism: Calypte anna; assembly: GCF_003957555.1. Classification (NCBI taxonomy): domain Eukaryota; kingdom Metazoa; phylum Chordata; class Aves; order Apodiformes; family Trochilidae; genus Calypte; species Calypte anna. The sequence goes on from NC_044253.1 coordinate 30,681,921, forward strand.
ATTTTCTGATGTAGGCAAGCCAAGTCTAGTTGGTGAAACGTAGGCGTGGGAAACAAGAAGTCTGCTTTCTAGGCTCAGCTCAGAGTGCTCTTTGTGGCCTTGGGCCAGTCCCCTAACCTTTCTGCCTCCTTCCTATGCAAAATGATAAGAGTTAAATTAACCCACTTGACAGATGTGGCATAATGACTAATTGGGTAAAATTTGTAGCACTGGGGAGAGAGCTGCCTATTAACTTCACTGTCTTTGGCTGGCTGAATAATTTAATGTATTTTTGAAAGTGGAGTTTGTCTCCCTCCCTCAGGACAGGGTGGCTCTGCCACTAGAAAGTTAAGTTTCATTTGAAGAGAAGTGTCTGAGCAGATAAACCCCGTGTTGTACCCCAGTATTGTGCTTGCATGCAACTGGAACAAGAGTTAAGACTATAGTTAAGATTTTGCTTGAATGCAAAGCTTACATGTACAGAGAGCCACAAAGGACGTGGGTATGTAGGGATGCAGGGTCTCTCATCAGTGCACGTCTGAAATTCCCCAGCCAAACGTGTGCTTTATTTGCCTTTGATACAAGTGAAGACAAAGGATACGCTCTGATCGCTGAAATGGATCAAGGCTGAACCAGCAGCCTGAATTTCGATGCTTTCTAGTGTTTGTGTGCTTAATTTTACAAATTTAAGCTTAATTAAGCTTATGTATGCAACACAAACATCAATTTATGTCTATACAACACATGATCGACACCACCAAAGTTTCTCAGTGGAGCATTGACTCTGGTGGTTAGCGACGGCATTACCACGGTCACCAGCATCCAGCACTTCAGCTCCGATGAAGGGATGCTTGGAGGAAAAAGGTTGATGCAATTGCAGCTGATCTAAGCTCTGTTGAAGACAAGGGGAAGCTCCTGTGAGAGTCACACCAAGGGTTGACCAAAGAGACGAGGTTGCCTTGGTGGGTATCTGCCGACCACCTCTGGTGGGTTTGTGTCAGGCCCCGAGGTGGGACGGTGCCGTCGCAGGTGTCACTTCAGTGAGACGAGGCAAGGGTTTTCCTCAGGAGAAATTCTTTCTTTCCTTTCCCCACCACACGGACTTCTCGGGAGAGAGGGAAAAACAGCGTGGAAGAGCTTTTATTTTATCCGGGCTTTCTCCCCGAGCACAGCACTTACAAGAAACTACCTCATACTTACTTTCAACGTTCAATTACATAAAAAGCGCGGTGGTTCTAAACCCTTCCCCGCCGGCTTTACGCCCGTACCCCCTTCTCCCACGGCGGTCACTCGAGCCAGGAGCCCGTAGAGGCAGGAGCGTGGCGGGACCAGCCGCGCTGAGGGGCTGCGCACCCGCGGCCGCCCGGCGGGTAAAAATAGAAGTGCTGAATCATGACTCCACCGGAGACTTCACCCGCCCGGCGGCCCAACGGCTCACGAGAGGCGGAGTGGGGAGAAGGGTGGCAGGGCAGCCCCGGTGCCCCGGGGGTGGGCTGAGGGAGGAGGGAGGAGGATGAGGAGGAGGTTGGGGAGGAGGAGGAGGTTGAAGAGTGGAGGGGCGGGGATGGCGTCGGTGCCCTGAGGGGGCGGCGCGCGCGCGCGTGTGTGTGTCCGTCCGCGTAAGGCGCGGGGCGCAGCCGGCGGTGGCGGCGGCGGCGGCACTTGTCCTGTAATCGATTGCCGAGCGCGCTGAGCGGCCTTGCCGGCGCGGGCACCCGCCCCCCAAGCCCCCCCCTCCCGCCCGCCATGCCTCTCCTCTTCCCCCCCCTCCCACCTCGCCGCGCTCTTGCCGCGCCGGCCCTTGGTGAGGCGCCGCGGGGCGGATGGGGCGGCGCGCACCCGCGGGCTTAGGGGGGTGGGGGGGGCATGCCGGTGGCCGCGCACTTGCGGCGGCGGGAGCGCGCCTGTCCGTGTGTCTGTTTCTGTGTGTGCGTGTGTGTGTGTGTATGTGTGTGTGTGCGCGCGTGTGTGTGTGTGTGTGTGTGTGTGTGTGTGTGCGAGAGTGCGGCCGCCGCCGCCGGATCGGTTTCTCGGGGTTTGACCAGCTGTCCCAGGCTAACCCTGCTCTCTGAAGATGGAGGAAGTAAAAACAGGATTACCCTTAGCTACAGCTCCACTGCCTTAGTTTCCATAGCCAACTGCCGTGCACAAACACACCTCCACTAGGCAGAGAGAGCCGACACTAATAAAAACACAAACAAAAGGGTGATGGAAGTGATTCACTGCCTGCGCGGCTGAGGTAAATCTGCGCCTGGCTTCTTTTTTTATTTCTTTCCTTTCTTTCTCTCTCTCTTTCTCCTTCTCCCCTCACCCTCCACCCCTCCTCTCTCTCCCCCCTCACCCCATTCTTTCTCTGGCTGGTGGGGAGGACAGCTCCGTCCGGTGTGCGCGGCGGCCGCGGGGACGGCGGGGGCTGTGTCTGTGCGCGGGGTGTGCGAAGGGGTCCCCCAGCAAAGTGCGTTTGTGCAGCATCGCCCGCACGGCGGTGGGCTCCGCTGACTTGTTGCTGGTAGCCCAGGAAAAAAAAAAACAAAACAACAAACCCAAAGGAAAAAAAAAAAAAGATAAAATAATAATAATAATTTAAAAAGCCCCCAGTCCCCAAATGCATCCCGAGCGGGCGGAGAGGGGCAGTGTGCGGGTACCGGGGGGGGTCGCCCGGTCCGTTAGTCAGCGCCGGCCCCAACTGCCATTTCCCTCAGCGCCCGCCGCCACCTGCGGGCCCCCGGGGGGCTGCGGCCTGATGCGGCGGCGGGGTGTGTGTGTCTGTCTGTGTGTGTGTAAGGGGTAAAATAAAATGAAAAACGAGGCAGGACTTCCATGACTTTGACAGGTTGTGTGGTATGGGCGGGGAAAGGCAGGGATGAAGCGCGGAGCCCGGTGTCGCCCAGGGCCGGAGCAGCGCTCCGGGGAAGTTGGCCTAGGCTTCCTGCGCGGGGTGTGAGTGCGACTGCCGGGGCCCCCCCACCCGGTTCTCCCCGCATCCCCCCACCGCATCCCTCCCCGCATCCTTTTGCCCCATCTCTCCCCGCATCCTCTCCTCTCCCCACGTTTTCGTGCCGATTCGTAAGAAACCGGTGGATCAAGTTTTTCTCTCTCTCTCTCTCCCTCCTCGCATTGCTGTAGCACCGGCTGACCTCCCTCTCTCCCTCCCTCTCCCCCCTCCTCCCCCTTTTTTTTTTGTTTTTTTGTGTTTTGTTTGGTTTGGGGTTTTTTTTGTTTGTTTGGTTTTGTTCTTCATCTTTCTTCAAAGTATGTGCCATTCCTGAGCGAGTTTCCTCGCCGGCTCATCCCTGGGTCTGCCGGCTCCCCGGCTCCTCATGCCCCACCTGTAAGTGCCAGGGGCAGCTTTCTCCCCTCTCTCCCTCATCCCCCTCTCCCTTCCTCTATCTCTCCCTTTCTTTTAAAAAATATTTTTAAAACTTTCTCCCTCTTGCTGTGCCTTCAGCCCGAGCAAAACTCTCTCCATTTGTTGTGGAGAGGGAGGCTTAGCAGCCTAAAAATGGTGATCAAACTTTTTCCTTTCCTCCCCCCCCCCTCCTCTTCCTCCTCTTCCTCCTCCCTCGAAGAAATAAAAAATAAAAATCAAACCGCATTTTAATTTCGGTTATGGATGTTTCTCTGTTTCTTTTTGTCTTTCTTTCTCTTCCTCCTCCCTTCCTCCCCTTTCTTTCCTTCCACTTCATTGGCTGGGATGATCTTTCCCTGTTGCTTCTGATGTTTCTTTCTTTTTCTCAGTGTGTGCCGGCCCACCTGGACTAGGGGGAAGATAAGGTAATTTTTAAGGGCTTGAGGAAACACTTTACCTGTTTTGAAAACTTTTTTTGAGGTTTCTTTTTTAAGAGTTGTGAAAATCAGTAATTGAAGAGAGTTTGATAGCAGCTGGGAAGGTTGAAATTTAAGTGTTATGTGCTGAATGCCTTGGGAATTTGATCTGCTTTATACCAAAGAAGAGCACAGAGAAAAGTATTTATTTATTGGGGGAAATGTAGGGGGGGGGAGGAAAGCAGATTAAAGGAGGGGGAGGGAAGTGGTTTTGGAGACAAGAAGTGAAGCTGCCTGTTTTCCAGTAAGTAATGGAGAAATTCCAGGAGCCAGGGCTAAATATACTTGGTGATCAATACAGAAATGGCTCATTGTGAATAATTTAGCTGCCTGGTGCAGTGAGAGTTTTGAAACTAAAGGCAAAAAAAGAGGCCATGGAGGGAGAGAGGAAATAAAATTCTCCTCTGGTCATGTCAGATTCTTAACTTTTCTACTTAAAAGAACATGTTATGATTATTGATTTTTTTTTTTTAATTTTTTTTTCCCTCAATATATATCAAATGATAGCTAGGGGGTGTCATTCTATACAGTTACTTGGGTTTCTGGAAAGTAATAGCTTGTTCTCTGTCAGCAAAGTGCTTCCAGAAACTTTAAGATTGCTTCACACCACAAAATGCCTGATCTGGGAGTATTAAGTGTGACGTTCGGCCCCATGCTGTGGCAGATAAATAGGGTTAGAGTGAACAGGTGCACGTACAGGTATGTGTGTGTGTGTGTGTGTGTGTGTGTGTTTGTGTATAGTGGTGTGAGAAAAGGAGTGGTAGTGACACTCTGGAAGGGGAGCAGACACGGGAGGGCTTTATTTTATTTAGACCAGGATGGAGTCTCTTGGCATGCATCTGAAAAGAGCAATTGTTGGTAGTATCCATCTCCTCAAAGTCTGTTCTGGCTGTGAGAGCTGATAATTGATAAAGCATTACCACCTGGGCTTGAACCAAACAAGTGGAAAGCTGTGGAAAAAACTCTCGATTCAGGTAAAAATGCAAGTGGAGGACAGCGAGGGGTATGGTAAGACCGAGGTGATCCCAGTGCAGCTGAATTTCTCTACTCACATAATTTGCAGGAAGGGTTCAGTGCTTTGCAAATGAGCACATGCTGTACACTTGTGTTTTTCTCTAGGCAATGGTTGCAACAGCAGTAAAATGGGCAACTACTTAGGGCTTTAAGTAAGTTTAATCATTTAATGGTTGATACTGACAGGCGTCTTTGAGGGTGTACTTTTCTGCCTTGCAGCACTGCACTTTGACTATGGAAGCAGAGGCTGCTGATGGATATATAACATGTAAGTAGTCACTTCATTTGATTTTTCATTTGATTATTGCTTTCCTTTCCCACTATCTTTTCTGTAATGCAAATGCCTGAAAAAAATAGCTTTCTTGTGGATGGTCTTCGCTTTGAAATAACTCTGAATTAATAGCATTTAAACATAACTTCGTGTGTGATTGGAAAATGCATGGGGATGGGTGAGTAGCTGTAGGTTTAAATATTTGCTGAGGATGAATGAACTTTGCAAATGAGAGAGTTCATCTACAGAATTTAAATTACAGCCAAAAACTTTTTATGCTCTTCACTACACATTTCTCCCGTTTTCTGTGTCAGGGCAAAACGTGTTAGTTGAGTGCTTTGTTTAACTGTCAGTTTACCAAGAACTTTCAGGGGACAGAAGGTGGGGGAGAAAGGTTCCTATGGTAAAGTTTGATTTCAGTCTTCTTCCCAGCCCCAGTCCTCAGGGACTGCAGATGGAAAAGTAAATCTAACTCCTCTTGAGACAAAGCAGCTGGGACAAGATTTGTCACAGGTGTGTGCATAGAAAACTGATGCAAATAGGCTTGAGGAGGCTGTTAAATTCAGTCAGTCAAAGCTTGGGGGTGAAGTGAAGGGAGTTTGGTGGTTTTAGTTTTTTAATGGTTGGGTTGTTGTGCTGAACAAGGGGATGGAAACTGATGGGGGGGCTTGTTTTATGAAAGCAGGTGACAATGAGCTTTCGCCTGAAAGGGAGCACGGCGGCATGGCCATTGACCTCACCTCCAGCACACCCAATGGGCAGCACACCTCCCCCCGTCACATGGCAAGCAGTAAGTCTCCTCTTAAACCTCCTTCTCACTAATTTGGGTTGGTCTGGTCCTCGGGGTGCTTGGCTTGCTTATCAGGTTTAAACTTCTGTAGTAAGTGTTGCTAATAACAGAGGGACAGAGTAGACTTACTTATTTATTTTTCTTGTTTGTGCTGCTGTCTCATCTAAACATGAATGGGATTACTAGTCTGAACTATTCCAAGGTGGCATTTGAGAGCTGGTCCTTACCTGTTCCAGGTAGGAAAACACTAGGCTTAACACATACTGGTTTTGTTTCTCCAGGTTTGGAAATTCAAATGGAAATTGTTATTGTTGTTATTATTACTTATTGTGCTTCCCAAAACAGCTTGAAGTAGCTTTATTTGAAAACAAACATATTTTATTTATGAAAAGGCTTTACTTTGGCAAATGTATAAAGTTAAAATATCTGGGTTTGATGGCAAGGTGTATTTTACTATTCTATATAGCAACTTCAGCATCCTATTCACTACCTTAGCTCTGGCAAGCCCAAAGATGGCTGGGATAATTGGAAGTTTATAGCATTTGGTAGTTGACTCTCTGAGAAGCTAAAAGGATTTTGTTTTGCAGTGTCAAGGGAGAAGTTTAGAAAATGTAGAGGCATTTGGGAGTCTACCCAGAGTGTCAAGTGCTAATAATATTTTTATAATTATTTTCATGCTATATTTTAGCGGTGGCTAACATATTTCATCAACATCAACATCCTTTCTTGTGTATGCCTGTGAGTGCCACAGTTTGTTTTACTGTTAGTTACATTGTTTCATCAAGATCTTAAAAGTTACCTTAAAGTAACTCTGTGCTTGTATTAAAAAATAATGAAACATGCTTTGCTTCCAATATAGTTTCAGAGGGCTCCTCTCCATGTGATATTGATTTTCTTTCAAGTGTGTGTACCATAGATGATTATTTATCTTTTTAAACTGAGTGTTGTATAAAACCCCACGAAAAACTGAAAGAAAAAGAAGAGCTTTTTGGGGTTGCTTGATTTAAAATAGGCAGTGTGTTTCTTTCAGAGTCTTTCTTACTGAGAAAAAGATGTTTCCTTTAAGAATTTTTCTTTCCTCCTGCAAATTACGAGCAAAACGCAGGTTTTATGAGCCTTTAAAACAGGGTTATTATGAAGATCTCCCAATTATATACATGTTGCTAGAGACTATGATTGCTAATACTCTGGACTGAACTTTATATGACAACTGATCGTAATTCAGCATCTTTAGACAATTCCAATTCTGCTGCACTGGGATTCTGATATATTTTATTATGTTGTAAAAGTTTTACTACTCGCTTTCTTCATTTTCTTTGTTTCCTTTTTATTAATGGGAAGGCTTCATTGGAAGTAGAAAAAAATAAAAATCTCTCTGTTTAAATCTTCTTTATAATCTAGACTAAAACCCAGAATCAAATTAGGGAATAAAAAGATGTAGGATGAAGCAAAGCAAAAATACTTTAGCGCATTGGATGTTTTCGCCTTCATTATGTAAACAGTTTCAGTGGGTTTTAAACTTTGTTACTTCTTTGTTATTTCTTGTAACACAAAAGTATCCGAAGCCACAGTGAATATCGGATTTCTATATTTTATTTTTTTTAGGTGTTTTTGGTATCTCACAGGTGTCTCCACTGCTTCCATCCCAGCTGTCAAATGTGTGCCGCTGCTGAAAACTTAGGGGTGCTCTGCCTGCGTTTCCTAAGGCAAACAAAACTTGAGCTACTTAAATTTGTTGTAATTTCTTTACTCTTTGCAGGCATAACAATGTTCTGCAGAGGGGCAGTTTGCTCTGTCTTAACATGGAAGTTACTGGTTAGAGGTGGTCTGCTTTCTTAGCAGGTGTTAGGTTGGTTCACTTAAGGTTTTTGGCCACATCTTGAATCTGGCATGAGTAGACCAGGCTGTGCATTAGAGCTTTGCACCTGCTTTGCTAGGATGGCTGTTTGAATTATTTTGCATGAATTTGGTAGCTCCTGGTGGGTCAACCCATCACCCGTCCTTGTAAGCAGAGGAAGTGTCTGTGTATGGTTTAAGTATGGTTTATTTTCAAGAGATGTCACTGGAGACTGATTTTCTGTTGGTCTGCAGCTCCAGGGAAGCCCAGGACATGTCTTTTTGGCTGCTTCAGGTTTCCTAATAGAGGAGGTGGTACTTGAGGGGCTACATGGATCAGATCTCCAGTGTTTCACTCCTGGTTTTGTTGCTAGTCATCCTTGGAAAGTGGATGGCCCTGTTTAGCTATATGCTCAGGATGTGCACCTGCAAGGTAGAGATCTAAGTTTTGACTTTTGTTCTTGTGTTCCATTGTATTAAATTAAGAGCTGTGGTTCAAATGAGCTCTTAATTTGTGTCTGGCTCGAACAGAGACAAAACCATAAGAAGTAAATTCCTTGGATCTGTACTGGAATGACTGCAGAGTGCTCTCCCAGCAACAGTAAAATTATGTGCTAGGTAGAGAGTTTTCTATGTTCATTAGCCCCTGGCAATTCATGTTAGTAGGAGTTCTGGCTGAGCTACTGATGTTTTCAGGTTGTGTTCTAAAAGGTTTCAGGTTAAATATTTTGGCTTCTGTTGGAGAATCATCTACTGCATCTTTAACCTATTATCATTTTCAAGTATCTAGACAGTATGTATAGGTTAGAGATGGGGCTGACACTCAATTTTCCTTGCGAATGAGATGATACTGAAAAATAAATCACAGTAAATTGCTTGTCATAGCTAACTAATGATCTTACATATACCTTACAGGATGTATCTGCCCTTAGCAGAATACTGTATGTATGTTGGCAGATGCTCTGTTCTAAAATGCTTACATAAAAGTAAATATTTAAGATACATGTAAATAGGTGAAGTTAATAGGCTAATAGATCATTTCTCTTTCCTCTGCAGCAAAAGACAAATCAGGGCTGTACCTGCTGAGCACAGATTCATATAGCCCCAAATCTGGAAGTTTAGGTTTTCTTCTGATCTTCCACAGGAAAACTCTTCCAAAGGCTGATACCCAGAGCTGGGTGTCAGAAGCCTGCTTAGTTAACTTTGTGTTGGCACTAGAAAGTTCCCTTCATGGGCTTAAGCCCTCCTCTGGACCACACTGAATTCAAGTGAGTCTGTCTTGTTGCCTTTGAATATTGAACTGGGATGCAGGTGTAATCTCCAAATAGGAACTGGCATGCTAATTAAATTTGATCGGAAAAAAGAAGGTTTAAAAAATAAGTCCTAGACATCTCCTCATAATATTGCTCAGTGTTCTTACTGTAATTATTAGAGAATTTTTTAACCTGTAGGTTCAAATGGGCTTAGAAGAATGTTCCTCAGAGAAACTCCAGGGGCACCCTTGTTCAGTGAGTTGACTTGATGACCACTTTGTATAGGATGACAGATATACCCCTTAGCTGGTATCATATGGAAATTAGCATGTGACAGTCACTGACAGGAAATCTTTCTTTAGAGACTTCGTAGTAGTTGTCCTAGCCAACTTTCTTATCTCTGCTTTCATAAAGAAAAGGAGCCCTTAAACCAAGTCAGAACAAACATAAATATCAAACCCAACCTCTGATGCCTGAAACTGATTAAAATTGTGGTACATTTTCAAGATGTGTTGATAGTGGCCTGAAGTATTATTAGGTTATGAGAAATAATAAGAAAAATAAGCATTTTTGGGTGATTCTGCTAGTTGCTGGAAATAATGAGGTGATTCCATTTTCTCCTTGGTGGGGAATGATTATACTGTCTGACAAGATGGCTACTGGGACAACAGTATTAAGTGTGAGTGATTTTGGCAGAAGTACTCAAAGAGAACTCAGGCAAGGTCTTACTGTAATGTAGCAGAGACTGTCTGTACCTGCTGATCAGGGTAGACTGGTTGACTATCAGTTGCAATTTTTAATGGGTTTTTTTTGGTAACTTTAAATCCCTGATTTTTAATTTTTTTTCCTTGATGGTTTCCATTTTTCCACTCTGAATTGTCATACAAGTTCGGTGTAGCCTTAAACAGAAAGTTTTGTGTACCGCAGCTGTACAGCACTACATCTGTATGGAGAAAGAAATGTAACAGTGGAGTCCATCTTTTGGAATGAAAAAATGTAAAATTAGAGGCTTCTTCATGCCTCAGCTACACGGCAGACAAGTCTTGCCATCACCAGGGTCTATGGCCCAGGCATGTGTGGCTAGACCTTGCACCAGCATTCTTTTTGTCTTGGTGTATGTTTTTTTCAGTAGGGTGAGGTGATAGATGCTGTCTCTCTCTCTTCAGGAGGCTTTTCTTTAGGGATGGTGGTTGAAGCTGGCTGGGCTGCCCAGGGGGGCACTGAGTTTGTGCTTCGAGGCAGTCACTCTCCTGACATGTACATTGGGGTGTGAAGAGTTCTGGCAGCCAAACTGCTGTGCTCTGAAGTGGAGAGTCAGGTCGTCAGTTCTTCCAAATATCTTGCAAAGTGTGAAACTCTGCATATGGTGCTAAAATTTTGGACTAGATAACCTTGAGCTAAAGGAGATTCCTTAGCCTTGGTGGACTTTTAGGAGTAGGGTAGGTAACATCTATTGGTTTGGGTATTTTTAATCCTGCCTCGGTGCAGAGAGGCAGTCCTTTGAGATGTCCTCCAGACCTTTGTGTCTGACTTTACAGTCTTGACAGCTTGTTTAGAGAGCTCAGCCATGGAATTTCATGATGTTCTATACAGATGTGCCTGTGGTTTTACAGGCTGAAGGGCAGTAAGGGTGCACTATGCCAAGATATGCTTGGACATAAGGGATGAACTGAATGCAGAGGAGTTGGAACTACATGATCTTTAAAGTCCCTTTCAACCCAAACCATTCTATGATTCAATAAAGAGTGGCAGGGAACTGGAAGAAGTGAGCTCCTTTGACACTTACAGAAGCAATGAATTTGATTCAGTCTTTTAACCTCAGGCTCCCAGAGAATTGCCAGGGGAATAATACTTGTGAAGTTTTAGTCAGTGGGTTTAGCTTACTTGAAGACTGAGGAAAAGTAAAATAATAAAAAAAGAGGTGATGTTCAAGCTTTAAACAGAGATCTGCGTTGTTGTCCATATGTTTGAAACCAAAGCTATGCCAAGTAGCAGTTCCCTGTTTACTTATTTTTTTACTTAAAAAAAACCAGATTTTTCACACAGGTATGATTAAAAGTGTGGTTGTTCTGATACAGACTTTGCATAGATGAAAGTCAAGCAGCCACTCAAACTACTAAGTGTTTAAGTAACTACTGTCTGTAGCTCATAAAACACCAATGGAGGGTTCCCCTATATATATTTTTTGTATCCTCTGTCATGTCTCTATGGCATTCTTTATGGAATCAGATACTCAGCTGCAAAAACATTCTTCATTCTTGGTGAGTGTTATAATGAGGGTGGAGCAAAATGATTAGTTAATCTCATTAAATAGGTTTTTATTCATTCTGATGGAAGTCTCCTGAGAGGTCTGCCAGGGCTTTATTGCAGCACACACCTTTCTTAGGGAGCTTCTGTTATTCTCTTGGACTGTCAGGTTCAGTTAACTTTCCTTGGTACACACCCTGTTACAACACTTGGTGCTCTTGCTAACTTTGTAGTCAGCAAGTTTTCAATGTTTGCTTCTGGAATTTCAGTTCCTTTTCAGACATGCCAACAAAAAGAGCAATCCTCTTCTTCCCTGAAATGAGGCACTTGGATAGCAGCTGTGCTGTGAGATACCCATCAGAATGTGCTCTGTTTTTACCATCCTTGAATCTAGGGCAGGTGCCACTTTTGTTGAAATCAATGAGTATTTCTCCTGGGAGGCTAGATTGAGGACTTGTTTCCTGTTGCTTTGTTCCTGAGGGTAACTACTGCTTGTTCTCCTCCCACTGCCAAGAGGGCACCTTGGAGGAGCAATGTTATTCTAGTGTATCCCTCTTCTGCTTTTTTTCCTCCAGTAATCCCAGGGAATGAAACTCCTTGGGGGATCCACCTTGAAGCAATTCTGTAGAAAATGTAAGAGAGGGCTGTGCCACTGCTCTCTGTAGTAATAAGACTTGTTGCCAGCCTGGCTGCAGAGCCTGTGCAGTGCATGTTGTCCTTTGTCTAGAATGGTGAATGCTTATTTGGAGTCCAGCTGGGTGGTTGTTGCATCCCAGTGGAAAGAAGCAGAGCTGTGATTATTACCAAGAGCCAAGTAGGCTTAACAGGTGTGACTCTGGGCTAGGTGACCAGAGGCCCATTTTTTTTCTTCCAACTCTTGTCATTGGAGGGGAGTCCCTTCATTTTTTGATGCTGCTTTTTTTCCTCTCTTGCGTATTTTTTCTGAATCACAGAGGCTCTAGAGCACATGATACATGTCAGACATTGTCAAAAGTAGTAATGTTATTACAGTAGCTGGTTTTCTTAGGGGTTCTTTTACATTTAGTTTTTGCAGCCCCATAATGAGATGCACTAAGATGTACCTTAATACCAGCTTAGCTTATTTCTGGTCCTATATGGGAATAACTGGTGGTCCTAAAGCACCTGGTTGTGGTGTGATTTCATTAAAGCAACCACAGTATTTTAACTCTTCCAGGTCTCTGTGTTGATAAACACCTACTTATACTGTCCAGTAAAATGAGGCCTTGATCTGGAGCCAGGTCTACATTACTGGCTTCTGCTGGCCCTGCTCTGTATGTCAGGCTGTGGCTTTGAAGAGCTGCAATCCTTCAGAGGGAAAGTGGTGCTGGCAGAAGGTCCTGCTGTAAGCATAGACCTGGCTGGCAGGGGTGTTACAGGTGTTACATTGGAGTGTAGTGGAAAACTGGAGGCACTCTTCCTGGAAAAGCATGGGGGTGATTCATTCCCCTTGTTTCTGTGCTGATGGGTCATTTGAATTTCTGTGAATTCAAACTTTTTTTTTTTTTTTACCTTGCTTTCCATTTTGGGTAATTATTCCATCAGTGCTGTGTGGCTGAGGCTTAGCCACACCATGGAAGAGTGGTGGGCTCTGTGCACACTGTACCTGCTCTTTGAGGTCATGATTGTTCTGTGTTTGGCCTGTCCCTCCTGTCATGGGCCTCTCTGTCTCTCCTCTGGAAAAAACTAAGATTGCTGGTTGGATACTCATGCTTCCTCAGGAATAGGGGAACAACTGAAGTGGTTGGAAGTCAGTCCTGGCCCCAGGCTGTGCTGTGTCCTAGTGTTGGAGGGAGTGAGTATCTGCACCCACCAGCTGGTGGTGAATGAAAAAGGCAGCAGAGTTTTAATGCGTCATCTCCCTAAATAGGTAGGAGCCCCTCTTAGCAGGCTGTGGGCTTTATGCAAGGAATGAACCAAGGAAGCTGACTTGCTTCAGGCCTACCTCCATTCTCCCTCCCAGCTTTGTGTTCCTGGAGAAGCTGCACAGACTGTTTCTTTGTTTTGTTCACCCCCTCTTTCAGCTGAGATATTCATACCACTGGGGAGGTTGTTCTGGGCACAGATGCAGTCACTGCAATTGGGGAGAGAGAAAGAGAAGACCAGTGGTAATGTTGAAGTCTTTTCCCTGCCACTGAGCTGTAGAAGTTTGTGGACTCAGCTCTCCCAATCACTGGGGATGAAGCTTTTCACAGTGGTAACAGAAGACCCAGCCATACTTTGGTGCTGCCTGTGTCCAGACCCTTTGTCTTGGGGGCTGGAAGACTGAAGCAGTTTCCAAAGAAGGTGGGGCATACTGAAGCACATTTACCTTGTCTGCTTGTCCTGTCTATCATGTTTTTTCTCATGAAGTTTCCTCTTATATGGGGAGGCAAGACAGCCTATGTTTCATTTCCAGCTAATGGAAGATCTGGGCAGGGGTTATAATAGAGGTGCTCTTCTTGCACCTAAACCACATAGGTGACAAAGCTTGAGTTTCCAATGAAAAATATTTTCTGGTTTATTCCTGTAGTTTCTCCACTTGAATAAAATGAGTGTTCTCCTCAAGATCTCTGTGCTGTGACCTTGAACAGTGGGCTGGGGTCTTCTCAGCTCTTCAACATTCATGTTTCACATATATTCCCCCCTAATTCCATCAGAAAAAAGTGATGTTGTCCTGGTTTTTCTCAAGTGTTTTCTCAGTCCATGAAAGTTCTCTTGGTGAGTAGCACAGAAATCTGGCTGGTTATGCCAAAGCTCATGTTAATTTTCCTCATGCTTACTCTTTGATTTTGGAATGTGTGTGCAGTGTGTGCAGTCGTATGAGAATTCACATCTACTCTTTTCTAGTCCCTATCTCAGCCTTTGGACACATTATGGTTCCCTTTGCCAAGGAAATGTGCTCTGTTAGGTGATGATCCAGCCATGAAACACAAATTGAGAGAATTCTTGGTAATTGTATATAGGCACCCTTTAAATTCCAGAAGTGTGAAATAAGATGCCCATTTCTGTCTAAAGAGCAATAAACAGGATGGTGTGAATTCCCTTCTTTTAAAAATTAAAAGTTGCCTCTTTCTGCATGAAAACAGCAAGTCTTTTTACACAGAAGAGGTACGAGGTCTGTTCATTTGGAGAGGAGTAGCTATTCTCTTTAAGTCATGGATGGTTTACAAGTTTCCAGGAAATAGTTGCAGTAGATTGAAGACCTTGTTTTGGTTAGCAACCAGATCTGTGCCAGGGGCAGAAGGCTCAGGAAAAAGAAGACAACAGGGTTTGGTTTTGGTGGTTTTTAATCTTATTCATGAGAAATTTGATATCCTGCAGTGTGTGTGTTGCCTTGTCCAGATAATAGCCCCTGAAGGGGAACAAATGTTTAATTAGTAGGTCTGCATACTGCTTTTAATTGTCTGTTCCTGGGTATGGCCTCTGTGTAGTGTGGTGTTGCACGTGTAGTGTTGTGAGGGCCCTCTCTCCCTGCACCTCTGGGAGAGTCTGGTGATCTGGCACCTGTGAAGAGTTTGCTTGAATGCAGAAATATTTTAGAACACACTGTTGGGCCTTAAATTCACACTGTGCCTTAATACTCATCACCTTTCAGATGTAGGCATGTCCTAGATGTGTGTAATAGTTTTACAGTTTAATCTCCCACAATTGGGTCAACTTTACCAGTTTTGACCTTGTTACCAGCACAGATAGTTTCTGGGTGAGTTGTAATACACCTCCATGCAGCTGTGTGGAACAGTTGGGAAGGGACTGGGGAGGTTTATCAGCTTTACTTGAAACCCCCTTTTTGCAAATTTCCTCTAGTTTAAATACACAAGCCTCTCTCTCCATCACTGTTAGGTATTATCCTTTGCATCATCTACTCTTCTAGAGTGTAGTATAATAAAATCTCCTTGTTGTGTCATTTTTTTTCAACAATAAATCTTTAAGAGCTTCACAAAAGATGCCAGCTGAAAAGGTACAAATGAGTTAATAAAATTATAGGCTGAAGAGGTGGAGAAAAGTTAGAGAAATTAGTCTTGGTATGTATTCATCTCCTATAAGTGGGAGGCAGTCAGCTTCATCATTTGTGGATATGACTTCAAGATGTCAGATTTTAGGTAGCTCTCAAGAGTTCAGAAAAATGATGTTCTGGCTTTGTATTTAATGGCCAGGCAGGAGATGACAGAATATGAAAGCTGTGTGTGTTTATTCTGCAGTTGCTTAAATTTGTGTAGTCAGTTGCACAACTTTGTTTCTCCAAAATTCCATGCCATTAAATGTGAATCCCAAAGCAGAGTGTTCTTGGAGTATAAATGCTATCACCAGTCAGCTGCCCCCAAAATATCTGCTATCAAATAGAAAAGGGTTGGCAGCTGGAGAAAAAGATGTGAAAATATCTGCAAGCCTGTACATCTATGGTGTATGTAAATACAAACTGAAGGCAATTCGAGTTTGGGTCACATATGGTAAAGATGTATAGGCTTGAAAAATACTAGAATCATGCAAGTCTCATGAGAGTTGTGCCTCTGCTGGAGGAAAAGCTATTAAACCACCACCCTTTTCAAATGTGAAAAGCATGGGAAAAAGTTGTTGGAAGCCAATCTCTTAAGTCTGCTGCTCGCAGGACCTACTTTTTGCTAGATGTTTGTGCAAAATCACCTTGCTAGTCAGACCAGACCAGACGTGGCTGGGGCTGTCCGCGTGTTACATGGTTTCAGGTTGCTGTCTTGCTGGTCTTGCTGTAAAGAGATACTTGCTTTTTTCTTCACACTTTCGAAGTGCTTAATTTATTTAATGTCATTAGTGCTGTTTTTACTTATATTTAGCTTCTGACTGGTAACCATTAAATATTTACAGAAAAATCGATAGTAGTGAGATTTTTGCTATAGTAAATATATATCACACATGAATTCAAAACCAAAGCAAGCTGCAGTGCATTCCAGGAAATAATCTATAATGATGCTCTGTAAAGTAGATGCTCATCTTTGTGTCAAAATGCTTTATCTCTGTCCCAAGTACAACCATGTCAGCAGTTGTACTGCCATACCCTGGCTGTTTTTTTTAACAGCCTAGTTAAAGTACGCAGTACAGTGCCTTAGAAAAAAAAGTAAAAATAGTGGTTTTGGTGTAGAAATGTGAATGATAATTGCAGTATAGATATCTGAGTCTTGGTAGTGACTGTGTATGGAGAGATTCCTAAGTTTTATGTTACATTGACAGCACCCCAGCAACAAGCTGCTGTGCTAGAAGAGAATTGTGTAAGGCACCAATTCTGCTTTGCTTATGGTGGTCACTGTCATCCATTCTGTTTTCTGAAATGTGAGGATGTTGTTCAGTGCCCCAGCTTGTCAGGTTTTCCTTACCTTTGCTGCAGCACCTTATGAAACCAGTGGGGTATGAAAGTTCCTTTGAGGAATTTCTAACGTGTCTCCTGTTCAGAGGTCAATACCAGGGTCTGGGTGGAGGTAAAACCAGCCCTGCATTTGGGAAGGGGAAAGTGATTTTGAAAGAAGCTGGCAATGTGGTGCCTGAAGATGGTGGTTTAAGTCTATTTAAAACCAATGCTTAGTTAGAAAAACAAGGACTGTGACCTTAAACTGGCCTAAGAGGCAGCCTAGAGTTCACTGGAGGAACATGGACAAATATACAAGAGACACAAAATGCCTGACTTGTGGGCAAGACTATTTCTTTCCCAACTTGTCTATCATTTTCTCATGTGACAAAATACAATAGTACTGGTAGATCATCAAGGAGATGATCTGAATTAATTGTTCTGGCCAGGTATTTAAAAGGGGGGAAGCTTCCTTACAAGCTGGTGACAAAACTTCAATTTATAATTATGACTGTAATAATTATAACTATAAACAATTTAATCTACTATAATGTAATATGGTAACATTTGCTGAGCTTTGGCTGCTTTCAGATAGTGAAAATGTGCTGGTGGTTGTTGGCTGGGATTCAGAAACATTTGTCAAAATTTTGTGCACTATGTGAACAACAAAATTTTGTGTGCATTAAGCAGTTATTAATTCTTTCCCTTTATATCCATCAGATAAAACTACAACTAACTCATTAACTAAAATTAATTGTAAATAAAACCGATCTGTTGTTGAGGAGGCTAATTAGAACAGTAATTGTGTAATGATGGTGTGCATTTAATTTCAAAATGCGGATTTAAAAGCTACTGCTGCTGGCAGAGAATAGAGCAAGGTGTTCCGAAATGAAGTGGGATGCTTATTGCTGTCATTGTCCTCTTTAAATAATACTGCCAGGATTGCCTGTGCTTTCAGTCTTATTAATGTCCCCTGTAGAGTGCTCAGGGGTGTCCTAATTCTGCTCACACTGAAGCCAGTGTTTAAACTGTTCTTTTACTCCGATGGGAAGGTGCTACTTGGCAGTGCTGGCATAAGATGTTGCATGCTCCTGGGTTTACTCCTGTAGCAGCGTATCTGCATGTCTGAGCTCAGGGAATACTGGCTGTGCTTTGGGATTTGCTACTGACTTGCCATGGAGATAGAAGGGGAGTTTCAGGCCAACAAAACAGAATTGTGACTCAACAGTTTAAAACTGACTGAGCGAGCAATTTTCCATGCAGTTTCATTACAATATCTTTTGCCCCAAGGATTATTTACGATAGATTAATTTCCAGGAGTCTTTCACTGCTGTATGTAATCTGGAATTTTAATAAGAAAGGAATTGTTTAAATAGGGTAGTGTGCTTCTTATCCCAAATTGCCTAGTCTTAATGGTAAAATTAGCATCATTGGTAAAATTAGCATCACTATTACAAACAGTGGTTTTCCTTGCTGACCTGTATGGCAATTCTTGATTATTTTTTTTGTAAATATGTTATAAAAAATATGCTATTATGATGTGGGGGGGGTTGTGGTTTTTTGTTGGTTTTTTTTATCATAGTATGTTTTAATAAACTGCTATTTGAATAATAAATGGACACTGGATATAGACTACGACTTGCCTTTTCTCACCATTTGTAAGCACTCTACTTATTTTGGTTTGTTTTTTTTTTCCTTCTCACTTGACTTAGTGGGAATTGCAGAACTGAAGCATTGACTTGATCTTGAGTGTTGCTATTAATCAGACTTGAAGGGAATACTGAGCATAAATACATTCTACCTATTTTATTTTTAACTTTTCCTCTGCCAGTGTTGCGTTTTTTCTCTTGTGCTTCCTGGTTGATGGGGAGAAAAACTCTACGAGCATGTTTTAGTTACATCACTAATATTAGAACTGAGTAATAAGGTGGCTTTGGCAGCAATCTCATATATAAATTGTTGGTGAGCAGATGGCTCACCAAGTTGGCATGCCAACTCCAAAACTTTCACAATCATGAGTCAAGTTTAAAATCGCAAGATTACCTTACATGCCATGAGATTATTTTTTTTGTGTGTATTTGTTAAATAAATGTAGTTCTCAACGTACCTTCCTGCTCCTGAGCTGTGTTTTTGCACAGAACCATGGGTTTTCAGCCATCCCTGGGAATGTCTTTTTTTTGTCTCTTAATGAAGGCGGAGTCTCTTGTAGTCACTTACCTGAAAATCTTTCTCTTAAGAAAAAAACAGTAAGTATTGGGGTAGGACCCAGAAAAGTGAGGTTTGGCAGTCCTGGTTAATGTCAAATAGTTCAGGTGATTTTGAGATCACAGTTACACTTTAAGCAGCTCTTGGTTTGTAGGCACAATAATTTGCTAGAAATAATGTGCTGGCATATGTAATTCTGGAAATGCAAATCTGCCAATTTGTTTGTTTCCTGAGTGCAGGGTTTAAGTCATTAGGGGCATATAGTACAGATTTTACATTTTGAAAGGCAAGAGTATTTTCTGTAAGCAAAATGTAGCAATAAGAAAAGAATGCTGAGCTGGAGTGCTCAGATACTCTCACTGTGCACAGAGACTTCCAAAAGGGTCAGCTCTTGATCCACTTGAAAATATAGACAAATATTACTGGAAAGATTTTTTTTTTTTCCTTTTTTGTCTTTTTGAGTTATTCCTTCAACTAAAATTAACACGGTGTATGCGGGTTATAATGCATTGTGGGACCTGTTACAGATAGATAATTAGATCTTCTTTCTTAATGATTCCACACAAAGTATGCTTTTGTAAATGCTAAACAACTGCATTTTGCCCTAATCCTGTAAGTGGTGCCTGCAGCTCATTAGTGTGTGTTCAATTTAGGCCCAGATTTTTTGGAAATGTCTCCTGTTCTGGTCCTGATTTAGCAAAGCTCTTAAACAGATGATTAACTTCCATTGGCTTTAATAGGACTTAAGCACATTCTTAATCAGGACTATTGTGTCAAATCATGTCTCTTGGTGACAGTCAGAACAACCTGACAGAGCCATAGAAAAAATATCTGTAGGTTCTCCTTAAGTTTAAATTAATCATGTCTTTTACTTGTGAAGCATTTTGTTTCAGAATCTGCAGCTCTGTAGATTTTTTTTTCTTTTTTTTTTTTTTAACAAATGGTTATTGTCACAACCTAATTGTATGTATAAAGTTTAAAGATTTTTAACTAGCTTGGCAGGAGGCTGTTTACATCAAATCTGCTCAATACACCTCTTTGAGATGGAGAAGAAGAAAACAGGCATCTGAGAGTGCCTTGCTAGAATATAAATGTCAGTGCTGATATATATCTATGATAGAAAATTTGTGTGGGAGTAATAATTTAGTAATAAAATAGGTCAAATTAATTCTTATGCTGAAGGGGATACCTTACAATAACCATTTTGTAATTTTATGTTTGACAGTTTGCTCTGCATTATGTGGATAGGTGGAGCTGAGATAATGTAATCCATTTCCAATTGTAAACAACATTGCTTTAAGAGCTGCTGTAGTAAGATGCATGTTGGCTGACTTTAAGTTGAAAGGTAATTGCCTTTGAATATTAATGTGCATGTGGGGATTTTGTTTTTAATTCTGGGATTTCATCTTTGCCTTATAGAAAGAAGCCCTGGAGAGGCCCTTGTTTTCCCAAACCCCACTTTGCTAATTGAAGCTGATGGCAAGTGTTGTACTTTGGGTCCTTTGCTTTTATGAGGCTTGTGTACCTTGTAGAATGCTGTTTTCTTCTTTTGTGAAACACCTTTTCAGTATGTAAGTTTCTTCTGGAGAGGCTTTTTCTGTCCTAGAGCAGGTACATCTGGTTCCTGGGCTAGGGGAGGATATACAAGTTGTGAGAAAGGGGAGAAGTTGCTGTGCTAATTGAAGGAGAGCCCCTTGGAGAAATGAGAGTTAGGGTGCTGATCCTTTGCTGTAGAGCTTCCTCAGGAATAATTTATCTGATCCAAATCTGATTCTTTGTCTAGTTTCACATGCTTTTGGAACAGACCCCTATTAGTGGGGCAAGTTTTAGGTAGCAAAATTGTAATCTGGGGGAAGATCAGCTGGCTGCATTTGTGTGTGACATTGTTGTGTGGAAGGCAACAGCCAGATTACAATGAATTTGAACCTCGTCTTTCCAGGTAAATTCTAGCACTTGGCTTCTAGGAGCTATTCTGTAAGCTTACAACAAGACTCAGCACTGGCTGTCATGGGGTTGGTGTGGAGCAGGGTGTAACTGCAACTCTGCTCCAGAGCAGCCCTGCATGAGCTGGAAGACCTGTGGTGTGCTGGGTTTTAACCTGTGTGTGTATTATTGGCACTGGATGGATGGGTTGTCATTAGTGAGGATTGTTTAAAAGTATCATGATTGACAAGTGCCTTACATGTCCTTTTAGCAGAGATGACTCTTTCTAAGGCATGCATTCAAAGCAGAGTTCAGTGTGCCTTGTTCTCTGTGGCAATGCCAGCAGTTTTTGTAAAAATGAAAAACCAAACAACAAAATGAGGTATTTTTAGCTTGGATTGATTCACTGATCCAGTTTACTGCATGGTCACACACAGTGAGTTGGTGGTGTCTGAGCAGGGCAGGGAGCTCCCAGTGCTGATGTTTCTGCAGAGGCAAAGGTACACTGAGCTGTGCTAACGCCTGGAGCTACAGATCTGTAAATTGGGTTGGCCAAGGAGGCAGCTAATTGGCTTTTTTACTGCCTCTGCCCCAGTGCCAAGAGTGGTCACCCCTTGCAGAGAGAGGAGTGCAGAAGCCGAGAGGCACTGGCTTCACAACCAGCTCTTTTGCAGATCACCTTTAGCTCATGGCTCACAGTTGGACTATAACCTCATATAATGTCACCAGTTAAACAGTGGGCTGCAGATGGGTGGTGTGATGGGTGGAAACCACTAAACAAAGGCAGACTGGAATCTTCCACATTCCTGCACCTTGTGCAAACTTTCGTGTATTGAGGTTTTTTGGTTTTTTGTGGGGTTTTGGTGTTGTTTTTTTTGTTTTATGTTTTGGTTTTTTTTTTTTTGGTGGTGGTTTTTTTTTTAATTTCCATAGTGCCTTGTCTCCAGTGACCTGGTCAGACACCTCTTGAAGTCAAGGGGGGAAGTCCTTGTGGTAATTCTGTCATTTTTGCAAAGTGATGCTGCTTGTAGCAAGGCTGTTGTAAATGTGCCTTTGCTAAAAACTTAGCTACAGAAACATTTGACTGTAGGCTGGTAAGCAGGAAAAGTGAGCGTGTGTGGGTTTGTCAATGTTGCCTCTTAAGGAGTCTCACTTTATGCTGGGGCTGCTTCATTACTATGATAAAAATAACATAAATGATTCCAGTAACTAATTGTTCATTAATGGATCAAGAATTGTTTTGAGGGCAGGCATTTAAAGAGTCTGTTTAATCAAAGTGAACTGCAGGTATGTCCTGTGGCTATTGCAAACTTTGTTTTATAATAGCATGTATTCCTCAGTAGCTTTTTGCCATGCTGTAATGTGGTTGGAGTAGGAGAAAGAGAAAACTGGCCATTTCCCGGCAGATAGCAATAAGTTTCTACTCAGTCAGAATGCTCCATACAGTGTGATAGGTTTATAATTATTGTCCTAAGATTGATGTTTCTGGAGGGGAGTGTAAATTTGTGCAGCAGTAATCCATTAAGAAATCAATAACCATTCCATCCTGAAATGCTGTTTCTCTACAACATTATAAATACACACCAAAGATTTGAAACACTGCTTGTTTCCCTTTCTTTGCCCTCTTCCTCTTGCTTCCCTGAACTCTGAGTTCAACCTCCTTTGCTGTGTTGGAGAAGCAATTATGTGGTAGGACTCTTCTGTTGCAAAAACAAGGGTGATAGTATTAGCATAATCCTGAGAAACAGTAGAACTACTTAGTGTGAACTTTGCTTTCTCTCCAGTTCTCTTTCAGTCTCAGGGAAATTCCCTCTCTGCCTCAGTTTCATCACTGGTGGATGAGGATGATGAAGATTGATGCCTTGTTTCTCTGTAGGGGACTGTGGAGAAGAAGCATTGTATGAGTGCAAAGTAGTGGTATGTGAACATTTCCTCACTCCTCCTCCTCGTTCAGTCTTGGTTCTTCATGTATCAGTAGAGAGGTTTGAACTGTTAGATGCCAGCGTGTCCTGCAGGACTTCTCTTTTGCTCTGAATTCTCCCCACTAGGGCAAACACATTCAAAAAATGCTGCTGTAAGTTATCCCCTTGTCTAGAGTGCTGGAAACCTACTTTATCACAGAATAAAGGTGTTTGTAGCTGATAAATAGTACTGGAGACTCAGAGTAATATTTATGTCTCTTGGTGGAAGGCTAAGTTATATGGAGCAAGGTGCTGGGGCTGTATGGTTTTGATCTTGCAAAGAAAATTGTGGACAGGAAGGGTGATAATATTACCAAGCCACAAAACACTGCATACTTAATGACATTTACTGCATTTTCTTTTCTTTCTTCCTCTACTGCCTTTTTCTGACTGCTGGTTGAAAAATCAGTTTTAATGGAAAAAACTCCATTTTCTGTTCAAGTTGAAATTATTATTATTTCTAGCCAGCTTTACTATTGATTGAAAAATGAGGCAAACTTTCATGACAGTTGTATTTTGTATCCATGGTATTTGTTGTCTAGGTCTAACTTCATTCCCTCTTTTTGTCATCTATTACAATAAAAAGCATTCTTGGCCTGGGGTGGGTATGGTAACTCACTACCTGCCTTTTACTTATCTGAAGACATTGTCATCTAGCAGATGAATGCACACAGATCTTTTCAGTTTTGAGAGGTCTCACGGACTCTTAAGTGAGACCAAAGCATTTGTCACTTTTTTTGACTTTTAAGAACCTCAGGTTAAGAGGCCATGAACCCCCATACTAACTTACCTAAACCTCCCTCTTGCTCAGAAGCTGGTAGTATATGAGTTTAGTGAGGGGTTGGCACTCTGTGGGTGTTGACTCCTTTTTTAATTAAATATGTTGCAGCTTGTGTCACTTCTCTATTGGCACAAATACAGATCAATGGCTTTTACACATTAACACGGATCTTCATTTTGAAAATCACATAATTTTTTTCTGGTCAACTTTTTATACAGAAGCAGCAGCTGACTAACAGCTGATTTTTCTGCAACGATTTGTTGAAGCATTCCTGCAAATGGCGTACGGCTTTTCAGCAAAATAGGAAGACTTTATCATATTTTTTGGGTTTTACCCATTACCATTTTTTTCCAGTGGTTTGCAGAATGATGGTGGGTGCTAAAAAGCCCAATATCAGCTCACAGGATGCCGAGTTTAACAGATGGGGCTGTATTAACTCTCACCTGCTTTTGTCTTTACTTCACAGGTCTCTATTTAGAATTACCTGTGAGAAGTTATTTTCCAGTGTGGTTTTCTAAGACAAAACCTGTTGGTTTGGGTTTTTTGCTTTTTCTTGTTGCTCTGTTTTCTTGTACTACTGGAAGCTCACCAGCATGTCTATACCTTGTGTGAATGTGTATCTAGCCACTGGCTTGAACAACAAGTTCCAGAAATTGGTGTAAGTGGCTCTTGGGAAGGAAA
This sequence comes from Calypte anna, assembly GCF_003957555.1. Lineage (NCBI taxonomy): Eukaryota > Metazoa > Chordata > Aves > Apodiformes > Trochilidae > Calypte > Calypte anna. Next base: position 30,706,001 of record NC_044253.1, read on the forward strand.
ATTCTTCAAAGAAATGCTTAACAAATTGAACAATTAAGAGATGCCATCTCAATCAATATGTTAGAGTTAACTGGCTGTGTACAAAGCATTTTTAAACAACTTCCCTGAAGACTTTACATATTGGGCTTAGAGTGCCTTTCTAGTGAGGCTGGACTTTCAAAGGCACTTTTTAGAAGAAAGTGCATATTTTCAGTTGTTTGGTGTTTTTACTTATTTCCAGAACCATTTTATATTGTAGCTACGGGTCTTGCTGAGTAAATTTAAGACTGTTTAGTAAAAGCTTCATGTTTTGGTTTGTTTTTTTCTTGTGTGTGTATGTGTGAGCCCCCCCCCAGGAGTATCCTGTGCTGCTCTCTTAAACAGTCGCCAGCCACTCGCAGCCCATGGGCAATGAACAGTGCTGCAAATGGATTGTATTCATGTCTCCATGTTGCCTCATTTTTCTATTTCTCCTGCTGTGACCATTATCTCCAAGTCTCCTAAGTGAAGCATGTTGACTGTAAGCCATGTGTTAGGGCCAACTAGCCTAACCTGGTAGTTCAACTTTGTGTTTGTGGATGGGTCGTAATTGGCATAATGGCATAAACCCTATTGGAATTACAAAGGGAATAAAACACCAAGCCATCTCATCAGTTCTATGGATAAGGTTCAGAAAAGATGTTTCATCTGAAGGTCTCAAGGCCTTCTTTAATGATGAGCAAGCGTTGTCCTCTGTACTTTCAGAGGATGGAGGTGGGAGAAGAGCTTACCCTCTGTTCTAGCAAGAGCCATCTGCCTATGGGATGCCTTCCTTGGTAGATTATAGGCCTGACTTTTAGAAGCTACATGGATTGCTAGACAGTTTTAAAAAGAAGTCAAGAATACTTGAAGCTGGACTCTTGAAGAGTTGTTCCTAACTGATTTGGTCAATGACATGTAAGTGAAACAGTGACTGAGCCACAAACGAGCTGAAATTATTGTCTTCCGGCTATGAGTTCACTTCACCAGACAAGTGTTTCTTGCTCTGTGGGTTGTGTAGAAGTGTTAAATGTCTGCAGTGAAGCTCCCTCATTCTTCCTCCTTATCCCCAGACCCCCAAATGTCATGTCTAAAAGTCAAGGTAAACTGTGAGAAAGGAAGAAAAAGTCTCTGTATAAAATCAGTCAAATTATGTAGTTTAAAGCAAAATACTTCCTCTTCCTTAAATGCTTGTTCTGGAAATTGTTCTTCCCTTTTGCCCAACAAAGATCCTCACCAAGACACGTAAGCTGAAGGGGTGGTATAGTTCTCAAATCATCTGAGCAATGCTCTATTTGAATGGAGAGATGTTGACAAATCTTGTTCTAATTCTCCTTGTCTCTGCTATGAAAAGGAGAGGGGGGGGAGTAGATCATTGAGTAGGTCTATCTTCCTTTCAGCAGGAGCTGCACATGATAGGATTATTAGTATTTCTAAACTAAAGCCCCTGACAGATCCTTGGATGCTTAAAGCTGTTGTGATGCTTTACCAGATGGTTCAGAAACTCAGACTGGAATATTTCATTGGCTGGTGCTGAACAATGACATTTCAAACCCACACGTTCTTTTGGAGTTTAATTTTCAGGAGGATTAGAGTTTTTTGGGATATGGGCTGTCTCTTTCCATATATATGCTTCCCACCTTATGTAGTTTAGATGCTTTTGCAATGTGTTGATAATTCACCAAAATACTTACTAAATTGTAGTTTGTACTTACTTAGCTGTATACCTGGTCCAGCAAAGTGCACAGAGGGTAAGTGTACAAGTTGTTGCCTCTCCTAATGCAATGAGCCAACTGCAACTCTTTTGTATCTGCAACTGGATCTGATAATTGTGTGACCAGGTGATGATGCTGAAACATGCCATTTTTGATCCTGTATTCCTCTGTTCTTTTCACTTTCCCAGTCATGCCTTTGAAGCCCCAGTCCCACAAATACTTATGCATATACATAACTTGTATCGAGCGGAGTGTTGATGTTTATTCCTGTTAGGTGTTGAGCTGTTCAGTCCTGACTCTACAAAGTACTTTGAATGAGACCCTGCTGCTCTAGGGGAGAAGATCAAAGGAAATTGGTTGGATTTTACTCCCTTTCAGTCCCACAGCAGGTTGAAAAAAGGATGGTGTGCCCCTGGGGCGAAATTTAAAAAAAAATTTGGGGCCTGCCAAATTAGTCAGTCTGCCCTGGCTGCCCACATGACTGTCCTGGTTAGAACCAGGACCTTTCTGCTACTTCTGAACTGCCCTGAAGCAGGGATGGGAACATTGCTATTAGACTCCTAAATTCCTAAACTTCTAAATTCCTTAGGGCAAAGATTGCTGTTTTGTTGTGTGTAGATATATGGGGTGGTGGTAGGTTACTGTGTAAAAATATAAGTGCACAAATAACTTTGGGATCAGGGAAAGGATTTGATCTTAGGTTTTGAGGAATGGCAAACTTATTTATAACCCTCCTTTATGCAACGTTATTAATGCTCAGTCTACAGAGCAGTGAATGAGGATGCTTTACTGATAAGTCTGAGAGGTTTAGGTTTTTTCTGCCTTTTCTTAGCTCTGACAACTCTAAGAGAAAACCATCAGTGAGGAAAGAGTTTGGTAATGTTGAGAAGAAAAAGGACCTTTTATATGTTACACAGGTACTTTCAGTCTTACTGTTACCTATATGATTCGTTCCATTTGCACAGTATTAAATAATGTGCTTTTTTCTGTTGAACAAATATTCCCTTAGCTTGTCACCAAAAAAAAAAGCTGACACATGTTCATTCTTCATTTGGGGAGTACTGCATCTGTCGACACTTCAGACATAATCAGTTTAGATTTCAGCAGCTGATTAGTGCTCACCTCTAACCAAACTGAGAAGCTGCTCCTCCAAATGGTAACAAATAATATTGTAATTAGTTCTCTGCAAAATGATAGCAGGAGTCCTAGCTGAAAGCTACTGATCTCAGAGGCCTTTCTGTTCTAGTCCACTGGCTTTACAGACTTTTGTGTCAGCATTTATGCCGAGCTTTTATTCCCCCTGCCTCAGAATACCTCACAGAGCACTTAATTATGCACCTGAAGATGGGCATTAGGCACGCAAGAATATTCTAAACAGTTATGAACGTTTCATTAGTGCCAGTTAATTTATGTATAATTATCAAACTAAGAGCAGGAAGGCAAGGGCAGGGCTCCATGACTTATCCTACAGCACTTGTAGATGTTAAGTGTCCCTGTGAAGCTATTTGACCTGGTCAGCTGGTTTGCTCTCACACACGGGTTTGCTCAAACTTGGAACCCCCAGAGTGAATGGAGCAGAAAAGAAAGGGAGGAGGACACTATGGAGAGCAACTGCTCTGTTCTCCAGTGACTGGCTGGTTGTGACAGCACCAGGTTTTACCAGGAAGTTTTATGCTTTTCTGAGTCTGATTAGCCAGTAAGAAAAACATGCCCATCCCTGTCTATTAAACTCTGTGTACTTCCTCTTAGCTAAGGCTATTTTACACAAGCCTGGGATTTTTAAAAAATAAATACATGTCCACGAAGACATAATTTTATTAAATACCACTCAGAGGGATGGCACAGTGTAGCCACTGGCATTTCTCAGGACAAAAGTGACTTGGGCTGGATTAGTGTGACCTCAATAGTACAAAGAACTGAGGAAATAAAAGGGGGAGAGAGAATGGGGGGGCAATGCCTTATGATGCCTTCAGGAACATGTGCAACCAAAGCTGTCCAAAGGCAGGCTGAATAAGCTTAACACCAGAGTACAGAAACACCCAGTAGTTCAAAAGGGAAGTTTTAAAACATGAATCGGCTCTTCAGCTTCAATAACTGTTTAAAACCCTGCTTAAGACTGAAATGGAGAAGCTATTTTAAAACATTAATTGACTGTAACAGAAAAATCACTTAAATAACAGCAAAAGTGCTGCCTCAATATTTGCTGCTCAAAATTTTAAAGAATGAGTAGCTACTAAAATTGGGATGTTGCAGTCAGCACCTAAAAACAGAGCTTGTCACTGAAAATGCATTATTGCTCTAGTTGTTGCTTTTTCTGTTGGTACAGGGGTATTTTCTTCAGTTTATTTGGGGTTCAGTCAAAGCATGGCTAGGACATGGAAAAGTTAGATTTGTTCTCCTCTGCAAGCTGGTGACTAAAAACTGGTTTTAGAGGTTGACCAATTCCAGTTTTCAGTCACGGTAAAATTGAGTTAAATAATCAGTTTAAAAATCATCTAGGAAATGAAGCTGTTAATTATATATTAATGTGTGAAGAAATATGTGAATAAATTAATTTTAAGCTTTTTTAATAAGTGCACAGCATATCCACTGAAGAGGAAAAAAAGAAGTGCCTGATCTACTATAAAGCTCATATTCATTTGCAGAATTTCTGGTCTCTGTGGCTTATAGTTTTTGTTTAGAAAAATACTGAAGTCCAAATGTGAGACAAGGTTAAGCTATGTTATAAATGACTGGGACTCAATAGTCTGTTAATAGTTTAATAAAATTGCAATAAGCAAAACCACTGGATGCTTGGGGAGAACACTTTATAATTATTTCACATGAATTCACAAACACACATATATTACAGCTACAATATTTACCCTGAAGTTTCTTGGTTGCTTTGTTTAAACCCCATTTTTATAAGGTGATTAAATCACTTGATTATTAATTGATTCACTGTGTCTTTCCTTTAATAAAATGTGTTTATCTTAAAGACAAGAAACATAGCATAACTCATCTATCTAGGTTTTGGTAGAAGAGCTGATACGCTGTTACTGACGAAGTTCTTAGTTAAACTAGGAAAATGGGGATTGACATAGCTGTTATAAAGTGCAGGACAAAATGTCTAAATGGAAAATCACAGCAGGCTATAATATATTGGAATTATCAGACTACAAGAAGGTTGCAAACTCCTGCAGGTTCAGTCTCAAAATGGATTTGTTTCAAATATTTTTAATGAATGCCATTAAAAACGAGGAGGTAACTGATCTATCTTCCAAGTCGAATCAGAAGGCAATTATCAATGTGAAAAAGAATCAGAAAATTGTACGTAAAGGGTTGATGTGCTTGAGCAACGAAAATGAGATGTAAGGGATGGCTCACGGTGCACAGACACACAGGGACTAATAAAACTTTCTGTTGTAAGCTGTATGCCTGAAAATGAGAGGAGTAAAAAGTTCTGAATGTTTTTGGGTGACACAAGATGCCTGTCAGGTGCCAACTTGATAAAGCTGCAAAAAGGCACATGCCATGGTGTGGTATTGCAGGTAAAGAGTTTCCAGTCAAGAAGGGAAATGTTAAGAGTGTTTTACAAGCCTGAGAACCAGGGTAGCTTAACCCACTCAAAGGTCTGCACTTCATGGACCAGATTTCTTTCATTTCATGAATTCCCCTCTTAAAAGAAGTTCAGGAGTTTCTCCTCTCTATCAAGGACTAAAGGTGTATTCTGCCAAGTCTGATGTGCCTGGTACATTGAACCTTTTGAAAGGACATGGGATTGGGCCTGTTGAAAAGTACTGAAGGGGGCAAATACCAGAGCAGGTGGCAAGCTATTGGAATTTACAAAGTTGTCATGAGAAGCAGCAGACAACAAATAAAGCAAAGTTAGTGTTTTGCTTCTGCCAGAATGTGGGCAGGAGTCTGACACATTTCTAAATGGGATCATATGGCATGAGGCCTGACAGAAGAGGGCTGAAAGTCACGTAGGGCAACGAGGCACTTCTTTGCTTTATAGAGGTCACCAGGCAGGACACAGAATTAGAGTATAAGCAATGCTTTCCATATATTTCAAAATTCTTACTCAAAGGTTGATGGCAGTCCTGCTCCACTCTGAAGTCCAAGCCAAAGCCTGATACACAAAGTCTTGCTTTTCATGAGCAACAGTTCAATCGTGCAGCAGCAGCAATGTAATTTCTATGTAGTTTTCATGACTTTCTGCAACTCTAGTGTCAATTTGCTGCCCTGTTGATTGACATGAGCTTGATGAGGAAAGCCTGACTTTTCTGTGGACCTATACTAGGTCTACAGCAAGGAAGCAATTGAAGCAATTGACTGGAAGAAGACATGAGAGACCTGGAGGCATGGTTGAGATCCATTTAGTTACATAAGACGTGCTTCATATTCTACTATAGACCTGGGGGAGCTTGTAGTTAGTGAGAACTCAAGTCTGTTTTGTTTTTGGTTTGTTTGTTTGTTTCAGGTTTTTTGTTTCATTTTTTGGTGGTTTTGTTGTGGGGTTTTTTGTTTTTATTTTTTTGCTAAAAGGCAATGCAATGTAAAAATGACAGTCTTCAGACATCTGTGTTTTCTCCTTATGGGAGGAAGGTGAAAGGAGAAAAATTATCTTACTGAGCAGCTGTGGAAAGAGTCTAAGGGTGCAGCGTTTTGGCACTCTTTAGTGTTGCTCTCATTAGCTATTGGTACCAAGGTGACTTCATTTTGCAATAATAACTCTGGCTACCCAAACTTGAGGCTAGCCATGCAGCAAGCTAAATATTTTGAGGAGGGAAAGAAGGACATTTTAAACAACCCAACCCTATTCCTAACAAATATAATTAAAATATGTGGGTTTTAGTCAGACATTTTCTTTGTTTCATACTCCTGTATTTAATGGACTTTCATATTATTTTCTGTATCCTTATACGTGAAACCTAATTTTGTAAAGTTAGATGAAGTTTGAGGATTCAGTGTTCCTTGCTGGCAACATGTGACAGTAGGTGTGGAGTCTGAAGACTTTTTTGTAGTTCTTTTTTCTACTTGCTTTATTGAGGGCATGCTTAGGCCCATCTTAAATTTTAAATAAATGGCTGATAGCAGAAACCATTCATTTTGCTTTTGGAAATGTTTGTTGTTTTTATTTAACATAATACTCAATAGTAAACCATTGCTTGGTTTCTTTTCCTATAGATTTATCACATGCAGAAAAAGAATACTGTTCTTCTGTAGTCTATTTGAATTAATGCATTCACTCCTGTGATCAGAATTTCATTTTAGAATCTGCCTCTCCTCTACTACAAAATAAGGCTGCAATGTCATTTCTGTCAGACAACGTATGCTGCCTGGATAGTAAGTGAGAGAAGGGGTTAATTGGGGCTGGCTGACTGGACGTTTTGGACAATAGTTGGCCAGTGGTTTGGATTATTTTACAAAAAAGAAGTTACAGTGTCTGGTAAATGTGCATTCTAATGCCAAAACAGTCCAGGATGTATTTTCAAAGCAGTGTTCACTAATCCTGTTAACGAATAATGGGATTTGTGCATGTACCTCCCATGAGCTGCTTTGAAAACATAGCCTTAAGTGTCAGAAGTTTTTTTGGACACAAGTTTAAGACTTAATGTATTCTTTATAGACTAAGTTACAGGCATTTCCTAATGCTCTTGGCTTTCATTGTATCAGAAGTACATATTAGAGGAAACTACTACAAGTGAATCAAAAAACATAAAAAGCACTACCTAAAAACTAACTTTTTATGCAAGTTATTTATTTCTGGGCTGTCTGCTATGACATTGAGAGACACTGGGCTTTTCTAGGAGATAAATAAATTCATTGTATTTATGTAGGAGACTGTATCTGTAGTGCTTTTCAGGAGAAAGGCTATTCTAACCACCCTTGCCTCAAGGTAGCTTGTCTGTCAAACCTGAACAATAAGAAATTGCAGATGTATGTATATGCATTGAACATAATGTTGGTGTTTCAGTGGGTTTTGCTGGGGCTAAGATTCACCACAGATTAGTACCTGCTTACCCTGAGGTTTGTTCTGGGAATGTGATAATTAATTTTCTCATGGACAATGTAACAAGGATCAGTTCTTGCAAATATGCTTTGGTGTCTCCACCTATTTCCACTTTTGGATTACTATCTCTACAAGGGCTGCTTGATACGAGAGAGGAAAGGCATATTTTAGTTGAAAACTATTACTGAGTTTTATCTGTTTCCTTTAAATGGAAGACTGAACATACTGTATCTTCTTTCTCTCCTTTTTTTTTTTTTTTTTTCTGGAGGCAAGCTGAAAAATAGCACCTGGGGTCTATGAGCACAAAGAGACCTCAGTTTAATACAGTGTCTTTTGCACTAGCAGTATTAATAAGGCCAGACAGGTCCAGGATTTATTTGTGCCCGATGCCTGCAGTGAAACTGAAGAAAGTGAAGCAGTTGACTTGGGAAATTTCTCTGCTTCGTGGCTTGTAGACACAGATGTCATCCTCTGTTCTCAAGGTTGTCCTATGGAACAGTCAGATGGCAAACATCTGTGATATGTTAGAGAAGCCCACAGTTGCAGTTCAAGAGTTGGATATTTTGAGAGGCCAGAGGCTTTGCTAATATTTAGCTGGATGTAGGAAATGCTGTGTGGTAGGAACGGTAAATTTCCTTTTTCTCTTAAACCCTGTCATCTGCAGCATTTGAGGTATCGACCTTGGTGCAAATGAGCAAAGCTGATGTTTTTGTCTGCTTTGTGGTAGTGGAACTAGCAAAACTGAGGACACATTAGGGAAAGGAGGCAGGGTTCTGGAATAATTTTATTTTTCATTTTACTCCTTTCCTGAAAAATCAAGATGATCGCTGTCTTTTACTCCTTCTGAGCTGAAGCTGGATTTCTGCTGCTGGCTTTTCAGCAGAAACTGGTCCAACACAAACCAGTTGATCCAAGAGCTTGGGTGGATTCATATTTAGTAAGTCTCCTCTAATCTCTTTTTTTAAAAAAATATAACTTTTTTTCCTCCAAGTTAATTTGCCTGAGTTAGGCAGGAATTGAAGCAAATCTGTTTACTTCTGTTCTTGTTTTTACACTGTTTCTTCTTTTCTGGACCTTTTACCACTGTGACAGTTGGTGTGTGAATTATGTCTGTCCCTCCTGTACTGATAAAAATTTCAGAAAGGTCTCCTAGAAATTGTCTCTTCTGCTGCGAATCAACCTGTCTCCTTCAGTCGTTCTTCATAATATATGGGGTTTGGTATTTGGCATTTTCCTGACTGCTTTTCATAGAACGGTTTTTGGGATATTAATAATATGCCCTTGAGGAACTGTATTGGTATTTATGCAAGTTAATCAATATGGGTATTCAGTAAATGTCTCAGATCTGACTTTGGTAGCTTACTAGTGAGTTAAACAGTTATGTGCTTGTTTACCTTCGGGTAATCTTCTCCCTGTTCACCAGGAATCTGAAGATGCTAGCAAGCCCCTTTGTCTCGTCCAAGATCTGAGTGTGCTCCTAAGAGCCTTGTTGAATGAAGCATTCTAGAAGAATAAACACACACTTTGCTTTTTTTATTGGTTCTTGTGTATTGTACTGGAATTTCTTAGCCGTGTTTCTGCTGGGATTCCCCAGGTAAAAACAGAAGAGTGTTTCCGTCTTTGCTCTTTTAGCCATGAAACACCATCTTTAGCCATGCTGTCTCTCTCTTACTTTCTAGACCTTTTCTAATTTCCAGAACAAACAACTTTGTGACCCATGTAAATGCAGCCTTGTCGTTTTTTCAGTCTTGACCAATCTACTGGGTTGTGGTTTTGAGCACTTGTGTGTACCAACCCCCTGTCTGCAACTCTTAAGGCACACATGGCTGACTACTGATGTAGTTACTTCAGGCTCACATCTATCAAATATTATTTGATGTATGATGCCTGTTTCTTCACTGATGTAGTCCTGTTTCAATTTAGTTTAATTATTTTGCACTTTGGCAACTGTAACATGATAAGCAGATGTAAGGCACTGAAACATGGAAGGGAAGAGTGAACTAAAACCACATTATGGACTTACACTTCTGCCAAACACATAAATAGGCAAGAAGAGCCTGTATAAATAAATGAGTACCTATGTATTTTTTAAGAGGTTTAAACTGACCTCTGGAGTGGTTGTCTTTTGATTTCATTCCAGCCTGAAACATTTTCACTTTTGGTACCCTTTGGCTCCTGCTCTAGACTGTGTTTACTATAGAGACTCCTACTTTAGATCTTCCAAAACTCTTCACCTTAGCTGTTGCTTTCTGTTGCAAAATCTCCTAATGCTTTTTAGTGCTCTGAGCACACAATATCCCCTGAAATGTCTTCATCTCACTGAAGTGCTGTCCCTGGGGAACTCCAGAGGCTTTGCTAAGCATGACCTCTTCTGCCTCTGTCCAACCACCACAGTCTTAAGCACATGGCTTATCACGTTCTTCTAGTGTTTCATTCTATTAATGTGCAATTTCCAAAACTTTCTCCTAGGCTCTTTTTTCAGCATTATGGCTACTAATAATACTAATGTTGCCACTTACCCCTTGATATAAAGTGATACTAAACCAGACTTTTCCAACATAATTCACTGAAAAGTAAGCTTGTGCTGTAGAAATATTGGGTGACAGCAGCATTTTTGTGATGTACTAAAATTAAGCTACTTTTTATATAAAAGGTCATATTCCTTTTTAAATTTTGACATGGATAAAAAAGTTTTTGGCTTGGTACTTGTGGGGATGGGAGTTTGTTGCTTTTTTTTTTTTTTTTTTTTATGGTATTATCTAAGTTAAGGTTATATGCTTATTTCTGGTTTGCAGAGAAGGCATTTTTAGAGCAAGCTGATAGTGAGCCAAAGTCTCTGAAACCTTGAAGCTGTGGTTAGCAGACAGCCAGTCTAGGAAACTAGGTCACCATTACATCACAGTTTTTTGTTGGGGGTTTTTTTAGGTTTTAATTTTTAAAAATGCTGTAGTTGACATTGTTGCTGTCTTACCAGTGACACCCAGGATGGATTGGGTGGTTGGTCATTAAGTCATTGGTCTTACCAATGGCTCCCAAGCTGGCAGCAGGAGGGAGACTGAAGGAAGGGTCTGAGACTTTAAAGGGATGAATTAAGAGTATGAAATCGGTGCCAGCAGCAGTGGAGGATGACTGGCTGACTTGGGAAGGAAAGTCTGAACTTGAGCTGGTCTTTGATGCAATATGAGTACGTTGGTTTGGGGGATCTGGGTAGTTTGCAGAGCTCGTGGTGGTGGTTACAGAGAGGAGCCCAGGCTGTGGTCCTCAGGGGGAGGCATTTGCAGGCTCTGCCTGCCTGAGTGGGTATTTGCCTCTGTTCTCTCAGCTGTGACAGCCTCCACTGCAGTAGAGATCATCCCTATGTGGGTTGGTGGGGTGAGGTGGGAGCAAAATTAACCCATACTTATTTATATAAATAGAAAACAAAATTTCATTTTTCTGATGTTTGAAATGCTATTATCAGAGTCTGGGAGTAGCTGAAAGCTTTATTCCCATCTGTTAAAATGTGCATGGCTTGTCTAAGGTGTGACCTTATCAAAGCTGGAATCAAAATACAAAGTAAAAGGCAGGCTCCATCCAGTTGAGGTTCCCTTCAGTAGACCATGGCAATGGGAAACAATGGATGTGGCTGCAGTAGTTCATTCTTTCCTTAAGTGTGATTTTATTTTATTTCAAGGCCAGGTTGGATGGGGCTTTCAGCAACCTGATCTAGTGGGAGGTGTTGCTGCCCAGGCAGGGGCGGTTGGAACTCGGTGATCTTTAAGGTCCCTTCCAACCCAAACCACTCTGATTGGCAATTAGCATGTAAAAATAGTGCTTACTGCCTTCAGGATCCTTTCCCCTGCTTTCAGACATGTATTTGCTCACTTTGTCTAAAAATAAGGGTGTTTCTACTCTAAGTGTAGTATTAACTGAGCCAGTAGAGTCATAACTACCATGTCAGGAGAACAGGTATTTGTGCATTGTCAATGGGATTATTTGTTAGGTTCCAGCTGCAGAACTTCTACTGTTGTTTTTTTTTTGTCATGGGCTAGGGGAAGAACAATTTAAACCTTGGACTAGTCTTCCAGGCCCAGGAAAATAAGTCCTTTCAGAGAAATCTGTCATATCAATGCATAGAACTGGATTTTTAAGTTGCTTTTCAGGTGTGCTTTCAGTGCTTTGTCAGGGCTTTCATGAGTCAGTGGGAATGTTGTGACTAACTTGTTCCTTGTTCATGATATGTTGTAGGGAAAAAAAAGAGACTGAAAAGGGACAGGAGGGATCCAGAGGGCAAACTTTGTTATTTGTACTTGTCTCTAATCCCTTGACTCTGGCAGCATAGCAGACTACTCAAGCAGATAAAGGTAAAATTGGCATCTCCTCCATTAACTTGAGTACCTGAGTCTCTCAGCCTGCACATAGTGTCTAGGAAAAATGTTGGCATTCAAAGGTTTGGTTTTTGGAGGATAGCTGTTTTGGGGGAGGCAAAGTTGTAAGATGAGAACCATATTTTGTATATTATTGAATTAGCTTTTGGGAGCTTAACATACTAGAGCACCAGCCTTTCCTTTTTTGTTTTGTTTTTTGTGGGTATTTTTTTACTTCACCTGTGACAGCTTCAGTTTACAGACTCTATTCTTCTTGTGGAAATTTTATTGTGTGACCATTTCCTTGTTTAGCAATACAGTGGCTTGGGAGGAAGCAACTTTATACTTTTGATCTAATTTTAAAGCCTCAGAATAGGTCATTCACTCCTCCAAACAACTTCGAAAGATTTTTAAATAAGTCATGACTTGGTTTAGAAGATGAGGAGTAAAGTGTCAGGGCCAAAACTTTGAAGGAGCTTTTATGTGTAACCTTATTGGGATTTTTAATGGGCTAAATACAGCATTGTAGGCAGAAGCTGTAAACTGAGAAGCCCTTCATCTCAGCAGATCCTTGGGGATGTGCCCTTGGGAGGGTTTCAGACTACAAGAAAATGTGGAAAAACAAGAAGATTGCTCTGCAGGGATGGACATAGTATAGGGAGAGGTTGGGAAAGATAAATCCTTCTGGCCCCCTTCATTATGAGAGTAAAATGACACTTTTGGCTAGAGGCCAGTGAAACCTGGGAGATCTTGGATGGGGCAGACAGGACTAGCAACAAGTTTTGTCAGGGAATGGATTGGATGAGTGCAAATCTGCCTCTGCCTTGTGGTTTTTGTTCTGCATACAGAGCATTAACCCCTCTGTTCCTGCAGCTTTTCAGAAGCAGCAGGAGGCAGAGGCGCTCAACCTCTCAGAGCAGATGGGAAAAAAATGTGGTGGATTTTAATTAAACTTAGGAAAACAAGTGGAGGCAGAGGAATACTCTGGCAGGAGGTGTAGGATTGTTAGAGGAGCATGTTGTGATGCTGACCTGACGATACAGAGGTTAACAGCCATCCCCTCTGCCCCACACAATGAAAATTCAGCAGCACCATGGCAAGCAGGCTGCTGGGCAGACTTAGTTACTCACAGAAAGCATATATATATATATATATTTATATATATATATTTGCATTAAAAAAAACCCAATGCCAAACAAAAAAAAAACCCTCCTGAAAATTCTTTTCAGCAAAGGATACTGCAGTCTGTCATCCTGAAAGGTACTCATTTTGGTTAAAAGTTTTGACATACCCTTTTGGTTTCACTTACCTTGGCCCACCAAGGTATGGGTGAGGAGGTGCTTTCAAGGAGACAGGGAAAAGAGCTGTGGTCTTGGAAACCTCAACTCTTAATTATAGAACTATGTAGCACCTTTTCTATGTCTATGGACACTCTAACTGTAAATTTTTCAAGTCTTCTATAGGTGAAAATTAAGACTATGAAGAGCAAGGTTTTCAAAAGAATTTTTGAAAGTCACATATCTGTGGTGCTGCTGGAGGTGCAAATGCAGCTTCTACAGATTGACCTGGGCTGACTTTCCATCAGCTTGCATGTAGATGTAGGGAGGACCAGCACTGCACCACAACAGCACCAGCTTGGCACACTCTGGGGACTGACCCTTCCTGCAGCTCAGGGGAGCCTGTGGGACTGTGGCTGTGGCACCCACCAGAGTCAAGGAGTGACAAATGCTGCCTTGGAACCTCTGTAAAGTTGGCTCTGGTCAGGTTGAGCATGCTTGGGAGCTCGTGATCTTCAGGGGACAGTATTTAATTTTTTTATGAGGGCTGCATGTAAACATGGGAGGGTAGAATTTATCCTGTAAATAGGATCTATTTGGGAATAAGCCTTTTCCAGAGCTGTATAATCATAGTTTTTATTTCTTCAGTTAGAAACGAATGAGGACCACAATCCTAAAAAGGCTTACCATGGAGGCTTTATTTTAAGATGCAGAAAGTACTGAACTTAGCTTGTAACTTCAGCACTTTTAAGTTAAGCCTGCCCTTTTTCAGAGCCTCTGGCTATAGAGCATTTCACCTTGGAATATTTGTACTGTTCCAACTGTTGTAAGTCTAGGCATGATACCTTTCTGTATTTAGATTTAATTTCAAGTCCAACGGTTTTACACATGGGAGATCGCAAGGGGTGTTACTTACTAATTATGTGAGGTAGAACTGGCCAGTTTAATAAAATTTCCCATTTCTAACTAGGAGGAATTAGCACTTGTGTTCTTAAAACAGGAGGTCAGAACAACAAAAAACCCCACAAAAGATAACTCTCAACTGCCTGATGTCATTTGAACCTCTCAGCATCCAAAGCCCCTATCAAATACACTTTATAAGACTTAAGGACACACATTTAATTTTTCATCCTTTGGGTTTTTGTTAATGGTACCATTGCTAAAACACTTTCTTTTTGAAACTTATTAATTTTTCTGTGGGGAGAGGGTGCTGTCTTGTTAGCTGGGTGTAGTACCAGGGACTGATGAAAGAAATACAAATCACCTTATGTCTGAAGACATCTGAGGGCACTGGAGAAGTGCAAAAGGAGTTTCTGTTTGCAGGCAGATTGTCATGCTTAGCACAGCACCTTAGCTCCAGTCCTAATTTTATGCATTTACCTACTTGCTTTCAAATAGCATCAGCCTCCACTGTTCCCAGGGTGCTTAGTTATAAATCACACCAAACCTTTGAATCCTTGAGTCATTTTTCGCTATGGCTTTTCCTGCTCTGTGGTATGAAGTAGCTGTGTCTTATCTGCTCACCTGGAGCACATCTGAGAGGTAGTGTGGTCTGCAGGAATGAAAACTGGGCTGGGAGGCAGGAGGTGGTGAAATCTAGTTCTGGCTCACAGGCCAGAGTTAGGCAAGCTGCTTTACCTTTCTGTTTCATTTTTCTCTACTCTGCAAGGGAAGAGGTAAGAACTTTTCCCCGTCTGCCTCCCAGGGTGGGCATTAGGCAGAATAATTAAATCCCACCTGAATCTTTGACAACATCATCGTGCAGGACATCATTATTCTTTAGTGGTTGTTAACAGTGGTGTGAGGCACAGCAGTGGTCTGTCCTCATTTGCTCTGCAGCTGGTCTGTATGGTGCTTGTCTGATCTCTGCTTTCTGCCTTCCTCATTGTGTTTACCCGTGGCTCTGAAGGAGATGTGGCAAAGGTTCTCCTGTCTTCATGCATTTTAATACAGATCAATATAAACATCAGTTTTCTGGTGAGGGGTATCCATATGCTCTGACCTAAACTTTGGTTGTTCACTGTGTCAAAATGTGCATGTCCACTGAATGCCAAAAGGTCATGTCAGGGAATCCTGGCTCTCACTTTCTGCTTTTTTTTTTCCTGCAGTTTTACTTTATGAGCACCTTTCCTCCAGTTGGGGGAAAGGCTGGCAAACAAATACCCTCCCACCTCCCAGCAAGGACCACACCTTGGGCTCCCTGAGATTTATAGCAGTCAATAATTTATTGCAGGGAGTACAAATCTGCCTTCCAGCCCAGGAAGCAACTGAAGAACCCGCACTAACTGATGAGAATGCCCACTGGAATAATCTCTAAGCTTGGAACAGCTATTCTTAATATAAGGCAAATACTTATTTTTTTACCCTCTTGAACTAGCACAGAAACCTGCTGCTCCTTCACAGTTTCACCATAGGAAGAAGCGATTATTTTTTCCATCCCTCAGATCAGGGCCCAGGCTTGTGTGATGTTGCTGTACTGTTACTCCAGTGGCAGTGTTGCTGGTAGCAGGGAGAGAACAGGACCTTTGTCACCTTGCCTGCTTGTTACTGCATCCATGCCTACTGCAGGTTGTGCATTGCCTGATCCTCTGGTTGCACTGGTTGTATTATGTGTGACCAGGCAGTGCTTTAAATATCAGGAGGAGAACCTGGAGCTGTGAAAAGCCAGAGTTTATAAACCAAAAGACAGTGTTTTCTGGAAGACACTTGTTCCATTTCTAATTTTTTGTGTTGCAGATCTGGTTTATAACATAGCCCATACAATTTTCCAGGGCACTGATGGCTTCAATAAAAACTACATTTTAAGACAGTAGTTAATTTTCTCCATTACTTTTTTTTTTTCTTAAATGTCCTAGAAATTATCCCAACATAGATAAATTCCATTTTTTTCCCTAGGACCTTTTTTTTTGTTTTTGGGGGTTTTTTTTTTGTTTTTTTTTTGTTGTTCCACCACCACCACCTTTGAGCAAACCCCTTGAGCTTCTTTTCTATTTATGTTTCTAGATCTCCTCAACAAAACTGCTTCCTTCAGGGAGGGTGGGGAACTGTGTGAGTCAGCTTGCAGAACTTCTGCCCTAGCAAAACTGTTGTAGTTAGGAGGAACTTCAGTTTCTATTAATCTGCCCTCTCCCAGTGGTATGCTCTGATATGTGCTCATAACCTGGGATTAAACCTGGCCTTGCTCAGTGTCCTGGCTGGAAGCTTAATGGGAGGAAGACTTAGCATGCTGGACAGTCAGGAGCAGCCATGTGTCCCGGTATTTTCAGGGCGGATCACAGCACGCTTGTAATGAATCCTGAGTTAATTACATTGGCCACACCATTAGAGCTCAGGACTGCCCTCAGAGGAGCTGTGTATGTAATGTGCTTGTCTTTACTAGGGAGGGAAGCAAGTTGATAGAAACCTTTAAACTACCTGCCTCTGGCACCCGCAGAGAAAGCCTCTATGGGTTGGGGAAAGATAGCAGCCAACAAGCTGTGGCTTCTGTGTGAGCATTGATAGGAGAAGCTCTGTGGGAAGAGAGGTCAGACTAGAAGATCATAACAACCTCTTCTGATCTTAATGTATCTGAATCCTACCTGACTCGGGACTTCTCAAGCTGTCTTATCCCTTTTGTTACTGGCAATTTTCCTTTCACTTTTTCACAGTGACTTAGCAGTAGGTTCTGTCTCGCCATACCATACCTTGCTGCAAAGTTTGGGTATATGAAAGCTTTCATAGGTATGTCTCTCCATGTCTTTTCTCTGTATTTGTTTCTCCCATGGGAAGAGGGGAAAGAAAAGGGTCTTTTTTATTATTGCTGTAGATCAGGAGACTAAATCTTGGGCATCAATGGAAGGAATTTGACTATGTGGAAGACAAGTGCATATTATCTCTCCCTCTTGCCAGTTTGAGTTTGTATTTCTTTTTCCAAGAATCAATGAAATAATTAAAATAGATACAAGATTTCCTTTTGGCATTTACAGATCATGGATCAATTAAAGGGAATTTGGTATTAAAAATTTGTTAACATAAAATACTCTGAAACTCCTAGGTCCAGACAATACTTACAATATTGTAAGATTTAGACTTCAGCATTACATGGCAAACATGGAAATGAAGGCATGGTCAAGCCATGTCCTTTTAGGATTTTTAAAGTGATAAAAAAGGCAAGAATGTAGAACAGAGTTGGGAATGTGTAGAAATATTGTCCAGCTCTGCTTGATATCTAGTGAGGATGACTTGCTCTGAAGATTACCAAGGGTTGTTGTCTAAGTCAGTAGTGGTTTCAGCTGAAGTGGCTGAAAAAGATTTTCTGACTTTGATGGGAAGATCTGTGAAGTTCTGCACTTTAATGGAGTCCTGTCCACTTGGAGTTCAGCTCCATGCAGAAGCCAGCTATCTAGCCCAAACTAGTAATTTCATTTTAGGCTCCTCCAGAAATCATCTTGCACAGCAGGTGGGATGAAATTATTTGCCCTCTGGAGGTGCTTATTTATTTGGATTGACTTCACAGGGAACCTAGACAGTGCTAGCTGAGACTTGGCTAACTAGCTGTTAGATGTGTAAAACTAGGTGGCATAAATTTGCCCTCGCAGCAGTAAAGGGTGAAGTGATAGTTAAGCTCACCATGGGGAAGGACAAAGATGGGAATGTGTGCACAAAACCATACTGGAATTCAAGTATGATGAGGACATCTCTTCTGTTGGTTACTTTAAATACAGTGGTTGTTTTGATATACTAGATGCTCATAACAGTAATGAGCTTTGTAGCATCATCCAGGGATGATGCACTGTAATGAAGATTTTGGTTAAATACACACTTCACCTGATGATTAAACTGGGGGTGAAAATGACAGGTATCTCCATTTGCTCAAAGAACAGAGATATCACAACTGCTGTACAAGTTTGGTTCTTCTTAATCTTGGTATCTGGAATCCTTACTGAGTACAAAGTGCTGAGAAATATTTCTTGAACTTTATAAGTTTGAAACACTTTGATTTTCCTCAGCCTACTTTGTTGATATGTCCAACTAAACTAACCAACTCAAATAAAACTCGAACACTTCTTATGCAAAACTTCACTCAGTCTCATTTTTTTACCATCTCCCATTTCCCATCCACCATCTGGTTATTTAGTCTGTG
This sequence comes from Calypte anna, assembly GCF_003957555.1. Taxonomy (NCBI): domain Eukaryota; kingdom Metazoa; phylum Chordata; class Aves; order Apodiformes; family Trochilidae; genus Calypte; species Calypte anna. Next base: position 30,724,453 of record NC_044253.1, read on the forward strand.
TGTGGACTTTGTGGAGTGTTTTTTCTTTTTTTTCTTTTTTGCTTTTTTTTTTTTTTTTTTTCTTTTTTCTCATTCTTTTTTTCTTTTTCTTTCCTTTTTTCTAATTTTCTTTTTTTTCTTTTTTCTAATTTTCTATTTTTTCTTTTTTCTAATTTTCTTTTTTCTTTTTTTCTCATTTTCTCTTTTTCCCTTTTTTTCCCATCATGGTTAATAGTCTTTCTTGCTCTTAGGTGGCCCTTGAGTAGGAAGTGTGCCAGTTTTCACCTCCTCAGTGAAGTGACCAGACCAGCATCACACCCAGCTGCCTTGCCTCCCTGGCTGAGTTAAAGCAGATTCTCATTTACAGCTGAATTGATTCACGATGGCTCTAGGCTTCATCTAGAGCAAGGCTTCAGCATCTCCCCCTACATCTGTAGGTAGACAGTATGGCTGCTTTTCAAAGGGCTGTTTTCACTTTGTGGATTAAGATCCAGTTTAGCATTTGTAAGGCTGTCACAAGTAATTTTACAGTCTGATTAAACAGCACAGTCAATGAAATAAGAGTCCCTCTATGTACTGAAGTTTTCTGCTCTAGATGAGGTGACCTTGGAGTTCCTAGGTCTGAAGTTTCTCTTGTTCACTAACCTGTACATTCAGAAGTAGTAGTTTTGTTGAAGGCAGTGGGACATAGGCAGCATGCAAAACCTGCTGCTGCTGAATCTTGCCTCCTGGGTGTTGGTCCTGAATGTGAATGGTCTGTCTGTATATATGTATTTATTTATTTACTTATAGCTTATCATTACACCCTCCTTTCTGTTGATAGCTACATTTTTTTTTCTTTTTTTTCAGTGAAACTTGTGCTGAAAGCATAAAAAAAAATTAATAATGAAATACAAGGCCAGCCTATTCTCTTTAGTGAACTCCCAGCTATCTTAGGTGCATCTTCAGATACATAGTTTTACAGGCTGACAAGATCTTTCCCTTCTCCCTGCCCTCTGCTCCATCAAACTGTACCCAATTTGCTACAATTCTGAGGATTTCTGTTGCATGGTTTGGTGGTTTGTTTTATGTTTGTTTGTTTCTAAATTTGAGGAAAATCCATATTCTCACTAGCAAATACCCTGACATCCAGTGAACACAAGCATAGACCTGGCTACTCATTCTTTATGATTTTTTTGTAAGCTACTTGTCATGAAACTATCTCACTAGATCCACAGTTCCTTAAGAGAGTAACTGGGTGTTAATCCAGAAAGCAGAAAATGGACAGATTTTGTTTCCAGGAAGCTTCTGCAGCCTTTGGCCAGCAGTGAGCAGTTGTGATAGCATCTGTTCTGTGAGGATAAGGATTGGAAATGGCAAGGCCAGCTTTGGAACAGCCACATCCTTGTTTCTCTGCCCTTGAGGATGAGGGGGACAAGTGCCTACATGTGTTGGAGTTTGTTAGCTGGATCCAGTTACTGTGTTAATGAAGGTCATGTTAGTCTTTGGAATGCTGGGAAAGCAGGAGAAGCCGAAACTGAGCTGGCCCATCCCCAGGCAAACTGGTTTTAACCAGGAAAAAGTCAGAGAATGCGAAGAAACTTCATGTACATCACCTCAGGCAGTTATGTATTCTGTTTCCTAGTTACATTTTTTTTTCCTGGTATCAATTCCAAAACAAACAAATGGAGAGAGGGAGAGGGGAAAAAAAAAAAAACAAAACAAGGCATTCCTTAAAATAACCCTTTAACATCTTGGGCCAAATTCTTTTTTCCTCAGGCCTGAAGAGTCTGTCTGGGCTGATAGGGTAGCAAGCACCCTAGATATGTACAGCAATTAATGTAAAACAAAACTTTCTTATTTATACTTGGATCCCTTTTTATTAATTCAGAAGTTGAGTGGTAGGGCTGCAGTGTGCATCAGGCACTGCACTAAAGAACAGGGTAAATGTTCACTGCAGGTACAGACCTCCTGGCTTGCTGCTGCTGCACCTTTTGCTCACCCTGGGTAAAACAGAGCACTGGGCAGGAGAGGCTTCTGGTGCTGCCAAGGTCCAGGCACAGCCCTGATGGAAGGGGCAGTAGGAAGTCTGTTCTAACAGCAGTAGTGCTGCATGTGTGTTTCCCATTGGACTTACTGGGAGGAATGAGCCAACCCAGCAGCTCCCAGGGTGCTTCTCTTACAGACCTATACTGTGAATGCTGAAGCCTCAGGCCACCAGTACTGCCTGCAAATTTTTACTTCACTGGGGCATTTGCAATGCATGATAGACATACTGCAATGCTTGAATAAATCTTCTCATGTCCATGTGTGATCACATCCACTTTCCCTTCCTACTTACTGTTATTTTAGTATTTCAGTTAACTTTGGACTCTGACAATTTAGGGAATTTATCATGCCCTGCTTTGAAACTGACCATTTGATCTGCCTGATAGGAAAGGTAGAAGACATTTCTCAGCTTCCCTGCACCACTGCCCTCTATGCCATTCTATGTCAAGCTCCTCTATACAGCTCTTAAAGTGCTATATAAGGTTCTGGAAAGTATCATGTTGCTTGGCACGGTGCTCAAGGCAGTAGGGCACAGTCTTTTTGGCATGCTCCAGCAACCAGTGGAAACAAGGGTAAGCCAGCTCATGTACATCTTAGCTTTGGCAAGGATGATCAGAGCCATAGCTCAGCAAGAAATCAGCACTCTCTCTGCAAGTGAAAGGTCAGGAATGCAGAAAGCTCACTGCCTTTTTAAGAGGGTTAAAAATTGGCCCTCCCTTTTTCCAAAAGGAGAACAAATAGGATAACCATCCCATTTTCTGGCTTGTCTTTGGCTGAGAATGTGTCATCTAATGTATTTAAGGAATGGTCATGTGTAATGTTTTGAAAGGTTGCTAACCTCTGGGGCAGATCTGTTCCATTCACTCCTGCCGTTTGCTCGACTCACCAATGGGCAGTGATGTTTGGCATCTAGCTGACAGCCACATTCTTTCCTGCACCTACATTCTCCAGACAGCAGATAAAGCTATGGTAGAAACAAAACTTATCAGCATAAGCATTTCCTCATTAAAATCTGTGGTGCTGGGCTCTAGAGCAGACAGTGTTTTGATGAGTTCAGGATGTTGTGATGTTTTTTCAAGCAAGGACATCTAAACCCAATCTAAGAAGAGAGGGTAGCTTAATCAGCAGAAGCACTTGTGTGTACACACATATATATATATGTGTGTGTTTGCCTTTTCTGTCAGAAAGCACAGACACAAATGTGCTGTTATCAGTCTTGCTGTGAGAGTGGGTGGGAAACTATTCACAGAAGTTTTTGCCTGGTATCTAGAAATCAAAGTTCTCTGCAATTATTGCAAAGTTCCTCTCCTCCTGTCATGGCTGGGAAGCTAGGAACAGGGTGAAGTCTCCTGCACTGACTGGCTGTGCTGAAGAAAGGGACAGGGACAGCGGATTCACTCTCCAAAATACTATGTAGTTGTGGTGTCATACAGTCAAGAACATATAGAAGTTTCAAATGGTTGGGCTTTTTCAGTTTTTTCTTTTTTTAAATAGTTTTAAATAATGTCTGTTTCAGAAATGTCTTGCTTTCAATTATTTCAATGTTTCCTTATTTTGTGATGTGGAATCATAAAACAGTTTGGGTTGGAAGAGTCCTTTAACGAGGAGCAGGAACATCTTCAACTAGATCAGGTTGCTCAAAGCCCTTTCTAACCTGAGCTGGAATGTTTCTGGAGATGGGGCATCTACCACCTCACTGGGCAGCCTGTGCCAGTGTTTTACCACCCTCATAATAAACAAACCAAACCAACAAACAAAAAAACCCCCCCACACCAATTCTATTTATTATCTTGTCTAAATCTTCCCTCTCATGGTTTAAAGCCATCACCCCTTGTCCTATCTCAACAAACTCTGTTTGTCCCCATCTTTCTTGTAGGTCCCCTTCAAGTACTGAAAAGCTGCAATAAGGTCTCCCCAGAGCCTTCTCCTCTTTAGGCTGAGACAAGCTACCTAGTTTGAGATTAGTTTGCATCCTTACACCCTTCTGGGAACAAGCTTGCTCTGGAAAACTCTAGGTGGAAATAACAAATAATAAATTTGTCAAAAAAGGCAGCTTGTGAGCAGGACCAGAATGAGATTTGAGTCAAGTTAGATGAAAATATTGGAGGAGAAAACACTTCAGCAATATCAAACTGGCTTTTGATGTTTGAAAGTACAAAACATTTCTGTATTTGTTTCAAAATGATGTATTTTAGCTCAAAAGGGACACCACTTGAAATGGGGAGGTTATACAGCTTCAGAAATGTTTTATTCTTCTTTTGCTCAAATAAATGTCTCAAGACAACTCAAATTATTTTCATAACAAATGAAACATTCCTGTTTGTTTGACCCCTGTGGTTCTTGCTTGCTTTCTTTATTTTTGTCTTCAGTAGTCACTGCAAAAACTCCGTTTTTCTTATGTCTCCCACCAGAGCTGAAAGCTGGTGACTGGAATATTCCACCTCCGTCTGTGCGGGGTGCAGCTGCCTAAAATAAATCTCCAAGCTTTAAGCAGCTCAGGCTCTGCCTCACGGAAGATGTCTTATTCTTACCCTAGAGTGAGAATCCCCTCTTGGTGATATCATTAAGGAAGCCAATGATCCCAAAGCTCCAGGGCAGAAACTTGACAACAGCACTTATACTGAGACACTACTTGACTGTTTACCATATATGTGTGAAAAATGGTGGCTACAAACATTCGTGAACATGAAAGGAAATCAATGGATCCAAGCAGATAAATGAAGCATTGCATGGGATATATGAAATTATATGTCCTACTTGGGAGTATGCATAGTGCCCTCCTGGATCCCTGCAATCAAATTTGGTGCCAGGGTAGCTGAATCTGACACTGATCGTAGCCTTTGCAACCAGAGTTGTGAGGGTACATACAGTGGATGAGAATATGACAAAAGAAAATTGAATCTAAAGTTATAAAACAAATATATTGGTTGTCTGGCAGACTTTATCTTTTCCTTGCTTGGCAATTGTATCAGCAGCTGCTGAATTACTTTCTGCTTGCTATGAGTGAACACTGTAAATTCTTGGTGTTTCCTGTGCTTATGAGAAGACATAATCATCAGAGGCGGTTGTATATTTAGTGTGGATTAAGAAAATTTTTTAAAATAATGCTTTTTTTTTTTTTAAGACCAAGATTTTTCATAACTAGTGGCAGGTTATTAGTGCTTTATAACTGAAATGTGCTTGTACTGCCACCAAACCCATGTTCTCTCTTTTTAAAATAGTGGGGTGGAGTTGTCACTCAGGTCCTTCTGCATTATTAGTTGTAATTCAGGAGACTGTTAATGACAGCATATTGATACTAGGTTATAGCCCTCCTAGGTTGATTTTTAGAACTGTAAAACAAGAATGGCAGGCTTTAGAGGTTGATTATAAAGAAATGTATTGTTGTTTGATATGCTTAAATCTGCTAGGTAAGTTAAAAAGCCAAGTAGGAAATCTGGAATAGAAATGATGTGCAGTTAAAGGCTGAGGAATCTCTATATCATCTATACAGCAGAGCCTATTACACTATTGCTCAGTGTGCATTAGTATTCTGTGCTTGTCATCTGAAAAGCTACTACAGGCAGTAGTTTTACCAGGCTGTTTCCATTTCTAACTTCATGCTACAGCGTTCTCGCTTGTCTGCACAGCTGACCCGATCCTGTATGTCATCAGGGAGGAGATGTTTAACTTGTGACACTGCTAATCCTTTCCTGAAGGCTTTTCGTTCTTCCTGCACATTGTCCTTTCATTACTTTTGTGAGCTGGAACATGCTTGCTCAGCCCAATGATGAATTCATGTAATTACCTATGTATGTACCGAAGTCCTGTTGACTTTAAAGTTAAAGATCAGTGATTGCTTAAGTATTGCACTGAATCAGGATCCCCGGGCGTTTTCACATTCAGAAGTTCACTTGGGAATTGATGTACTTTATTGTACTTCTCCATGGATGAGACACTCCCACAGCCTGGCTGTCACTGCAGGTCTGTCACAGCTTAGCAGAGTCCCAAAGCCTCCTTTAGTTCCTCCTGTTCAAATGGTGACAAGGACCTGGCTGGGGCTACGGCAGAGCTGTGTGGTGCTTATCTACACCCAGGTAGACCTGTGGACCACAGCTGGCCTGCATTTCTGTTAATGCCTTTGCATTAACACCACTGGGATAAGTGGAAGCAAATCATGATGTTAGATAAAGTGTGTGCATTTGGTTAATCCAATTCTAGAAAGCCTTATTAGTCTGTGTGCAGGTATGAGTTATGCAAAAGCACATGTCTGTGCCAGGAATCTGCATCCTGGGATAGCTCTGTGTGTGTGTGTACCTCTGCAGAAACCCTGTTTGCAGGAACTCTAGTGCAGAGTTCTCTTTCTGGTCCAAGCTCTCTCACAAGGATGTGTATGATTTTCTGTGTGCCTCTTGAAAATGTGCTTTTCTCCACGTTTTTATTTTGCTAATTTAAACACATGTAATGCATTGTGATAGTGCTGTTTTTTATAGACAAGGCTGCCCTGCTGTCAAGCCCAAAGAGTCTAGTTTTGTCTTGGTGTATGTAGGCATCAAACCCTCAGAGAATATGTTTGTCAGTCAGTCCATCTCAAGGCTATCCTGGGAATCACATCTGAATTCCAAAATAGCATTGGCTCTCTAGTTCATATGTTATCATAACTTAGTAGACACAGAATATATTCTTCCAGAAAGCCAGCTCTGTCCTGGGCTTCATCAAAAGAAGTGTGGCCATCAGGCTGAGGCAGGTGAATCTCCCCCTTCTACTCTGATCTCATGAGACACCCCTGGAATCTTGGGTCCAGTTCTAGAGGCCCCAACACAGGAAGGACATGGAACTGTTCAAGTGAGTCTAGAGGAGGGCCACATAGATGCACAGAGGTCTGGAGCACCTCTGCTCTGGAGACAGGCAGAGGGATTTGGGGTTGTTCAGCCTGGAAGAGACCTTAGAACACCTTCTAGTACCTGAAGGGCTGCAGGAAAGCTGGGGAGGGATCTCTTTTACAAGAGTGTGAAGTGATAAAACACAAGGGGTAATGATTTCAAGATTAAAGAGGGGAGATTTATGTTAGATATTAGGAAGTAATTCTTTCCTGTGAGGGTGGTGAGACACTGGAACAGGTCGCCCAGGGAAGTTATGGTTGCTCCACCCCTGGAATCGTTCAAGGTCAGGTTGGATGGGGTTGGGGTTAGGGTTAGGTGTGGGGCAACCTGATCTAATAGGAAGTGTCCTTTCACATGCAGGGTGATTGGAACTAGTTGATCTTTAAGGACCCTTCCAACCCATACCATTCTATGATTTGTGACTCTCATGTAGTCTGCACTCAGAATAGCATTAGCCCTTTGACAAGAGGGAAGGTGTTGTTGTTAGAGCAGTTCTGCTCAGTTCTGCTCTGGGCTTCTGCTGGAGCTCAGTGGCATTGCTTTCCTAGGTTGATGATGGAGTGGACTGTTCTTCATCCATATCCGTGCTGCTTCCTCAGTGCTTTGATATTCTGCCAGCTGAAGGAGGGAAGAGACATTTTTAAATATTTCTGGTAATACAGTAAGTACTCTCACGTGTTTTGCTCACTCATTTTTCCGTATCCAGAAATCTATCCGACCAGAATTGGTTCACTCTCTTTTATTAGCAGAAATAGATCCACAACAATTAAAATTGATTTAAGAAAAAGAAAAACGAGAAGCAGCAAGCACAACATCGTATTGACTGACTGTGCATATATTCACACTGGCTTCCAACCCATGGATAATTACCCCTCAGAGATTGCATGCTATGTACAGTACAGTGATGGAATTGTAACTTTTAAGAGCTTTAGTGAGGCCCTCAGGATGCCAAATTATTTCTTCCCCCCCTTTTCAGTGCAATGAGTAATGCTTTTTAAATGCACATGACCCATCCTCATAAAACAAAGCAAGGCATGTCAGTGATATTTTATGTCTCTGGGTCTCTCTTTTCTTCAACTGACACAATAGAAGGAGTGTACCCCTGGGATGAATTTTGGGACTTGGTCAGAGAATCTCTTGGGATTGCTGGTGTTTTTTTAGTGAGGGGAAAGGCAAGTGGAACTCAGATGTTACTTGTGCTGTTTGGTAGCAGGTACCCTGCGTGGGGTTACTGCAAAGAAAGAGGGCTTGAAAGAGGTTGTTGGGTTAGAAATCTGTAGAAAAGCAGTCTTCATTAGTTTGGTTGATCATAGATCTCCTAGTTTAAATGCAAAGAAGCAGTGGTGGTGCTTTCTCCAACCTCTTAGCCAGAGCCAATAGAACTGTTTTGATTTGCAGTTTTACACACAAAAAATTTAAACTATTGCCAACAAATTTCAGCCTAAATTGTTTTTGGCAAAGTGATAAGCAAGTGAAAAACAGGGCCTCATCGTAGGAAGTGTCAAGCAATTTTAGGCAGAGATACCAGCTCCTCCTAGAGGAAAAAAGCCAGTACGTAAATAGCTCCCAACAGATCCTTTACCCAAGGAGACAAAAAGATGACGTGCAGAAGCTGCTGCTAATGTCAAGTTTAAGCTTTCCAACAGAAACATGTTAGGTATGTGAGGTTTAGGTTTGTCTGTAAGATGTGACTTGATGCTCAGGCAGGGGTTGTTCTTGATGCTCTGTGGTGTTTTGGAGGTATTAACAGCTGTTCAGATAGGCTGGAGCTCTTCAGAGAATTATCTCCAAAAGTACTGTCCTGGGAGTTGAGAAAGGAGGTACATTTGAAAACACAGCAATTGGGAATAAAGTTGCAGGTCTGCTGTACTCCTCCATGGCAGGCACTTGTGCTTTGACTGTCTCTGCAGCTCTTTTTATGGATTTTTATCTTTTGTTCATGTCTTCAACAAATGTTTAGTAACAGTACGTGGTGCTTTGTCCCCTTACACTAGCCTGGACCAGTAGACTGTTGTGTTAAAGGGAGAGATCCCAAAGAAAACTTGTTGCCCAAAAAGAGACTCTCTAACTGGGACAGACTATAGCAGCTACCAGGTCACTGCAGCCACCCTGCTCCTCCTCAAGAATGCATGAAGGGTGGGCCTGGGACTGTTCCTGGGGTGGGTTTGTATGTATAATGCATACACTCAGCCCTCATCTCCCATCCCACCTTCCTCATGGTCCTGTGTACCAGGAGGACCGGTGTCCCCTTCTCCCCATGTGACCAGGCTGCAGAAGTTAGAACAAGGCATACAAGGACCCTCCTTGATGCTCCCAGCCTCAGCCCCTTAATAAAACAAAGGATACACACTGTTTTAAACTTAACTGAAGACAAACAGATCAAAATAGTTCTTTGTCTATCAGAGACCTGTGCATGGCTGCATGGTGATTGAATGTGTGGTTTCCACAGAGTAGCTGAGTTTATGGGACATGTTCAGGAGAGGGCTGCTCCTGGGGAAGTATTAGTTGCTTTAGTTTATAAATCTGTTAGGTCAGCTTCTTCTTGACTTGTTTGGAATAACTCTTTGTGCTCAATGCCACTTATAGCAGCTTTCAGCTTGTTTAGTGATGGTGCAGCATACGATCTCTGCAATCTGAAATGCCATGTTAGTGTTTGGTCCTGCAGTCCCTAATCCTTTCTCATGACAGCAGTCGATGGGGTACCAATTCCACACTCTTGGGGTACCCTGGCGGAAATGTGGTTGGTGCTTTTGGTGGCTGATATGAGAAAATGTGTGTGTATGTGCTCATCCTTATTGTTTTAATCTAACTTGAGAAAACATGGTTTACTTGTTAGATATGTAAATTTTTGGGTGCCTAATTAGCTGCTTTACTTGCCAACTCCCTCCAGCCCCTTTCTTCCATGATCCCACCATCCTGTTCCCTTCTCATTCCCTGTAATATGCGTAGATGATGAACAGAAAATCTCCGAATTCTTTAGGAATATTTACTTTAGGGTTTTGGTTTTGTTTGCTTTTCTGATGACTTGGAGATGGCATGGTGAGAAAAGAAACATGTGAGCTAAACCTGTTGGTTTGAACATTGTGTCAGAAAATATCCATAAATTGCAAGTTACTACACAGATGTATAGATTTAATGAGACTATGTAATGCCATTTATTTATGCTAAAGAATCTGACACATACGGCACTGAAAAAAAGTTAATACTCTAAGAGTTATTTTATATTTTTCCATTGCCATCTGTCACTGCCTACATAATAATGATACAGGTGAAAGCCTAGCGCTGTTTTTTAAAAAAATCAGAATGAATAGTTGCTTAAATGTTTTTCTGCTTTAATAGCCAGTGTGTTTTAAGTTGTGGGAAGGAGGCAACAGAGATACCCTCCCCTCCTTTTTTAGCATATCAAGTTTGGGGTTTAAACAAATTCAGATACTTGAAGTGACTTCTGAAAGTGGAAAATTGTTATGAATTGTTCTGTCCTTTAAATTTGGAAAAGTTGAGGGACTCAATAATACTCTGCCATCCTTGTAACATGTTGTCAGTGTCTGGTTCTTGGAGTAGCCCTTTCATATGCCTCTTTAGATGAAGGTGAATGGATGTGCTCTAGGTCCTGCCTTAATGTGCTGACTTCAATATTGCTGGGGTCTCTGAACTCTGAGCTGGTCTGTCTAGATCACACATCCCCAAGTCTTGGTCCCATTGGCCATCTGAAATCAGGAAAGGGAAATATACTATTTTAGCTGTCTTAAGTAAAAATCCCTCTCTCAAAGCAGCAAGGTGGTGAACAGCATTTCCCAGGACATTGGTTTTTAAAAGTTTTGCTTCAACTTCATGCAGTCAGGCTGTAGTCAGGCAAAACTGCTTTCCCTTTTTTTCTTTTAATTATGGTGGAGGTCGACACAGCAATGAATCTAAAATGCATGGTGGAAAGTCCCTATCCTCAGACACTTGCAGTGATCCTGTACCTGAGGATTCTGTCCATTACTTTGCTTCGGCCACCTGCTTCCAAGGGTACAGACAAGGCTTTGACTCAAATAAACGAAACAGGTTTTGTTGTTAATCTGCTTTTTACAATGTAGTGACAAAGACAGAAAATATTTTTGTGACAGGTGCTTATCCTATAATTTTCCATGGGTTGATGAGTCAGGGGAGGTGCCTCCTTTAGAAGAGGAGGACATGGCAAGGTCAGGCTGCATTAAGATGATTTAGAGTGTATGTAATTGAAAAGAAATGCACCTTCTTCTGAAATCTGTGAATTTAATCCACAGGTGGAACTTGTAATGAAAGCCTTTCACTTGTTTAAAATAACGTCCCTAGTGGTAAAAATGTCAGAAAATGAAGCAAAGTACCTGCTCCAGATCCAGAGAAGTCATTCCATTTGCTTCAAACACTTTTGTTTGGTGTATTTTCAAATATAGTGTAGATCCCAACTGGAAAGTTCCTTATAAATGAAATAATCACTATTGTTATAACTACTGCTCTGCATACACTGGAAAGCATTTAGGAAGTCACACACTTTTTAAGAAGCAGAGATGACAATGAGTGAGTTTTTGGTCAGTTTAAGTGGATGTTGTAAATCGCTTTATTTATAAGAGACAGCCCATATATAGCTGTAGGTTGTCAGCATTTTCCATTATAAACTTCTAGTTTTGTGTACCATATAGAGCTTTTAGCAGCCTCTTAGAAAATCCACTTAGAGGTGAATGTTATGTCACTGCTCCCTGAATGTTTGTCTTGCTTCCTTGCAAAATTTGTTTTGATCTTAAAAATAAAAAGGTGTTCATGGATTTCACTGTGTTTCACTATAGGACTGAGCCTGATTTTTGTTTTTCCACTTCAGTGTGCATCAGAAATTACTTTACTGAACTAAATAAGCTGTGGTAGGAGAGGAGAGTGATGATATTTGATGTACGTGTTGCAGAGAGTAAGAGATATGCAAGGGAAAGGACTGTGAGAGACCACCCACATCACCAAACCCTGCCTCCTGCAGTTCACAGTAACTGTGAAATAAAAGTTTACAATTAAAAGGGTCCCTGGAGAACAGCTGCTGTGCCCCACAGCCCCAACCCAGCATCACCTGCTTGTCTGTAATAAGTGTAAAGTCATTAAGACAAAGGCAGAAAGTCTTAGTGATTACTGGATGTGGCCTGAAGGAGCAGGGGGTCACAAGTACTGCCGTGTTCCACTTGCCTTTTGCAGGAGGCAGGTTCTGGCACTGCAAGTGGAGACTGCAGTGAGGAAGCTCTTCCTTGTGCCTATAGGGAATGGGCAGAAACCTTGTATTATGTTAAGCACAATACTTGTTGCACCATAATTACTTTGTAAGCATAGGCAAAAAAGGAAGGGGAGGATAGGTCATCAGGAGTGCTTTTCCTACCCTGGGATATGAATACATTACTCTCACTTGTGTAAGTTGAAGTTGCATAGATGCATTTGTGGGTGGAATTTGGCCCAAGGTCCTTCTGGAGAGGAATCTTGCAACACTGAGCAATTATATATTCAATTAGAAGTTCTTGCTCTTGCCAAGTGAAGGTATGAAGCATGGGTGACTTGTGGTGAGCAAACAGTTGTGTTTCAAGGCTTGACATCTGGGCCAAATTCTGGTCTAGAAACTGCCATTCTTACTTGTACCAAGGTACTCCTTACTCAGAGTCTTTGGACTTCTGAAGGGTTCTCACTGAATGTGACTCAGAGTTCACTGAAAATATCAATTGAGTCCAGTGATAGGAAAGAAATTTCAGGTCTTAACGCTGTGTGTGCTGGGATGCTAAATCAGAGCCCTGTAACTGTAGTGTTTGTATAAGCTTTTATAGTCATTTGAGCATAGAAGTTGTTTCAGGTTTCACTGCTGCAGTCTTCATTACTTGTGTCTCACCATGGGCAGCTGGGTTGGGAGAAGCTGCTTGGTGTTTCAGAACTGTTGCCACTGAAAGCCTGCAGTAGCATCCCAAGTGCTGCTCCACATCAGCCTGAGTTGGTCCATGTGATGGCACAATATGCCACATCAGGGGCCTGATCCACCTGAACTCAGTTGTTTTTTCTCAGGAGGGTGCTCTTTGTTGTTTTGTCAGGTTTTTTTACCAGCCAGTTCCATGAGCACTGGTGCCAGTATAAGAGGTGGAAGGGGTGGGAAAACTAGAGGATGGCAACCATCCTTTGTGTCAGATAAAACCTGACTGAAGGTTGGCTTAGCTACACAACCACATCCTAATTTAAACTAAACTTGGGTGTAATGGACCTGTTAGTCTACATGTACTGAACACACCACCTCCGGAAGATATGAAATAAGTATTCTGTTGCATTTAGTGAGTTTAGATTGCCTTCAGGGGTAACAAGCTTAAACTGAGATTCTTCAGCATGAAAACTTAAAATTTCTGAAGATGCCTAAATAAACTGATCACTTCTCACTGAATTTCTGGCGTATTAACTACCTCTGTGTGGGCCTGAAGAATCCCGTTTGTCGCATGCAAAAAAGGACTCTATGCTAAGCTTCTAAAATCTTTCCTTTCCCTCCCTTCCTTTATGTAAGTCTGCTGCGGTCACATCTCACTATCTAAGATTCTAATTTTTTCAGATTCTAAGATTCTAATTTTTGGCAGAAAGCTAAATCTTTGGCTGCTCATGACAAAACAGATTTGACACCCAGCGTTGGGGATGTTTCCGTGTAACGTGTTTGGGCTTTTGGTACTTGACTTGAGAGAGACGGGGTAATTCCACTTTCTCTGCAGGTGACATTCACCCTCATTTATTCCATTCAGATACAGCTTCACTTCTCTTTGAGCCTCCAGAAAGTCTCAATCTACAGTGAAAGCAGAACTGGCTCCCTTGACATACATCTTTCTAACCCCCAACTGAAACATTTTCCATTACAATATTGTTAGGGCAGTGTTGCCTGCAGGTGTCCTTTAGGGGATATCTGCCTTTCTCCTGGAGAGCATGGTTATCTGCCCTAAAGCAGCAGATGTACTGCCAGTACTTGAGCAGACCTGACTCCTTATTCCTCACTTCCACACCTCTGCAGCTTTGGAGCCATACCTGCTTTGCACCAGTGCAGCACAAGGGGAAGAGGAGGCCTGTTTGTTTCTCAGGAACTAAATACAATTTCCAGATAATTTGAGTTAACCTATTTGCCAAGTGCTTTGTGGCTATGAGGCAACAACAGACCAGGTTCCTTGCCTGGTTCTACCTCCACTCGGCTGCATTCACACTCTTTGGATGTGTGCCTTTTAAAAGAAGGAAGGTTTGTCCATGCTCCCTTTTTTTTTCACACTTTTAATAGCTCACAATCAAGTGAAAATGGACTTGAAAGCCATCATTAATTAAGAGCCAAATTCTACCAAGCAACAAGAAACTCAAAGATGAAGTTTTCTTTTTATTGAGACCCCTTTATACTATTCAAAGGAGGAAAGTATGTTTAAACATACATTAAAGCCTCGCTACACTTCTGGAGTGGTGTAAACACCCTCTTTAAGGACCCTTTTTGCTACCCAAGTGCTCTCAGACTGAACAAGAGCCAGGGTTTATTGTTTCCAGCTTTTGGCATTCCTTACCTTGACTTTTCAAAATCTGTCAACAAGGAAGAGTTTTCGCTGCTCACCCCCATCCCCTTAATTTTCCTTTTACAAAATACTTGCTGGTTTGCCACTCCAGCTCTTCAAATTAAATATGTTCCACTCACTTTTGCTGAGTGCTTTTAATAATGTAGAAACAGGGCGTTTATTATTATAGGAACATTCCACATTTGAGTCTTGAGATGTGTAGGACTAAGTACCCAGGTTCATAACATGCAAGAAGCTGGGTCATTTTCTGTTTGTCTGTAGCTGCCAATTAGCAGTGTCATTAATCCACTGCCTAGGAGAAGTTCATGATTAAAATAGATGGTGTCACTGACCATTGACAAGACAGTATGCAGAAGGTTGTGTTGTCCCTGTGCTTGCAGTAGTTGGAGCTCAGTCTCATTTTCCAGAGGAAAATAACAGTGACTTGGTTTCTTTGCATTCTGTGGTAAAGACAGACACATTATCCATGCTCTGAGTGTTGCATTATTTTATGTTCTGGTTTGGGAATCTGCAGCAGACCCTGGGAGAAGTAATGTACCACCTGGCCCCCACTATCAGATGAGTTTGGTCAGAGAACATGTCGGGTCCACATGAGCTGCAGATGTCCTACACTGTGTTCTCCCACAGTCACCCCAAGGCTC
The DNA here is from genome assembly GCF_003957555.1 of Calypte anna. Lineage (NCBI taxonomy): Eukaryota > Metazoa > Chordata > Aves > Apodiformes > Trochilidae > Calypte > Calypte anna. The sequence goes on from NC_044253.1 coordinate 30,739,522, forward strand.
TTTGGGGTTGTCAGATTTGAATTTTGGCTCCTCAGCAATGAGTATCTGAAGCTGGGCCAAGAGAAAAGGAATGGGGGAAGAGGCATGGGGAGTTTGAGAGGTGAAGTTTGCTTTTTCTGCTTCACCAAGGGCAGGAAGAGGCTGGCGGTGTGCGGCTGCTGCCAGGAAAGGCTAACGTCTAGCTGGAGACCACAAACACTTGATGACAGTGGACAGCCTGGTTTTCCAAGACCACAGATAAAATAAGCAATGACCTCGGACAGCAGACAATGGAGGAGACAGAGGGGCACAGTCCTGGTGCGTGCTCCCTCTCATGTTGAACAGAAGGAATTTTGTTATGTAGTAGGAATTGCACTCTAGCTTGCTTACTTAAGAAAGAGACGACCAGTACTTTCATTTACATCCACCTGAGGATCAAATCTCTTAGCAAGTCTAGAGGTTGTTTCCCCCCTCTGCCCATCTCATGTTTTAGGGAGACAAATTTCCACGACGAAGGATGAAATGCTAGGAATATTTTTCTTAGGTGGATCTTCCAAGTTTTGGTTTGTAGCTTCTCTAATTTGTGGATGAAGGAAATATTTTGCTGCTGCAAACTTGCCAAAATGTTGTCTAACAGGGAATTGCAGTTTAATTAGCACTTAGGAGACACTAACAATAAATGTATTCAATTTGGCCACTCAGGATAAAGTGCAATTCAGGATCAGCTGGTTGGTGCTCTGAAAAAAAAACAACAAAAAACCCTAAACCAAACCAAAAAAACAAAAAACAAAAAAAACCCCCCCCCCCCCCAAAAAAAAAACCACACATATGTGATTGCTCTGGTGAATATGTGCCATTAACTTTCATGTTCACAGGCAGAAACTTTCACAGCTCCTCAACTGTTATTTTGTTGTTATTTTTTTTCCCTGCAAGGTGTTGTACTGGACTGAGAAGAAGTGGAAGGAACTTGTATGAACTGGAGGGAAATGGTCTGATTTCAAGTTTATGCTTTTACAGTGGGAGCTGGGTTAGTTTTTCCCTGCTCTTTCTTTTGCTGTGATTTTTAGGAAAAGTGCCAAAAACTTCAAAATTTTTTTCCATTTACTTATTTATGCGTTGTTTTGCCAAGGAATGAGAAAGCCTGCCACTTTTAGCAAGTGTGTGAACAAAAAAGGCAAGGGAACCCAGGGTGAAATTTGACATGGAGACTTGTGTACTATGCATGATAGCCATAAACATCCCTTGACTATTTCTTTTTTGCTTTGCTGCAGAGTTCATTATACTCTCTGGGTTTGTGGCTGTAAATGAAAACAAAGACAGTGCCACAAAAAGATTGCAGTCTCAAAGGCTGGCTGAGAACAGAGAAAACAAACTATATGCAATTTAAGTACCTGCTTGCATGCAGGCTACAACATAAGTCTAATATATACACCAGCATGATGTAAGGCTGTGGAGATGACCTGATTAGCAAAATGCTTGCAATGAGCTGAGGAGTTCCCTGCTGCACCAGTGCTCTCCTCCCTGGAGACCTGTGACTGGTCCCAGCTGAAGAAAACCTCTCAGCAAGAGCTAGTTGATGGTTTCTGGAAAGGCAACAATGGTGCTCTGTGTGTGAAGCTGAGGGAAGTAAGAACCCTAAACAGCCTGAACAATTTTATAGCATAGCTGAAACGTTATGAAAGATACAACAGGAATTACTTGAGCTCTGTGAGCTGCCTTTGCAGGAGTTGTGGAGCACTGTGTGTTTCGGGAGGTTGCGTTTCAGCAAACAGTTCCCTCCGTTTTGTGGTGCTGTTTGTCCTGTTGGATGAAAGCCATCATTCAGCAGAAAGACACTCCACGGCAAGGTAAAGTAAGTGATCCTCCAGTTTTGCCTTGCTTTCATACCTGCTAACCATGCAAAGGTCCACAGACTTAAATGGGAACTTGGGGTGCACAGCACTTATTACAGTCAATACTCAATTACAGTATTTATTGGCCCAAGTCAGAGAAATAGAGACAAATGTTTCTGTAGAGAAGGCACAAGGCTTTCTATCTACGTATAAATGTACACAGTTGCTATGAGGTTTTTGGGGTATTATGCATGTTACTGTGCATGGAGAGTGTGCAAGCTTGTGGCAGAAACTCAGGGTTTTAGGTGAGGAGCACAGGGCTCTATTTCTGGCTCTACCCTAGCTGCTTGTGTGGCCAAGTGTATTAAATCCTGCTTCTAAAGACAGCAAACCGTTTATTCGGGCTTCATTCTCAGACTTACTGAATACCCCAAAAGGCTGCTATTATTAGAGGAAACTGCCATTCCTTAGCTCTGAAAGTGGGCTGTCCATAAATCACCAATGTGTGCTTTCCACGGGGAGGTGGGACTAGGACCTCAACTTGATCCCTGCCAGCCCATGGAGCTGGCAGAGTTCCCACTCTTCCTCTTTTCTGCTCAACCCCTCCACAGAGGCTGTGTCCTCCTGGTCCTGAGGCTGCCAATGGCTGTGCCACCCACCATATCTTGGGCTCCTCACAAGCACTGGATGGCTTCCCATTACTTCTCTTGCTGCCATGGTGGAGCAGGCCCCCTCACCCTCTCAATGCAAACAGCCTCCTCTTGGCCTATTTCAGCCTCCCTTCTTCCCCAGTTTGGGGTGGTGGTGGCCTCAACAGAAGCAGCTATTAGGTAAAATGTATCTTGTGCTTTTGCAATTAGATGAGGTTTATGGCATCTTTTTCACAGCCAGCAAGAGGTTGCTTTCATCCACGTTATTTCCCTGTGCATGCTGTTGGTACCAGGGCTAGCACTGTGGAGCAGGGAGCCATCCCCAGGGGACTGTGCTTTTCCACCACACTGGGTGTAGGTGGGGACAGCCACACTCTGCCCCCGGGTACCACGTGGGGACACATCACAAGCTTTCAGTCTGTGCTTTTGTTTCTATTTTTTAAACAATAAATGCATCTCTGTGGCAACAAAAATATCTATATTCTATAAGGAAGTGCTCCAATAGTTAGCAGTTAAAGGCCATTTCGATGCCAGCGCCTGTGCGGTCATCTGCTGTGATCTGATCTGTCTGTGTCCTTGCTCTGGATGTGCTTTGCTGTAACAGTACTTACATTCCCTAGCTCCCATTAGTGCCTTGATGAATAGTGGAAGATGTGTTTCAGGAATTTTACGATTAAAAAGCAACATCTTACTGGTATTGGGTCTCTGGTGCCTTTTCCCTGCTCATTATGCTTCTCCTAGGAGTAACAGCAATGAGTTAGAGTTGTAACATCAACATCAGGCTCTGAACCTTGTGTTTTCTTTAACTGTAAATTTTGAGAAGGGAGGAGAAAGGAGGATGAGGGAGGAAGTCTAAGTATTAGGGTTTGTTCTGACATTTCCAAGCTGGCTGTTTGAATCTGTGATGCCTCACAGTGATCAGACACATTTGCTCCAAATCTTCTCTTTGGGTTTCCAGATAGAGGCCCCTGGGGTTGTAGTTCTGGATCACACCTGGCCTGGCATTCAGAGGCACTGGGCAATCCCAGGACATGCATTTGCTCTCCAGGTCCACTGCAGTCACTTGCATGTGTGCTGATAGCCTTAGTACAGAGGTCAAAGACTGCTTAGATATGAAGGCTGAATTACCACCTTTTTAAACCCCTCAGCAGGATCAAGGCTTAGGGAAGCAGGCACGTGGGCTTGCCTTCTGGCTGACAGCGTGGATGGAGAGTGTGACTCTAGGACAGGCCTTTCCACAGTTTTGATCAACCACTGAAACATCCAAACGGGGGTGTCTGATGGTTAAAACACCCCTGGGTGAAAAAGCCTGATACTTTCATTCTCTTTAAAGATTTGATGGCCCTGCAAACTCTTGCTGGTTAGAGGAGGTGAGCTGAGGATCACAGAAATCAGCAGTAAGTCCATTGGTCTAACGAGGATTGCCTGGTTAGATCTTCAGCTATGCTTATTTCACTTGCAAATATAAAGAATCCAGCAGCTTAGATCTTGTTTCAGACCTGTTTGCCTTGGCAATGACCCATTTATGTGAATCAGAAAATGGTAGCAAAAAAAGCACTGGAGGCTTATCCAGAGATGGGTCTCCCCTCTGTAAGAAAACCTGCCCATGCAGGCAGGGTGATGCAGAGATGACTGACAGCCCACAGGCCAGCTTCACTAGGTCCCTGTGTTTTGAATGGTCCTGCTTGCAAAGGGAGCTTGTTTCCATGAGCTGTGGTGGTGCAGTGCTCTGTCTTTGGAAACCTGGTGTCTTGGTGCCGTAGGCAGGAGAGTCCTGGAGGAAGCAGCTGTGGCTGTGTCCTTTGGTTTTGTTACTTGGACTCCTTGAGAGGAAAGGAGCTCTTGTGTTTCAAGCTGAGGAGCAGAAGATCAGTTCTTAAGCCTGCTGCATATCTGATGGGTCTCTGGATCCCATTTTGCCTTGGTTTCTAAGCTGCAAGATAGGGAGAGAATTACGAGTGTAAAAACAAAACCAAACAAGGCCTTGAAGAAATATGCAGCTGTAATTTGTGGCACAGTCACCACAGTGAGACCTTTGGTGCTGGCTTGAGCTTTAAGGCTGAGCTTTAGTAGCAATAATAGTAGAAATTTATAATGACACTAGCAATTGGGAACTTAGAAAATACACATTTTTAAATTTTTTCTTTTTTTTTTCTTTTTCCTTTTTTTTTTTTTTTTTTCCCCCCAGCAAATTCAGTAAAGCTAGAAATGCAAAGTGATGAGGAATGTGACAGGAAGCCCTTCAGTAAGGAAGATGAGATCAGGGCTCTGGATGAAGGAAGCAGCCTGGAAGACCCCCTCACTGAGAGTAACGAGATGATGGATAACAGAAAGATCCAGGAGCTATCGAGCGAGGGAGGAATCCGGCTTCCGAATGGTAAACTGAAATGTGACGTCTGTGGCATGGTTTGCATTGGGCCCAATGTGCTAATGGTACATAAAAGGAGCCACACTGGTAAGCAGCTGAAAGAAAATCTGATGACTGCCTGTGGCATCTGATGTTGATGTTACCTGAAAACTCTCTTCTCTTCCCTTTTCATTCGCGGGGTAGCAGGAGATGGGGGAGGGAAAAAATGGGCTTTTATCAGTTTGGTTCTCTGCCTGCTCCCCAATTTCTGGAGATACTGTGTTTCTGGCAAGCATGGGTCTTTCTTGACATTGACTTCATTTGGTTCTTAAAAATAGTATAAGATCCTGTAAAATTGCTTTTATAGCTGCTCTTGATCAGAGACAAGATGGTGAGAGTCAATCTCTGGCATGAGAGTATGTATGTGTGTGTGCATGTATGTAAAAGGCTTTTAAAAGTCTTAGATGGTCTTTTCTTGGAGGTGCTCACAGGCAGACATCACCAGCAGCTTCTTGAGGATCTTGAACCTCCTTTGCAAGTAGCTGGGCATGGTGCTGGCAGCCTGGCAAACCTGAGATTAGGAAACCCTACAGGGGACACTCGTTATGTAGCTATCCTGATGCCAGGGCAGGCTTGCTGCTCATCAACATGACAACTCCATCAGCAAAACCTCACCTGAACTGCTTTCCTGGGCTAGCACTTTGTTCCTCCTGACAGTCCAGATACCATTTTTGAGGCACCGTTCAATGCTTGTGCTCTCCTATCATCTATTTTTGTTATTTGTAGTGCTACTGCTTTTTGGAGACCAAAAGGCCTTTGGAGGCTTTTGGATTTAATCGTTCAAGAGCCAGACAAAACCTTTGCAATACACTGAATGAGTGGGTCTTTGGGGCCTAAAAGATGAGGCCTCGAGTTTAAAACAGGGAATTTCAGGGGAGTTTTGGCTAATATGGGAAATTGGGGTGGCTGAGAGGCTAGAACTCTCTTTCCTCTGCTGTTCCTCAAGTGAGAGCAACAGTTGCCTCCAACAGGATAAAAGTGCAGGTGGTGCTAGGAGACAACACTTTCTGGTCTTGCAGAGATCTACCTGGCAGAGACTTTGATTCAAAAAAAGCACTTAACCTTGTGCTTAACTTTCATGAGATTTAAGCACATATTAGTCACCTGAAATAGTACAATGGTTGCTTAACCATTAAGATATACACTTAAATCTTATTAAGGGTAAGCACAGGTTTCTATGCTGGAGCCTCAGTGAGTGTTGATTATTCATATTTTTGGGAAAGATGAAAGGTGGCTTTTTTTCTCTTTCTCTGCTAATATTTGAGAGACTCGCACTAAAAGATACAAAGATTTTGCTAAGATACAAAAGAAAAGTGGGGTTTTAAGGGCAAAGTAAGACTGTGTAATCCCTTTGTAAGCCTGGTAGTTTGCAGTCAACTAGTGTGCTCTGGAAGGGAAAGAAAACAATAGAATTTCTGTACAGAGGAACAATAGCTCTGTATTACATAGTTAATGTCCTGTATATGAGTTGTATTGATAATATCTTAACATAAATGTATAATGCAAAGAATCTCAGTATTGTTTATGATGCAGCCATGATTTTAGACAGCAGTTGCAACACGGGAAAACTATTGGCTAGAGAACTAAAATGTTGATTAACAATTTGGCATGCTATTACTAGGAAAGGGAAAGAGAATAGAGAATATAGCAGACTGAGTCCCCAGCTTTCAACCTCCCTAAAAGTTTTCATTGGCACTTGGATGGATCTGAACATATGTATTGTAGGTGCATCAGAGTTTGTGTATTTGAACTTGAGCAGCTAAATTAGACATGCTAAATTTAGATGTAGGTACTTAATTAAATGCTCGGCATTTTTTGGAGATAAGGAATAGCTAGTACAGCTTTTAACTACAGACAGGCTGCCTCTTTCATGTGGAACAAGATGTGCAAATTCAAAGTGAAGAGAAGAAAATCTTGTCTGCGTGCAGGCAGGATGGCTGGATGCGGGTGGATGGGTAGGAATTGCATAACTGGTGGCCTTTTCCTTCAGGCTACTGCTGGTTCCTTGCAGAGCTCTGACTCCTTTTCCCATCTGAGCAGAGGAGCCGTGATGTAATGCTCTATACAGATGATTTCAAGCATATAGAAATATCATTCCTTTTAATGTGTAGCTCAGTGCTCTGCTCACAGTAAATCAGCTGGCAAATTTTGTGGGGAATTTCCCCTCCCCCCCCTCAGTTTGTTTGTTTTTAAGTACATGCTGCTACTTCACTGTCCACAACAGAAGGAGAAGTTTGCTTGGATTTCCACATCCTTGATTTTAACAGATATTTTTAACATACTGGATTCTATCTTTTAAAGTGCAGTATTTCAAAATATATTGCCACTTCCTGATTGAGCACTGACCTGTGGGTAGTCTGGTTTTGCAGCCCAAGGGAGGATGGTAGTGGGAAGGGAGGTTGTCCCTAGTGAGTGGAAACGGATGACATTCTTTATCAGTTCATGCTACTGGCATGTAAGCCCTTACCTCTCAGAGCCAATTTAAGTATCTTTTGGGAGCTGAATCCTGCCTCATTCTCCTTTTTATCTGTACAAAACCAAAGCATGGTCTGGCCAGTTGTTTGCCTTGGCAAAAACTGAAGTCCTTCTCCCTTCCCAAAAAACCTGTCAGCATTCTATGCAAATTACACAAAATGCTGTGGTCCATAGTAGAGGCTGTAATTTGTATATATGCTGGGATGAGAGTGTGGCTTTTCTTACACCAGGGACCAAGGCTTGGTGAGGAGCTGTGCCATATGGCTTTGGTTCTGTTAGGCACACCAAGGGCACAGTTTTCTGTGCCCTTACTCATCCATTCCTGAGGAGCAATTGTCTTCAGTGCCACATTATGGTAGTTCAGGCAAACAGATGCATGGACAGGGGAAAATAATCTGTGCCATGGATGAGGCCAGAGTGGATGAGCTCAGTTCCTGATCTTTCAGCTTTATATGCTTGGAGCATCTTTCCACTTGCCTCTTTACCTGATAGACCAAGCTGGGGATTTCCCATTCAGCCTTCGGATCTGCACAAGCATTGCCTTACACAAGTGGTGAAAGTGATGCTCTGGTCCACAGCACCTCCATCTCAGATCCCTGGGCATTGCTCATCTGATACTGTCCAGCACAACATTTCTCTGAAACATTGATACTTCAGGTGAAGCATTTTTCTAATCTGCAGAGGCATCAGGAGAAGGCCTTCTATTTATCTGTTGTCACTGACAGAAAATGCTCCCTGTGGGTATTAAGTGTGATGCCCTCCCTATTTTAGTGAATGAAGTAACTTCTCCCCCCCAAAATGTGCCATATCCCTGTGTCAGAAAAATAGAATGTGTCAGGTTTGATTTGTTTTCCTCCTTTCTCATACTTTTGATCCAAATTTCATATTTCACAGCACAAGGCCTGAGTTACAGTGTCTTTATCAGTTTTTTTGTTACTGTAGGAGGTGACTGGTCACATAATACTGCCACTAGATACTCCAGAGCCTTCTGCTTGGGGATGCAAAGGGGAGAGGAAGAAGATAGGTCAATAATCCTATTTGTCTGAGGGAATGAAAAGGAACCCCAGTGATTTCACCTGTTCAGTCTTTCTGCCAGTAGGCCTGAATTAACGTTTCCTTGCTCCTCATTTTTTGGTAACCCAGAAACCTATTGCAGCTGTGCTGCTTCCTCTGTGATCTGTGAGGCCCACACCTCGTTCTTCCTGAATTGTGTTTTTTTTCCACTGTAATATCCTGTGCTTTATCTAGTCCACTGCTGGATTCTCAAAAGTTTTTTATTTCTAAGGGAAGGTTGGGATCATCTTCATTATTTTAAGAACACACAGAGGTTAAATGCTTCCTCTGTGTGGAAAGAGCGGGACAGTAGAAGAGCAAAGCCAGGTCCCTGGGTGCAGGGTGCAACATAGCACAGATAGAAGCCTTGCTCCACACTGTCTCTGGGCTTATTTTAATTTTTTTGTGTGCTAACTGCAGGAGTGTCTCAGATCTTTGCTTGCACTTGATGTGCATTTTAGTCCCATAAAGTCAGTGAGATTAGATGCATTATGTACCCATGAGGAAAATCCTCCAGATTTGCTCTAGCATCCATAGCATTCTAATTGAACGTTATGGAACACCGAATGCCTTTTAATTTTACTTTTTTCTCAGGCAGAATTCAAGTTTTTAGGACACAATAAGTGAGGAAAAATGCAATTGTGCTGTTAAATATAAAAGACTTCTGTCCCTAAAGCAGCTAACCAGGAACAAATTTATCCAAATGGTCATATTAACACATGACAATTAACTTTGTTGGACTGCTTGTCATATTCTTTGAGTAGAAGGGTTTTATTTTGTTTAATGTGTAGCCTAGTGCAGGCTCCTACTGCTTGTAAAATGAATAAATTTGGCACTGAATCAAAAAACATAGGGCCAAATTTCTACAAGTGATGATTTCTACTTGGGTTCCTAAATCTGAACTTTTCCAGAAGTCTCATTTTCCAGATTAGCATAAGGAAGGAGAGCTTAAATTTTCAAAATTGCTTTCTATATAAGAATATGTTTTACTTGCAGTACTCAGTAGCTAAATTCTCAGTTTACTTAATGGATTTGCTCTCTTAAGAATACAGACATCAATTTGTGTACAATAATCACAGGCATTTTTCATGAGATATTTGTCCCTACTGTTTTATAATAGAAGTCCCCATCTTGAAGTAGGTTTTTGCCAACAAAAAACCAGTGAAATCACCAATTACAAGTGATGTGCAGCTCTTCTAGTGACTCTGCTAGAAGAGTAAGTAGGTATCTAGACAGTCCCCAGAATAACCAAGTGCACTGAAGTCTGCTGCTCTGTATTTTGCCTGGGTAAAGGCAGGTTGCAACTCGGTGCCTGGCAGTGTATTGGTAGCACAGCTGATATCTCATTTGTGCTTCTGGGATAGAGCAGAATCAGAGCAGTGGCAGCATCTGATGAATCAAGAGAAATGTTTCATTTTAACTGAATATTGCCAAAAAACCTGATATGGGAGGCTGAAAATCAGTATTACCAACATGAGCAAGTACTTTCTGATGGCAGCATGGGTGTGGTAATTTTGTATTAAGAGATTAAAAAAAAGTATGCCATTTTAGAAGAACTTAAGCTGTCATTTGCATATCAAAAGTATGTGCCAAACAGTAGAGGCTAAAGTCTTCAATATACATATAACCAGGACTGATGTTAAATGTAGACCCACTGGACGCAATTCTTAAATGCAGAAGGACTCTATCCTGACTTTCTTCTTCTTTTGAAGAGACTTTGCTGGAGCAGGTTTAGAGAAGGGCAGCCAAGCTGGTGAAGGGTCTGGAGAACAAGTCCTATGAAGAAAGACTGAGGAAACTGGGATTATTTAGTCTGGACAAGAGGAGACTTTGCCTTGTTCTCTCAAGTAAATAGTGATAGGACTAGAGGAAATGGCCTGAAGTTGCACCATGGGAGGTTTAGACTACATATTAGGAAGAATTTCTTTACTGGAAGAGTAGTCAGGCAATGGAGTGGGCTGCCCAGCGAGATGGTGGAGTCGCCATCCCTGGAATTATTAAAAAACTGTGTAAATGTGGCACTTCAGGACATGCTGTAGTGAGCAGGGTGGATTTGTTTTGTTGTGTTTGGGGTTGGTTTTTTCATTTGTTTTCTTTTAGGGGGTGGTGATTGGATGCTGTGATCCTGGAGGTCTTTTCCAACTGTGACAATTCTCCCCGATTTATTTTTTTTTTAATTTTTAATTTTTTTTAAACATATGACTATAACATTCACAGGCAGGGACTTAGCACTGCAGTAGAAATAGCCAGGTCTCACTGTTAAAAGAGAACCAGTGCATTATTTTGTGAGCTGCTCTGTTTCATTTCAAAGGGACAAAAGTTCCTGGCCAAAAGTTAGGAAAATCTAAGTCTCCTTGGTTGCAAGGTTTGCAGACTCTTTGTCCTCAGTTAAATTTCTGTTTTGGTACAGAAAACATCACTGTATTATTTTTCTAGCAGTACAAGATTCAAAGAAGGGTAACTCATACTGAAACTTCTGTGCAGCACATCCGTGTAAAGAAGAATTATTGTTCAGGGAAGCTTCCAATTAAGAAGAAAAAGGAGTTGGGTTTTTTGAGGTTCTTTTTAAATAACTTCTGGCATATACATGGTAAAATATGAAAGCTATTTGTTGGAAGTTAAGTCAGTTTGTTCAATTGGTTTCAGTTTGTGACAGCTAGACAGTGTTCGTAGCTTGTTATAAAGTCTCCAGCCAGCTGCCATATATTAGATACTTAGGAAGGAATCATGTCTTGCTAATAAACCTGGCTCCATTGGTTCTCTTCACCTTTCATCTCAGCATTTGTTTACACAACAGCAAGTTAACTTGTGTACTTTAGATACCAGTAGCTACAGAGCAGCAATATTTCATTATTTTTCCTGCAGGGGACATAGCTGTAATGGATGCATGTTAAACAATTAACTGTGAAGTTTCAACAGTACTTCAGTCTAATTTAGAAGTAAATATTTGAAATTGTTCCTTTTAATTAATAATTAATTTAACTGTTAAATCTTAAAGTTCCATAAATTTTTATTTTTTTTTCCTTTAATTATCAGGGCTGTTCCCTGGCACAAACCCATCTTTCTCAGCCTTTAGGAAAGTTAATACTTGGTAGCCCTGGCTTACCTTGCCATATCCACTCCTGAAGTAACTTTAGATGATTAAATTCCCTATGCTGCAGAACAAGGCTTTCTAGGCATTCTTGGTTTTGTCTGGCTTTAGATCTTTAATCTGGAGTTGAAAAGAAGCATCTTTTTTGTTTGGTTAGCTGTTCTTATACCTCTCATCACTGAGGAAGCATTTCTTTTTAATGTTAATCATTAAAGCTTGAGGTTTTTCTGCCCTAGTTTAGCTCTAAAATAGAGGAAAGGTTTAACACTTGAAGTAGATTAAAAATATCTTGCAGTTAACTTGCAGGCACAGTTTCCAGTGCTGAAAAGCAAAAAGCTTGCTTAGTCACCTTTTAATACATGTTCTGTTCATAAGATGTTCTTATTTCAACAAATTGGTGTAAGTATTTTGAGGCAAACAGTAAACACAGAGGCATAAAAGGTGAGAAACACACCATGCTTGTAATTGTCATTACCCTCTTGTGGCTGTGTATGCCACCTGTTTGATAGGTCTGTAGTTTCCAATGTGTCTGTGCTGCCATCACCCCCAAAGACAGGAAAAATTTAAACATGTTCAGGGACTGCTTTGGAGGGGAAAAAATGTATTTAAAGATGTTTTGTCAGTGGATGTTTAGTTTGAAGTGTGATTAATTTCAGCCTATGGATAAAAACTTCTAGTTATCACAGAAGAGTAAGAGAGGTGACTAGGGATGTAAAGGTGGTCATACTGTAATTAGGGAATAATAATAATGGAGAACTGCTTAAAAAACTGCTAGGAAAAAGGCAGCAAGAGACATAACAGGAAAACTGTCTTCTCAAGGCAATAAAATGGTAAAGAAAGCTGGTTAGGTAGTGTCTGGAATAGACATCAGACAGGGTTTTTGGGGAAAGCAGCAAAATCTTACTATTCCGTATTTCCTTTTTTTTGATGCACTCTTCTATTGGGTAATGGTCTCTCAGATTAGCTGTGCTAAATGTAAAAGCTACTAATTAATCAAGCACGAAGGTGTGAGTAAAATTAACAGTCATCCCACAAGCCTGCAGCTTAAACAAGGATCAGGAATCAAATGATTGGAGGAAAGTATAACAAACAGATCAAAGCAGTTATTTACCCAGAGTTAAGCCAGTAGGAAAAATGAATTCATGCTGGCTTTAAATAGATACAAAGGTTATTTAAGGTAAAAAGTGCTATTGTAGCAGATTCTGTCGAAAAAGAGAGAGCAGACTTTGTGATTTTTGTGGTGAATGTTTTCATGTCATCTTTACCACTGAATTATGGTGCAGTGAGTATTTGAATTCCTGACCGATTTTCAGCATCTCTTCAGCTGCCAGTTGATTGGGGAATAATACCTGCTCATACCTCCAAATAACACCTCCAAAAATATCAAAGATAAGTGGGTGATGTAGTGGCTAAAGCACATTAACTGCACAGTTTTAACTACAGCAGGAATAAAAGGAAGGACTTCAGGCTTGGTAGGAAACTTGCTACCTTCTTTAGTCTTGTCATGCTGAAACTGAAGCTATCATTCCTGAATACTTAGAAACTTGTCAAAGGAAGGGGGCTTGCCTGTTTTTCCAGACAGGGAAAGCAAAACAGAAAAGAAAAGCACCCCCTATATGTTTTTCTACTGCAGTCTCTTTACAGATCTCTGTTGTGGACATTTTGAAATGATCTAGAAGAAGATAATGGCTAATCAGATTCTTTAAGCATAGTGTGGGAGTTTAAAAGGGAAACCACAAACTATCAATTCCAATCAGTTCATCCTCAGTGTATTGGAAGATGAGCTTTATGCCCTGATTTTTTAAATCATTTTTCTTGTCAAGATGTAGGAACCTTAGTATCTTCAGTCCATCTGCAGTGGTTTCAGATGTAATTTCCAGCTCTCACATGTGAAGTTGCAGATGAATGGCATAAAACCATGGCATACCTGTCTTCTGCTGCCCTCTGTGCAGGACCCTGATGCTGGCAGTGATTTCAGCCACTGGAACAAGAATTGATTGTGAACATGTCTAAGAGATCTCTTCCTCCCCCTCTTTCAATGTGACTCAACAGATAAATGTTGCACTTTACACTAGACACATGCACCACTTCAATAAAAACATAGCATTAGTTTTGTCAGCAAGGGAGTTGGGATCCTTTTAAAGCAACTGAAAAAACTTCTGGAGAGATGTGACAGATCAGAGAACATTCATTTTGCCCTAAGAACTGTGCTTTAAGCTAGTGAATTCAACCTCAAAAAGTCTGTCCTCAAAGACGTTGTCCATGGCTCCATAATAGGTGAGAGACTGAAAAATTTAATGGGACCTCATCCATCTGAAATCTGATGTTCCAGACCTTGTTGAACTGGGGCTTCAGTTGGTGGAAACATTTCAGCATCCAGAGCCCAGCTGCAGTGAAGCATTCAGGCAAATGGCCAGCACAAGTATATGCTTGTGCCCTATTGATTTGCACTGTACCCAGTGGGAAATGAGTAGATGAGAACTGCCTGCCTGCCCAAGAATGCTGAGTGTCCTCAGCAAATGTTCATGAAGAGTATGGTGTTGATAATATTTCACAAAAATTGTATGAGTTTGTCAAGGGCTTTCCTCTAAATAATAACTTAAAAAAAAATTTTAAGGGTATTTGTTTATATGGACCCAATCCCCAGGGCAAATATGGCTTAACATCAAAATAAGTTTTGGATGTGTGTGTGTGTGTGTGTGTGTGTGTGTGTGTGTATGCGTAGGGTGAAGGAAAAGGGTAAGGTTTCTGTTAATTTTTTTCTTTTCAGTTAGTTTTACTTAGAACATAAGTTTCCTTATTTCACAGGTTAATGGTGTAAGATTTTTCTCAATGTTTGCCCAAGGATTGTGGACCTGATCCTCATTTACTTTTCTTCATGCCACTCTTGAAATGCAAAGCAGCCTTTAAAAAGGGGTTTCATTTTACGTATAATGTAAGCAAAAGATTTGGTTTGGAGCAGAGACCTTAACATCTGTCCAAGTCCAATTGTTAGGATCATTTCTAAATACTTATATGTATCGAGCTTATACTAAAAATAAATGCAAACCATAGAGATAAATGCTACAAAACCACAGTTATGGATCTAAAGTTTGAGCAGAGCTCATTTATGGAACTCTGTTTCTGAAGGATAAAACCTCTGAGGTGGAGAACTTTAAGAAAATTAGGCTGTGTTAATCACCTCAAGGGGAAAGCATCCAATCACTATTGGAGCCTTTGCCCATTGCACAAGGGCAATGGCCTCTGGTTTTAGCAAGTGCCATGTGGTGGTGGTGGGGACCATACCTGGGTAAGGTGGCACTGTTAAAAAAGAGGGATAATGGGCTTCCTGCATGTTCTGATGTTTCTTGACAGCTCTCTCCCTTTCTTTTCCCATCCAGGTGAACGCCCCTTCCACTGTAACCAATGTGGAGCTTCTTTTACTCAGAAGGGTAACCTGCTGAGGCATATCAAATTGCACTCTGGAGAGAAACCATTCAAATGTCCTTTCTGCAGCTATGCCTGCCGACGGAGGGACGCCCTCACAGGACACCTCAGGACGCACTCTGGTGAGCCCACCTTGTCTTCTCTTCCCTCTTGGTTTTTTCCTTTGCAAATACTGCTCAAGTAAAGCAGGTTTTGAAAACAGCTGTGTGTCCCTGGTGGCTATGGGGCTTGTACCATCTTCATCCTCTTCAGATAGAACAGCTCTGAACTTTGGGACAGCCTTGATGTGAATCAGAAAAGTTGTGGTTCAGCCACACCTCTCCTTTTGTGTAACTGAGCTCCTCTGCTGATGCTATCATATTTCCCTTTGAATGTCCCTTGGGTGTATCCAGGCTTGATGGCAGATTGTTTTGACACTCTCAGCCCCAAAGTGGCTGTGAAATTCCAAAGATCACAAAGAATAACTGTGCACTCTTGGAAGCCTGCAGTTCATACCCATTTCTTCATCTAATAAATGCCAGATGCTAGTGGAGTTCATGCTTGTTCATCTTTCAAAAACCCTCCTTATTCTTGTTCATTTTTGATGCTTGTTATATCTTGTGCTAAAGTCCCAATTCATGGCAGCCACAGCACTCACTCAGCAGAAGGTGGTAGAGAGAGATTGTGTTTGTCTTGCCTCACAGCTTGGTAGTATCACATCTATAGCAAGTCTACTTGATATAGTTTCTTGATATCTTCTAAAGAAATACCCATCCCATAACTGTTAGTAGTCACGTTCATAGCCCTGATCAGGATTAGAGGTGTTTGTTGTCCCTGTACACCACACCAAGGGGCCACATTCTGTTTAGTTACTCATTTGTGTAGGACTTTTGAGTAAGATCTTAACTTGCTGCATTTTTTTCTCTCTCAAGTTGTTCAACTTCTGTGTCCAGGCCATTTATATGAGACTGTTTTTTATTGTTGAATGAGCAGAGATAATTGGATTGGTTACAAATGACAGCACCACAGATGAACTTTATTGAGGTGTTAGGAAATGTATGACTACTGAAACACAGTGGCTGAAGTGCAGCTGCAGATAGAAACTCTGTATGTGAAAATGTAATCAAGGAGCTTCCTGACTCTACAAATGTTTCATCTATAGGGTCAGCCTCACTTTGGTAGAAGTTTCTGTTTTGTGAGCATTCGGTTGGTCTTAGGATACAGAGTTGCCTTGACATTTCCAATAATCAGACTTTGGAGTATGGAGTGTGCAGGGAGGCTGTTTTATGCAAAGGTAGTGGTGACAGAAATCATGAGCTTTTAAGGGTGTGCAAGTGAGAGAGAATTGCTTGAGGGTTTTCAGCTGAGTGGATTTGATCTGAGAGCCAGAAGGGAAAATGTCTGTGGAAATGCAAGGTGCAATTTTCACACATCTGACCATAACCATAGTTTCAACTTAAACTTTAGTAAAAAAGAAAACAAAATAAAAAAGGGAGTTGTGACATAAAATAGCCCACATTACAAAACATGAACATTGCGGTTGTTTTCATAACATGAACATGGAGTTTGTTACCTAGATACAGCCATTGATAGAGATTGTTCTTCCTGTGTGAGAAGTACATGGCTAATATTTCTGATTTTTGCTTCAAGATGAACTGTAAAGGTGAAGGATTTTCAGAAGGCACTGAAGTGGCTTATGCTCACACGATCCCCAGGACCTCCTTTCCTAACTGACTTAGCTGTGTTCAGTTGATTTTAATTTGTAATTTTATGTTTTGTTTTCAGTGGAGGAAGTGTCACCCCTCTAAACACTCTGCTGCAACAGCTTTGAGCAGAGGGCCAGCAGGAACAGACAATTGCTTCCAGAATACTATCCAAGACAATGCTTACAGTAGCACTCCTGGGTTAAAAACCTGAGAGATTGCCCTAAAACCTAGCACGTACCTACATGAAGGTGAAATGCCAAATTGAACGTGAGCGTGCAGTTGAAGGTGTTTTTCTGTCCCTCTCATATAGACAGTCTTGGTTGGTTTATGCATATATGTGTGTGGACCTGGTTCGTGGAGAAGGTGGGCAGATATTCCCTAAAGAATTTTAAGTTTAATATCAATGTAGCATGCGAACACTTCCTGGTTTAATGAAGCACATATCAAAGTCTGTAGGTGGACACTGAAGGTACAGCAAATCTAATAAACTTCATGAATGATCTATTCCAACCCAAATGATTCTATGAATTTTACATCTGGTATTTGAGACCAGAAAAGAGAATATTGGGTAAAATTATAGAAAGAAGAAGTTGAAAACTATTTTGAAATAAGAGACTTCAATCCAGTTTCAGTATGATACATTTAGCGTCTGAATTGAAGCGAGTCTGACCATGGTTTTATAGTCATAACAGAAAAGATTTTTATATCAAACTATAAGCTGATACAGATTGGAATTTATGTTCCCTAAGCAAGGGAAGCACTCCTGTTCTGCACCATCTGAGAATCTGGCACATGATTTCATAAATGCAAGACCAATTTCCTTTTTTTTTTTCTTTATGTCCTTCTCCTTCTTAAATAAGAGAGTGCTATTACTAAAAAAATCCACCTTTTTTTTTATCTTTTTGAGAAGGTTTTAAACCACTCATTTTAATGAAAGGCAGAGTATGCAAAAAAAGAATTAAATAAGATTTTTTTTTTCCTCCAGCTAGTTTGATCTGTGAATTTGAAAGCACTTTGTTTGTGTCACCACTTAGTCAGTTACACCCTCTTGCTGCTGCCAGTTAGTCAATTTTTCCTGTGCTTAGTGCAGGGTTTTCATACACTACAGCAGGAAAGGTGAAAAAAATAAGGAATGTAATTGCAAACAGAAATTAGCACAAGCACCTGAGAGAAATTTAAAATAGTTGAAACTACCATTAACTTAAAAAACAAAATTAATTTCTTACCGGGTTTTTTTTTAATAGATTTATGTGTTTATTGTTCACACTTTTAAATATTATTTCCTATTTATTTCAGTGTGTTTCTAAGCATCACAATCCACATTTTGTCTTCCATTCTTTTACAGAATAATCTCTTTCTGTATAATTTTTCACAGGATGAGCAGTTAACAAAGTATTCACATCTGTAATGTTCCTGCTGTTTAGCCCTAAATAATTAAGGACTTGTCTTGCAGTGATTTTCTTCCTGTGATTATTTACCTTTTACTGACACATGGAGTTCTGATGAACTTTGTGTCTGTGTTTTACTCCCACATGCAGCTTCTTTGATTTCAGGGATATAATGATGCCTTCAGGACACCAGTAGCATAATGCCAGGGGAGAGATTCATGCACAGAATTACACTGTGAATGGGCTTGAGCCTCACGGTACCTACAGGACTTTCAGATGTTGTTTTCAGAATTAACTTCATCGTTCCACAACACAGATAATATAGAAAAGGTGCCTGAGTGGAATTCCAGGATGTGAGAGTAAGAACAGGCTGTGGAAAGCTGGGGCAAAAGTTGGTAGCTTCTTCCTGCAGGAGATGCACTTGACAAACCAGCAGGGATTGGCTTCACCTTGCCTAGCTGGGCTTGTTTTTAAAGAGAAAAACATCCAGACAAAGCCAGTCTCCTATCACAGAGTTCCTGCTATCTCACCCTGAGACGTGCCCATGTTCTCCAGCATCTCCAGAATTGCACAAGAAGGCACAAGCAGATACAAAACAGATGAGATGAATTCTACTCTACACAAATAATGAACAAAACCCAGAAATTTTTTAAGACAGCTGATCTGACAGATCAATCTGATTTAAGCAACTAGGTGTTGACCTCTGTACTTGGAAAGGTATGATGTACAACCCTGAAAAGCCAGGCATTCCCAAACAAGCATGTAAAGTTAGCACTTTTGTTTTGACATGAATTTCTCTTGTGCCTAAAAGGGAGCAAAGTCAGCCCTCCCCT
This sequence comes from Calypte anna, assembly GCF_003957555.1. Classification (NCBI taxonomy): domain Eukaryota; kingdom Metazoa; phylum Chordata; class Aves; order Apodiformes; family Trochilidae; genus Calypte; species Calypte anna. Next base: position 30,758,341 of record NC_044253.1, read on the forward strand.
CATACTGCTGTTGTAAAGTGCATTTTTTAAAAAAGTGATAATTCCAAAAAGTCAGGACTGCATTGATGAGCAATCTGGAGGAGCCCATAGACATTAGTGCATTGTTTTCAGAGCAGGGCTTGGGCTGTCAGTGAGAGGTAGGATCATTCCTTAAGGGGAAAGCAAAACACAGAACAGGTTTTGATTAAGTGAGAACCTTCTATCCATCCTTTGCACTAAGCAAAGACTGTCCTGGAGGGAAAAATGTATTTTGTGATTAAAAGACTATCTTGTCATGCATACATACAAACTGGCCACCTTATGCCTTCTGAGTGCAACCTTAATTCTGGAATTATGTGGTTTTTCTCTTTATCTTGGCAAGTTCAATAATGCTCCCTTACTGTGGGAGTAAGTGTTATGCATATATGAAAGCAGTTTTACTGTTTAGTTCTTCCTAAAAAATGGATAGTCAGATCACTATTCTTTCCTGTCACAGTAGATTTTTCTCACAATACATTTTAAAATGTGGTTCTAAGCTACTTCTATTTAGAAAATGAACTCTTTTTTTCCTTTTTCTGCTGTAACAAATATTTGCTTTTCCCTCACTCTCTCCTTGCATTGCTGCTGCACTTTGTTTGTTACTGCCCAGCTCTTCAATAGCACTGAACTAATGGTATCATTTTGTTTGTGAAAGAAAAGTGAAGCATTTGTTTGGAAAAGAAAGGCTTAGGCAAAAACTCCCAAAAGCACAATCTTATACAGTGTGCATGATAAAGGGCATGTATAATTAAAAATATAAATGCCCTGTTCCTGGACAGGTAGTTTAGTAACTGTTCCTTGGTTTGCAAGAATGTCTTTCTCATCTCTTCCTCCCCAGAAGGACTTTCTTCTTAGCTTCTGCTGCATGGTAGTGAGACAGTGAGGTGTCCTCCAGGCCTCCAATTGCATGGCTGTTGTCAATGGAACTGACAGGATATCTGTGCAGAAGGAACCTGGTTCTGAGTTCTGGTGACATGCCTGACTTGACACGTGTTTGGGAGAGTCATCCCAACTATGAGTGTCTCACTTCCAGCTCAAAAATTGGATGAACAAGCACAGTGATGAAAAACTCAGTGCTGTGCCTGAAGTTCTGCCTGTCAAAAGCAGAAGAGAATTACTGAAACAGTGGTGAAGATGCTTATTAAGAATAACGAAGAGTCCATGTTTTAAACTATTTTTTTTCATTTTGAAGAGACTTTTACTGCTATTAACATTTCTGCTCTTAAAAGGCCCGGTATCCGCTCTGTATCCATGTTTTTCAGAATAGGAACATCATAATTAGAGGAACCCTGGGACCTGGAATTCTTATTACACTCTGAGCATGACCGACTCAAATGCCTTGTGAATGGGGGAAAAAATCAAATAAGAACAAGTAGGACACGGCAAAAAATGAAGGAAGCATGTGAAGAGCAGAGGGAATATCTTGTATTCAAATCCCAGTTCTGCAAATAGCTTAGCAAAGAGCACCTTCTCTCAGTTGTAATGACCCAATGTGGACATTTATTCTGTTGTTCTGGTACTTAGAGCTGTATTTAATCAGGCAGATCTGGTCTTCCTCTCAGGTTTTCTTACACTGTTTCAGTTAAACTCCGTGAACTTAACTGAGTGACAAAATCATTTGGTGTTTTTCTTATCAGACTCCAGATTCCAAACTGTTAGTAGCATGTACACAATACTGCAGCAGTTCTGCTTTCTCATTAATGTTTCCAGTACCCAGAGCCCTTTGCTCTGTTTTCCAGTGTCTAAAATATCTGGCATTCTGCTTTCCATATTGTTTGTGTGTGCATTTCTGGAAGGTAAGATCAAAATCTGTTCAAGGGTAAGAATTTGGTATGCCAGGTTTTTCATCCCCTAGGCATCCTTATTTGAAATTTATTCCTCTGTGGAGCCAACTTCTATGCCATGCTTTGCTGAAGCCTCATCTGAACCTGATCCTTGAAGTGGTGGGGTCCTCTTCTCCTCCAGGGTACTTCTGTGACAAGTATTTGTATCAGCCATATAAAAAGGTTATCTTTTCTGTGTTCAGAATTACCTCAGTATGCAAGCTTGTTCATGCTAAGCCTTTTCCACAAAGCCTGATTATCAGTGAGAAGCTATCTTTGATTTAAAGATGCTGTAGGATCATGATCTTTCCAGAAAAAAATTACATTTGAGCTTTGTTTTCAGGAGAACTTGTGAAAAGATATAGTTCCACCCAAAGCAATAGTGTTCACTTTTTGCTTGTTAAACGTTTGGAAGTCCTTAAATTCCATAAAGGTTACCCATTACCTGCAGTGGTTACGGATCAGTCTTTGACTGTTCAACCCAGGAGATCTGTTCCTGACAGATAAGGCAGACAAACAGGGGAAGCAGTCCTGGCAAGCAAAGGTAGATGTGCTGTTGTATAGCAGCCTCCAGAATCTCTCCCTCTTAGAAATTATTTTCCCTTCCCCTCCAGAGTGTGTGATTTGAGTTGACAGGGGAGCAGACAACATGTGGCTCCTTGCTTCTCATGGTGCCACAGTGTTAGCATGGGCTGTTCCTTTAGTGCTTGGAGATGGCCTGGAAATTGGCTGAACAGAGAGGGACCCACCCACTCTGTCAATGGTGAGAGATACCACCATGGGAATATCCTACCTCTAAAAATCAGCTCACAGACAGATTAGTAGGGGCTAATATGTATTGTGGTATCTGTGAGACAAGCCTTTTGCCTCCTCCTGTATCTCTTGGTGGAATGTGGCCTTGCTATATGTCTGCCACTTGCAGGTCTACAGGCCAGTCCTCTTCTTCAGGAAAGAGAAGCAGGAGAGTGGGTCTGGAGGGAGGTTGCATCATCTCCCTCTATCCCTAACCATTCAAGTTATCTTTCCTTATTGAGACAGGGTGGCAGACGTGTGTCTGGTGTCAGGGTAATTCTCTGGACCTTTGGCAAGGAAAAGTCTTGTGTTAAGGCAGGAGACCCCAACTCTGCAGCTTCACCACGAGGAGGTTTCCCCAGGGCAGTTCTGCAGTGCAACACAGTACTTACAAGAATGGGATGAGGGTGTCCTTTTTCCTCTCCTCAGACCTCTTGAGCCAGCTGTTTACCCTGTCCAGAAGGTCAGATAGCTCTCCAGCACTCGGGTAACAAGGTCCTTTATAGACAGCATCATCATAGTATAAGATGTACGTGGGATCATCTGTTATTAATTCTGTCCAGTTCCTTTCTTCCCAATGGAATGTGCCAAGGTGGAAGCATGTGTCTGGGACAGGACTGCTGATGTCCGGTTTTCTATATGATTTCTGTCTCCCCTCCACATTAGCAATTCACATCCTGGCATCACCAGCCAGATTCTGTGAATCTTTGTTTTTTCCTCTGGCCATGTACAGCCTGACCTGGCCCTACTGGGCTGCTATTCAGAAAGAAAATGGACACTTTTCTTCTGCTGGTTGATGCCAGTTCTTATGGCACCCAGCCAACTTTGGAGGAGCAAAGAAGACAGTGGCTTTTTTTTTCCTCTGGGCTTTTATTCTGCTACAGTACTATATGTGGATTTTCAGTGGCATCAAAAAAAGCAGGTAAATGTGATAAGACTACTTCATATAGAGCAGCAGTCCTTCTAAACAGCATGCCTAACCTGTTTCTCAAACATTCAGAGAGACTCTTTCTGTCTTCTCCCTAGGGAGACAATTCTACTTCCCAATTGCTTTTTTTAGCTGTGACACTCATCTTGATATTTAACCTAAACTATCCTTTCTTTTGCTGGAATTTATTGCTCTTCCTAACACTATCCTCTATGAATGTAATTCCTGTGCTCAGTTTACACTGTGGAAGGCTGTAGTCTTATGTCTGGCATTGATTCTGTTCTAATCTTTATCTTCCAGTCCTCTCATCTCTTTCATTACTAATTTTGATTTCTTTACTACTCTTACTCAGTCCTTTATGAGGGACCTAAATTGCAAAGTCATTTTATGCTTTGGAAATACAGGTCAGTACAGATGCACGCCCCTTAACCTCATCCCAGACTCAGTTGCCTGTCTGTGAAATCAAAAGAAAAAACAATTCTCAACCTTTTGTGATGGTTGAAAGGTTTAAGAGGGCAGGATGCACAACTGATTGCAAAGGTGCATGCATATTTTTACAATGAAAGTCGTGAAAGTCTGTAGCACAGTATTCCAGCATGGCTGGCACCCCTGCTGCATAGCATTGCATGCTATCTCATTAGTTTTACTGAGCCTTTGTGAAATAGTCAAATGAGATAATTACAAGGTGGAAGGAATAATAACTTTGTATTGTTACCATAACCACTGAAGTATTATACCCTGCTACAGGCATGATTATCTTCCACACAATAGTAAGGTGATTATTAATAATGCTAAAGGACTTCCTACTTAGCTTGCAATTTTTACGTCTTGTTTCTTTTGTCAGTGCTATCTATTTCATCAGCCCAAAGCCTGTGTGAAGTGGGCCTGTGTTGGTGCCTCATTGTTAGCTATTTTTCAGTGATCGCAAAATGAAATAGGGGAAAAACCCCTAAGAGGCCCAATTTGTGGATTTGGGTAGCTTCCAGTGGATAACTTGTCTTTCTGCACCACAGCTACCATGCCCAGGCTGGCAGGTGAGTGCCTAATAGCTTAGATTTTTAAAGATGTCTAGTCCCTTTGCTCCATTAAATTCAAGCTATAGAAGCCTCCTTCGCTTTTATTTTCCTTATCATCAGGGACTCCTTCATGAATCAAATATTTTTATGCTTGGTTTACTGTACGGACATACAAAACCAGAATTTAAGGTGCAGCTGTAAACTCAGGCATTGTGTAGTCAGGCTCCAGCCCATCTTTGGGAGGTGGGTGTCTCATTTCACTAGAATAAGCTTGGGGGTGTGGTGCTGTGCATTAGTAGTCCTCCTGCTCCAGACACAGCCTTCTGAGGTAGCTGCAGTGGTTTCTGCAGAACAGAGACCCAGGAGGTAACTGAGAGCTTCCTCGTGTACTTGAGAACACAGTTTTGACTTGGCAAAGCCTCCTTTCAGCAAAACCAAGACCACTTCTCACACGTACTCGGAGCAGTAATAAAACACCACAGTGGCTCTAAGGAGGGAAAAAAGGTATTTATTTTTTCCTCCTGAGAAAATTATTTTCAAGGGCCAAAAGCTTTTGCATATTGCTTCTGAGGAAAGGAGATCCAGCAGCTGGAGCTGGCCTTTGGCATTTCTTGAAGGAGTTTGTGAAACCTTTCAGCTTGAGAAAGTCTGAGCTTGGAACAAAATGGTGGGTTGGGGCCATCTTTCTGTGCCATCTCAGGGTTGTTTTATGGGACACTGTGAAACAGACATTCACCACTGGTGGTTTTGGTAGTATGTGAGCGCTTTAAGGAGTAAGAGAGGTATTTTTGCAATCTGGAAAGGAAGCCAGGAGAAACTAAATGGGGAAAAAATAACTCTGTTAACAACACACCATAGCAGAGCTGCAGAAAGCTGTTACTGATATAGTCTCCTGAGCTCTCAGCAACCAGTAATTATGAATTGGCTTACAGCTAAGATATTGATGGGTATCACTCAAGAAGAAAAATGAGAATGTCTAGATTTTTTTTGAAGTGAACCTGTACTGAACTCTGTGTGACTCTCCTCCTATTTATAACCCTGTGTGAAGTTCAAGGAAACTTGTCCTGGAGGTTTCCCATGAGAGGGAACTGTGTTTTTACCTGACTAAAGCTCTCTGGATATTTTCCCATTTTTTTATTTGATCTAAGTGTGAACTTTCCCCACCCTCTGCCCCTCCTTCCTTTCTGGAGTGGTTAGAGTAGTTGATTACAGCCAGGATTACACAAGAGGTGCCAGTTGCATACATGTTTTGCATAACTGTGCTGTGTTGATTTCAGACAGGGTGCCCCAAGTTCCCTCCGTGCCTTGCGACAGGGAGACAAGATCTCTATCTTCATTCCTGAAGCTGGAGAAATGTTGTTGAGGCCCTGCCTGTTGAAACCTTGACAAAGAGCACCTGGCTGGGACGCTCCCCAACCACACAGTTGCAAAGCACTTGCTTTCAGAGAAGTCTCTGCTCACAGGTTGTTTGGGGCTTTTTGTGCTAAGTATGCAAGAGTTACCCTATGATCCTCTCCTCTTAGGAGGAGAGGCAAGGACCTCAAGTTGTGCCAGAAAAGGTTCAGATTGGATATTAAGAACAATTTCTTCACTGAAAGGTTTGTCAAGCAATGGTGGAGTCGCTGTGCTTGGAGGTGTTCAAAAAAATGTGTAGATGTGGCACTTTAGAACGTGGTTTATTTGGCATGGTGGTGTTGGGTTACCAGTTGGAGTTGATGATCTGAGAAGTCTTTTCCAACCTTTATGGTTCTGTGTCTTTGGGAAGCCCTGCAAGTGATGGGTGGGGCAGGGTAACTGAGGAGGAATTTCAGTGTCAGGTAACAGTTTCCTTGGCCCCAAGAATCCTGCCCAGAGCCAGCTGGTCTGTATTAGGGATGGGAATGTGCTCCCAAGCTCATGTCCTTTTGCAGTGAGATGGGTGGGAATACTCTCACATGCTCTGAGATGGGTAAGGGTCCTTACCAGAAAATTAAGAAAAGCTCATTCCAGTACTGATTCTGGACCCATTTCAGCATGGCTTTTACTTTCAAAAGCACTGAGGTTGTCTTGATTTCAGCGAGAACTAGGGGCTTTGACAGGCTGGGTCTTAGCCTATACTCCAGTTCCTTTTGCTGGTAAATAGGTACTTTCTTCCTCCTACCTCTTTTGAGTTTGGAGTGGATTTCTAGGACTCCCCAGGGTCCCCCCCACAGCTGAACAGGACTGGGGCTGTTCTGAGGTGCCTACAGGGCAGTACCATATTGTGGGACAGAGCTAGTCTCACAGGGCCCAGATTATTTAAGGGCACTGGGTTCTTCCTAAAAAATAAATTGTATGCATAGGATACACTGCTGAGAATCAGATAATAAAATTTTTGTGTAGAAAAGCAACAGAGGCCATAGATTCTCTCACTTGGATACCCTTCATGTGCATGCATTTTGTTCGTCTCCTTGGAGACAGTGGCTTGTCAGATAGCAGCTAGCCTTGGCTAGGAAAGGCCTGACATTTCTGGTCTGTGGGTTGAAGCTGTGCAGCTGAATTTTCCAACAACCACAGAGACACGATTTGATAAACAAGCAGTTCTGTGCAACGTTACTGTATGAGCATCTTTCTCTAATCCTACTCTGGGGGCTTCGCTCGGGTCCCTGGTGTAAAAGCCAAAGATTCTTGAGCAGAGGTTAGCAATCCCCCTTCCTTTGGGGATCAGAAACGTTTGTGAAATTTCTCCCTTCCCTTTCCTTCTGCAGAAGAGCTGAGTCAGCTGGACTGGCATGTCTGGAACTCTGTGGCACCACAAGCAGGCAGTCTGCCAGATGCATTACACACTACATCCAAAGGAACACGTCACTCCTCTCACTTTTTTTTTTTTTTTCCTTGCTGTCTCCACCCTCTCCCTTTTATTTTTCCTTGTTGATCCGTGTAAGTGAGTCAGAGAAACCTGCTCATCCACAACCTGTTCCTTCTTGCCAAATCCTGGAGCAGCACTCCCAGTTCTTGTTAGGTGTCAGAAATAGGTTATGAAAACAAAAACTGATAAAGGCAGGGTACTGGGTCTATACCATAAATGAAAATTAAATGCACAAAATGCACAGTGGATCTGCCACTTAGAATCTGTTCCTAATACAGCGATGTTCTTTGTAGGAGACACTTTATTCTGTGATTCATAGACTAGTTTTCTTTCTGTTAAAACATCAAGATGGAACAGGGAAATTATTAAGGCATAAATAAGAGCATATTTAGGGAGAAAAACTGCCTTAGCTCCACTGGCTTTTAAAACAACAGGAAAGTGGAAAATTTCCAGTAGGAAAACAGGTGGTTCACAAAAGTGTTTTTGAGCAAATTGACAGAACTTTTGATATCAATAATAGTACTACTGATCTGAAGAAATTCCACTGATACTGGCATAGATCTTCAGCATCTATACTATTGGGGTGTTTCTATGCCCAGAAATTTTTTAGAAATCTTGAATCTGGATCTCCCAGATCATAGACACTTACAAATGAGAGTCAAAGGTGGTAAGCTGGCCTTTTTATTTATATTGTTTCATGAGTGGGGAGGGAGTGACAAAATATGCAAGCTAACTTTTCTTTTAGCTCCAGGAGACTGATCTGGCTTAAGGTGAAACTGCAGGTGGTGTTAATGCTATAGGATCAGGGTGTCTCCATAGCCATAGCTATGTTTCTATCAAGCAGCATCAAAGGATTGATTTTTGGCATGTTTTGTTGGAATGAAGCTCCTCAGCTTCAAAGAATAGATCATCTACCAGGAAGAGTGCTTTTGAGAACTTCTACATGCCACAGTAAAAATGTCCACGTTAGCTATATTGTGAAAAATGTATCCATTATGTTCATATCATTAATCATCTCCCAGCAGTATGTTTGTCCCAAGGGCTAATGATGAGCCAGCTTCAGCAGAGTACAGGCAGAGTTTTGGTTGCAATGAGTTTTCTGACTTGATCAGCATGAAGTTTGGGATGAATTTGCTCTGGCTCTGGTCTACAGTCCCTAGAATAGGATCACACCATTGGTGAAGGGAAGGGAAAGGGCTGCTTCTTGTCAAGCAATTTATAACTCATTTCTCACTGAGTTCAAGTCAAAGACAAGAAGGCAGCAAGGTTTACTGCCCAGCCACCTTCTGCAGAGGATGAGCCTATAATACAACAAAAAGAGACTTTTCAAAGATATTCAAGACTTTGAGGTCGCATATAGGGTTGACCTAAATCCCTGCTTATTGACTCAGTTACAAGACCTTCCACACACCAAGAAGAAAAAAAAATAGAAAATTTTTAAAGTATTGAGAAATGAGTAATTTTACAGCCTTTCACTCTTGATCCAAACTTCATCAGAGAAACCAGGTCTTTTAAATAGCCTAGTGGAACCTTCAGTAAGAAATTTTATTTGGGATTTGTTTTGTTTTCTGGTTATTTTGGTGGGGGGGGTTTCCATCAAGGAGTACAGTTCTGCATATTCAGTTTTCTAAATCCCCTATTTTTATAGGAAAACTTTTTAAAGTATTTACGGAAATTTAGAGAGTTCATTTTTGTGTTCTCCAGCTTTTCTGTCTTTACTTTCAGCCCAAGCAGTTGCTTTTTCTTTCATCCTTTTTCTTCCTTTTGGTTTAATTTCACACCCATATTTTATTTCTTTGCATTTTGTCTGTCTCCCTTTCAGCCATGATAACAGTTTCTGATTCTGTCCCAGGCTTGTAGTGCAAAACTAATTGCATCAAAAAAACATCCTAAAACCCCAAGTCCTCCTCTCATTCTCTTCACTGAGCAAACCTAAAAAATCATGGGTTTTAGCAAATGTTCTGGAATTGTTGTTGTTTATTTTGTGTTACCAAAAAAAATTCAGCTAGGAAGGATATTGAGGCTGACAGAAATTGCTGAATTTATTACCCAGAAATGATTGATGCAGCTTCAGTATTGAACATAGACACCCGGTGTAGAGGTTTTTGCCAGAACAGGACCTGTCTGGTATCCCAAATGAATCTCTCAGAGTTAAAGATCCCATTTAGAAGATATCCTTTAGAAGATACCTTTACTTCTACTTTTTCTTGCAAAAGACTGTTTTCATAAAAAGTCATCCCGGTTGCCCCCTGCCAAGTACTATGGCTGACTGGAACACCACAAGTGCTGGTGATGAGCATGGTGATGAAAGGATGTCCCCTGGTCCAGCCCTAGTGGCAACAGATTAATTTGCCCTGATGAAGCTTGAAGTGAATGTGGTGGGAGCTGGGATGAGCTGCCCCCAAGTCTCTTCCTGGAGGACCCATTAGCATGAGATTTTCTGAAGTGCCTAGCACTGCCTGCTTCAGAAAAGTCCCATCCTTATTTCAAACTTCTCTGCAACATGGGTGGTAAATATATATACATGTTGTCAGGCACGTTGGCAGAGAACAGCAGGAGAAGATAGGAAAATTGCAGAGGTAAAAGGAGTCAGTCAGCTCTTTTTCTGTTTGACCTCGTTTGACATCTGTGCAAGAGATGACAAAGCCATATGGTTGAACAGATCTTTACGAGGGTAACACAAAGGGCTATACTGATTCTTGGGCAGTAAAGAAAGTATGAATAAAAATTTTCTTGTCCCAAAGGAGCCCATTAGTTGCACAGCCTGGCCTGTTTTTGGAAGCAAGATTGCCTTCACTGCTGGCCTTGATCAAAATAATGAAAACTCCCAACTTCATTGGACAGGAAAAGAAGAGGAGCTGTCAGTGTTATTCCTCTTGTGTCACTGTTATCTTCATGACAGCTTTCTGTTAATAGTCTGTTACCAAAACTTTGCTTCTGACAGTGACAAGATAAGGGAAAACTTACTTATGTAAAGGAAAACTGGAGTATACTCTGCCTGTCTCTCAATATGGGACATAAAATTGAAAGATGCCAGGTGCTAAAAGAAAAATGGCAGGAATGTGCAGGTGGAATGTTGGAACTCATCGTCACAGGATGAGAAAAAGTGAGTTAGAATCAGGGCTTGTTCACTGTTTTTATGCAAAACAAAACTATCCAGTGCTATAGTAAATGTCGTATTCTCTGTCTTTATTTAATAAAGGTAGTGTAAAATAATTGGTAGGACTATGTTTGGCATTTCTTGCTTCAAATAACTGGTAGATTCTGTTGGCATTATAAGGCTAAAGGATTCTGCAAGATGCACAAGGTGACTGCACTTGGAATAAATATAAACTGAAAGCAGCTGAGGTAAAATAACTTCAGGGTATGACTTCCGTTGATGCTACCTATGAATCTGTCCCAAGCTCTATGCTTGTTTTACCCAAAGAGGGGAGGGGGAATCCAAACCAAACAAAAGCACTTCTCAAGGGAGTGTTCTGCATTCCTGATCTGCACTGAGTTATCCACACCCTGTGCTGTGTGTGAGTTGTTCCTCTCTGCTTGCAGTCCCATCTTGGCTCGTGATGATGTGTGGATCTCCAGTCACCTGCTTAAATTCCTGCTGAGATGTGGCACTGGCAGGGAGCAGACAGGACAGGGCAGAGAACAACAGACCTACCTGAACTTGTTTTCAGTTTTCCTACTTATCCTGTTGCTTGAGCAGAGGTAAAATGAAGAGAAGCTAGCAAGTGTATTTTGGAAGGTTTGTTGTTGGACCAATTAACACTTTAAGTCAACTTGATCTAATGGTAAAGGTCTGAAGTGGAGTGGAAAGTACAGAGCTGGTACATGCAGTTGAGGTTTAACCATCCTGTTAACTGGTTCCCACCCACATCCAGATAGTGGGGAGGCTCCTTTCCGAAGTCACCTCTCTTGTATTCGTTGCAGGGCCTCTTCCTCTTTAAAAAAAAGTTGCCATAAACCTGGCTGCCTTTAAGCCATTTTGAAGCTAGCCAGGTGATAAAACACCTGCTTATTATCTGGACGTCCTGAGTTTTGTTAGTTTATCTCTCCACCAGAGTACTATTTAAACAGAGTCCCTTTTTAATAGTATTTAACTATTAGAGTCCATTTGAAAGCCTTGGGAACCCCACCAGTGCCAGGGCTGCCTTGGGGACCAGGACATGTTAGTGTGGGACAAGAACAGTGGACACAGGTCAGTGGCCTCACAATACAAGTGCAGAACATTTGCACTTGAAATTTTCAAGTATATATATATATGGAGGGGTGTGGAATCTGAAAGCTCCATTGATGTAAATATAAATGAAAAAAATGAGTGTCAAGTGCCTTTTGCCAGCTTTGAAGCTCTTATATTGAAAGAAACAAGGATAAACCAAGAGAAATATGAGACCTTCTGAGTGGTGGAAAGTATGTTTAGGACATGGAACTGGAGCAAGTGACCACAAATTTTGTCTTTTTAAGAACAAAACACAATGTTTGCATTCTTATCTTTGTCTTGACTTACTATTTAATTTATTTTTATGATTCTACGCAGGTGTTTTTCACACATCTGTAGATACAACACACAAACCTACATTTGTCTTCTGTGCTGCGAGGGAATAAAATGAGGTGTAAGATTCCTGTCTTTCAGGTTTTATTTCAGTGGGTGCTTTGAGACTGGCAAGGGACCTGTAAGTGTCTGGACAGTTAGGGAGATTTCAGCAATTCTTTGGCTGTTTGGATGAAACAGGAGTTTGCTCATTTGTTTGTTTGTTTCCTGGCAAAAAAAAGCCACCTACTTATCTATAACCCTTGTGGCAGATTGGAACATTGTTTTATCTGTAAAATCCTGCAGATTAGTTAATAAATAAACACAATCTGATGAATCAGATAAAATAGCAGAGCCACCAGTAGCTGCAAGATAAACCATAATAAACTAGTAATGTAAGAAAAGGCTTCAGGCAGAAACATCTTGAAGATAGAAATAAGGACCCCAACCCTTTTGGTACGTCAGTGCTGATTTACACTAGATTCTGCCTTTGTGCTTTAGACATAGACAAGTTATAGATGCTTCAAAGTTCCTCCTATTGTGTTTTCTTGTACTCCACGTGTGCATGAGCATGGTTTTGTGGTCCATTCTAGCCAAAATGTAGCATGGCTGAAGACTTGGGAATTTGTGTACAATCTGATGTTTAACACTTCTTGCCACAGGAGATCAAGGGAGGACTGAACTCTAGTACAGTATTTCAGTGCTAGCTGCTTATTTTACAAAACTGTAAACAACTGGCAGGTAGATGCAGGTGTGAAGCTCGTGGTTTGTGCCCTGGAGATATTTATAGGAAAGGCAGGCATGTCTAGAAAACAAAAGGGTGTGTAGGTGCAATGTTCTGCAATTGTTTTGCTGCACGCTGATGTACTACAAGTACCTAGTGGTGTTTCACTGCTAGCTGACTAAGACTACTGTAATAGAGGTGGTAGTTGTCAACAGAAATAACTTCTCCTTGACTGCCACTGTGCAAAAAGGCAGGACACCCTGGTTTTCATTTTCATTTGCTCACAAAATGTTGGTCAGCCACATATATATCAATAGGCATTTGATAATAATCTGGGCATTGGGCCATGGGGTCACAAAGTACTCTATATCAAGTTCCAACTCAAGAGAGCACTAGTTGCTTAATGGTATGTATGTTGGCTTCTCCTGTTGTGAAGCTGCATTTTAGTTTTTGAAACTTTTGAGGTGTCCAGAGTGTCCAAGAAACTTTTTTTAAACACAGGCCTAGCTGTATGGTCTTTTCAGCTGCATGATCTAGTGATGAACCTGTCCTTTACCACATCACCTCACAAACACCAATACTTGGCCCCATATATGATGTGAAAACCTCCAGGAGATTCAGAAAAGTATCTGCATCCCATGTAACGTACCTCAGGTATTACTGCCTCTGCTGGGACTGGCAAGCATTAAAAGATAAGGCAAAAGTTTTCATAATGTGATTAGAGATTTGGTTCTTCCTGAAATTCAGACTGCTTGAAGATGTCACAGGTGCTTAGAAGTGGAGCTGCTTGACACTGTATGTCACAGGTCTACGTGGTTGTGTTCTAGCAGCCTGGAGCCTTATTTATATGTTTACATATTCTGATTTCTGTATGCAGGTTGTCTTGGATGATTTTGGATTAGCTGTGGGACTTGTTATTTCTGAACTCTGGTAGATACTGATTATTGTGTGTAAAAAAAAAAAAAAAAAAAAAAAAAAAAGAAAAATCAAAGAGCTCCCATGAATTTCAATGAACATATTTACACTCATTAAGCCCAGCAGTGAGATACAGTGTTGGAGTGGGAGGTAGTTTCCTTTACAAAGCTACAAGCTGCTCACAGCCAGCATGAGCTTAGATCTCTCTTTAAATTGTTTTGTGATTAATTTGTTCAGGGGGTCTATTATTCCTGTAAATATTTTTTTGTGTGTAGCTTTGAGCTGGAAGAGCCAAGGTGGACTGTTTAATTACAGTAGCAAACCAGAGGGGCCGGCTATTGCCTCCCGGTAGCCTCAGCCCCCCTGCCAAAACCTCAGCTCTGCCTTGGCCCTCTGGCTCTGACAATTGCTTCCTTGGCTCAGGGAACCTGGAGGTGGGAAGGACTGCAGTAGCTCTTCTAGCCACCTTTTTGTGACTACTGGATACTCCTTGTTTGTTCTGTGTGATGTTAAACATCACCCTTGCTCAGGGGAATTTCACATTTCCCTGGGCTGACCATTTCACAGCTGTAAAGGACACCATGCCTGCAGTTTGTCTCACAGGTCAACTATTTATTTTATTTCTGACTTGGTTTTCTTACTCTTGCTAAATACTCTTACGCCATCCTAGAAGTCTCCTCCTGCTCCTTGGTGTCTAATAAAATCACAGTGTATTATTAAGTCCTTAATTTCTCAGTAGAGATCCAGTCTTTTTCTGTGTCTCCCTCCCTACTTGTGTGTGCTTTGCCAAATTAGCCTCTGTGCGTATTGCAAAGTGCATGAATTCATTTACATGCTGTGAAGCAGGGAATTATTACCTTAATCATATGTATGAATAATTGAAGCACAGGAAATCAGAGTAACTTGCCTGCAGCCACATAATTTGTAGCATAACTATGAGTTGAACTGTCTGCAGCCTAGTCCCAACCCAGTGCCTTAATTGTGTGCCTCTGTGTTAAAACTGATCTTACTGTGATAAATCCTGTTTGAGGCCAAGGGCTGCTTTGTGGTTGGCACTGTGTAACTGCAGAATGGCTCCCCTCTCCCAAGCAGCTTCCCATTTTAGAGAAAAAAGAAGAAATCATTAATTATTGCTGATTATGGTCATGACAGTGAATTCTGTGGCCTCCCTGGTAGGTGTAAGTATCATCCCAAAAGAACGTTTTTAACTTCTTCGGTGCGGCTTCAGAAAGCTTCAGCTGGAGAGTATTGGGGTTTCCTCCTGATGTGGGGTGAGTTGAGTAGGAGTTGAGATTTTAGAGAAAAAAGTCAGTCTTAGTGCACTGCTATGAGAGGGACTTCCTCAGACCAACAGAAGCTATGTCAGGTGGCCACTTAGTTCAGAATTCTTGTCTGGCTTCCCTTCCAAGGCTCTGATGGGTAATAATAGAAAAATAGTGAAAGTCTGATACAAAGCTCAGTGCAAAGTCTCCAGTTGTTGGGTTGAGCTGCCATCCATCACACAGCTGTGGTAATCCCTTTCTTGGATGAGCTGGTCCTGTTAGCAGCTAAGCTGTGGCAGGCCCACAGGGAATGGACAGGAGTTATGCTCTGCACCACTGCAGGGGACAACCTGGTACCCAAAACAGGGGAATGGGGAGTAATTAATCCTGAATGCTGAAACCCGTGCATGTTTTGTCATTGATCTTAACAGAGGCAGGATTTTAGCTCAGCAAATGTTGTTGCTCTTAACTTGTTCTGTAGGCCTTTCTTATGTTATATGCGTATGGCAAGGTATTTCCTGGGATGCCATGTTATTTCCCTTTCACTTACTTTATATTCAGCTATGCACACCCATCTCTTTTGAGAACAAAGTGCTGCTCAGATGCCTTACAGGCTCTTTCTCTTTCACTGACATTTTTTATGGCTTTAAAGAAGTTTCTGTAGGCCCAAGTCTGCTTTCTGTCTTGAATATTGACCTTAAGAGTTACAGCATCTCATTGCTGCTGCATGCAGACTTCTCAGCTATCAAAGTTCACCCACAGTACTCAAAGTATTTCTCACTCAGAAACACCTTGTCTTTTGAGTTCTCCTTCTCTTCTCCCTTCTCTCTCCAAATGAGCATTTTAATTTCAAAAGCAAAGTCCTTTGTGAATTTTGGTGAGTGATTTACCTATTTCATGGTAAAAAGTGTACTTCAGATTTAATCGTTTCTTTCACTGTGACTGTCACAACATTTTCCATTTGAGGCTGAGACTCCACTGAGCATTTTCTGTGCCACATTGTCTTATGTTTGAACCTGAGCTTATACATGTGGAAATTCTGTCATTTCTGTAAGAAATCTAGTGGGTTTTTATATTCTTTAGGCTTTGCTGCTCCATAGGTATGGCCGCTGGGTTTTGCCCAGTTCACCAACAGCTTGAAGATTTCTCAATATTTGCATGTTTGTGTTCATTGTGTTGTCATTTCTATGAGAATCTCATTACTTTGAAAAGGTAATATAGGAAGAATTACCTCAAACCAGGGATTTTGAAACTGACTTTGCTTGGGCTTCACTACCATTGGCAGTGGAGGTTATGTACAATGCTGAATGTGGCCCTGCACCATGGCGTTCAGTGAGGATCTCTGAGAAAACAGCTTTATTGCAAGCAAGTCAAACCAAACTTTGGATTCATAGTGTAGGTGGCTCCATGCTGCAAAGAGCTGTCTTCAGAGGTGGCTTGAAAAAGGTTTTGGTAGGCTGTAGCCATGTTCTACTCTTTGCCTTTCTGGCTTATTGACCAAGAAAGAATTTCTTTACTGAGAGGGTGATCAAGCATTGGAATGGGCTGCCCACTGAAGTAGTGGATTCTCTGTCCCTGGAGATATTTAAAAGGAGACTGGATGTGGCACTCAGTGCCATGGGCTGGTAACTGCAGTGGCAGTGGATCGAGGGTTGGACTTGATGATCTCTGAGGTCCCTTCCAACCCAGCCAATTCTATGATTCTATGCCCAGCAGTGCAAGCCCCATGTTTTGGGCACGAATTTTTACTATTAAGGTTTACCTATTACACAGTATTGACAAAGGCTGAAATCTCTTTTGGCAGTCATGTGGTTTAATGCAGTGGTTTGTTCTGTGGAACAAAATACGCTATTGAGGAGATCACCGGAATTAAATTCTTTTATGCACTTCTACATCTTCCTATTAGGTAACATGAAAAATGGAAAAATATATACCCACTGGTAATGTTCTCATCCACAAAGATGTATTTTTTGTCACGAGTTACTTTGAGACTACAAGGGGAAATTTGCAGCTATTTCAATGACTTGACATTTGTCATGATGAAAAGGTTTCTAAAATCCAGACTGTAATTGCAACCTTGGCTGGCTGCACGTCTTACCATAAAGGTTGTGAGAACTGCTGGTGACAAAAGCTGCTGCTATCATAACTGGTTCTGTTACAGTCTGACCTAATCAATTGCGCTGCAGCCCAAGTCACAGACACAACTTTGTAGAGTTGTATAAATCAGATTTTACACATCTGGGTCTGTGAGGTGATTGTATCTGTAGAACAGAGGGGACAGAATTTAGAAATTAACTCAAGGGAGTTGTATTAAATTTTATGCAACTGAAGCTCACAAACTTTTGTTCTTCACAGCTGTGTCTGAGCACCTTCCAGTTGTGTATTAGGCAACATGACCAACATGTGTCACATGTTGTTTATTCTCTTATCTTCTCCCCAGAGGAAGGAGCATGTGTGCTCAAGTATTTCTTTCCTTGGGGAGTTATGTTCTTCAAATCCCGTATTTCATGTAGAAATTGTGCCTTTATCATTAGCTTTTATCATCTCTATGAACCTTGAAATTTGATGGAATCTGGATAGGTGACCATCACTGGAAAAGCTCACCCTTGCTGTGTGTGAATAGCTTGTGGTTTTGTTGCAATGCAGAGAGAAACATTTTGAAGAAGTGTAATACCAACTTAGATTGTTGTATCTTTTTTTTGTACTGCAAGCTTGTAGGAGAATATATTTCTCTGTGCTACATAACAATATATTTAATTAATTATAGCTACATCTAGACTAGCTGAAAACTATTCCCTTTCCCTTACATCTTACTGTTTATCTAAGTTGCTTGATAACTTGGTGCAGTCAAGCCAAGTGGGCTAATTCAGCCCTATGTCATCTCAGGTAGAATCATAGAATTTGCCAATGGGAAGGGACAGGAAGGGACCTATCAGGATCATCAAGTCCTGTGTCTGTGTAGGGCACCACAGGAATCACACCAGGTGCCTGAGAGCATCATCCAAATGCCTCTTGAACTCTGGAAGGGTTGGTGCCATAACTGCTTCCCTGGGGAGCTGGTTCCACTGCTTAACCACACTCTGGCTGAAAAACTTAAATTAACTTAATCCCTTCAATTGCATTGGATTTTTTTTTTTTTTTGGTTGGTTGTTTTTTTAATTTTTTTTGTTAGACACCAAAGTACCTTCTAATAAAGGTGTCACACTGACAAGCATTGAAGCATTGATGCCATTTAGGTGCATGATGAAGCATCATAGTGGTAATCATAAAAGTCTTTCCATCCTAGGGAGCTCCCAGCGTGCTCTCCTAAAGGTGCTTGTAGAATGAGATACAGTTTATGTTTAAGAGCTGAGAGGCTTGATGCAGAGTGTTCACATCAGGGGCAATTACTCTGGGAATGATAATGATCCTCACAATTGGCCTCTGCTGATATTCCCAGCTCCAACAATGATTTATAGCAACAGTTATAAGCTAGTGAGCAAAATAAAATAAAGGCCACAACAATGATGTGGTTGAAGATATAATAGTTTCCTGAGGATAAGCATTAGCTCTAAGAGAAAGAAATCCACAATTTGGATGCTTAGTAAAAGCAGCTTTATTTCCTCATGATGGAAAACTTGGTTGTGTCACTGAACTACATACAAAATCAGCCTTTTTGAGAAAAACTTTCTCCAACTGTTTCGTGTCACCAAATCCATTTTTTTTTCCTCTGAAACAAAACCAGTCAGTACATTTTGGCTAGCTCTGATACCAGGAGTTTGGGTTTTATCATCTTCCATCATACAGGTGATACGGCACACACAGCAGGAGAGGCCCCAGAGAATTTCCCTGACTCTGGGTCTTTGTTTGGGGTTTCAGCCCCCCCTCAAGGGAGATCTATGTGCAGCTTCTGCTTGGGTATGGGCCTCTTCCCTGCATTTTTCTCTGCATTTTCCCATCCCAGTGGCGATGGGGCATTTTGGCTGCAATTAGTATAGCTTCAATTTAATTAAGTAAATGACTGTGGAAAGCTTTCAGTACTGGGACAAGCCCAATAGAAACATGTATATTATCCAGCAGAGGATGTTCTCAATTTCTTTGGCCAGAAACTAAAAATCTTACGTAAGATTTTCAGAACTCTGGAAGAAGGAAGTTTGACCTTCCCCATCCTTCAGCCAGCTCTGAAAATTGCAGCCGGTGGTGTTTTACTAGACTTGCAGTACTGACTTAATAGTTCTTTAGTTATTAGAGAATAAACGTTCATGTTTTACAAGTTTAAATTATATTGTAAACCTTTATTAGCGTGGCTTGGCAAAACACACTTCTGGATGGCTTTCTGGCCTTAGGTTAGGCCATTCTTGTGGTTTCTTAATGACATGATATGAAAAGGATGTACTTTATGAGAACCTAGTGCCAGGTTTTACATGTATTAAGAGGCATTTGCTGTTTGTTCATAATGTTGCTGAGTGAAATAAAAAAAAAAAAAAAAAAAAACTAAAAATTTGAGCTTTGTCTTATGTTCATCTGGCTTCATTTTCATTACACGTCTTTTATAATTTTTTAAAATAAATATTTATATGTGTTTTAATATTACCTGGTCTCTGTGAAATAATGGTAGCAGCTGAGTTCTTGCATGTAACAGTGCTGTTACAGAAGTTACTTTCTGTTGTCTTTGCTTTTCCAACCTTCCCTTACTAAGTTTGGCAAAGTTGTGTCAGTGAAGGAAGAACTCCTCTGGGCCACGTAATGGGTTTCCCCACAGTTGGGAGTGGAATTAGGCCACTGGGGCAGCCCAGTTTTGTGAAAGCAACTTTTCCTACCATGGGCAGAAATGTCTGACAAGTTTCTTTCCCACAAGACTCGGTGACACGCGGGCAGCACTGCAGTGTGATTCAGCTCTTTGGTTTGTTTCCCCCTAGTGCCATCTGTTTATTTGCTTTGCAGCCCAGGAGCTGCCCTCTTTTTGCCTTTGTTGATACCGTGTGGTAGTGTGAAAAATGGATGGGGAGGAGGTGTGTTGGGAAAATGGGGCTGGGAAAAAGGTCTGAGACTTGAGTAGCCTTTCTGGGGGGTATTTCCATAGCAAGGGTTGTTTGTTGGAAAGGTGTGATGACTGATTTTTTTTTTTTAATTTTTTAATTTAGTTGTGGTTTGTTTTTTTATTTTTTGAGCAAAAAGGGAGTTGCAGTGGCTTTGACCCCATGCTCTTGTTCTTTCTGCAGTGGGGAAGCCTCACAAGTGCAACTACTGCGGCCGGAGCTACAAGCAGCGCAGTTCACTGGAGGAGCACAAGGAACGCTGCCACAACTATCTGCAGAATGTCAGTATGGAGGCTGCTGGGCAGGTCATGAGTCACCATGGTGGGTGGAAACCACCTCTTGAGGTCTTCTGGACTTGGAGCATCTCTTGCAGGGTTTTTGTTTTTTTCCCATCTGTTTTTCTTCCTTCCTTTCAGCTTTGCATCGTTTCCATCTTTATATTTAGAGGAGGAGAAAAGATGGGCTAAAAGCCTCACTCTGTCCAATTTAATAGCACTGGGTTTGCTGATTATTGAGCCAGTATCTCACTTTTTAGTATGTATAAATATGTAGACATGAAAATATAGCAGTCATCTCTGCAAAGTTACCCTAAAAATGAGCTAAGTTATGTATAAAATGTATGATTCCCCTCTACTTCATTTCTGATAGCAACTGATAATTATAAGAGATACAGGTGATGGATGTATTCAGAAGTCATTATTTCTATTCCTTATGGTATTACCTTGTGTCCCCAAACAAGGAGCAATGGATGTAACAGTCTTCAGGGCAGAGTGGAATTCAACAGTGTTGATGAAAGAAACTGTAACAAAAAATGTTTATATGCATTCAGATGCATCAGTATTAATATGTTAACTAACACTTCATGTGTTTATATACATAAGGACTGAAGATGGCCAAAAAGATGGTTGAAAGCAAGAAATGTCAAACTCCCTGGATTTGTTTCCAAAAATTCCTGTAGCTATTAGTATGGATTATGAGCATAATATAATAAGGGCTGTAGGCTTATCTGGAACACTAAATACAAAGTGGTAGCTGTGTAAAAATTTTAACAATTCATTCAAAATTAGAGGTTTGGAAACTCTTCTTAACTGAACATCTTTTAAATCTTAAAAGTTGTCTTTAAATGATTGGTACTTGAAGTATTTCACGTTTCTTACTAAGCTGAAAAAGTAAAAATTTCTTTCCATTTTGACTAAAGGTTACTGTATACTTAAGAATACCAAAAAGATTGTAGGTAAATGAAAAGAAAAAATAGTGTTTTTTTTTCTTTCCTTCACATTTTGCTTTTCATTGTTGAGTGGAGTCATGTGGCTTCATTTGGAAATTAATTATGTAAAACTTCTGCAAGTTCATTTCTAAAAACATAAAAATGCAAGCTGAATCTATTCAGCACTTCTGTTATGGGCTATTCTTGGGTGAAAAAAAAAATCACCAAAATATTTTAAAGAGTACTTTTGCCAGAACAATTTAATCCTATGAAGGCATTTACAATACATTTTATATGAATTGCCAAAATGTTCATATGGCTCTACTAAGTAGTTACTATCTTTGTAGACACCCTGGCGACTAAAATGAACTTTTAAATGTAATATATGGCTTTAAGATGTTCAAGTTACACAGAATCACAGAATGTTGGGGATTGGAAGGGACCTCAAAAGATCTTTGTGTCCAAACACTCTGCCAGAGTAGGATCACCTAGTGCAGGTCACAAAGGAGTGTGTCCAGGTGGCTAGTTAGTGATTTTAGCTCTGCCTTACTTCATGCTTGTAAAAGTTGGTCAAGAGACTGATTTCAGGGCTTTGCTATTCAGGTACTTGTTGTGTGCTTGGTCTGTTAGAGGGAGCACTTGGTTGACACCAGCTTGACTCCTAACCAGACACTTTTCACTCTCCAAGGGTGTGTCTGTCATATGAACCAGCTGGGTGATGATTGCAGTCAGCCTTTCCTTAGGGAAATAACAGTAAGATGATAGTTATGACAGCCAGGATGTTTCAGAGATCACATTGTGGGTGATCTCCCTAAATTCCACTCAGTTTCTTGGTTTATTATTTATTTATCTTAAAATTGTATTTACTCTCTGGTTGGTAGTGTACTTCTGAGGACATCTAAAGCTTTTCCTAAACTGCTTAATACTATGACAAGAAGGGTAAGTCTTTAAAGAAGCTGTCTACCAAGGAAGACTTGTTGACCTTGCATTGTTTTTTCTACCAACTGAAGTTAAAGCAATGCAAACCCCATGTGGACAGCTCTTTTATTTACAGCCTGACTGACTTTGCTTGGACTTAAAATTAGAAACGTTCACACAGCCACTTCACTTTTCTTAACAAAATTAGCTTAAAACAGTACTCGGATTCAACTAGTGCCTCTTTCTCCTCCGGGCAAATATGTCTAAATCTCCCCTGGTGAATGTTTAAGGGGATGTTTGATCTACTGTCTGTGGTTAGCTGTTCATGGAGGACACAACGAGGACAGGCAGCAACAGGGAGCTCCAGATTCAGCTGGGACCAGTAATAAAACTTGCAACTCAGCATCACTCCCACTTGTGGAGATCAGTGTGGGGATGAGGGTTACAAGCACCAACCTGTAAAGATTTGGAGCAAAGTCCTTTCTCCTGGGACTGTAGAGACACCAGGGAAGAGTACACAAATGATTACTTAAAATTAGGTCTCAGTCTAACTCTCAAAAAATAGTTCCCTTCCCTCCCATGTCACATGTGGAAAGGGTATTCCTGAGGATGAGTTAGTGTATGCTTTAGGGATTTTGGTCACTGGATGATTTTGCATCCTGCTGAAGTAAAGTTTTTCTGACTCTCTTTCCAAATACTTTTTAAAGATTTTTTCTTGCTGAATGTTTTGAAATTTCTGAATCCATTTTAGTGTGGCTTCTGGTTTCAACTTCACCATTACTCACAGAACAGGTAGAGTTGGGGGATTTCATATTCCTACCAGGATCTTGCTTTAAGGACACAAGTGGCTATGCTGGGTCTCAACCAATATGGCCAACACTTAACATCAGTCTAAATTATTTCTCCAGAGATTAATTGTTCCAGAAAACTGGACGCAGTCCCTAGAGAGTGTGGATTTTTTCCAAGCACTGTGCTCAAGTTGATCAGTTTATAGGCATGCTACAAACATCTACTTGGGTGTTTTCACCATGGCCTGATAAGACCTTTAATTTCCATTATAATTGTCTTGCAGATGGCTAGATCACCTGACCAAAGCCACAATGGGAATCAACAGGAGGGGAAGGGAGCTAGTTTCCATGTGTGGGTAGAAATATACAAGTCTCTGGGTCTCCATCTTCTCACAGGGTGCCAGTTGCTTGCTGAGCTGCCTCTCCTTGTGACTAGGTCTTGTCCCTTGCTCAGCATGATGGTTGCTGTTAGAGAACTTCCATGGGTGCCATTCCATTGGCAATTTTTGGCTCAGTAAAAATGGCCTTGGAGGTAGAAATCAGTCTGCAGTCTCTTAGCAAGTAGCATGTTAGGGGATGACAAAAGTGGCAGTCTGAATTCTGAGAAAATTAACTTTAGGAATGAAGAGGGAGAAATATTAAATGCTTGCTGTGGTTTACACCCATTTGTGTGCTTTTCTCCATATCCACAAAGCAAAAAGCCCAGGGAAAGTCTTAATATGGAGTGGAGAAGGATGCTCTGGTTAGGAGGAGAAAGAAGCCTAGCCCTAGGCTGTGCAAGATTTGAAGGCCAATTCCACATAAGATACAATGGCCTTGCGTCCTTCCCTCTTAAAACATTGTTGCTTAAAACATTGTACAAATTCTGGTTCCACAGAAGACTTCACACCAGGGTCCATGGGGATATTTCCTGTCATTTCTCTGCACACACACACTTTTTTTTGAAAATAGCAGTATTGTGAGCTTAGGAAATTGAGGTTGATGGAGTAATACTGATTTGTACCAGCTGAGACTTAGCCCACTTGTTGTCTGCACACAAAAGTATTTATCAGCAAAACACACCCTGGGTAATTTTTTAACTGCTTTTTTCCCCCTGTTCTTTCCTCATGGGAATAGCACAGACTTTTTTTAATGGTCTATGTGGCTTCTCACAAATTAAGAAGCAGAAACTAAAAGGTAGCACTCGGACTACAAAAGATAGCACAATAACTGAAAGACCAGTGTCTTCAGGAAGACCATCCAAGTTTGTGTATTCAGAGTACAGGCTTAGAAACAGCATTTGGTGTTAACTGCAATTGAGGACATTGACAGTGGCAGAGATGGGGAATGTTTGCAGGGACAGCCCAGGACATCTGACAGCTGATTCAGAACATCCCTGAACAGAAATGTACTCAAACATGGACTTTTTACAATAAAAAAGCCTTCCTGAGCTGAGACCCTAAGTTCACAGCAACAAAGTGAGTTGCTGTATCAAAGTAGTTATAATGTGTCTCCTCTTCTTTGGTAGCTCCAGCTACGGAATGAAATACAACAAAAAATGAATTGTATTTACCACAGAGTAAATGTGTACATGTGAGCTTCTACCACAGAACAGCTGATTTGTGATGCTTGTTGGTTGTGTGGGATTGGTTTGTTTTTCCCCTTTTTTATTTTGTTTTTCCTCAAAAAACGTACGCAGCCTGGGCTGGGGTTTTTTTGTGTATTTTAAAATTTAAATGAAAACTAATCTATCTAGAATTGACAGTGTGATCTTTTAGCTTAACTCTTTGCGTTTCAAAAATATGACATCTCACCTGTTTGGTCTGGTTTTGCATGCAAATGCAAAATGGTTGCAGAAACGAAGCTGTTTCCATCCTTCCTTCTCCCAGGAAATGTACCCAACAAAACACATTCCTGTAACTTATTCCCTTCGTAGCACTGATGCTGGCACAATTCAGGGGTTCTGCTGCAAAAGAGCCATGCCCTGGATTATAGAGTAAAGTTGAAGTGGGAAAAAGAGCTTGGAGCATGAAAGAGAGAAAAATAAATGCTTTAATTGGTGAAGATTTTACTCTTTAAAGGAGTCCAAGCAGAGTTTTTGCCCAACTTAGAGAAGAGCAGATGTCTTTTTTAGCACAATTCGTTTTTCATGGAAGAAATGTTTCTAATTCTGTCTAGGAAATTTTATACACATATGCCCAAGAGTAGAATTATTTAATTATTACTTAATTGTTATAAGACTTACTAATGTTGCTAAAGTGACAGTCATACAACAGTTCCCAATGAAAATCAACAGATATAATCTTCCCTTTTGTCTAAATTCTCCTCAGTAAATACTTGAGTAGAACTAGTGCAGATAGTTCCTGACCAAGCACTGCAGTAGCCTTAGCTACTAAAGTATTCCAGACCTCCCAGTCTGCACTGGGCGTTAATTAGGTCACTCAAACACTGCATCCCATTTTGTTGCAACATTAGATTAGTATCATATTTATGCTTTTTTTTCCTCTCGCTGATGCCAGCAGGACTGCCTTGTAAATGAGAAACCATTGTGTTTCTCTGGGGGAGAATCCTGTACAAATAAAAAAGCAGCAGAGTAAATCATTTTATGGCATATGGTAGATTCTAAGCCTCAAATTACTGAGCTTTCCATAGCAGCAAGAGACACAAATGGAAACAAATTAATAAATTGCCATGTTTTCTTATTATGAATGTCTGAATTGAGAAGCTCACCTGAGCAGACGCTCTGGTTTGTAATTGTCTGGTATTTGCTTTTCCTTACTAGAAAGAAGGCAAAACAAGGCTCTTATCACCTATTTTTCATATGTTATGTGCTAGCAAACAGCTGTATGTTTAAGAACAGGGGAGTAATTATTCCATATTAGGATCCTAAAGGTAGTAAAGTTACACGGGAGGAAAGTAGGCTGGTGGTGTTCATTTATGGCACAGTCTTTGGGGGAGGTGTCTGTGACACAAAAGGCTGCTATGGTGAGAGAGCAGAGGAGGATGAGAAGATGCAGGTTTTGGTCCTTTTCTTCTATACCACCCCTGACTTCTCTGAAGATTTATCTCATACAGGGAATGCAATGGGTTGCTCACAGTTCACAGGTTGTAGCAACTCTTTACAAGATCATCTCAGTTTCTGTTTCTCATCCATCCATTCTTCTGAACTAATTTTTTACACTTCAACCTTTCCATCAGCACATTGACTTGTGGCTGATCCTTCTGGGATTTCTCTTGCTACCTGATGAAGATGATGCCTGATAGTATTTGGCTGTATATTAAATTCATGGCAGCAGAGCAGGGGGAAGACCTAGGTGTGGAATCACGGTTATGACACATATTGCAAATCAGATCTGAACCTGATCTGCAGCATATCACTGACTCTTCTTGGTGTTTATAAGAGGATGCTCAACAAAAGCAGAGTACTCTGTAGGTACATAGTGATTAGCTATGTCAGCAAGTGCTATAAACCCCTGTGTGAGTTTGTAACTACCCTGGTCAGTAGCCCGTGCAATTCTTACATTTCTTTTGCTCTAGCACCTTATTCCCTAATCCAGAAAGTGATAAAGAGTGAAATGAATAGCAACAGAAGGGGTCATTAATTTCTTATAATTGTCTCAAAAACAATGTATGAGCATTCCCCTACCATAGTTAGGATGGGAATGTTCCTGCTGATCACAAAAAGTGGGAAAACAGACACAGAAAGCTTGAATTCAGCAGTTGTTAGGGTTAAAACATTAATTAAAAAAAATAGTTTCTCTGACTCATTCTGAAGGGTATTTCCATATGATGTCATTCTAGTACAGTGCTTGCTGATTTTACAGTCTTGTGTATAGAAAAAGGAAATGAACAAACAGATCCTTCACTTTGGAATTCTTTGTCTTAGGGAATGCACAGTCAGGCCTGGCAAATGCAAGTAATCAATGCCTTGTGGTTTTTTTAGTCATTGAGATTAGTGTGAAAAGAAGATAAGAATGACAACCGTGCCACCTGAAAAGTGTGAAGTTAAGGGAATACACAAATAATGATAACTGAAAAGTGACATTAGCAACAAGTCACCATATTGAAGAGAGAATAGCAGATAATGTGATCTGCAGCATGAGTTTTCAGAAGTGTTCCCTCCTCACTGGAGGGTAGGAGCATTCAGAACAAAAATCATTCTTTAGTAAATTCCTGAAGTTGGGCTCCTGCTAAATAAGATAGTCCCAAGCAGAGGTATTTTGTAAATGAGGCTCTGCATAAAGGTGCATGCTATCTTGGTGCCCAGTGTGTTCTTGCACCTTGTTTTATTTCGTGTTGCACTTGTTGCACAGCCATCAGGGCTCAAATGATCTGTGTTCTCTTTGAAGTGTAGACCAGACTTATCTGATACGATTTTTTGGTTTTATGTAGTACCTCCTATGGAAGATTGTAAGGAACAAGAGCCTGTGATGGACAACAATATTTCTCTGGTGCCTTTTGAGAGACCTGCTGTTATAGAGAAGCTGACAAGCAACATGGGAAAGCGTAAAAGCTCCACCCCACAGAAGTTTGTGGGTAAGCTTGAAATACGCCTTTTATTGTTTTTAGTGTGTAGGTATGGGTTACATGTGATTGGTAATAGCAAAAAGAACGAGGAGAGAAGTAGTACTCTCACAACTTGGTTTTGATGGGGAGGGACAGCAATATAAAGATGGTTAAATCACAGCCAGAAATCCTGAAAAGGACTGAATTTATTTTACCAAGGCAGAGAATTCAAAAGTAAGGTAATCATGAAAGTAAGAATCATGAAAACTTTGAGCTTTTTACTGTGCCTTAAGGCTGTTTTGGTTTTTTTTAACTTGTCTCTGCCCTGTTGGAGACTCAGACTTATCATCCTCCCATGTCCCTGCCCCAGCCAATAAAAACTAAGACTCTCACATAATTATATGTCTCCATATGTGTTAAAAAAAACCCCAAGTATCTCAAGACTTGTAACTTCTATTAAATTTGTGAGAGTTGGCAACAACTGGTTTGATAATACTAGCATGAGGAAGTAAAATCACATTCACTCCTCCTTGAAGAAGTGCTTGCTCCAAGCACAGCATTCTGTACACAACGTTATTAATGCATGAATATAAAACTTCTGGTTTATAAGGCTTTTGATTACCAAATCTACAGTCTGAGGCCCACAATTCATGTTTTACTTCGTATCTTAATATCTTAAAATTTTTCAGCTTGTAACAGGAGGTAGGTGGTATGGGGAACTTTACTTGGTTTGAGATGTAGCTTAAAGCTTCTTTTTACTGCTGCTAAAGCAATGCTTAACTTCTTAGGAGGGGACCTGGGATAGAGAATTACTTGGTCTATATGCTGCTATTCTCCACAGGCATGTAGTCCACATTTTCCACCCTCACTCCCTAGAAGGACAGTTGTACAGATTTTAAGGGTGTTATATACTCATTCTGCCTACACTGAGGACACTTAAAGAGAGAGGATTAGAGACTGTAAGCAATTAACACAGCCATTTAGAAAAGTCATTGCCCCTCAGCTACATGCAGATTCAGATGGATTTGTTCAGTCACCACTGGAGGTGGTTTTAAGCTAAACCACATAGTTGTGAATAGCAGGGGGGCTACTCACATGCACAGCTCACCTGGGGGGCACTGACCCACTGACCGGGCTGCTCTCAGTCATCTGACCCTTCCCAAATACCAGTGCTAAGCCAAGGTTAGGTCAGAAACAAGCCACCCCACATAAGGAACACTAGGAGGCATCAGTATTTCTGATATTATTATGGCTTCTGAAAATAAAGCTTAATTATTAGACTGCTGTCTTATAGACCAGTCTGAAATAGATTTGTTTATAGCTGATAAGAACTGGACAATTTATACGCTGATTTAATTTACTGCTGTGACAACAATTGCTGTTGAAGAAGGTGGAAATGGGAGCCAGGCTCTCTACTGACAAGCCAAATACAGCTTTCTGAGATTTTAAACATGGCCCCATCCTAGCAGGTTTCCCTAGTGTTTTCTCAGCAAGTGCTGGGCTTTTTTGCAGGCTGTAATCAGCAGTGAAGTAGGTAACCATACTGACACTTAAACTGGGGTGTCCAGGCTTCAGATACATTACAGTCTCAAAAGGAAGAAGGGCAGTTCACACCTCTCACCCTTGTTTTTTTCACCTAGGCTGTCCACAGATGTGAGCAGAGTTGTGTTTGCACAATAAGTTATCTTTGCAGGGGTTAGAGATTTTACCTGAGAGGGATGGAGACCTTGCTCCCTTTTCTTAAACTCTGGCATAACCACGCCTGCTCTCAAAGGAGCCTAGTGTACTGCAGTTGGTATAAATGGAATCAAATTTTGGAAGCTGAGTAGGATGGTCTTTTTTTTTTTATTTTTTTTTTTTTTCAGACTAAGGGGGTTATTTCACTTGTCCACTCAAATGCAATTGACCATGTGTTGTTATTGTCTTCAAAGGCAAATTTACTGATTCAAAATCCTTGCCTGAGATAAGTTGTAGCAAATTATTATTCTTTTTAGTACTGTATACTACTTTATTGTTAGATGAACCTTTTTTTTATAGGTGCAAAAGATTGATTTGGTATTCCATTTTTCTGAGGCTAGACATTCAAGATTTCATGGGACCTGCAGCTTTTTGTCCAGATCCAGCTGTAGGGAAAAAGCATTCTCTTTCATATATACTGTTTCTTATTTTTTGCATTGTTTGAATTGAAAAACAGCAATCTCAGCTTTGCTATTTTTTTTTTTTTTCCCTTACATGTCCTCACTTTTCTTCCCATCTTCTCCCCAATGAAATATTGTTCAACTCTATCAGGAAGAACTTGTAACATTTTCTTGCTTGCAGGAAATTTTCCTGTGCATACTGCTGCAAGTGTGGCACCTGTCCAAAACAACTTAATGGCGTTTATGAGAAGGTCATGTAAGCACAAGCTAAAATCTTTGCATGCTACGTTTATCAATGCTTTACTGCTTTTCCTGATCAGCAGTCTCCAAGGGACCTTGGTTATGGACCACAGTCCCTGCTCTGGCTGAAGTTTTGGAAGGAAGCATACAGCAAATAGAGGGAATTTCTGTGTCAGAGACTTAGTTATTTGTGTCTGCTAGTGAGACACTGGTATTATCAAACCTGTTGAAACAGTGGAGGCAGAAAGTATAACTTGTGATACAAAGGAGTCTGAATACTTGGGTTTTTTCCCTTTCAATGAAGGGAAGAGCTGACACTAGTGAAATTAAAAGCAGCCATCACCAAGCTGATGACATGAAGCAGAGTAATGTATTTTCAGTTAGAATGTGGGGTTTGCTCTCACAGAGTGCCACCAGGGTTAAGAACTGGCAGGATACAAAAGGAGACATTTATGTGGCTTATGATAAGGCCATGGTTGTTAGAGTAAAAATTAAAAATGAGGAGGCATCTCATAGCAGATGAAGATAACTGGTTTCAAAGTTAGAGTCAGCTTCTAGTACATGGGGGTCAGGGTGAAATCTACCCAGTGGTAAATTCTATAATTGCTTTCCTCAAGAGTTCTTGCAGCTTTCCCCTAAGTGTCTGGCATTGCAGTTACTTGAGATAGTTGGCAAGATGTGACCACAGGTATCCCAAGGCAGCTGTGTCTGTGGGCTCTGATCTAACTTCAACTGCTTGTTTTGAGGGTTTTTTGAATGTCATATGATAAAATGACCAAAATGGACAATGTTTCTTCTTCTTGTTCACTAGTGTAGGGCAAGGATAAATGGAATTTGAGCATAATTTTGCATGAAAATTCAAAATTATTAACTTATAAGTTTATAGGTTTGACTAAAGAGAAATTAAAATCGAAGACCAAGTTGGACTGGTTTGACAATATTTCTTCTGAAATCTGTTTTAAACCCTCTTCTCCCCATGTTATAATTTTATTTTACTTTTTTATGTCATTGCCCATTTCTGAGGCTCTAATATCTTTGGAAGTGATTAATAATGAAAGAAATTAATAATTTTGGTCACTGGCAATTTACAGTTTTCTCTCCTCTGGTGTCTATATTGGGGTAAAAGTGGAAGCTACAAGTAATCAAAAGAAGATTTGTATCATTCATCAAAGTAGTCCTTAAAGGATGGGTATTATTTCCTGATCTGCATAGCCTAAGAAAGGTTCAGAGTGTTTGGCTGGATCAGAGTCTCACCAGATTCAGTTCTTTATTCAAATGCAGGAGTGATACATGTGGCCAGAGCAGATGACAGCAACAAAGGGACTTCTCCATTTTCATTCATTTCTTCCCACTGTGCCAAAACCACCTTGCAGCTCTCCAGCCTCACTTTGGCCCTGCCTGGCAAGGAGATGCTCAATTTCAAGTGAGGCTGGAGCCACATTAAGGAGTTTTCTGTCCTCTCAGTGGTAGAACAGCTGTCACAGACACCCTTAGTGCCAGCCTATAGAGGAAACACTGAAAAGAGAATATCTGATAGCAACAATCATCATTAGGTCAGGTAAGACTGCAAAGGCCATCACTGTAGCCCTATTTGCTTCTTACCTTCTGAATGGTAAGGTAATGTGAAATGTGTAACAAAGAAACATGTTTCTACATTATACTTTCTTTTGGAAAACTATCAGCATAACAGCTGGCTGTAAGGAAATGTAGGGAGGTGCAATGAACATGGTGTCCAAGCAGAAGCATGTGAACAATATTGCTGAGGAGAGAAGGAATATTAATGTGCTTCACGTTAGACTTGCTTTTAATTACCTAACTAATCGGGGCTAGGTTCCCAACCAAAAGTGATGCTTCATCTCCAAGGATAATCCAATTGTTCTGTGGATAATGTAAAATTATTTTTCTCTTTATGCATCACTTTAAGATTAGCCACACTAAGTGGAATGAATTACTACAGTAAAAAAGAAAATGCTGAGTGATAGCTATGTTGAAATGTACTAATGCTGTTTGGAAGAGAACTGGGGTTACAGTTCTGTTTCTTTCTTATGGTAGTTTATACATTTTGTTCCAAGCAGTTTTGGCAAAAGGTAAAGTTCTTTAATTCTTGGATAGACAAACCAGTTGTATGTAGAGACTTTTTGAATTTATTAGCTTACACTACTGAAGAAAAGTCTGGGTTTCACCGTACCAAGCCAGTGAAAAGTAACAAAGCAATGAAAATCAACCAGAATTCTTTACCAGACTCTGTAAAATCACCTTTAAAAGTTACCTGTGAACGACTAAACAGTATTTGTGTGTGAGAATACATATGAAAGTGAATGTCTTGTCTATTAGACATACAGTTATACATATAACCTTTTCTGATTTAAAAGAAGAGTTGTTATATGAACTTGCCTTGTACTGCCACTCTAAAACCATCACTGGAAAATGCTGAGCTGAGCTCTGATGTAAGTAGTGGTAAATTTGTTAACTTCAAAGGAGAGCTGTGATACACAGTATGCTTTGTGACCAGCATAATTTACCAGTGTGTGGCACTGGTTTTACATGTCCATAATCCACTTATGTTCATCATTCCTGTGTATCTCACTGCCCCCATCCCTGTAGTTGGTGATATAAAGGAAAAGTTGTCACACTCCAAACCCATACTGGTGGGGTTCCTCAGGTCCTTGCAAGAGCATCAGAGCAATGGGCCTGGGTGGCAACCGAAAGTAGAGAAGGATTGACTTACTAGCAATACTGGGATTGATAGATTAATTTTTAAAATATTAAAGTAATTATATAAATGTTTTAAAATTTGTGCAAACTAAATACTGCTTGACATTAATAACTCAACTGAGCATGAGCAATGGAGGGATGAGGCTTTTGGCCCGAATTCTGGGTAAACTTCAGCTGAATTCTTGTGATTGAAACAAACCTTTACTCTACCACCTGAAATAACATGGAAACTGCATGTAGACAATGAGATTTTAAAAGGTTACAAGGATGTGAACCTGGATTCACATAGTGATGAATGAGCTAGTTTCATCAGCATTACGTATTTATTTACCCAGTGTCAATGAAAGTTGCTTTTGCCTTTTACCAAATCAAACTAAGCTATACACATGGTTTCTCTATTTTTGTTTTTTTCTTGTCTAAAGAGACATAGGGGGGGGTGTCTTAGACCAAAATCATTGAGATAGGTTGGGGCTTTTTTGTGAACTACAAAGATACCGTATCCCAAAGGCGAGGTGGCAGGTCAGCCCCTTGTGCTCCTGCTACTCACTGCAGTCTGTGGCTGTATGCAGTCATTTTATATTTTTTCTGTAGCTGAAGAATATTGTGGCTCTAAAGGTGCCACCACAGCAGCCCCCTGTCCCTGCTGCTTCAGTCTTTCACTATGTAGCCCTGTTGCAAGGTATGTATGAAGCACCTTGGAATGTGGGGGACATGTGGCACTGCATCCTTTAATTCTGAGTTTGTCCAGTGGTATAAATTGACAGAACTTCATTGACTGCAGGGGTTTGATCCCATTTTCTACCAGCTAAAGTGTTCCCTAACTTGAAGCACCGTCACAGTTAGGCTCCTCATTGGAAGGTTTGGAATTCATCTGGAGCTTTCTACAACCACATGCTTCACATGAAATCTAAAAAAAAAAAAAAAAGGTTGCTGTTTGTACCCATCTTAGGACATAAGCTTCATAGGAGGTTAGTAAACAAGTAGAAATAGGCTAACTTTGAACCCTGGGATGCATTTCACCCCCAAGCAGGGGGTTTCCATCCCTCCCCATGCCTTTTACAGTGAAACATTGCATTGAATTAATTGGTTTTTCTCATTCATTTGCTCTTGTCCCTTAGGTGAAAAGGTCATGAGATTTGGCTATCCAGATATTCCCTTTGATATGAACCTAACGTATGAGAAGGAGGCTGAGCTGATGCAGTCTCACATGATGGACCAAGCCATCAACAATGCAATCACCTACCTTGGAGCTGACCTGCACCCCCTGATGCAGCACACACCAAGCACAATTGCAGAGATGGCCCCAGTCATCAGCTCAGCTTATGCTCAGGTCTATCATCCTAACAGGATAGAAAGGCCCATTAGCAGGGAAACAGCTGACAGTCATGAGAACAACATGGATGGCCCAATCTCCCTCATCAGACCAAAGAGTCAAACCCAGGATAGAGAGGGCTCCCCCAGCAATAGCTGCCTGGATTCTACTGACTCAGAGAGCAGCCACGAAGACCGACAGTCCTACCAAGGAAACTCTGCCTTAAATCCCAAGAGGAAGCCAAGCCCAGCTTATATGAAGGAGGACGCCAAGGCTTTGGATGCCGCTAAAGCTTCTAAGGGCTCTTTAAAGGATATCTACAAGGTCATCAATGGGGAAGGGGAGCAAATTAGGGCATTCAAGTGCGAGCACTGTCGCGTCCTTTTCCTGGACCATGTCATGTACACCATCCACATGGGCTGCCATGGCTACCGGGACCCACTAGAGTGCAACATCTGTGGCTACCGAAGCCAGGACCGCTATGAGTTCTCGTCGCACATAGTCCGAGGGGAGCACACATTCCACTAGGCCTTCTCATCCAAAGGGGACTCGTATGAAGTAGAACTGCACATGAAGAAATACTGCACTTACAATCCCACTTTTCCTCAGACATTGAGACGCCTATTTTGTTGTTGTTGCTGTTGTTGTCGTTGCTGTTGTTAACCTTATTTTTTTGTGGACCCAGCCTCATTTGCTCTGCCCAGCATAAGAATGGAAAGAAGGAAGGGAAGGGGTAAAAGAGAGGTTTGTTGTTGCTGTCACTTTTTTTGGTGAGTAACCCACCTTGCTTCCTGTGGGAATTGAAAGTCAGTCCATTTCTGTCTCAATCAGCTGTACTTTGTGTCTGGTTCTGGGATATCGCTCAACCCTGCTAGGTGCTATAAAAGTCCTGATGAGATACCACTAATTTACATTTTTAGACAAATAAGTAGAAACATTTCAGAGGAGAGCCTTTTTCAAACCTGCAGATACAGTGGAGGGAGGTTGGCAGCTGGAGGAGAAGGGGGGAACTTTATTCTGCAAAATGAACAACTATTCTGAAGCAAAACTGTTCAGGGTTTTAGAAGCAAGAATCAAAGTTGATATTCCTTTCAAATTTACTTTCTAGGGTGAGCTGTTTTCCTGGGTTCAGTGTGTAGAATGTAAAAAAGAAAAAAAAATGTCTTTACACTGTACCACATTGAAGCAGTTTAGTTTCTTAAGTCTGAGGGCCTTCTGTGGTAAGTCTGAGGCTTTGTATCTTTATTTTCTTTAACTTACAAAGCACCTTTTTTAGAATTGTTGATTTGCTGTTACTCCATGCCTATGTATTGACTCACTGGCTTCTTAGAGACCCTTGGAAGCCTTACTTATTTAGTTGCACCCTATGTTTTAAGAAATAACATTTAAACTTGCTTCTAAGGACAGTAAGTGGCCTAGGAGTGGGTGAGAGTCTGCAGTTTACTCAAGAGGTTCTGCTGCTCTTCTGAAATTTTGTTTTAAAATTATGGATTTTAAAACAACAAAATACTAGTAGCAAAGTGTTCTTTAAGTATAATTATGTATCTATATATACCTATATAAATACTTTCTCCTTCTATTATCACAGTGTTAACCTCTTGGCAAGAGCCTAAACTAAGACTTTCATGTGGAAAAATGCTGGGAACCAGGTCCTTGGCTAGCATTAAATCTCTTGGCTCCATTGAATTTAATGGAACTGCCCCAACTGCTTCAGCTACATCATGATCTGAACCTTGGCCATTTTTTTTTTCTCTTGTTAACATCTTATTTCTCAACTTGCTGGACCAGGGACTTCCTTTTGCTTTTAGGTCATCATTTCTGCTTTAATTTAGTTGTGGAAGTGTTCGCAGATTTTCCTGGGTAGCTGTTGCTCTTGGAGAGCAGAGAAGACCTGCAAACAGATCACATATGACCTTCTGTACTTAAAAAAGGGATACATGAAGATGCAGGTGCTGTCCTTTGATTTTCATTGGCAGATTTCACTTTTATTCATAATAAATTTCGGTTTTGGGACACAAACTGCAGAGCAAATCCTTGAACTACAGACTGGACAAGAATAAAAAATAAACACCACCAGTCTGGTTTTCTTACTTTTTCTCCCAACAAAAAACAAAGCCAACAACCCCATAGCAAGTTGCAGGTTGCATCATTGAAAACTGGGTTTAAACTTAGGTGACAGATTGCTATTGAAACCCAACTGTTTGTACCAATCACAATTGAAATGTTGTTGTTTGGCAACAAGAGCACAGCTTGAGAATGGAAAAATCTGCATGGGTTTAACCCTCTCCGTGCACGCCAACTCCATGAGCTTGGTGAGACCTTTTCCAAACTATAAAGTTACTAAAGTATAAAAGAGAGAGCAAGATCAGGCCATAATGAGTTCCCATCTGCTCACTTCAATCTGTGTATCTGATACATACGCCAGTTTGCTGTTCGTTTTGAGGGTACTGGGGTTTTTTTTTTCTTCTTCTTCTCTTCCTAGACCTTGAGCATTTGAAAGTAGGAGCTGAGTGGTATTGATTGAAATCTTTTTTGGTGACATTCTTGGCAGCTAGAACCTGTGTTGAGAAAGGATACAGTAGATCATGGCCAGATTACCTGATGACTGCTTCCCAGCACTGAAATGCTATTAAGTAGAAGCTGGTAAAGTCTTACAGTAGCCTATTAATTATAATACAAAATGGAGAGAAATGTCATCTTGTGTAATGTGAAGCTATCAAGGCTGGGAATATACGGGCTTTGGGAAGACAGGTTTAAGGACCTATTCTCGACATTATTCTTAATGTCGTTGAGTTCCTCCCCCTCTTCTTTCTTCATCTTAACGCAGAGGAAACTCAGGCAAATGAACCACTGCCATCCTCCAGGTCATTCTCATGTTCTTATGCTTGGTGCAATCAAAGGAGTTTGTGCAGGAGGAAAATTCAGAAAAGGGGGATTGCTTTACAGCATGCCACCAGAAGCAATGCAAAACCAGAAGTGGTTGTGACTTTGAGGCAGGAAAGGTCTTTGATGAACAACATGGAAAGAGAAAGGTGCTGTGCCTGAGGGTCATTGAGCTTGCATGTGCCTAGAGAAAGGCAAGGGCCTGAACCAGAGAAAAGGGTTGCTGGCACTCCCTTGTCAGTCTCTGAGAGAACACACTCCTTTCTCCCCTCTGTGGTCAGTGGAAAGAGCATGGGTTATGATTTCTTGGAATAGCTTACACTGGGGAAAAAAGAATTTAAAAATATCTGCCTGTGTTTGGGAAAGCATCAGGAGACAGGAAAGGCAGGGAGTCTCTTGTGTAGCCACAAACAAGTTGCCTGCAGTTCATTAGTGTGCACTTTGATTCATTGATACCTCCAGTAGTGTATATTCTGTAGAGGTTTAAATCAGACAGCTCAGAGGTTTTGTAGCTGGCTTCAGTTAAGTCCTTGTTCCAATGGTACCATGCAAGCTCTGTGTCTGAGAACTGCCATGTCCTGGTATCACAGGCACAGAGAACTGGGGAGCCACTGAGAAGCCACACTGGTTTAGTTATCTTCCAAAAACTGCATTTTTATGGAGAGCAAGAAGCTGAAATATTGCTTTAGTTTTTACTACCAATGTCCTTTTCTGAATACTCACTGAAGTTCTTCATCCTAGAGCTAGGAAAAGCAGAAAGAATCAATTCTAGTTCAAATTTTGAACAAAGTTTTGGGACTACCTTTTACTTCAGCATTTGCTTTATATGGAAAATATTGGAGGATTTTATATAAAGCAGTTTGCCCTACACAGAAGTGTGCAAAACACAGATTTTTATATTTTTTTTTTTTTTTTTTTCCTTGCTTGCTCCCTACAGATTTCTAAGAAAAACTTTTGAGTTTTGTTGAGTTCATCAGTCATTCACAGTGTACTAGGAATTTCAGTAGATAATCCTTGGCCTGCAGATCCGTTTGTTCTAAGTATTTGGTGTTGGAAATAGAACCTGTCTGATTTTTATTGGACTCCCTTGAAATTCTTGGAATCAGGTTTCCAGTTAAAAATGTGCATTTGCAAATTTAGAATTGGCTTCCTGTGAGTGTTCCCCATTTTCATTATAAAAAAAAAAAGCCATTCACACACCTCTGCCAGTAAAACCTTTTGCTTCTTTTTTACATCAAAAAATTACAAGATTATGACTTAATTTAGAGCAGTAGAAGCCTATTAATTGAAATAGAAGTGTGACTGCATATTCTGCTCTTGGTATGATCCATATAGTTGAAGCAAAGGTCATTACCTATATATCTGCTGTATGGCCAATGAATTTTACAGCCACCTTTCTTTGCAGTCAGTTAGGAGTGCACATGAAAATATATAGCATTTTTCAGTAAAGCAAGCTCTTTACTCAGTAACTTATGGGTTTAAAACAATTCTATTCTCCTTAAAAAGTGCTTTTATCTATGATGTGGTGGGAATGTTGTCTAGGCATTAACCTCTATTAGTCTGTATTAGGGAGAAAGAATCTAAGTTTGTTAATTAGCTTGATTTTTTTTTTTTTTGATGGTGGTAGTTTCTACAGTGTGAGTACACAAAACAACTAGGTGGAACTAAGGAATATTTACTAAAAGGTGAAGAAATCTTCAATTTTAAGAGTTTCTAGATTTCTTTCCATTTAGAAGGGTACTCCTTAGTTAGGTTTATTGGGCAGAAGAGGAGGCTCAGAGGCTCAGAGTTAAACCAAACCCTTCAAAATTGGCCTTTAATAGGACATTATTGCTGCTGTCTTGCTGTCCTGAGGTGGCTTTTTCATATTTCAGAAATATCTCAATTGCAAAAAGCCAGACAACAGACTCTCTCTTTCCCTTCTACAGAAAGAAACTTTGGAGATAATTTAAGGAAAGGTGCTTATGTCAGTCAGGGAGCCACAGTAACACAGTTCCTTCATTAGAATATATCCATTTCCTTAACTCTTGCTGTGCATTATGATCATGTGAGGGAGAATGAGAAGGGAGGCTGATACCCAAGTCCCCTAAAGTCAGTGTGGGATTATAGGAAAAGTGTGGTGAAATGGGCTTTGGCACTAGAAATTTGCATCTTAGCTTGGCTGATTGTCATTTAAAAGTAAAAGTGGATGGTAGAAATGGTCTGCAGACAAGGGCAGCTGGAGATTGAGAAATATATTTATAAAACTATGGTATTGTAATATTAGATCTATGCTTTATTGTCTATGTGCCTTTTTCAAATGCATTTTGGAAGCTCATGATGTCATTTGTGATATCTTACCATACCCTTTCAGAATGCACAACAAAAACCAACCCAAAGTAAAGCAGCATAGTGAGGCCGGTTCCTCTGCCCTTCTGCACCCAGGATCTTGGTACTTTGCTGTGAGACCTCGTGGACTCAGCTGGCTTTTAGGTATGTGAAGGGCTGAAAATCACCCTAGTGAAGTGCATTGCAGCTATCTGACCAGAGCTGGTCTCCAAGCTGGTCCCAACCAACACGTTGTCCCCAGCATGGTGCCGAGACTGGGCTGCAAAAGCCCCTGGTGCCCACTGAGTGTCAGCGTCTCTTCCCCTTCACAGCTTTAAGTTAACCATGCCTGAAAATTAATTTTAATATGTTTTTAAGTTCCCCATTGAAGAATGGGTGCAGAATTTAAAGCATCCGTCATTTCCTTCAACCTCGAAAAAGAAATCAGGCAAGAACAAAAGTCCTTTGGAAATGGTCTGCCAGGCTGACTGCCACTCTGCTGCCACTCTAATAATTGATGCAGAGGTGACAGCAGCCCATCTGTGGAAGGTGTGATGGGGGTTTAGTAGCTGTTAAGGCTTTGGTGAAAAGCGTCGTTTCGGTACTTTCCTGGCAGGTTGGTGACCTAGTTTCTGATCTAGTTATTTACCCTGCATGGGTGCAGTCTCTGCCAGCATGGGTCCGGGGTGAAGCCTGTGGCAGGGGAGGGAGCCAGCCAGCCTGATTTTGGTCAAACCCTCAGCCCAGCAGCAGCCTGGTGCCAGCTCCTCAGCACCTCTCCTCTGGGATCAGGATCATGGCAGTCACTGAGGCCATGTGGGAGGAGAAATTTAGGTAGATCAGAGGCAGAACTTGCTTTGTAGTAAATGTATTCCTTTCTATCCTATTAAGAGTTGTCAGAACATATAGACCAAGGAGAATATCCCATTCTGGTTTAGCCTTCTACAGCCACGCTTTCTGTCTTTCCCCACCACCGAGGTTCTGAAGCAAACAGGAAGCAGTCAGGAGGAGGTAGTGTGCTGACATCTTGCCATGCTGCACACTTAGCAGGCCAATATAACAATAAATCTGGTATCTATTTCAATTGCCTAGCTTTTCATGTTGTGAGAGGGACTCGTATGAGGTGTAATCTATGGGAACAAAGGGAGTTGTTTGACCCAAAGCTTTGGGCTGATGCTTCCTTCCTGCAGCAGGTATCAATATATACAGCAGCACTGCAGCCCAGTACATTTGTACATGTGCAGGATGTATATATGTACATCCTGCCATTCCTTCAATTTGACCTGGAAGTGCACAGGAGCTTTGCAGTTAACCATGTGCTTACTAATTCCCATTTTTTATGAGATCAGGGACTTTTTTGCTTATTGGTGCAGCTTGGCAGCTCTGGTTAGGTCTCAGTGGTCAGCACTCCATGACGGGGCTGTGTGGTGCAGATGTGGTCACTTACCCATGTGGAGTAGCCTTAATCCCACACACATGAACCCTGATAACCTCTGGTCTGTGTTAGCAATTCTAGATGGAATCTGTATGCCCTCCTGCAAAGAGTAGTGGAGAACAGGACTCTATTATTGGCACATAGAGGCCACTTTGCAGTAAATGGGGCCATTTAGTTTTACCTCAAGTGACGTTGAATAAAAAAGGCTTCTTGAAGGGGTAGAGGTCACTGAATCCCCTACTATGCACTTACCTGGATTTGACATTGCTTACTGGAAGTAGATGCACATTCCTGAACACACTAACAAGGGAATGACTTCTTGGTTATTTTTGCAGTCGTTCAGATTCCGAAACTGTGATCAAATATTTGACAAATTGTCAAGTGTCCTCAGAGCTTGAACACGTTCACTTCCTCTGCCATGTAGCAGTCTTCTCTGGCTTTCAGTGGGTTTTTTTTTCTCTCCTCCCCCCTTTCCTTCTCTGAGCTTTAAGTCTGGGCTTGCTCTGATCTCCTGTAACTTTGGGCTGTCTAGGGGCTTGGGGGGGGTTGTTTTTTTATTTTCTTTGTTTTGTTTGGTTTTGTTCATTGGCTGTACAGTCTGTTTACATATTTTTGTACTCAAGTGTAGTTTTATATTAAAAACAGGAAAAAGAAAAAAAGATAGTTGATTTGAGTTAAAAAATAAGGTACGTACTCTTTGTAACACTTTCAAGATCTAGGGTACCTTCCAAGATGACTCCACAGTGATGTAATTATAATACTGTATATTTGCCTTCCTTTTTAGTTGGTTTTATTTTCTGGTTGTATTTTTTTTTTCCTAAAATGTATATCTTTTTATGAGAAACTGGAAACTTTTAATGCAAATGTTTAGAAAGATTTAAAATTGTAAAGTAAAAAAAGTCATATAACTTCTTTTTTTCTTGTTGGAAAAAATGCTTTAAGAAATGTTTTA
Source organism: Calypte anna (assembly GCF_003957555.1). Classification (NCBI taxonomy): domain Eukaryota; kingdom Metazoa; phylum Chordata; class Aves; order Apodiformes; family Trochilidae; genus Calypte; species Calypte anna. The sequence continues at coordinate 30,799,572 of NC_044253.1, forward strand.
CTACTGTTGTATTCCAGGGTGGGGGTTGCCAACCCCAAATTTGTTTTTTATGCTTCATTCTTGGATCCTGCTTTCTAAACATGCTCATTGGATGCTCACTGATTGTTTGCTTATATTAGGGTTTTTTTGAATTACCAACAAAACCACCTTTTGGGTTTTTTCTGTTCAAGTGCAATACTTTCCCTGATGTCTCATTGGTGTACAATGGTTTCTGTTTTCTTTCCTCAGTCTACACAAATCAGTGAAACAAAATGCTCTGCTTTAAATATCTTCAAAGATAAGATTGAATTATCTATGTGTAATTTAAGATTGTGACTGACAAAAGATGAGAAAATATAAGTTAAGGCTAAAATGCCATACCTTAACTCTTGCTTTTATTTGGCATTGTAGCACATCATGTATTAATTAAGGACATACCTGTTCCTGCCTCTTCTTCGTTTTCTTTAATAATTGCAGCTTTCTTTTTAAGAAAAGCACTTATATAGTGATGTTTATTAAAAATAAAAAAAAAAAAAAAAAAAAAAAAAAGCCAAAAACAAAAACAACACAAAAAATTATTTTGGTCTGATCCAAAACCCACACAGTGGTGATTCTTGTTGACTTTCATGATGGATTTTGGATTAGACCTAATCTCTTAACCAGTACAAAACTGCTGTTTACTCTAATGCGAGAGATTTGCCTGCGAAAGAATTACAGGACTCATGTCCTTTATCTACCTGAGAGACCACAAAAGCTTCTTTAGAGTTGTCCTTGTCTTATATAAGTTTGTATGGGACTTGTTTTACATATCATACATATTTATATATAGTGTATTTTTAATGCCTTTCTTTCCCCTCAGTAGACTGAAGCCGCTGTTCTGTAAATATGTATTGAGGTACGTAATAAAAAAAAAAAATAATCCCATCAAGATTTCTTTGAAAGGCAGTTACTGCGCATGCACAGTGGCCACTTTTGTCTTTTAAATTTGTATTTAAGATATTTCTTTTTCATAATAACTAAGTTGAGGAGACTATATCACATTCTGATTGATTGCCAAAATTATTTCCCCAACTCCCACGTCTGAGTTTGATAAGATTAATGAAGTTGATGGGTGACTGTCACAGTTGCCCATGGGTTCACACTTGGGCCAAATTCTGGTAACCTCACACAGGTTGTTCAGGTCCTCTCACCAGTGGGGACTGCACTGCAGCAGTGGGATCATAGCAAAGCACACACTGCTTTGTCAGCCTGGTTCAGGTTATGGGGCCTGACCCATCTGTCACAGCATCTACCCTGACTTGCATGGGCTTGCACTCTGCCCACTTCAGAGCTGTTTTCCTGAAGCAAGATGAGTGAATAATCTGGCAAATGACTACTTTTTCTCCCAGGTTATGATTTTTATTTTTTTTTTTTTTAAGTTCTGTGACAACCATTCTGAGTTCAAATTGAGGAATTGCTTAAAATTAAATAAATAAAATCAGAGAAATCAGCATTTATTGCAAAGCCCAGTAAAGACTGTGGGAATTGTCCCATTGCTTCATGTGGTCATTGGAACATGCTCTTCAAAAGGAGTTAAGAAAATACCACAATGACTGTGGTGCATGTGAGCAACCCTCATGTAAACCTGCATCCCCTTGCTCAAAGTTTTGCCGCTAGAAACTGAACTATGGGACTTGTTATTTTTGTTTTTCTTCTTAGTATACATGCATACATATGGTTCCACATCTGTATGTGTGTACTCTGTACATGTGTGAGTGTTGTACAGCCATGTGAGAGTGCGAGTCTGTATGTGTGTATCAATAAAAGAAGCTGCAGAAACTTTGTAATACTTTGTGAAAAGGATTATATTATAAAGGTTTGTACTGTCTTGAGTGCACAGCTACTGGAATAAATGTAGGAAATCTCAGGAACAAGCATATAATTTGTCCAAGAATTATTTCTTCTCAGAAATGTAAGTGCAGTTTTTAATTCTGTATATTATTTAATATTTTACCAATAAAAATAAACTTCTGACACGAAAGGGTTTTCCATTCAAGCTTTCTGGAAACGTTGATGTGTGCACACTTTTCTTTATTGCAGCAGGAAACACACGTGGCAATTTGGCACCTCAAAGGAATTGCATTTCTACCTGACAACAAATCCTATTAATTAAGCAGAGAGACTGAATGCTTTATGAGTTGGGATTATAGGTATGAGTTATAAGACTGGTGAATTGGGCACAGATCCTCTTTTAATATTCATTGAATCTAATGACAGTCTTTTCATCAGCTTCAGTATAAGCTAGAGAAGTATTACCCCTAAGTTCCTTACTATGTAAAATGGTGGCATCACTACTTACCACTTGGTCTACCATGTTTTTGAAATAAGTCAGTGTCCCAAGGTCCAACATTTTCTGGAACACTCAGACCTTGTAAACAGTTTCTCTGAACCATTCCCTCAGCATGGGTTTTATGGCTGAGTTCCTCTCTGTTGTATCCAGAGGTGATCTTCCCAGTAGGGATTTATTGGGTAGTTCACATCACCTAACTTTCTTCAGTAGCACACCTATCAGTCTGGTAGTGTTGACAGTACAAACTCTTCAGACTAAAGGAAGATCTCATGATGCTTTATAAGTTGTTTGTTGTTTGTTTTAAGAATCTCTTGTAAATTCTTTGTTAAAGATTAACAAGATTAACCAGCCTCTCCCCATAATAAAAGTGTTCATCATTGACATGGGAATGGAAACTCCTTAGGATATCTTCTGAATAAACCTTAATCTTCCTTTAAGTCATGTTTGATGTATGTTTCTCAGAGGAATGCTTCTGTTTGATGAGCAGAATTTTCTGTTTTCTTTCACTCAGGATTGCCAGATGATTGATTTTTGCTTCCAAAGGGCCCAAGATTCAGCTTTTGGGGCAGTCCAGATATTTAGTGCATGGAGGAGAAATCACATTGTGCCATTGTAAGACAGAAATGACTGGCTTGACCAACTCAAGGTCCTGTCCAAGACCTTACTGGTGATGGTGATGCTGTTTTCATTGACTTACATAAGGATCTGTGAAATAAGAAGAGAGCTCATAGGCAGAAACTAAGTGATGGATAACCATTAAGGCTACTCAATCATTTGCAGGAATGACATTTTGTGACTGGCCTCTTGTTTCTAAGGATAGAGTCTTAGAAATCTCCTGGCTATGGTTCAGGGCCAACATGTTATTTGTACTGGTTAAGTGTCTAGGTGACACTTTCACTTTTTCTGTGAAACTCTTGGTCTGAAAATAGCATTTTCCTGTTTTATAGCAACAGAGGCTTAAAAATTATTCCAGTGACCAGTGCCTACATATGTTGTTACCATTGTGTCTTCATTTCATCCATGGGAGACAACTGGTTTCAAAATATATCATTGTTTTCTCTATAAGTGGATTGAAGGATGTAATCACAGCAGGTCTTTTAAACTGCAGCATCACCCTTTAAGTCAATCACCTGGATCAATTTAGTAGCCAGGTAAGTGACCTGCCTGTCCAGCACCTTGGCTTTAAGCTGAAATTCCCCTTGCCACCAGGAGTGGCAGCACAAGTGAATTTTAAGTGCCTTCTGCATCTTTACCAAAACCACTATAATTTTACCAGTTAATATAAGTGTTGGTTCCTAGCATTTGCTTCTGATATTTCAATTTTTATGCAATACTTTCAAAAAATTACTAAAACTTCACCTGAGGGTGATTTGGGGTTTTTAAAATTGAGTGATTCAAAGTATGTTTTTCTCTGTGCTTGGATGTCACATCCCAGCTCTCCAATGAATCATTTCCCACCCTGACACTGCAGAGGAAATAACAGAACCATGTTAAGGGGAGGCAAAGGTAGGCCCTCAAAATCCCATTCTGAAATGCACAGTCATTGGGAGACTAAAAATAAATTTTGCTTGGATTGCAGTTTGAATGTGCTTGGGTCTGTGCTTTGAAGTGCTTTTGGTGTTTGTTTTGGGGTGGTTTTTTTGTTTGTTTGTTTTTTCTTCCTTTCTAGTCAATCCTAATGTAGTTAGTTTATTGACCTACTACCATTCAGTGCTTATTTTTGTCTGGGTGCATTGTATAAGCATGTCATAATTTTGAGCATGCAATTACCAGTGTGTTGGTTTTTTGTTTTTTATTCACAGCAGAGTACCTTAGGAGCCACAATGACTTCTGTATTCAATGAAATATGAGTTGAAAGGATTACTGTGTAAGTACTTGGGTCGCTTAAATTTGAGGCTGAGAATGAAAGCTCTTTTCAAAAGAATATACTTGTGAAATAAGCTCTGTGTGTCCTATTAATTCCTGTTGCAGAGATTAGGGATGGAGTCCCAGAATACGACATTTCCCAGGGATTTCTGTCAGTGGAGAAACTGAGCCCTTTTAATGAGACTATATAAATGCTCAATATTATCTCATTATTTTTCATTAATCCTCACACACCAGCCCACCTCCACACGCTGTAATTCCATGTTACCACCCATCTTCACATTAAAATAGGAACAGATTATTCAAGACTCCCACACAAATCGTGAACCTCTATCCCTTCTGACCTGTCACTGGCTGTCTCTGGGATGGAGGAACCTCTCCCCTAGGCAAGAAGTCTTTAACCCTAGCAACCCAGCCCTTCAGAGCTGATGTCTATTTTTATTCCTGGAAAACACTCCTCGGGCATCCAGCATCTGTGCCTGGATGAAACTACACTCTCAAAACTGATTTCAAACAGAAAATTGCTTTTCAATGAACCCATTCTCTATGGAAAGTGTCTGCTTTTCATGGATTTGGGGATTTATTTTTTATTTCTCAATAAGAAAGCCTGAAACTCTAAACCCTCCAAAGGTTTCTAGGTTATTTTGTTTGGTTTCAAGAGGAAATACTTCCCCTGCCCTCAACTCCTGTTTTTGTATCAGTTCAAATAATGTCAAGACAGCATTTGCTGCTCTTTCCCACTATATTTGTTACTTTTCCTGTTTGAGGCTGCCTATGTGTAGTTTATAGGGTGTGGTGAGGAATGTAAATTATTATTTTTATGTAGGTGTGGTAACTATTCAGTTGTAAATCCTATTTTCAATCCTTCTGACTATTTTATTTGTGATCTGTAATATTGCTCTGTCTTCAGGGCAGAGAATGCTGCAATCTATCAGGAGCAGAGACTTTTTATTCCTGGCTAAAACAAAGCATTCAAAGCACTCACAGAAATCTCCGAGATGGAAAAAAGAGACCTTGCTCGAAGCCTTTTTTTTTTTTTTTTCCCTCTCTTTGAAATGAGTTAGAGGAATTTGTTTCTGAAGTTGATTTGTTTTTATCAGTCAGCTGCAAAATCTGACTGGCCTCCCTTTTGAAATTCATCTCCCATAGTAGCCTGCCACTGGCTGTCTCTTGATAACTGACTTTAAAAAAAAAAATAAGTGTAAAGGTTTGCTTGTGAATGTGATTCATAATGAGGAAGAAACAGGACTAATCTACAAGAGAGAGCTCTGTGGGTTACTGTTGGATTCAAGTAAAGTTGTCAAACTGCTCTCAGTTCCACGCAAGGCACAGCAGATGTGCCTGGAACACAGCTGTATTTTCACACAAGCTGTGAAGAGGCATTTTGGGAGCCTGCTGTCGTGGTACCACAGATGGGCTGGCTCTCCAAAACCCTAAGGCACAAGGGGGGAACTTTTCTTATAGGGCCAGATTCTCAGCTGCTGCAAATCTATATGGACTGAGCAGCCTTACTGGAGCTAAGCTGATTTATCCTCTTTCTCTGTGAGATGTGAGTGCTCCTCTGAGCTGCTGTGTGTGCTCTCATCATGCATATCCTCTCCCATGTACCTGTTCTGCTGATTGCTGTTGTTAAAGAATCATTAAGGTTGGAAAAGATCTTTAAGATCATCAAGTCCAACCCAGCAGCACCATGCCAACTAAACATTATAAGCACCACAAGGAGTGATTTTGAGGCAGGATCTGCTTGTGTTACTGCAACTCATCCTCTGGTTGTCAGTTCAGTCTCTATCTCATTTATGGGTAAATCCAGACATCTAGAAGTATCAGTCATCACAGATTTTTTATTATTTTGTTTTTTGGGTTTTTTTCAGGATGGATAGCTTGAGGTGCGTAGAGTCCTTGTGCCTGAGGTTGTGGCTAATACCAGTCATTGATCCCCACGAGAGCAGAAGTCACATGCTGCAGACTTACAACTGATGGCCACGCTTGACCATTTGGGCCACTGTACTATGAAAAGTGAGGATTACAGTTGTCCTTGTGTACCTCTGTGTTTTGCTACCTATCAAAGAAATGTTTGGATGGCTGACCCAAAACCAACCCAGGTCCTACCAGCTTGAAAAGTTTTTCTTTTTACTGAAGTGGCAGAAATATGTAGTGTTTGGATGATGGGTCTGTTTCCCCAGCAGTGAATGCAGGTTTGGATGCCTGCAGCACATCCTGAGTGTTATGCTGCTGCTATGTGGCCATGATAATGCATTTAAAATGCTTTCTCTTGGGAATTCTTTTTAAACATTAATTTCTTGAGTCAAATGTTCTCCGTATTTGCTTTCAACTTTTCCCTCTGCTTTTTTCCAGTAAGAAAACAGAAGTTGTCAGTAGATGTTAGAATACAGCAAGGATTAAATCAGTCCAGGTTGATACTGATTATTTGCATTATGCTGGTTCTTAGAAGCTTCAGAGCTAGGTGGTGTTCTAGCACAGAGCAAAAATAGGTCCTAACTAGCACTTTTATAATCTAATTATTTAAAAAAATAACCAATCTGCTTCTCATTTCCAGAAGTCCAAAGATATTTTTGTCTGACTCCTTTATTTGTCAAAGCATGGATACCAGTCTTGGAGACAGTATTCCAGTATTCTTTCTACTTCTTCTGGAGGCTATTCCCTGTATACTTATATATCAATATATACAGAGATATCCCTGTACGTTTATATTCATATTTCTATATATACTTGTGCTCCTGTGAAAGGCTTTCCAGTATTTGTGGGGCAGCAAGCTGTGCTTTCAGTTGTGCATTGCACATTTTACCCTTTGTGTAGCTGATCTCTAAGCTTTGGCTGTATCACTGGTTTACAGAATGCAATCCCCTTCCTTATGAATGTGACGAGCATCCATCTCTCTTCATTGGATGTCTGATCTGAAGCTGATAAGTACTAAACCACATGTTGGTCAAATGAGTGCAACTACCCAAGAGATCTGGGTGGCTTTGAAGAAGTGGCATCCTAATCTTTATTGTGGTCTGACACATCTGTGAACATTGTTAACTGTTTCTCTGGGGTTTTTGTTAGATCTTTTGATGAGATATTAAATGATCTGGGTCAAAACCAGATCTACATAGGACTGTTAGAAACACTGCAGCTGGATGATGCCCTATTCATAGCTCCTACTGGAAATGCTCTGGCCCTCTGGGATGTGATCCATTTAATATCTAAGCATTGATTATTTTTGAAATTATTATTATCTCCAGAGAGGGGGAAAGCAGTACCAGTATCAATGGCATACCATTTCTGTGCTGGTTCTCTCTGCTGGAAAGGAAGTTCTTGTGATTCAGGTGGTGTGATGCACCCTGCCCAAGAGCCTTCAGCTGCTCTTAGGAGACCACTTAATGCAACAGATGAAAAGTGAAGGACTTTGGTAAAGGTTTGTTATAAAAGAGAACTCAAGCTCTTACAGAAGGAAGGCTTCATAGATAACATAGATAATCCAGTTTGTTCAGCTACATGTGAAATAATTGACTTTTTAGTGACTTTCTATTTCTCCTTGTTCTACCTGATTCAGATGACCATGATGCTGCCAACGTACTTCATTTCATCATGTGTGTTGCTGCATTGCTGAAACTTTTTTGAGACCCAGACTGTTAACAGGGAAACCTTTGCTGTTATTTCAGGCTGATTTGTGCAATTCTAAGCTAGGCCAAAGAAACCGTGGATGAACTCTGCAATTTTATCTTTAGCCACTTGCCCCATTCTGCTACCAAGATACCACTCAGCCAGCATCCCTAATTGAAGTATCTTTTTAGGAGAAAATGGCTGAGGAAGGAGCCAAAAGGGGATTTTCCATTCTCCTGCTACAGGGCTCTCAGTATATCTTCTGATTTGTCATTCTCAGTGCCTTTGCACCACTTGGCTAATCCTGCTCTGCACAAAGAGAGTTTAGTGCCAAGCACTCTGTATCTGTCTCAGGAGGTATTTAGGCAGGGGTATTCCACAGCTATTTTGCACTATTTCTCCTTGCAGAGAAGCTCTGGTGCTTATCTCAGTGGAACAAAAATCAGGCCTGTTCTTCTAGATAAAATGTTTTCCCCTCTAACTGCCTGATGCCTTATCTCTGGTCTTGCAGCATCACCCCTAACCCTTCTCCTGACCCACTTAACTTTCTGCTTTTAGCAGAGCTTGGCTGGGGGGTAGAGAGATTTGATTTGTGAATAATATTTGCTTTCTTTTAATGTGAAAAACTCTTCAAGTGCTCCATGCTCATATAGTTAGGAGAGAAATGTCTATTCCTGTTCAGATGATAAATTATCAATGGGCAAAGCTTTAGGAATGTATTTTTCATACATTTGGTTCATATAAATGACTGGATTTTAACCATTTTTAAGATTCTCCTGACAGAAAAAAGAACTTTAGTGGTATCATTTGACACTTGTAATCTTGGGGGTTTTTGCCTGCTTAAAACAAACAACCCCTAAACAAAACAAAAAACAACAACAAAGGAAACCCCCAGCTGTTACCTCTTTTTCATATCCAAAGTGATTTATGTGAAATCAATATTTCACCAAGCATAGCAATCTGTTAACCTTCTGAGGCTCAAAAAAATAAATAAAGACTAAATATAGGTAGTCAAAGCAGTGAATATGTCTCTTAATTTAATTTTCAGCCCACCAGCAGGTACAGCCAACACAGACTTGTTTGTTAATTTATTTTGGAATTAAACTGGTAGTTTCAGCCACTTCCTATTGAGTGATAATCTATCAAAATGTCTGAATCAGCTGGAGCTGGCTAGTGTTAATTCAGGTAGATTCTTGGAGGGACGTTGTGTGTAGTCCAGCAGAATCCAGCCTGATTTCTTTTTTTGGTTGGTTGGTTGGTTTTGTTGTTGTTTGATTATTTGCTGGGGTATTTTTTGTGAATTTCTCTGGTCTACACAGTATGGTAAAGACTGCTCAGAAAATGCTCTTCTGCCTGAATCAATGTCCAAACAAATCCAGAGGTGTGATAATGATCCTGTCCACATGTTGACACTGGATGCTCTGGCAAGACAAGGCAGGATAAGATTTCTAGTAGTTGTGTGTAAGGTTATTAAATGTTGGGACTCTGGATCCTTTTGCTGGAAAGGAGACCATGGACACTGGTGGAGCTGAAGATGTAGCTGTGGAACGGGACAAACACAAGGGTTTTACTCTTCTTTCCAAAACCAGTTTAAGGGAGGTTTGCCAAAGTGCAGGCGACTCTTGGTTGGCTTTATAGTTTCATCTCTGGGCAGAGGAGAGGGAGGATGTAATCACATGTACATCCAACCTGATAGCAGAAAAGCAAGCAAATCAGTTAATGAACATCTTCATGAACATGAATATAAACAACCTTTTGCATTCTTGCACTTACCCTTCATTGTTTCCATTAATCATATGGAGTGTCACCATTACACCCACTTCTTCCCAAGGACAATGTCACCCACCACGTTAACTCTGATTTTATTAATTTTTTTTTTCCCCCATACATTCATCCATAGGTGAAGAGGAAGAATGACACCTGCTTTACTTAGCCAGTGTGGAGCTATGATTTCACTATGCTGTCATTGATTTGCAGCCATGTGTCAGATCTTTTGCTTGTCACCTCCCAAGCTCTTACTATTGCCTGTCACTTTGAAATTAATTCACTGCTAATCACTTACTCCACCCAGATGACAGTCATATTCTGATGCTTCATTTGAGGAAGATGGAGACAGGGAAAATCGAAACCTAACAATTGCTCTGTGAACCAGTATAATTAATGTATTCCATATCTGACATTTAATTTACACAGTATTGATAATGAAGCAAGCTCTTTGGTCAGAGCATTGTTCTGCCAGATATCACAGCAGTAATTTTGTCTACACAAAGGAGCAGAAAGAGGAAAGGAGTCAAACCTTCCTTTCTGAATTGATATGAGGTCTAGAACTCCCAGTGAATGACTGAGCCAATCTGCCATTAACACCTTGCAAATTGTAGTTGGATTAAAGAGCAGCCACCTTCTCCGTGCCATTGCCAAAATCCCTTTTGGTATCTGTGTTCTGAGTCAGGCTGGATTTTTCTGAATCACAGAATGGTTGTGGTTGGTGGAAACCTTGAAAGATCATCTAGTCCAAATCCTTCCTCAAACAGGGTCACCTTGAACAGGCTCCCAGGGCTGTGCCCAACTGGGTGTTGAATCTCTCCAAATATGGAGTCTCCACAACTTCCTCTGGGCAACCTGTGCTAATGTTTGATCACTCTCCCAGTAAAAATGTGTTTTTCTTGTGCAAAGATCATGTTGACATTGAGAAACAGGATGCAGATGGCTGTGTAGAGCAAGGTGAAGTGTTGCAGGGTCAAGGTGTTCCAGGGATAAGGTCAGGGCTGAGCATCTTTTTTGGTTGGTGCTAGTTGCAGGGCTCTGCTCCTTGCTTACAGCACGTGCAGCGATGGAGAACACCCCTGATCTACTGACCCTGAAGCCTCAAATCATAGCTGGGAACATTCTGAAACAGATTTTTTGTCACCCCAGAGGAAACACCATAAGGGAATAACAGACCCTTGTAGCTCTAAAGCAGCAATGGCAAGATAAAGGCACCCAACTCGTCCTTTGTACTTATCTAATAGTGGGACAAGTAATTTTAATCCTTTTGTTTCAGGGTGTGGAGGAACAGAGATGTATCTCTTTCTCAGCTCTTTGTAGTCTTTTCTTTCCCAATGTAATCTATGTGTATGCCTCTTTTTTTAATGTATGTATATCATACAGGCCTGGAGGTCTGGATGCACATACACAGAAGTAGGACAGAGTAAGTGGTGATTGTTACTATAGAATGTGAGGAAACATGACCATGAAAGTCCAAAGCAGGATTCCTACTGTGGTGTTTGGAGCGTCTTAGGTACCGCCCAGAAACACGGTGCTGAAGGCTTTGCTGGACGTTTTTAACACGTGACTTCAAGCCAAATGTGTAAAATTAAACTAAAGGTGCAGCACCTTTCTCTGCTCAAAGGATGCTTTATGTTTGTGGAAGAGTTCTAGAAAAATGTGGACAGTGGAAATATGTCCAGAGAAGGCAAAGTGTGGTTCAGGAAGGCTTCATCAAAGGACAAGTTGGGTTGATTTGGTGCTTATTATCAGGTAATTGGTAGCTGTCACTGCTGTCCTCATTAAAATAATGGACCAGGTATTAAACTTTGGAAGCCAGAAAATCACCCACTAGTAGAATGTGATCACACAAAAAGCTGCAGTATTAAAAAAAAAAAAATTGATTCACTTTATTTACTCCCGAATAAACGTCTGAATAGCTGAAGTATGAAATAATACTAATGGAATCAATAAACGTATCTCAATTTAGTATAGTGTAAAATCTATTTCAAAAGCAAACCAAAGGTAAGCTGTTGAAAAGCATTTTAATACAGTGATGCATGAAATACTGCTGTCATATATTCAGATTATCCTGGATAAAGGTATTATAACAGAATGAAAACAGGCAGCAGAAATATAAAGGCAAAGAACTGGCTAGTGCAGATTTCTTGGGTAATGTTAAAAAGAGTGGCTTAAGAAGTGGTAGTGCTCAAGCCTTAGCACCAGCTAATTTTTGTGTTGCTGCTGTTTGCCCTTCACTCCTGCAGCGATAAGAGAGAGAGCTTAGTCTCCAGCAATGCTAAAAAATATTATTCTATTTAACTTTCAAAAAATTTACTAATAATTATGAAGTGTGTCTTGTTTTTCTTAAAAACTTAGTCATTTCTGACACACACACACTACCACTTCTGTTCTGAAAAAAGTGGTATCGTTTCCCAAATTGTAATGACTCCTGAATTCTTTGAAACCTGCTTGTGGAGCACATCAATCTGGTTTTTACAGTGTTTTCTCATGTGAATTGGTGTCACTGCACGTTTCTGCCTGATTTGCAACGTGTGCCACCCCAAAAAAGATGAAGCTAACATGTAAGCCAGCGAAAAGGTGGACTAAAGAAAAGGTCAAATAGATTATTAAGCATTAAAATTCTGAGAAATCCCTGTTGTGCAGGAGATTGTAACAAGAAGAGGAAACAGCATAGCATGAACGATCTCTTGTGATAAAGATCTGGTGAGCAGAGAAGGGCAGAGGAAGTGGAACGTGTGATGATTCCTCTTACAGGATGTGACCCTCCTACTCCTCATCAGGTGGGTGCTCAGGGCTTTGGCTGAGATATGCAGGAATTTGGTTAAACTCAGAAATAACTTTCCAGTTTGTCCCTTATTTCATCAAGCAAATCAAAACCTTTGTTTTTACGTTTACATAATGGCACTTTTTCAGGGGCTGAAGTTGTCTGATCTCAATAAAGATCTCCTGTCTGATGCCCTCTTCTTCTCTGGCTTCCAGTGCACTTCAGACCTGACCTGGAAGGATTCAATGCCAAATCTCTCCAGAATCACCATCTCTGTACCAAGCTTCATCTCTGACTTGACACCTGTTTTCTGACACCTGGAACTACAAGCACTGTCTCCTGTTGGCACCAAACAGGTTGATACCCAATAGCCAGGGCTACAAAGTGGGTCTACAAAGACTCCATTTAAGCTCTTCTTAAAGACTCCTCTACCATGGAGGCTTAGTTTTATGCCACACAATGATCACCCTTTGCTTTTACCCCCAGGCAAACCTGACAAGCAAAGTGCAGGTGATAGAGGTCCACCTACGTCCATATGTACTGTAGCTGTAGTTCATTCAGTAATACTCAGATGATGAGACAGTCTGACCTCTGAGGGTACCATCCTCCTCAGATACCCTGCTGGACCTGGGCTTGGTTCTACAGGTGAGTGGATACCTGAATTTCCTCCTCCCATGAAGCCACTGACCAGATGACAAGCAGGATGGTCCTTCTCATGCCAGCGGGTGTTGAGTTTGCTAGTGAGGTTTTGCAGCCCTGGTGAGCTGCAAAGCAGCAGTAAGGGCAGGGGTGTTGGTGGTTTGGTTGTTTAGCCACGATGTTGACACAAAAACACAAGAAAGCAAATTGAGGAGAGGAGGGAAACAGCCAAATTTCACAAAGTTCACCAAACAGCCAGGTTTGATTAATATGTTAGTCTCAGGGTGGACTGGGTGGGGTTTGCTAATTCACCCATGTGTGCACTCTCACTGGGGGTGGGAAGAGGCAATGGCCTGGTGATGTGTCACTGGAGAAAGCAAGGACGGAGGGGAAAAACCCTCTCTGTCCCAAGAGACTGGAAGAATCATCTCATCTATTGCATTTGGAAAGTGGTGGTCTAAATATAGAGGTGCCAGGAACCCATGTTGGTTTAGGGAAGTTTTTGATATAAATAAGGTCATTCTAAACTTGATTTAAAAAAAAAAAAAAAAAAAAAAAAAAGCAAATTGTGTCCCCTGCTTTCCCTCCCCACCTGAGTTTTTATCTAGTTCCAATAGTAAGGAGCACAGATACGTAGAGCTGAAATGGACTGTAGGAGACCAAGCAGCCTAACACCACCACACAGAAACAAGAAGTTTAACTTTCATGGCAGATGAATTCAATGAGGATAATATATATTCAAGCCTTGGAGCAGTCTGTCTGCAGGGGAGATTTACAAGGCTCATCTTCACCCTGTACCTGCTCAGGCCACCTTTGCAGGTGATGACAGTAAATCCTGGCAGCATGTGGCTGATCTCCTTGTGCCCTGAAGTGACCTCTGGTCCCATGGTTTGGGTCACCCCATCACACCACTGCTGCAGGGCAAGAGAGGTGAAATCACAGAGGTTTGCATTAGGGATCCAGAAGGGTTGGGATGACAGAAACAAGTACGTTCAAGTGTCTTGATAATTATTCAGCACTCATCAAAATAACTAGAAAAATAGTTGTGCAGGTTGTATTAGTACAGTTTGGTGTTGGGTTGCATTTTTAGACATCTGGATTTTTAAAAAATGTTGATATAAGGGTGGTTTGTGTTTTGGTTTTTTAAATTTCTTTTTTCCCTTCCCATGAACCACAGAAAGAAGGAAAATCTGAACAAGAGCCTAACTCATGGCTGTTGTTTTGTCTCGTCTGTGCTTTTATTTCTCTGTTACTTGCATCCCAGTTTTTCCCCGTCTTTGGAGACACTTGCAAAGAAGCAAAAGGGAAAATGAAACTTTGGCTATACAATATTTTCCAGATATATCTATATTTTGCTGGGTGGAGATGAAAAACTCAAGTCCAGCTCTGACATGTTTCAGTTTCAGGCCTCCAGATAATATTCTTAGCCCCCCTGCAAACACTTTAGGGCACAAGCTGTCGTGCTGTGTGTAGATGGCAAAGAAACAATTCTTTTCTGATTGTACTACAGGAACCCCTGACATTACCTGTCGTGCTGTTGGTTTGAAGGTTTGTGTGATTTATCTTCTTAAAAAAAAAAACCCAAACCAATAATAATCTTTCCAAAACCAAAGAGCTTCCTTTAACCTCCTTCAGACAGCTTTCTGGTGAGGACTGGTTTTAGGTCAAGAACCTCCCTCCAGTTTCAGGTGGCAGCTTGTCGGGCAGGATTATTTTTTTAATTTCCCTCCCCCACGGATGAATGATTGGCCTAATTAAGAATTCTGAAATTCCTCTTCTTCTCTCTGGGCATGAGAAACACACCTGTAATTTCTCATGGAATATACTTTGTGGCAGAAAAAAAAAATTGCATTCCCTCCCACCCTGGTGGGTGAATCGTATCCTTGCATAAGGAGCAGCTCAGCTCAGCTGTTTATTGCTCCACCAGGCTTGGCGGAGGCTCTCTGTGTTTGTTTGTGTGCCCGTGGTTAATGCTTATTAAGCAGAGAGAGACTAATAGCAATGCCTGGAGCCAAGCAAAGTGGAAAGCTGTTGCCATACGGATTTCCCCAGCTCAATTTGGCAAGCGCGGGCGGCGCGGAACCTGCAGCACCCCGGCTGCTCCTCACACCGGTTGCGTCTGGGCAAGCTTGGGCCAAAGCCTGAGATGGCTTTATGAGTGACAGATCACTGCATGAAAGGCACTGGTGACCAAGTTGAGGGAGCAGAGAGCTGCTGCTGTCCCAAGAATGGTGATGGAGCCATCCCGGCGACTCCGCTCTGCCTGAGTTTCTTTTATTTTTTTTCCCCTTCTGCTGTCTGCTGCTCCTTGCAGGCATCCTCTGCTCTGTGTGCTTTGGGCTTTGCTGGCTGGTTTCTCCCCCCAGCTTTTTCTTTTTCTCTCAGGAGATTGTCTACGTGTGACAGCAAATGGGAAACAGGCATCTGTCTGTAGAGTGTGTTCCGTGAAATGCGTCAGAGGTGGTGGAGAGCTCAACTATGAGAAAATAGGCAGAAAGGTCAGAAGAAGATCAGGGTGCTGATAACTCTGCACTCTTCAGGCAGCAGAGACCAGCCAGGGCTGAAAACGTGGCACTGAGGGCAATATGGGTTTCCCCAAACTGCTTGCATCCTATGTGCTTGGGAAGAGCTTCAGTTAGGGATGAGGATGGGTAGCACTTTGGTTTTGTTCTGCAGTTTGATTCTCAGACATAATCAAACCTTAGGTACCCAGAACAGGTTTGTCCCCTGAAACACTGTACTCATGAAGCTGGCCTGTCCATTGAGCTGGCCCATATCTGTCAGTAAGCATGAGGACAGCTGTGATGAGAGGTGACAATGCCCAGAGGATGTGCCTTATCGAAGGCATTGGATCCCAGCTCTGACAGCAATGAAGTCACCTCGTCAGATGCAATGGGTGGATGAAACACAGAACAGAGTCTGCAAGCGATCTAATGTCTTAGGTGCTTATCAAGGAGCTGGACTCCAAACGGAGTCACTTGTTTCTAGAGTTAGCATTTTATTAATTGCTTCTTTTGGACTTTGCAAGATTTGAAGGTGTCTCATCTTGGGACAGGAATGATTGCAGGTGTGCTGCAAAGGCTGGGGCCTGACTTTAAGCAGGTGTTTGAAGGTAAAATGTAGTTTGATGGTACCTCCCATGGCTTTCTGATGGATGCTGGAGGGCTATGACCACAGAAGACACTGGGCAAGGGCTGACAGGAAGGCACCATGTTTGTGGAGAGAGGGCTTAAGGTGCTCTGTGTGCCTTTGGACCAAGGGAGAGCTTTCTCCAAGATTCTTTAGAAGCAGAAGAGCTGAAAGGGTCTTCATCAAGTGCTGGGTCTTGGGCTGGGCACAGAGTAATTGTATGTGGCAAGGAAGCTGGCAGTACCTGCTTCTGCTTGCCCTGGGACTTTTCCCATGACCCTATGGAAGAGGCCAAACTTTGGTCTGGACATGTGCAGCAAATCATGCCTGGGTAAATGTAAAAGTAAAAGTAAAAGCCAAGTAAAAAAAAAAAAAACAGCTTTAAAATGTTAACTAAAAGCTGATCAATCTTGGTGGGTGTGTTTGGGGATTCTGCCATATGTGGAGTAGCTATCTGGCTTTATCTCTTATAGGAGAAAACTCATCATATCTTTCTCTTGTAGAAAGGGAAAGGTCTCAAGTCTGTCAGGAAAGATTGCTGGGTGATCGAAGAATGCACAAGTGAAGTCTGAAGGGAATTGTCCTCAATGCTTATGGTTAGAGCAGGTGGTTAAAATGGAGAGTGTCAATACAAGAAAAAACTAGGTACTGCTAAAGGCATCCATAGGCTATTTCTATGGGATGTACAAAAATGTCTAAAAGACTTGGGCACTAAAGTCTCACTCATTTTGTCTGACAGCTTTGGGCTTCTCAGCCTTCTGCAAACATTAACATGGTCTACCTGGATGAGGAGTGCTTATGTTAAAGTTCTTATTGTGAATAACTTTGGGTCTCACTGTGTCATGATCCATATGGATCCATGGATCCATAGTAAAAGTTACCTTTTCTCCTGGATGAGTTTTAGTCTTGAGTGACAATTTCACTCTTTCACTGCATAAAAGATGCATCTGATCTTCAGACAGAGGTCAAAATTAGGTCTTGTGTTTGGGGAAAATACTCTTGCCAACGGTATGTTGAATGAAAGCTTTTGCTTTTTGGTTTTTGGAAGGAGTAGTTACCTTGCTCAAGTTCTTAATCTGAAAGACTGAAGTGTCCCACTGGGGACTGAATCTTGAGTGTGATTAAATCCCAGGTGTGTTAAGTTATGAGGAAGTGAGGTGAAAGATACCTCCATCCCCATCATTCCCTCACTGAAGGTGTCCTAGTCCTTTTGTTGAGCTGGGCTAGCTGCCCCTTGTGATGCTTAAAAGAATCTAGTCCTTAGACATGCAACTGCTCTTACCCCTTCACAGTCCAGGGAAAATCTCCATCCACTCCTGGCTCAGGTTTCTCCTCTGGAGCCCAACCTCTTGCTAAATCTCTAGGCTGCAAACCTTCAGCTCCTTCCTCAACAGAGTCCTCAGAGAGCCTTTGGACTCATGTACATCTAGAAGCACATCCATAAGGATTGATGTACCAAATGCAAAGTACAATAGCACTCATTTTGGAATGAGAGTTGATTTATTTTGACTTGACTTAATACATTTTCTTAATCTATCTTAAAAGCATCCAGAAAAGCTCTTCCAGTCAATTTTCAAGTGTCAACAAGCTGTTTTTCTTGGTCTCACAAACTCATCTTTGAAATGGGAATAACTTAGTCTCCCATATGGTGTTGAAAGCTACTTCATAGCGGAAATCTCCTGTATATTCATACCAAATTTTAGAGGAGCAGGTGGAAATTATCTGGCAATTAAAGTTGGTGCTATGGAGCTAGGACTTGGAATGACATAGTCAATCTATTCAAAGTTCACATCTCCCACTGTCAGCAGTTGGTTACAAGACTGTTCATCATGCTGTTCCCCAGGGGGAAAAAAGCCCTTGAAGAGATGGCAAAAGACTTCAGCTGATTTTATGATAACTGCATTTGAGTAGATGATTGTATCAATCTGAAAGAAAATGGTTAAAAAGAGTTCTTTAGCAGTTCTGGCTCTGACATCATTCTACAGACTTATTGGGGTATAGGCAAAGAAAAGTAGCATTCTGTGAATGCAGGAAGTGGCCTCCAATAAGTTTACAAAATTTCACAGAAAAAAAGACATAAAAAGGTCAAAACTCTCCTCAGCCATTCACATCTAATTTTATTTTGAGCAGTAGATTTTTCTACTCACTTAAAATACTCCGGTCTGAGTAACAATATAGGAGGGTTGCCATCATCCTGAAGGGGAAGTGTTCATCATCCTCTTGCAGCAGCTGCTAAAGTTGTATAGTCACCATTTTTCAGAATTTCAGTATTTTCATGACTGCTCATAGCTGACGTTAGATCAGCAATGTAACATTTTCCCTCACTGCAGAAATTGTGATGGGTTTGGCCCAATTTTTTGTTTTTTATCTTTTTTTCAGTTTATGCAGAACTAATTATTCTCAAAACTGAAAGGTGTTGCTCAAACTTTCCAAGATAATTTGACTGAAAGCCCTGTTGAACTATTTTAGCTTCAGAATGCATGATTTCAGAATGCATGTAGGGAGGAACAAGCATGTATAAGACACTGGCTTTGCTGGAAATTGGGTTACAATATAATTTCAAGTATTTTAAAAAATATACAACACTGCAGAGAGACCTCATCAATGGACAGGAAGATTTGCTATCTGTTGTCTTGTAGACACTGCTCCTGTTTAATTTTCTCTCTGGTGTTACAGTAAGAAGCATCGTGGTAAAGCTGTGAAGGCAGATGTGCAATCAGAATCCCAGAGAGCATCCTTGGCAGTGTGCAAGCTGTGGAGAGAGTTGGGGTCACTTGTGAGGATTTTGAGAATCAGCTGGTGGGCATCATTCTAAATGCATAAAACTGAATATTCATTACACTATGTGAGTAGTAAAAATGGGCATGAGGAACCCAGGTGAGAGCAGTTTTCTAGGGAGCATATGCTCAGGTGGGATCCTAGAGCTATATGAGGAGTGATGCTCAGGGAGCTGAGGGCTCTCTCCATCCTGCTGGAGATACTTAGGGAGCTCAACTCTTGGCTTGAGTGGTCTTGAGAGAAGTAAGGGTTTTGCTGGCTTGAAATTAAACAATGAAAATTAAAAGGGAGCATGATCAATCTTAGGTGGAAGTTGGTGCATTTTTAATACAGGATGGTTCTTTACGCAACTGCTGTGAGAGTTTGCTAACACCCCTGATTTATTATGGAAGCTGAAAGAAATAGCTTTGTGCAGCAGCATAAGCATGCATTTGACTTGGTTCCAGGCACAGCAATAGCTAAGGCACATCAAAGGTAGGAAGAAAATAGCTGCTAAGAGTCCCATCTAACTCAGATGATCTTGATTTTCTCCTTGCTCTGCCAAGCCCTGCTCCCTCGTTCCTTTCTGGTGGAGCCAAGGACAGAATTTCTCTTCAAGAGCAGCTTTTGTTCCTGTAAGCATCAGCCTTGTTTTCTCTGTAAGTTATGAAGAGCCTCGAAAAGAAACCTCTCTGCTTTCCTCTGCTTCACTGGCAAGAAATGCATGAAGGACATGCAGGATGGGAAGAAGTTTGACCTCTAAGATTCAGATTATGCCAGCAACATATCTAAGACATTATTCAGAAAGATATTTTTGAAGAAAAATGTTTCATCATTGGAAGTTACTTGAAGGAATATTGTCTCCTGCTCCTGACTACAGCAACTGGAAATACCAGACCAACTCTTTTTTCCCCTCCTTCCTGAAAAGGACAGTGAGAAGCCAGGTAAGCCTTCACCACCTCCTGCCAACGAAATATCTCTGCTGGGGAAATCAGTACCTGTGGACCAAGGCAAAGGCTAGAAGTTGTACACTATTAGACTATGGGTATTCTGGTGTGAAGTAAAGAAAAAATATGAAAAAAAAATATGAAAAAAAAAGAAAAAATATGGAAATAAAAATACAAAAAAATTTACCTGGGAAACTCCAGGCCTGTCAGCCTGACCTCAATGCCTGGCAGGGTTATGGAGCAGATCATCCTGGGGGCAATCACACAGCACCTGCAAGATGGGCAAGGGATCAGACCCAGCCAGCACAGGGTTAGGAAGGGCAGGTCCTGCCTGACCAACCTGATCTCCTTTTATGATCGAGTGACCCGCCTGGTGGATGAGGGGAGGGCTGTGGATGTTGTCTACCTGGACTTCAGCAAGGCCTTTGACACCATCTCCCACAGCATTCTCCTGAAAAAGCTGTCAGCCCACAGCTTGGACAGGAGCACTCTGTGCTGGGTTAGGAACTGGCTGGAGGGCCGGGCCCAGAGCGTGGTGCTGAACGGGGCTGCATCAAAATGGTGGCCGGTCACTAGTGGTGTCCCCCAGGGATCAGTGTTGGGCCCAGCTCTGTTCAGTATCTTCATTGATGATTTAGATGAGGGGATTGAGTCCATCATCAGCAAATTTGCAGATGACACTAAGCTGGGGGGGAGTGTGGATCAGCTGGCAGGCAGGAGGGCTCTGCAGAGGGACCTGGACAGACTGGAGAGTTGGGCTGATTCCAACAGGATGAGGTTCAACAAGGCCAAGTGCCGGGTCCTGCACTTTGGCCACAACAACCCCATGGGGAGCTCCAGGCTGGGCACAGAGTGGCTGAGAGCAGCCAGAGAGTGACCTGGGAGTCTGGATTGACAGGAAGCTGAACATGAGCCAGCAGTGTGCCCAGGTGGCCAAGAAGGCCAATGGCATCCTGGCCTGTATCAGGAACAGCGTGGCCAGCAGGTCCAAGGAAGTGATTCTGCCCCTGTACTCAGCCCTGGTGAGGCCACACCTCAAGTCCTGTGTCCAGTTCTGGGCCCCTCAGTTCAGGAAGGAGACTGAGGTGCTGGAGAAGGTCCAAAGGAGGGCAACCAGGCTGGTGAAGGGACTCGAGCACAGATCCTATGAGGAGAGGCTGAGGGAGCTGGGAGTGTTCAGCCTGGAGAAGAGGAGGCTCAGGGGAGACCTCATCACTCTCTACAACTCCCTGAAAGGAGGTTGGAGCCAGGGCGGGGTTGGGCTCTTTTCCCAGGCAACTCTCAGCAAGACAAGAGGGCACGGTCTCAAGTTGTGCTAGGTTAGGTTTAGGTTGGATATTAGAAAGAATTTCTTTACCGAGAGGGTGATCAGACATTGGAATGGGCTGCCCAGGGAAGTAGTGGATTCTCCATCCCTGGGGATATTTCAAAAGACACTGGATGTGGCACTCAGTGCCAGGGTCTGGTAACTGCAGCGGTAGTGGATCAAGGGTTGGACTCTGAGGTCCCTTCCAACCCAGCCAACTCTATGATTCTATGATCCTATTCTATGATTCTATGAATGTTTGAGGGTTCGTGATATGTATTTTTGCAGGTGTCTCCAATGGAGATAAGATTCATGCTGCGCAGTTGCAATGTTTTGTCTTGCATGCTCATGTAGCACTGTAACTGGAGTTTTGTGGTGCCTTTTCTCTTGTTTCCTCTTGCATTTACAGACAGGTAAAGGATGCTATGTATTTGTATGATCCAACTAAGCAAGGGGATGTATACAACAAGAATGAAAAATATTATGTTGTAGCCATAAAATATAAATATAACATAGACTTCAGGCTCTTGGACACTCTTGTAGTCCTATAACAAAGCTTTGAAACAGATGGATAAAAAATTGACTAAGAATAATTACCCTCACCCAAAGATTAAGTAAAATGTCCATTTTATGCCTTTTTTTTACCCATCAGGCCATTTAAACCTGCTAAGAAATTTGTTTTAACTATGAGTTTTCATATGTAATGTGAGCTGTTCACTTTTTTTTCCTTTTAATATGTAACATAACTAACTGAAGTTTAAGCAACATGATAGATTTGCAGCTGGTCAGACATGTACTTGATGGTTGCCCCCCTACATCCAAAACACCCCTGCTTTAACCTAAGACAGTGATGAATCTCTTTCAAACCATTCTGCCTCATCTTGTAGTTTCTGTATGTGTTTACTGTATGGATGGGGGGCAGATTTTTTCCCTTCTCAAGCAGAGAAGAAATCTTGTGTATCTCCAGCAAAATCTATCAGTCCCAAACTCCCTCCTCCTCCAAAAACCCCTCAGCTCCTCTAACCTGTCCCCCGACCTGCACACAGCACTGGTACTGCCCAGCCCCTTTCTCCTTTTTCCTTCACACCTTTCTGAGAGGCTTCAGCTTTTGGCATGATAGTCTTTTTTCCCCTCCCTTCCTTTGATGAACTTATCCTAATCCAACCCTAGAGCCTGGAGTGGCACCAAGATTGGCAGAGAGAAGGTGAGGCTGTGCCCCTGTGGCAAGGTGAGTCCAGACAGCACGGGGAGAATTTGGCTCTGGCAAATCTGAAGTCAAGTGGGTGGAGGGGAGGATGAGATGATAAATGAGTCACAAAAAAGCTGTTCTTGATGCCCAGCAAGTGTCATAGGGTTCCAGAGGATAACATGGGACATGCAAGACATCTCTCCTAAGGCTGGGAGCAGTTCCCTTGCTCAAGACCAGCCAGGGAAGGGGTGTAGTTGCCATCATTGTTTCATGACGTGTCAGAAAAAGGCCTATGGGAAGACATGGACTTCCTACCTATCTGTTCCAGCTTTTTTGCACATCTATGTCCTTAGAAACAACAAGGTGCAACATCCTCTTCTGAGCCAGCAGTAGCAGGTTCACAAGCTCAGGTCCTAAGTGGACCCTCTCAGGCACTTGTCGTCGATCTTGAAGAAACAAATTGGTGGTAGCTGAGAAGATGTTGTTTTTCCTGGGGTTAAAAGTTACGTTTTGTCAGCAGTGGCTTCAACTCCAAACTGAAGACAGGTTTCATCTGGGTGATATCTAACACTTAGTTTGCCACTTGCTAAATCTGAAATTAAGATGCCACTTTAGATCAAAACAAATCCCCTGATATTAAGGGGCTACAGCTACATTCTCTCCTGTAGGATACTGAAGCTGCTATCTGAAGGTGTTTTAGTGGGAAGCATCCACTGATGTTGATGGCAGCTCTTTCTGCTAGCTGCTTATAGGAATCAAGTTCATTCTTTTTCAAGACTGAGTTTTTCTCAGGAACTTATTAGGTCTGTGACTGGCACAATTTAGAGACCATGGTGTAAATCCAACTTCTT
Source organism: Calypte anna (assembly GCF_003957555.1). NCBI lineage: Eukaryota > Metazoa > Chordata > Aves > Apodiformes > Trochilidae > Calypte > Calypte anna. The sequence goes on from NC_044253.1 coordinate 30,822,701, forward strand.
CTTTGAGATCATCATAATCAGGCCATAGTATCTGGCTGTGCTCTGGATTGAAAGGCCAAGGTTTTCATCCCTGAGTACCACTATCTCGTGGCAGAAATTAAATGACCTCATCTGGGTTTTGTAGGTGACAGTCCCTGTCACCCAAAGACCCAAAGTATGTGCAAAGTATGCACAGGAGTGTTTATTTGATACAGATCTAACCAAGCTTTTAAGAATTCCTCTTGGGCTTGCAGTTAACACATTACTAACATTTATTTTCAAATGCAATATGTCAGCTCAAAAAGGAGGCTCTTAATATGGAAAAAGTAAAATCCCAGTGGATTTGACACTGGATCTGACCTAGATTTTTGACCAGAAAATCTAATCTGTCTGAAGCAGCTACCCTGAAGTTTTTGTTCCAATTAGGGAGATGTCAGGAAGCTCACGCTAAGCAGCAGCCTGGTAAACATAGGATTGTTTTTATTAAGCAGCTTTGGGATACAAAATTATTTATACTGACCTTGTTTTCCAACTCTTCAGAGGCCCAAGGAGAAATCTTGAGGCTCTGTAAGAAGTAAGGCTCCTTCATTATACTTCTTCCCATCTGTCAGGTTAGTTTTTAGGATTTATATGTATTCATCTCTCAAGGAGTAATGGGGATTTCACAGGTGAGAAAACAGATGAATGAAACTTTCTAAGACTGCTTTCATGTGACATGAACTTGATGTCAGGTTAGTAGGGTGAGTGAGCTCAGGTTATACAGCTCCTTGCTATATTGCAGAACAGGACACCTGTAAGTGCTATATCCAAAAGTATGGATGGATGGTGAGTATGGAGTGGGACCTCAGGCTGACCTGCAAGGAAGTCAAAGTCTTTGGGCCGCAGAAGGAGGTGAGGTAACTTCTGTGTCTGATATGATTATTTCCTAAAGACACCAAATAATGTTGCCTGGACAAAGGGCAACATTATTTTCCCAGGTGCTCAAAAGACTCATCATTTCCAGCTCAAGTCCTACAAACACTTAAGGGGTTGTGTTTCCCTTTTTACTTCTGGATGCTCAGTGAAATATTTGATGGGTTAAAGTAGGAGCAGCCACATCTGAAATGGAGCATTTCATATGCAAGAAGCCATGGCAGGGTTGTGAGCCAGATCCCGGCAAGCATTGGCTGAGCAGAAGGCTGAGAGAAGGTGCCCAGATCCAGTATGGCAGTAAAGGGGGCTTCCTGCTTGGAGGAATGTGACACCAGGCTGGATGAGCCAGTGCCTGGTGGTTCGTGTTCACTTTAATGGAACCATTTATTACCTTTTGGAAAATGTAATTAAATCACCCATTTGACTTATGGTTTGTTATCCTGGTCTAATAAAAGTCTTGCCTGGGAGCAAAGTGTTGCAATGAGCACAGGTGGGATGCTGGAGAATTCCTATGCCTGAAGTGCCTTTCAAGGGCATGTGCAAATCAGGGGAAATAAAGATGGAACACAATTAAATAACTCTGGCTGCAGGAACCCAGTGAAATGGTTTCTGATTCCACCTGGGTGCCTCTCCACATCACCATCCTCAGGAAATAGAGACAGGAGTGGGGCAGCACTGCACATGTGAGGCAGTCCCTAAGCTGTACTCAGAGCTTGCAAACTTCAATAAGTTTTTACCATCCTTCTGCACCCCAGGGGCCCAATGTAGCTGTTCACCTCTTCCACTGCTGTTGATAGGCTTTACAGGTATATTCTTGCATGTTCAGAAACCTCAGTTGCTCCTTTCTAAATTGGCGGCGATCTCTCCAGCGCTTTTGCTCAGTGTTGGTGTTTGGCAGGTTAAAACACGCTCAGAAGTCAGATGTGTTGCTGCTGCTTTTTCCCCATCCAGGGTCTGGAAGGCACATCCCTCTCTTCTTGGCTGGGGTGTGAGTAGGCATTGCGAAACCAGGCACCTTCCTTAGAAGGGGAGGCAGCTCTGGCCATGCTTTGGGACCGGCTCTGACCCTTGCAGCACACGCTGTCCTTGCAACAGGGTGAGCTGTCAGGCACTGAGTATCATCAGCTCATGTCCACTGAAATGTGGTTGCTGGAGGCTGTATTGCTGACACTGTCTGTGCTTGCAGGCTTAGAGTGAGGTAGTCTGTCTGCTCAAGATACAGTGAGCTCTGGGTGCTGCAGTGGTGAGGTTCTGGACCTCTTTATTCCAGGACTGTGAAATGAAGGTAACTCGTGAGTCTCTAAGAGATAGACCCATGTAAGTGAGGAAGTGGCATTTTATAAACAAGCACATGCATCCCATTCTGTAGCTTTTCCTACTCAACCTGGAATACATTAATCATAGAATGGCTTAGGTTTGAAGAGACTTCAGTAATCATCTGCTCCAACTTCCATGCCATGGGCAGGGATGCCGCTCCACTAGACTAGATTGCTCAAAGCCTCATCCAACCTGGCCTTGAACATTGTAAGAATTTAAACAAGCATTTAAGCACATGGTGCAGGGCCATGGTTAGGGCTATGGAGCCCATCTGGATCAGCTTTTTTCTCAACACACTGTACCTATCTGAGTTCAAGTGCCACGATGTTGCTCCAGCATTAGGTGATATGGTTGAAAATACATCACTGGAACAAAGTAATTTTTATTTCAGTATTGCCCTCACAGTGTTTTTTTGCTGCCTGGTCAGTGCTTGGTGTTTCACCTAACACTTGGCTTCAGATAACTGATGGAGCATGGAGGACTTCTGCTCCGATAGGAAAGCATGATCCTTGTTCAGCTGAGTGCAGCTGCAGCTCCCAGCCCAGTGCTCTGCATCATCCTTGACTCTGCTCCTCCCCAGCCACTCCTGCTGGGTCTCTTTAGGTGCACCTGGATCTCCTCTGGGCACCTAGGTGCAATCAGGACATGTCCCTAAATCCCTGTGCATGAATGAAAGCCTTGAGAAGGCAGGAGCCAAATAACCTTTGCTCTCTGGTTCATGAATTTTGAGGCAGTGCTGAGGTTCTTTGTCAGCTTTTAAAAGGTCTGGGAGTTACTCAATTTGGTTCAATCTTAGAGTCAAAGCAGACACGGTGTCTCGTCTTCCAGTACCAGGAGGTATGTCCAGCCTTTCCTGTGGCTCCTTCCAGTTCTCCATAGCCAAGTTGCTCTAGATTAAAGCAGACCTTGGAAGGAGGTGGCTTTCCATGAGGCATGGGAGGAGGAAGAGCTCTGCAAAGCTGCCACAGTGAAGTGGGGAGAGCTTTCCTTCTTGCTGCAGAGCTGGGCTCTGTGGCACCCCCAGTTTATTAACCCTTGCTCTCACACCTGTTCTCACTCTCGCACCTCCAGAGCCACTTCTTGCACCACCCACAAGTGCACATGCTTTTGCTCCAAGAACCTCTCTGGATTTCGGACTGGTGTGTGATCAGAATGAATTAGACTTGGCTGCAGCATGGGATTATTGCAGACCTGTCACTTCACAGTATGTTCCTGTTACAGCCCACACTCGTGTCTGCTAGTATTTTAAAGGAAACTTTAATTAGCATCTTCCCCAGAGTGTGAATAAATTGTGTTGTTGTTGTTGTTTTAGGTTTGGTTTTGCTTTAAGGAAAAGAGTGTTTACTCACCAAGGATATGTTTCCAAACTCTTCATCCACTCTAGTCCTGGTTTTCTGGTATCTCCCTGTGTGCAGTGCTGCAAAACTCTGCATGGTGCTGCTGGAGGGACCAAGGTTGCTCCGTGGTGGGGTAGGACATGCCATGGAAACATCTGCAGGCATTTGAGATATTTTTGAGTCATGCTGGAGCAACGCTGTCAGACTTCTGATGGCCATGTGTCACCCATTTACCAAACTATTCCAGGAGAGTCATACCAGACTAAGTAGGTCTGTGTCTGCCTTGGATCAGTGTAGAAGCTTCTTTACCTGTAGTCCCATGGGCATGGTTTGAGTGCCCTCAGAGGTGTTAGATAACTTCTACCAAAGCTTCAATCTAACAACACTGGATAGATCTCCCAGATATGGTAAATAACTCAGTCTTTCCAAGGGATGTTGAAGCTTTTTTCCAGCCTTCACTCCAGAAAGGGGGAATCAGGTATCTGATGTGGTCCAGAGATATGCTCATAGACAGCCAAGGGGTGCAAAGGGTACATGGCTGAATTCCTGCAGAATTGCTTTACTGCTGAAATTTAGTGGATTAATGCAGTGTAAAGTTTTCTACCCACCCAACCCATTTAGTAGGCTGAATTTGTGAAAGTGTTTGAATAATGGACTGGAAGGGGATGAGCTGCAGACCTGTTTGCCCTCTTCTTGGGGAGAGCATTAAGGGAGGGCTGAGAAACCAGGCTGGGGTTGGGGCGTTAACTGCTGGCATGAAGAGATGATCCCCACCCCATTCCCTCTGTTTTAACAGTGATGTGTGTGGTGAGGAAGGTAAACTTCTGCTGCCTGGAATCCTGGAGGAAGGAAGGAGTAAACTAGCAGGGAGACGGAAAGACTAATTTTAAAGGCCTGGTGTTAAACAAATGTTTTCAGAGGAAAAAACGTGTTGCTTTGGGTAATCTGGGAGGACTCTGTTGGCTTTTGCACTGCAAGGAAATGTACTTGAGCAAATGTGCTGGTACGAAGAATTCAGGCTCATACATTGGCTCCTTTTAGTTTCACCCATGCGTGGCTTCGGTTCCACCCAATCTTGTTTGTTTAAACATACTTGGTGGGGATAAGGCAAGGAAAAGCCTGTTCTCTGCTTGTGTTTGTTCTTCCCTCTGCTCCTCCAGCAGGGACACTTGAAACACAGATGGAGATAAAGGCGTGAGGTTTTAACAGATCCAAATCAATTTGATGTGCCCTTAAAAAATCCCACAGTCATTTCCAGCAGCCAAGCATGTGCCCCATCACCAGCTGCTGCATGGACTGTTTTCTTATATTGAAAACCGTTCTTTTTCTGTCAAGTAAAGGCTTCCTGTATGGCTTTTTTGAGGGAAAAAAACCAAGATAATCTTTAGAAGCCATTTCCTCACCTGCCATTACAAAGAGTAGCCCTGGCACCATTGCTTCTCCCCTTCAGATCCCTGGGACAGAAGCTTGGCTGTAGAAGGTGACACCACTTTCTGGTTTTTATGGGTTTTGTGTTTGGAAATGACTTTTGCTACTCCTTGGCATTGTGGCTGGAGGAGAAAGTGGTGTTCTGTAGCCAAGACATCCCCAGCCAAGGAAGAGCTGCTCCACATCTGAACCCCATGGGAAAGGTGAGAAAGTGCAAGAAAGTGAGAAGAGTTTTCTTCCTCTCTCCCTTTCTTTCTCCCTTTCTTTCTCCCTTTCTTTCTCCCTTCCTCCCTCCCTTCCTCCCTCCCTTCCTCTCTCCCTTCCTCTCTCCCTTCCTCTCTCCCTTCCTCTCTCCCTTCCTCTCTCCCTTCCTCTCTCCCTTCCTCTCTCCCTTCCTCTCTCCCTTCCTCTCTTTCTTTCTTCCATGGCATATTCTACTCAAATAGAAGAGAGAGAAGGACAAGTCAGTAGCTGTTAACATCAGTTATCAATGTAAAGGATTGTATGGGAATGAGCTCTGACCAGGGAGCTCTGTTGCAACTTCCTGATCTTCCCTATTATTTCCCCCTTCTTCTGACTCACCTGATCTGGTTGCTGCCTGTTGCTCTATCCTGGGGGAAGCAGTGTTCTCATCACGTTGCTCACCTCTCCAGTGACCTCTCCACTGCCACACCTTTGTTGGATGACAGCAACAAAAACAGAGCAGAGAATTCCCAAAAGGGTGAGGACTCCTTAATCCCTTCAGAAAACCAACCCGATACTTCATGGGTGGGTCCCTCCTAGTCTCAGAGCAAATTAACATCTCCTTCCTCATCCACAAGCTCTCTGCCTTTCTGAGCACACTGAGTGCAAGTGCCAGTTCCATGCACCTCTGGACAATCTACCCCCCCCTTTTGCAAAGGCAGAGAGGGCCTCCAGGAGACAAGAGTCTTCTCCTCTTCAAATCCCAGCCTTTTTCAGTTTTTCTAGTTCCATAGACAGCTTTCTAATGGTCAAGTTGTCTGCCTGGCAGTCAGTGAGACAGTGACTCATCAGCTCTGGTTTTAGATTGGTCGACAGTTTTGCTGCTTCTTCAGTGACCTCTCTCAATGTTTATCATAACTGAGTTTCTTTCTGGGCTGAACCCTTCATCTACTTATTTAGCATCTTTCTCCCATCCTGTCTTTTGTAGAGTCACATCACCATGGATGGATTGAGACTCCCTATGGTCAGCATTAGATGTTAACTACTGGGATACGGGGTGATTTGCCTCCATTTTCAGAGAAAAAGGTTGAAAGAATTTGATTGGCCAGGCTATATGATAGACTGCAGGTGAGACTGGGCTTATGTGCCCAAATTCTGTCTAGTCAGAGCATCCTTTCCATTTGGTGCTCCAAGAAAGTCATTCCCTTGGGCAGATGACAACACCCAGACCCTGTGCTAGGAGATCTCAAAGTTTTCCTGCATTTCCCTGGATTTCTAAAGTTGAGATTAATCAAGCAAGATCAGAGCAAACCAATATTTGCTCTACAGCTTCACCACAGGGTTGATTCACATGGACTGCTGATGACGTTTGGCCTCTCTTTTGGAAATAGTGAGCCCTTTGTGGCTATCTGGTCATTAGGTGATGTATTTTTGTTTGCTCTCCCCTGAAATCAACTGAGACTTAGGTGCCACACATCTTCAATAATCCGCTTAGCCATGATTTGGTTGCACCCTCTTCCCTGAAAGAAAGGAATTTGATAATGCACCGATGAAAGGAGCTGCAGCGATCTGACATTCAAACCTAGACAAACAAAACTCTCCTGAGTCCCTTGGAGAAAACCCACATCAATTACACTGTCAATTGTATTTACTTTGCACGGTCCTGAACCATCCCAAGGCTGAGACATGTGCCATCAATGTCTGGGGCAATGCCTCTGGGGTAAAGGATGTATGCAGGGATGTAGGGGGTTCACAGCACACAGAGCTGCATCCATGGGCTGGTCGGGGTCTGCAGGAACACCAAGGAGCAAAGTCTCCAATGCACAAATCAGAGTGAGCTGAGCAAAGCACATTTTGTAAGTTTGGGGATGGAGGGAGAAAGGAACCTGCTAGAGAGGAGGGGTTTCCTGAGCTCCTGCAATATCAGATACTGCCTGCATCCCTGTGCTGTGATGCCAGTGTAATCCAGAAACACTCAGTTTGGTTTTCCCCCAGCTTTTGTTTATGTCCAGCAATTTGCTCTTCCTTGGCTGGGGATGGCATGGCTACAGAACAACACTTTCTCCTTCAGCCACAATGTTGTTGCAGCAACACTCTCCTCTCTGGTTCCTGGGGTTAGAGCGGAAACTCTGCTCCCTGTGGTAAATTAGGAGTTGCTGTGTGCCCTGCTCTGTCTCTGGCCTTGCAATACCCATCCCTCTTGACTCTTTTTCCTCTGTGCTGCCAATGCCTGGCTGCTGGGAGCTGGGGAATCTGCCATGGCAGCTCTGCTCCCGAGGCTGAGGAGCAGGGAATAAGGAGGGTATTGTTTTGCTGTTGTCTACCTCTGTGTGCTTGATGAGGGAAATTAGAACAGACACACGAGCGGATTAGGTGTCAGAAAACATCTAATTATGGCTTATCAATTACTGGCTCACAGGCTTATGAATGGAAATGTGCAGGGGAACCCTGTATCAGTGTAGACTCCAGTTTATCCTTGAAAAGCTTCATCTCTAGAGAAAAGGGAAAGGAGAAAACCCATCAGAGCTGTCTTCTATAGCCATGGAAGATACAACCAGTCCAGATCCCATTGTGTCTGGTTCCTTGGGAGCAGTGTGTGCCCTGTGTTCCAAAATGGTCTTTTGCAGGATAGCAGAAGACAACATCACTCTCCATCTCCTAAGTCCTCTCTGCCATCCCATTTGCTGCACATCATATACATCAACCCTGCTCTTCCCACCACTGCAGGGCTTGGAGTCTGTGCCTATGTGTGCAATGCTTCAAGAAATTCACATGGAGGCCAAGAAATTCACCTGTCCAAAACTATGATTTGATGCCTTAATGGTTATGGCTTGGTTATAGTTTAATTATACATAAGGATTAATTACTTCTCTCTTTTAACAGTTTTCCATGAAATGCAGGGATGACAGCAAATACATTTGTCTCTCAGTTTTGAGCATTAGTATTTTTATGGTGTAGCATACATATGAAAAAGATTGACCCCAAAGGTGTCTACCAAGGGGGGGGGGGGGGGGGGGTGTGTGTGTTCCTCCCCAGTGGGTAATTTCTTGCTTATCAAAAGCTATTGAGAGTTTTTGATGACTTCTGTCCACATGTGAAATACATACACACAACTGGGATTTCACTGAGGGGTTTTGCAGCCCTCACCTTAAGCCTTTTAGTAAAGCTTCAGTGCAGTAGAATGAAAATTTGCAAATTTTTGTTTTTTAAATTTTCTGCAAGGTACCCCAAGTCTGTCCTTTTCCTGACATAGCAACTGCATCCTTAATTATTGGACACTGTATCCCTCTCTTGGTAACTAATACCCTGTCCCTGGTATGTCACATCCCTGAGTGTTCAGGAATCAAGTGCTTCTGCAGAGTTTGAGGGCTAAATCTTGGTATCATGGTACCTTGGCTCAGCTTGGTATCATGTAGGCCACACATGCAATGGCTTTCCTCCTAGTGACTCATGAAAATAGGTGTGCCCTCAGCTTGTTTTTGGAGCATTTAAGTGGAAAAACTCAAATGGAAAGGGGAACACCTTATACTTTACCTTGTGTGATTATTCTGGTCTTGTCACAGCACGGGTGGCGACTCAGAGTTTCAGTCTGGCCTTAAAGAGATCTTGGGCACAAGGTTGCCTGGGGAGGTGTTCAAACTGGGTTGCGTTTTACAGGAAATAGTGTTTAGGCCTTTTGTGGTTGAAAATGGATTGCAGGGGATGCAGGGTATCCCTGGGCTTCGAATCTCTGTCCTTCGACTATTTATCTATGCAAACCTTATGAGCATTTTACTCAGCTTTTTAAAACAATTTCTTTATAAAACCTTTACTTGGTAAACAAGATGAAATTTTAACTGAGAAAATTCCAGAGTCTATCACAGTAGGTACACAACCTGGACCACTCCTGACTCTTCCAGTAGTTACAAAACAAGTCACAAAACTTAGTAACTTTAAAACTAGATTTTGTACAAGTGGACGAATAATGATAGAGAACAGGTCACAGCAATACTTGAGATGGCTGGGGAGGGATGTACCTACAAACGTGGTGGTCACAGTTGTATTTATTGTCATGAGATGGTTATTATGTGATATGATGAGAGAACCAGTTACACATGAGAACACCAGTGCCACTTTTGGCCAACACCATGCAGTGTTTACGATCCTAAAGGAGGATTCTTGACCCTAATGTGGTAAATGTCCCCATGGGGCTGAGGACTCCTTCCAGAAATACAGCTTGCCAGCTTACTTTGGTAAGTTGGGGCTTTTTTTTCCTTCACTAAAAATTACCTTTTCCATGTGCACATCTGCTTTCCACCCCAACTCTTCATATTTATATATCATACTGCTGACAACCAAGCTGTTCTGGCTGAAAACCAAAGTATTTTTTGTTCAAAATGGCATTAGCATGTCTCATGGGAATTGGGGTTTTCAGAACCTTCTGCTTCCTTTCTTCTTTGTGGGCCACGTTCTGTTGCAACCTGCAGCTCCCAGGCAGAGACAGTGTGTGTGCTGAGCTAGGGAAGCCTTCAGCTTTCAAGGTCTTAAGAATTTCAGTGAAAAAAACTTAGGCTACAAAACAAAATGTGGGGATAAAAAGCCTTAAGGGGCAAAACCTGAAGCACAGTGACACATTTTTAAGTCATGGCATTTTACTGAAAAGTATTTTTCTCCTGTGGAAAATTCTGATTTGAAAAAAAAAAATTACATATAAGCACTTCTTTGAGGAAAAGGCATTTTCCTCCAGTTTTCAGTCTAGTTTAGTCCTGTAAAAAGAAAAAAAAAATTACTGTATTTGGTTTATGTAGGATTTTAATGACCCAACTAAATGCATCAAAAGCCTTCAAGATATTTCACAGAAGAATTCCCTTGAGTTTCATCATATTCATCCAACGTTCTGAAATTCAGGGGAGTGTTTTGGAATCTGAAGAGTTTATTTGCAGTATTACTGAGTCAGTTGTGTTGCTGGCTGAAATCAATCTCCCTCCATTGACTTTAGTGCTACAGTGATTTACAGAGCTGGTGGGTGTTGCTGGGGGATTTGATCTTGGGATTTGCCATACTCACAGCCATCAGAATGGAGGGGTTGTTTAATACACCCACCTTGTGCTGCTTCCATTGATTGAGATGCAAAAAGAGGTATCATGTGGTATCATATTTACCTGTTTCTGTAAATAGTATTGTTTCCATAAAGGAAAAGGATTTTTACTTTTGTTTAATTTGGGGTCTGGTTTTTGGTTTTGTTTGTTTGTTTATTTTGTGGGGTTTTTTTTGTTTTTTTTTTTTGTTTAAAATAGGTGTTTCTTTAACCATGTCCATGGTAGTGTTTTTTGGTATTGACTAGGTTTGGTAAATTATTGCACCTCTGCTGACATGCTGAGAGCTGGGTGTATGTTAGTCCTATCAGAGAAAAAATATGAGCTTTTCTCTGTTAAAAAGTTCCCCTTAGAGTCAGAGGGCAATGCATTCAGCTGTGCCAATCCATGGAAATCACTGGTTATGTTTATACAGCAATTACAGGGGGATTACAGCCCCCGCAGAGCTCAGCCTCTGGTCCCATCCACTCCCCTGAATGCTCTGGGAGCCTCAAAGCTACATTGTTCACTGTAGCCATCAACACCAGCCTGGGGACAGGGTGGGTCTGGCAAATGGGAGAAGGTAGAATGTCAGGGAGAGGGATTTAAAGGAAAAAAAATAACAAAAGAAAACCAAACTAGAAAAAAAGAAAAAGAAAGAAAAAAGGAATAGAAAAAGAAAAAATAAAAAGGAGGAAAAAAAGATAAAAAAGAGAGGGGAAAAAAAGATAAAGAGAGAGGGGAAAAAAGGGAAAAGAAAAGAAAAAAAAAAAAGAGAAAGAAAAAAGAGAAAAATTGAAAAAAAAAAAAAAGAAGAAGAAAAAAGAAAAGGAAGAAAAAAAAAAGGTGAGGGAAGGAATGATAGTTATGTTTTCTTCTTCCAAAGGTGTTTTCCATGGCCATCCTTTGTGTGGGCCCTTTCTTCCAGGTGCACCCTGGAAATCATCCTTTGGGTGATGTGCTGTGCATGGTGTTGTCCAAGTAGTGGGCAGAGGTTGTGTCCTGGCTTGAAGGGCTGTGCCTTAGGGTGGCATCCTGAGGGGCTCTGCTCCTGCTCATCTCAGAAGTCTTGTTGTCCCTCACGCCAGGGTTGGGCTGAATGGGTGTCTCTGTTTCAACATTGGGCTAAATAGGTGTCTCTGTTCCAGCAGGGTCCCTCGGGCTTGGGGCAGTGGGACAGACACCAGTGGAGCCAGATTCCTGCTCCCAGTGGAACCTGGATTCCTGTTACGAGCTACACCCATCCCTGCCCAGACTAATCCTCCCTCTGTGGTCACCCTGAAGAGCCTCCTGGCTGGCTTATCAGGGAGGATCTCCCTTCAGGAAATATTTAGGAGAGGCTGCTTCACCGAGGTGGGTGGCAGGGTCCCACCCTGCAGAGGAGATGCTGACTGGGGGGCACATCATGGCCACAGGGTGTGGGGCCACCCTCCTTTTTTGGGGAGACTTGGCTGCAGGTTGCAGTATCCCCACCTCTGCTGCCAGCAGGAAACCTTTAAAGCCAGTGTTAGGGTGATGGTCTCCTGATGACGGGGAGCATGGCTGGAGGTGAGGAGGGGTGGGGTTTTTTTTCAGAAAAGAGCAAACAGCTTTTCTTGCAGAGATGGGAAGTACAGGGTGGCCAGGGAGCCCTGGTCCATGTCAGTTACAATTCCAAACACTGAGGAGACACAAGCTCTTGCTGAGGGATGATCACTTTGCAGTTAAATGGTTAGATATGTCTGGTCTGCCTTTTCAGGTTTTTTTTAAGACTCACCAAAAAACAGGCATTCATCCACAGGTGATAGATAGAGAATTGTCTGGAAAATGTATTCTATGGACACAGCAAGCACCAGAACATATGTCAGTCCCTCCTCAGTGCAATTCAATCCTGTGCATGGGTTACCCAATGCTTGCAGAGGTATTTATTTTCAAAAATGAATGTGATTTTAGCCGGTGATGGGGCAGGAGCTCTCTTTGTGTCTCGGTTATGGTATAGAGGTTTTGACCTGAAGTCACCTGAACAAAACCAGCATGTGGATTGGGCAACCAGCACCTGGTGGGCTTTTGTCTGGTGGGCAAAAGACTCAGTTTGGTAAAAGAGAAAGAAACAGAGGGTTATCACAGGAGCAGAGGAGAAGGCCTGGATGCTAGGGGCATGCACAGGACTACTGAGTTTTGACATGACAACTCAAAGTGTGAGACTGAGAAAAGCTCAAGCAAATGGTGAGAGATGATCCTGACAGCAACATCTTGGGCACATCAGCAAGAACCAAAATGAGTCACGAGACACTTCCCACCTGGCCTCTCCATCCACAGGAGATGTGTGTAGGTACAGATCAGGCTGCTGGTCCAACCCCCAGCTCTCCATTCCTCCGAGTTCTCAGAACTGCATTAGCCAGGTTTTTACCTGAAATTCATAGTGAAACAGGTGCTGACCCCACCCGTGGGGGCACAAGAGACTTGGGTAATCTGTGCAGAGAACACGAGATCTTAAAAGGAATTGCAAAACAAACTCAGCAGGTTTTGGAAAAGCAACAGATCTTGTCCCACCTTTTGGTCTGCCCTTCGTCATGGCCAAGATACCCCAAACCTGAGTGCTTCACTCCTAAAGATAGCAGCACATTAGTCCATAACTACCTTTGCTATAGACATAAACTCACTTTTCTTTTTTTCTTTTCCCTTTTCAATTACACAGGAAAAGTGAAAACAAAAGCTGGAGGGCCTTTCATTTTACATAAAATGAATGGGGGCCTAAGAACCCTTGAGCTCAAAGCACTGATGGTAACATCCTCCTTCCTGGACAGGCAGCATTTAGAGCATCCAGAAATGAGCTGACGCTGCATAGCTCAGCATGGTAAGTCAATAATATCTGGAGGGTTTTTGCAGCATTAGTTGGCTTTTTACCTCTCCCCCTGTTGCTTTTTTGCACCATGTAGACTGGGTGGTAGAAAAGAAGAGGTGGCTTCACTTAAGCAGCATTCTGAACACTGACACAGGGGGTGTCCAAGGGCAAGTAAAGTCTTGCACTGGTTCTGCAGCGCCCTTGCACACACACCCGATCTCCCTTGTTATAAGAGAGCAATGCTGGATAATGCTCGCTGTCAAAAACCTTATCAAAATAAAACCAACCATTTCTTGTCCTTGGGCTGAGGCTCAGGGGTGTCCCGGTGCCCGGGGGCATCTAGTGGCTGTTTGCTGAACAGCTCCTCGGGCTTCACACCCTCCTTGGATACAGGGTTCTATCAGCCCTCTTAGCTGGAGCAACCAAGTGTCCCTCACAGCACTAACACAGACAACACCCACGGGTCAGAAGTTTTGCCGATAAGCTGCTCTAAAAGCAGATTTCACCCTTTCGCCATTCCTTCCCTTCTCCTTTCCTGAGTACCTATTTCAGCTAAGGAGAAAAACTTTGTTGGTGGCTTCAATCATTCTTCCTTCTTCAATGTGTGGAAATAATGGCCAGGGGCAGCAGCATCCCTTGCATGCATTGCTGTATAGAAAGCACACTAAGGAGCTGCTATGAGGAAGCCTGGCTGCAGACATTGGTTTGGAGGTAGACTGTGGATGTGGTCTACCTGGACTTCAGCAAGGCTTTTGACACCATCTCCCACAGCATTCTCCTGAAAAAGCTGTCAGCCCACAGCTTGGACAGGGGCACTCTGTGCTGGGTTAGGAACTGGCTGGAGGGCCGGGCCCAGAGAGTGGTGCTGAACGGGGCTGCATCAAAATGGTGGCCGGTCACCAGTGGTGTCCCCCAGGGATCAGTGTTGGGCCCAGTTCTGTTCAATATCTTTATTGATGATTTAGATGAGGGGATTGAGTCCATCATCAGCATATTTGCAGATGACACTAAGATGGGAGGAGTGTGGATCAGCTGGCAGGCAGGAGGGCTCTGCAGAGGGACCTGGACAGACTGGAGAGTTGGGCTGATTCCAACGGGATGAGGTTCAACAAGGCCAAGTGCCAGGTCCTGCACTTTGGCCACAACAACCCCATGGGGAGCTCCAGGCTGGGGACAGAGTGGTTGGAGAGCAGCCAGACAGAGAGGGACCTGGGAGTTTGGATTAACATGAAGCTGAACGTGAGCCAGCAGTGTGCCCAGGTGGCCAAGAAGGCCAATGGCATCCTGGCCTGGATCAGGAACCGCGTGGCCAGCAGGTCCAGGGAAGGGATTCTGCCCCTGTACTCAGCGCTGGTGAGGCCACACCTCGAGTCCTGTGTCCAGTTCTGGGCCCCTCAGTTCAGGAAGGAGATTGAGGTCCTGGAGCAGGTCCAAAGGAGGGCAACTGGGCTGGTGAAGGGACTCGAGCACAGATCCTATGAAGAGAGGCTGAGGGAGCTGGGGCTGTTCAGCCTGGAGAAGAGGTGGCTCAGGGGAGACCTCATCACTCTCTACAACTCCCTGAAAGGAGGTTGGAGCCGGGGGGGCTTGGTCTCTTTTCCCAGGCAACTCTCAGCAAGACAAGAGGGCACGGTCTCAAGTTGTGCCAGGGAAGGTTTAGATTGGATAACAGAAAGAATTTCTTTACCGAGAGGGTGATCAGACATTGGAATGGGCTGCCCAGGGAAGTAGTGGATTCTCCGTGTCTGGAGATATTTAAAAAGAGACTGGATGTGGCACTCAGTGCCATGGGCTGGTAACTGCAGCGGTAGTGGATCAAGGGTTGGACTTGATGATCTCTGAGGTCCCTTCCAACCCAGCCAATTCTATGATTCTATGATTCTACTACAACATTCTTTTGGTTGCATGATTTCTTGAGCTGAAGCTTGTCTCAGCTTCAAAAGAACAAAGAAATCACAGGATCTGTTGGGAGGAATTAAAAGCAAATCTTCATGCGAAGTTTTGCAAAACTGAAATTTCTTAGCACATTACAGGTGTTTAGGACAGAATCTGCTGCTGCGAGATGCCAGGGAGAGCTTGACACAGCAGTGCCTGCAGCCATCCCCTGCTCCAGGGATGGGGAGGGAACACTAAAGTGACACTGAGTCCTACATTCACTTTATTTGAATTTTTGGGAGGATGATACCTGTGTTAAATACTTCCGTAAAGTAAAACTGCAACATAGTGTACCTGATAAACAAGGCTCTTTTGTAAGGACCAGTGATTCATGTCTCCTGGATTTTATAAGAAAATGCACATAAAAGCAGTTACAGGGGGGTGAATTATTTTGGTTCTTAAGGGCCTGACAGTTTTGACAGCTTCTAGCTTGTTGTCTATCCCAGACTCTCTTGATCTCCTGACTTTAGCATGACTTTTAATTATACTTTCATATGAGTAAAATGACAATACATCTATAGTCTGGTTTCCATTCAATATAACATATTAAAACAATAAGGAAGACTTTCCCTCCTAGCAGGGTAAAAAGTGTGATTTGGTTGTCTAATGTGGTAGATACATAAAAAAAAAAGAAATCACAAATAATTCAGACTTTGTATGAATGGAGGGTGACCAGTTTCTGCCACTGGAGCTGCTGGGAAAGCCTTCTCCTTGCCATGTATCTGGCTGGCCAGTGCTGAGCCTGTGTTTGCTTCCAGAGCTTTGAGTTCACATTGCAGCCACAGGTGAGGAAAAAACATTTTTTTTTTCTTTCAATTCAGAATTTAACAAATTAGAAATAATTTGATCACCACACACCTGGGTTATCAATGCCTTTGTGATGTAGCTTGCTGTAAGGGCAGTAAGCTGGATCACCTCACCTTGAAGATGTTTTTCCCTTCCAAAACATGTGTTTGCCTTCCCCATCCTGACAATGCTCACAAGAATTCTGCATCTTGGCTGCCAGGGCCTGTGTTCCTCTATCTCAGCCCCTGCTCCAAACGTGGTCCAGCACTAAAAAGCTGGATGTAATAAGGACTACAGAGAACTTGGGAGCTTTAGTGAGATAACATAATATAGTGAGATAACATACACGAAGAGAGGTAAGCTGTGAGTTGGAAATTATGTGTTAATCAAAGTTAGGAAGGTTAAACTAAAATCATAATAAAAGGCACAGTGAACAAAATTTACAAAATAAGTTTACTCTGTTCTTCCAGATCAATCATTCAAAAGTTAGGAAGGGAAAGTTCATTTGTTTTTTTTTCCTCCATGTGCAACACTTTTTTTAATTCTTGTGAATGTGCTTTAATGCCATAATCATGTATTAATTTTTCCATATAACCTGTTATGAGCATGATTTAGAGTGTTGGGCAAGAACAGCCTATATCATCAAGTGGCCTCTGGAGTTGAGGAGATATTAAACAGATCCCATACATCAGGTGTTTGTTGAGTGACAGGACACTGTTTATTTTATGATAAAGGGAAAATAACATCTTAGGGAACATTTTCTTAGGGAAAATGACATCTTAGGGAAGTGCCTCTCTCAACTGCAGTTCTATAGAAAATGTTTTTTGTAGAGGAAAAAAACTACAAGGAAAAGGTATGATGAGAAAAGTATTTAAAAAAAAATAGTAACTTGAGAAATTCAGGGGCAATAAATCACCACACCAGATGGTATTCATCTGTGAATGCTGTGCAGAGCTATCAATTTAAAAAATTGCACAGGAGTGTGCTGTTAAAATGTAGATCTAATATCTGCCCATTTTCACTGCCCATCTTTGCAGTGCCTGAACAGGTAAGAGGGGACTTGGTTCCACCTGCCAGCATAGCTATGGGCTTCCAGAGCCAACCAAATGTCCCCACTGCAGCCTCAGAAAATTTGACTCACTGATTATATATCAATTTAATTTCTAATTCTCTTAATTAGACTAAATTTAGTGCAACTAAATAATTGTATTCTGAATAATATTTTTTAAATCTATGAGGTATTGATTTACAATGATCTTTCTGCCAGCTTATACTCCTGCAGAGCAAAATGCTTTATGTTGAGCTCATTTGCCTTTCCTTCTATGTTTTAGAGGGGTTTGGGATGTGTTGGCACCCATGTGTGAGGAGACAGACTGTGACAGACCTACATGTGGATCTGAAGATCAGGAAAGAAGACTTTTGTGTGTAATCTGGCCAAGGCTGCTCTGTCTTGTCAAGACCACTCTAGAAATTCATCCTGGTAACTCTCAGCTGGGATTTTCAGGTAATTCCCATGGCTGGGCTAACAGTGAGTAGGAAATAGTATGTCTTAATCCAAGTCTTGTGTCTGCAAGATAAAGCATCACCAAAGACAAGGCATCCCCAGGCCATCAGTGAGAGCTGCCTGCTGTCCCAGAGAAAAATTTTATTTAGGGACCCAGTTGTAAAACACCAGGAGGGTGCAATTGGTGTGTCAGCTGTAAGGAAATAATAACCAGTTTATTCTGATTTGGAATTTTTAGCAATTATTTGAAAGTGTTGGCAAAGTAATGGATGGAAGCCAGGAGAACATGTAGAAGAAGGTAGGACCTGAATTAGGAAGCTCACATTGGGGCTTTGTGTAGTTGCAGTCTGCATAAGCTGGGACTTCTCTTGTATTGAGTACAACCTCTTCATCTCTTGAATTCTCTTTTCTCTTTACCTTTCCTTATGGATTGCAGAGCACAAATTCAGCAGTACACACTGAACTTACGGCAGATACACAATTCCATAAAATATGCCTACTTGACTTGACAAATAAGTCAAGAAATGGGCCCTGGGGATCAGCTTTCACCTGGTGGGAGGAAGGTAGGGGTGGTGTGTGCCCCTGGGAATCCAAACTGAATTGAATAAACTCTCTGTGTTGGCTTCCAGTTTGGAAAATATTTCCCCTGTTTTAGGTTAAAGTAGGGAGATGTTGGCTTCATGCCCTGTGAGTCGTGTTTCAGATAGATTCAGCATGTGAGCATTATTTTTTCAATATTTAATAAAGAAAAAAAAATTAAAGCTTGTTTCATTTGCCAGTCTTAAAATGATGATTTTTTAAGGAAAAGGAAATTGATTTAAAGGCCACAGGAACAAATTCAGCAGTCAATGTTGACTTTAATTCCAACAATTAATTAAGGAACTTTTTCAGAGAGCTTTGTAAAATAGATATTGATCTCAGTCACTCACTCTGCTCATGTCTCCGTCCTGGTTTATATCCTCCCATTTTGATTTATGGACTGGTTTTGCAATAGTAGAGCTCCAGGACAGGGTTACTCAGCAGCCCTGTGTGAGAACCCATCCTGAGGGCACAAAGCTCATTGCACTTGTCTGTACAGCAAAGCCAGAATATTGTAATAGCCTGAGTGATGGATGTGTCACTTCCACAGGATCCTTTGATGACCACATGTCATCTGCTGCTGTCCTGCCCCAACTCACCCTTCTGGCTTTCACTAACTGTTCATCTTAGCAATAATTTTTCCTTACAGAAGTGTGAACTGAACTAAAATCTAGAAAGTTAACTGAACTCTGCATTGTTGGAAAGGCAAAAATGCATTTGATTCTTGAAAAAAGCAGGGATATGTAATGGCCTTTTTCTTTTTTTAAAAAGCAACTTGTCTGTGGAAGTACTGCCAAGTTTGTGTTTGGGGTTTTTTTGAGTTGTTTTGGTCAGTTGGGTTGGAATTTCTTCAAGGTGAGGCTTAGGGTTTGTTGTTTCTCTGATCACTAAAGAAGCATTGATCTGGGTAGGTGTGGGCATCCATTTGCAGAAAAGTTCCTCCTGCAACCAGCTATAGGTGGTTTTGCTCCATTAGGACATACTGGTCCACAGCATGGCCAGTGCAAAGCTGGGTAGAAATGCAGCCTTTACTCCCTAAAGATTGTGCCTTTTCCTCCCAATATCTTATCCCATCTTGTGGAAACAAAGAAAAATCCTGAAATGCTTCCAGAAAATGAAGAAAGCAACAACAACAAAAAAACCAACCCACCCTCTAATAGATTAAATATTCTCTTTTATTATCCTTGTTTGCTTATTTATATTTCATTCTTTCTCTTCATCCTTTTATTTTTTGTAGTCTAAAAAACTTCATGAGCATGGGATTGAGGTGAAGGACATAGCTTCCCTTTCCACCAACCTCTGCTGTGCTGTAACCAGAACATTTTAGGAAAGGGTGATTTGAACAGCTGCCCATAGCACTTCACCATCTTCCCTTCTTGCAGATACTCTACAGTGGTGAAAAAGGCCTGAGTGGGATGAGTTTTTCATTGCAGTAAAACAGCATCATCAAATGGGCAGAAGTTTCTAGTGTGATCTGGACCTTAACTAGCCAGCATCAGATTTAATAGTATTGATGCATGTAGAAGCCTGGGAAACATATTTTTTGGCTTCAGAAAACATTCCTACCCTCTCATAAATCATGGCAACTCTTCCTGGGAGGATGATGACATTAAACAGGTGAGAGATATTTCACTTAACTTAAAAACATGGCTTGTGAATTGCAATCACAGTGTATTTTTTTAACGTTGAGAAATAACGTTGCATGGATGAAAAAAAATACCCTGTACTCTGAAATATAGCAGATGTTTAAAGTCTTAGTGTGCTGGTTACTACACATGCACAGCACACCCAGTTAGTTAGCCAACTACCTATAAAATATATTTAATGTTTGGAGGCACTCAGTATGGCTATAAACTGATTTTTAGGGACATGCAAACACAGTTTTACATGCCCTTGAGGTCAGCCTGGAAAAAAAAAACAAGAAACCACCCCCATTTTTCGAGTAAATGGAATCATCTCACCCTGAGATTTGTAGCTCAAAGTGGCTTACCCAGACTTGATGGGAACTTCTTTAAAGGACAACCTTGAAGCAATCAATACCCTTACATACTATAAGTGCTGTAGCACCAAATACTAGGGGGCTACAATGAAGATAAAAAGTTCTGTGATGAAGAACTTGCTCAGAAATTAAGCAAGAGGGAAAAAACCCAATAACCCACATTGCTATTGTAGGGACTTTAAGTCCTGTTTCATTGCACAGGGGATTTATTTGCAGAGCTGGGGGCTGATGATTATCTTTCAGGCGGGGTTTTTCTCTGGTTTTATTCCTGATTTATAGTGGTGGCAATGAAAACAATGTAAGATGGAAAGTCTGTGAGCATGCAGAGATGAGATGAGGCACTGGAGAGAGAGAGAGGCCCCTGCTTGTGTGTTTATCCATTAATGAAAATGGGGAATCCAGAGGCAAACATGCTCATCAGTCCCTCGGTGCAGATAATTGAAAGCACTGGAAGCATGCACTCCTTTTTCATGCTCCAAGGGTTAATACTCTTCTGGGGCACTTAAGAGGAAGCTCCTTGGAGAGTCCACATGATATCTCCTGCCTATCCCTCAACCGTTACTTTATTTCTCCTTTCAGTAAATTCTTATTATTTAGGAGAGCTGTGTTTTTTTTCCCCGGCAACACGTGTGCTAGCTCACCCTTCCCATATTATATTCAAGAGGCTCTATAGCTTTCCCTGAGGATCTTTGCTGCTATTTTTTCCTGGTAGTGTGTGGAGGGACAGGGAGTCTTGGGAGAACCATTAGTTGCCTTTGAAAGGATTGATAAAGACCTGGCCTTCTTCCAGTCCCTCCACTGTAAAGACGGTAATTTATCATTAAAAAACATCCATTATTTTTGCTACTAGTTTAGGTATCTCTTTCCTGATTCCCTCAACTCTCCTGGATGGGAACCCAGAAGATTTATTATCATTTAGTGGTTCGGATTGAACGGGCACCTTTTTATCACTCTGCATCCATCTCCTTCAACTGTGGGCATGGTGCAGAGCAACCCAGCCCCAGCATCCAGAGCAACAGGGATGGAGGAATCCAGCAAGGAGACAGAGAGCCTGTTCAGGCATCACTGTTCAGGCATCAGCTGCTGAAGTTGCTTGGCCAAAGGCACCAGCAGCAAGCTGAGCTTGAACTGGAAGCCTTCTTACTGAAGCCTTCTGTAAGTACCTTGGGTTTCTCAGCTGGGAGGAGGATAGGAAAGAGACACCTCTCCTTTTGTGTGCTACAATAGGAATATATTTGTATAATTGGATACACATCAGTGCTGATGAAAAATGTCCCTCTGCATTATTCATTTTGCTGTGACAATGGGGCATGCAGTGTCCCATGTCTAGCTGGCTCCCAGCCTTTCCTTTAAAGATGACATATAAGACTAGGTCTTACACTTATTTAAACAAACTTTGCTTCTTTGCTTTGGGGTGCTACTTGCTGTCCTGTTGAAATAGTAGAAATAAGAGCAGAGAGATTGCAGATTCATCACCATCTTCTCCGTGAATCCTTCCTGTTCACTCAGTTCTGCAAATTCTTTTTTTCAGCTGCCCCTGATGTTTTCCTCATCTCCTTAAAAGGGTCTCAACAGAAACACTGCAATAAAAGCAGTAATGATGCTGTGCTGCACTATTGGATGTAGGAGTGGTACATGTGCTATGCTAACAAATTTACAAGTCAGAGTAATGCGTGAAGCCTGCTGCTCCCTCTCATCTGCATGCACCTATGGACAGGGAATATATATAGCAAACATAACTCTGCCTTCTGTTAACAGCAGGATGGCCAAATAGTGCAGGACAGCAAAATTTGTCTCCTGAGATAATGTTCCTGGTGCAGACACCAAGACAGAGACATTTCAATGAGAAGATGCAGATCCCTTAGGCTGGACATAAAATATTTATATGAAGAGACCATGAAAAGATAAATTTCAGTTATAAATGTTTACAGCTGAAGGTGGTAATAAATAACCTTCCAAAACCAATATTTCAATTTGCACTTATTGTACTTTTACTACACATTATATTTTCAGGAAACAATAATAATTATAGCAGGGCTATAAACACATGTTTAATGAATGATTACCTAGTTTACTTGTGATCATTGTAACATCAGGAAACAATTAAAACTGTGAAATATTGTTTATTCTGGAGAGAAATGTGACCGTTTCTCCATGGCTGCCATTTATATGTCCAACCAATGCATAATCTGTTCATTAAATTGTGACAGAGGTTGCTACACCTTAATAAATCTATCAGATAACTCCTACTAGCTCTTGAATTGCCAATCATCTTTCTTCAGCTTCATGGGCTTCACATGGTCTTTGGCGGCAAAAGAGAAAGACCTTGCCTGGTGACACAGATGTAAATATCAGGTTGATCCAGCCTTGCCTGGTGCAAGTGAAGCAGTTTGTGCTACATAAAAGCCAAGGAATTCTGCAAGGATCAAGTAATGTACTGGAGAGAACAGTCCAGCACTGTTAGCAAGATGAAACGGAGAAGCCTTCAGTCATGCAGACATAGAGTAGAAAGAGCCTGTTCAAGAAACACAGCAAATTTCAGTGCTAAATGCAAGCTGAGCATGGTTCTCCATGTTTAGCTAGATTAGCTGCAAGAAAACATGGTGGGCATAAGTAGAGAAGATTTATTTGTAATATGGGGAAGGTGATTAGATGTCTGTCCCAAATATTAAAGTCTACATCTCCACTAATAACTAGCTGAGATTTTGCTGGCAAACCAAACCAGTTGGGGTAAAGCAGGTTTTGATCTTTGCTACAACGTTTGGAATGTGCAGAAAACAGAGATAGAAAAAGGAGAAACAGGCAAATATTTGCAAGCAACCTTCCGTGATAGATCCCCTTATCAGTCACTCCTTCCAAGAGCCCCTCAGAGAGCTTTTGGCTAAATTATCTCTGGAATAACCCTTAAATAGGCTCCACAAAGGAGGCAAAGGCAAGACTTAAAGTAATGATATATCTGCTAAGGATGCACTGTTTTCCAAGAACCACCATGGCTGGAAGAGACATCCAAGATCATCAAACACAACCATGTTGCCCCCTTCATGCTTCTGAACAAGCTGCTGTACAGTGTTATGACTCTTGCACACAAAAGAAGTATTTCAGGCTCATTTTTCCCATTAAGGAAAGTAGAAGACTATTTCCAAAATACTCTTTCTCTGCTGCCACCAGTGAGCTGCTCTTGCTCTAAAAGAGAAAGTGTTGTTGAACTGGGAATTCAGAGCAAAGATGAGACCTACACCTGCCTTTGCAAAATGCACTAGGTAAGAATTCTCATGGAGTTGCTTTGTGGCAGCTTTGTGCAGAATACCAGGGCAGGTGAAGGAATGGGAAAATTTAGACAAAATGATGTAAATATTATTGCAGAGTAAGATTTCCACTAGAAGTTGAACTAAAAGTTCATTTATTGAAGAATAATTGTTAATATTATAGCATCTACACTGGTGATGGTAGTTTAACTATGGTGGCATTGCCTAACAAATATTTTTAAAATATTAACTTTTTAAATGTACTTTTTAAAATATTAACTTTACCAAATAACATTTCCACAATTTGTCCATTTTTAAAAGAAAGCTTGAAGCATTCATGAATGTATGCAGTCTTTACTGTCTATCATAATTTATGTATTGTAGGGAAAAAAAGATAAACCATAAATGTGCAGTTTTTCCAAAGCATCAGAATAACTTTCTAATATCTTTGTTAATGGCCTTTTCAGGATGCATGTGCCATTCCCAATGAGTGGGCAGGACTTCAGTTTCTTCTGCCCTGGGCCGTATCACATCTGTAGTCTCTCTGTCATGAATTTACTGGAGAACAGGTAGAGTTATAAATTAATATTTCCTTGCCTAAAAGACTATTTCCTTGACTTCTTTAGCAAAGGCTTTTCTTTGAACTTATCTGAAGGCTTTGTTGGCAAGCGAGCTCTCTTCTGGATTCTGCTGCCTCTGATATATAGGAGGCAATTTCTTGGCATGAAGTAATTAGTGCAAGGGCAATTTTACAGAGGAAAGCTTGGGGATGCTCACTAATCACAGCCTTCTCCCTTCTCAAGTGCTGAGCTTGCTGATGAACCCCTTCTTGCTGGAGGCAATTGTGTTTTCTGGGGCAAATCAGGTCACCGAGGTCTGCGTGCTTCCTGGAGGCTAAAGCAATAAGCAGGAGCTACAGGAGACCTCTCTTCAGGATGGCACTTGCTATGGGTGAATGTGGGCACCCTGCGAGGTGAAGGTGGTCATTAGGCATCCACCTGGCAGAGTTTGGGAACAGGAGATGGTCTGGTGACACGTACATTTGCAAATAGGTGCTTGTGGTCATCCAAGCCTGAAGAAGGAATCGTTTTTATCTTCTCCAGAATGGGAGGCTTTGCAGTCAAAGTTTGTGCTCCACTTGAAAGGAGGGGATCTTTCACAGCATCCCAAGGACCCCCAGAGGCAAAGCGGAACAAATCGCAAACAACGAGGATGTTCCACAAACCTGTGATTCCTTTAGAAACACATTGGGATGACCAGGCTGATGACTGTGAGTGTTTCTACTAGTGACTGCAAATATAAGCATAGAGTTTCATCGGAGAGGTCACAAGGGAAACCTGAGTGTGACAGTACCAAGTATCTGAAAAAGCTGAACTCCCACTGCAGAGTGGGAGATCTCCCACTGCAATACAGGTCATGCTGATCTTGCAAAACCAAAGCTCTTCTTGCTTGGACATGCAGAGTTTGAAAATGTTGCCTGTTTACAGCCACAGGAGAAGGTCAGGTCCATGCCATGCAAAGAACTCATTTTCTAATAAGTATTTGTGTAAGGAGATGTTGTTTCTCCAGAGAGAGACAGAATTTCCTTTCCTCATGTTCATCACCACAGCAGGAAGCCCATATGGACTACTTCATTTTTTTTTTGAAGTATTAGGTTCCTGCAAAGAAGGTTCAAGCAGGGCTTCACTTGCTGGGACTCCTTCAAACAGTCTCATTTCAGGTTTTCTGTGAAGAAATTGCTGGTTTTATCCTGCTTGCCTGAATGTTTATTAGTGTTCACTTCAGCATGAGGCTACAGCAGGTTGATGGAAATGCCTTTCAAGCTGGGCAGCTCCTTAAGAGCTGGTGCTCAAGGGCAGAAGCATGGCAGAAAAGTAGTTCTCTTTGCCAGGAGTTATGGAAATAGAGGAAAATGGTGGCAATAACATAGCAGGTTTTTCTCCTTGCCCCAAAGTTAAAATCTAGCTTCCTCACAGGAGACACAATGCAGGATGGGAGAACTGCTTTTACTGGAGAAGTCGCACTGGGTGAGGAGAAAAAACAAAGAAGAAATGGGTTTTCAGGAGAAGAAACATCTTAGCAGATAGCTTGGCCTGCCAGCCAGGATTAGATCTCTTTGGGAATCCTTTCTTTATGGCTAGTGAGAAGGTGATATTGTTAGTGACAGCAGAGGGAGATTGGCTGAAATAAAATAAAGAGGTTTCCATGGTGATCCCTTCATATTGCAGTAAATTTCATCTTGCAGTCAGCTGGGTTGTGTTTCTTCCCCTGGAGGAAGAGTCTTCGGCTCCCCCCTGTGTTATTAGTTACTGCTGATGTTAACAAAATGCTGACAGCCTCCAAGCAAAGTTGGTGGCTTTGAGGTGTCTGTGATAGCCTTGTTAATTATTCCAAAGAGGCTGGACTGCCCAGAAAACCTGCAGGTGCTTTAGAAATGACCTACCTTTCTCTTTTATACTGTAAATAGATAAAGGTTAGACAGAAAGATATTGCTTTAGCTAAAGAGAAGAAAGTAGTTGGTTTGTTTCTTCCCATTTTACAGCTGGGGAAAGAACCATGGTCAAATTGTGTAACAGTCCCAAAACCAGAGCCCAGCTGGTGTTAGAGGTGGTAATTCATAGAATGGTTTGTGTTGGAAGGAACCTTCAAGATCATCCACTTCCAATCCCCCTGCCATGACCTTGTTGCACCAAGCCCCGTCCAACCTGGCCTTGACCACTTCTGGGAAGCGAGCAGCCACAGCTTCTCTAGGCAAGAATTGAACATATAATTCCCAAACTCTAGCACAGAAAAGACTTTTTCTCCCAAGGTTAATGCCAGAGAAGGGGCTGAACTGCAGAGTGCAGGTAGAACTTTTTACACCTGGGTGATCAGTGCAATACTGGAGCACAGCAGAGGAAAGAGGCAAGGGTTTCTCCCAGGTCGTGTGTCAGTGGTACAAACTTCCTGACAAAAACATCACCTCTCTTTTTGGGAGATGAGGAAACCCCTAGCTGTCATAGCTCATTCCACACCGATTCCACACAAGTGTGATCTCTCCTATGGTGATGAAGAAATGAGCAGCCACAAGACACGTCTCGCTATGGGAAGGCTCAGCAGTGAGTTTCTCAGCTCTTTCCTGGGATGATGGCATCTTCCCATCTGCAACAGAGTCTGAGAGTCACAAATGCAGTGCTGTGCAAGCTTTACCACCCAAAGCATGCTTAGTAAGAAAAACATTTGCCTAAGAAGGTGTTTTGTTGAATGTATATGAATGCTCAAGCCAAGCCAGCTTTGTAAAGGTGCCTTCTGCTGCTGGAACTCTGCATAGCAGCCATGATGGCCAAGGATGTAATGGTGAGGGTCTGGTGGCCACCAAATCAGCTGCTTGGAGAGGACAATGCACTCAGAGGGAAATGCAGGATCTGTGCTGGGACACACAGGCTCTTTTCAAGCATTGTCAATTATTTTTTATAAATTGTGTTTTTAATGATTAATACAACGATGCAATCTCAACTATTTTTGCTATTTCCATACAAGGCAACGCTGGCCTGGGTCTGTTGTCCAAGCTTCAGCACTACCACACAAGGACAGGATTCATCTACAGGTCAACTCTGGCTTGAGCCTATTGTTCAAGCCTTAGTGCTACAGAGCAACAGAGAATAAAACAAAGTAAGCCAAACAACCCTGACTGAATCTTTGCTGAGGTTCAAATAGACCTGGAGGTATTTTCTGATGTCCCATCCTTCATCTTTGCAGGCTTGGAAACAAGCAAGGGGCTGTATTACCAGCTCTGCTCTGCAGGCCACAGACAGAGCAGCATGCAAGATTGGTTCAGCATGTTCAGAAGATGCACTGAGATGGGCAGCCACAAACTTCAAAATGTGACATCTCCAGAAATTGGCTACTCTTTCTAAACAAAAACAAGGTGAGACTTTTTTTTTTTTTTTTAACTATTCCTGTTTGTTAAAAACGTGCAAGCACCTCATTAACTCTGATGGCACGATATTTTTGGCTAGCCACATTGCTAAGCATGTGTTAAGCTCTGATGAAGTGCAAGAATTTACCTTTGTAACAGCAGTTGTGTCTTGGAAACCCAGTTAGCGCCTCCCTAGCGCTGATAAGGTGTGAAAAAATGATCTTCCTCTCTACAGTTGTGTCAACTGAATGCAATTAGCACCTCTACATGTGTTTAAAATCATGACCTAGGTTACATGTTTCAGCAGCATGCAATACATTAGCACTTAATCCCTTCTTAGTGAATCAAAGAAAAAAAAAAATCACTGCAAAATCAGTGCAGTGAATACAATTAAGTGCTATTAAGATTCCATCAACTGTTTTAATGAAGTAAATCCAATCCCAGATTGGTGAACAATGAACTAGGGACTTTTGGGGGCTCACAGACATGCTGTACTCGTGGTAGATGTTGTTTAAACAGTTCTTAGGGCACAGGCATCCTGGGCTTCTGCAGGGAGTGCTGGACACTTCTACCAGAAATTCTGCCTTCTCTGGGGAAGGAGAAGGGGGGAGTGAAAGAAGAGAGAAAGTAGTATTTTTTACTTCAGTGCAAGTAGTAGAGTTCCAGTGTATTGATCATTTATTATATCATTCTCAGGATAACATTCTCAGGATTATATCACATCTGCTATAATCTCATTCTCAGGATTACATCATAATCTCTTTAATTGCACTTCAAGAGCTCTGCTCTGTGGCTCTTTGTGGAAGTCTCAACATATCTATATAATAATTGTCTGCAGTGTCCAAATGCCTCCTTTTCCTCATTTGACTGACAAAAACTTAATATTTTAAGGACTTACTGTATTGTGACTTACAGAAGTGCTTCAGTAATTCTTGTCCTGCAGTCATGCTGTACATACAGAATTCTGTACATACAGAACAGTCATTCAATAGTTCCCGTACTGCACTGGTAGAAATGCCAGTATATCCATGTGTGAAGTAGATACCCCACATTGTCTCAACTCTGTTTTTTGCTGGCCTAGTGTTGCCAAGAGCTGCAATATGACTCTGACCTGACCAGGGTCCTTTTTCTCCAGGGAAATTTCTGTTGGCCCTGGGCTCTAGATGTCAGGCAGTGAGAGCTCCTGGGACACACACTTCCCTGGCTGGGGGTGGATCTGGGGGACCACAGCCACACTGAATTGTCCCCTCCTCACCCCTCTGACAGGCGGAGCAACATTGTGGTCAAGAAGAAATGAGTGTTTTTTTAAGGAAAAGTCCCAGAGGTAGAAGGGAGAAGAGGCAGTTCAGCATCATTATGTGTATGATGATTTGGGGCTGCCTGTCTGCTGGGGCAGTGAGTGCTGTGGCCACTCGCCTGGAGCCAGAGCCTTCTGCAGTCCCCCTTCAGATACAGGCAGGAGGATGTGGTGCTGACAGCCATCCATTCTCTAAATTAAATTTCACTCCCCTCAGTTGTCCTCTACTCAAATTGCTGAATTGTGCACATTAGTATGGGCTGAGTCCAAAACCTGTGAGATCAGTGAGAAATGCTTGGGCCGCCCAGAGAGGCACAAGCTTGGTGCTCCATTAGAGGGTTTCATCTCCAGCAGTGGGCTGGAGTATATGTAGAGGACCTACTTTGTTTCTCTGGGTCAGCAAATGTTTGACGTGGATGGTAGGGAGTGAACCTGGGTGTCCCACTGGTGTGAGCAGGATGGGACAGGCAGTGTTCCCCTGGAGCCTGCTTGGTTTCCCTCTATCTCCATCTCACCTGAAATCTGCCAACAAGGACTGAAGTGAAGGACCAGAGAGCCCAACCCACTGTGTTCAAAGCAAAGAGAGGAGACTGCACTCAGCCATGCATCTAAAAGACCCTCCTTGAGGCAAGGTGAAAATCCCTGTTACTGTATCCTGCCTCCATGGGATGAAGTTGCTGGGTTTGGGGAGAAGAAAATATGAGCAGTTAACTGAGGCTGGGAGAGTAGTGCTGACTCAGCAGCCTCTGAGAGGACCTCCTAGCCTCAGAAGCACAAAACCCAAAAAACAAAAGCATGATTCCCTGCTTGTGTCTCCTGCTGGGTTTTCCACTATGGGAAAGCCATCTGTTTAGGTTATAGCACAATGCAGATAATTATGAAATCCTCTCTATTTAAACAGAGGAATGTGCTTTTTTCCCCACTGAGGTCTGAAAAAACAGCTTTATGTCGCTTGACCCAGGTCTTTAACTAGAACTGTCTGGGCAATTTAATGAAATTAAAAGGTTGGACGATGGGGAGTTCATTAGTAAGTAATACAAAGGCTAAAGCTCTCCTGTCTTGTTTGTGTTTGCCAGATTCAGTAAAGTGAAAGCTCTTAATAGGAGCTGGCAGTATTTACAACATGCTCTGCTCTGATGTGGAAATGGTAGAAATGGTAACACATGTACTGGGGTGACTTCATGTTTCTCCATGAGATCTGGAAAAAAACCCCAAAAAACCCAATACCTCCAGGATGGCCATAGGGTCCCCTGCCTTTCCCTGGGCAGGCTTAAATCCATTTGCAGAACCTTTTTGGTTGCTCTGCATTTCAAACTTCTTGTTTCTAGCATAGAGAGTGAGGAAATGTTGTTTATTCTCCCTCCCCCAAAGAAAAAGCTTTCAGAGATGGCTGCTGCAGAGACTTTCTCTTTCTTGTCAGTGGGGGGCATGGGTAGGATTATGAGCTATTTTGTGACATTTTCCCAAGGATGAACCAAGGATGTCAAGTGCCTCCAGGATTTTGACAGGTTGTAAAAAAAAGAGGCTGATTTGCAGCTTATTTCCTTTGAGTGAAGATTCAGAGGAGTGAGAAGGGTAAGGATTCTCTTCCTGCTGTGTAAAGGGAACTGGAATCCACAGGAACGTCCTTATGTTTCATAGTATTTAATTCACTGAGAATAAACAGGATTTACAAACAAGTGAGCTGTGGCACTGCTAAAGTTTAGGCTGAGAATTCACTTGAGATAGTGAAAGGAATATTCTGACTCCAATATACCTGTATTTGTTTTTTGAGGTAGCATGTAAAGACCAACCGAATCCCATGCTGGATTAGGGTCAGGTCACCATGAAAGCCTCCAGGGAAGGCTCTGTGTGCTACATCCTAGAAATTTCATTTAGTTAAAAAAAAAAAAAAAAAAAAAAAAAAGAAAAAAAATTCTTGGTATGAATTTGGTAAAAGTCCACTGCAATCACACGGTCAGTCCTTGGGCTGGAGTTGAAGGGCTCTGGATTAGATCCACTTAGAAAAAATTCCTGACATGAGTTAAATCTGGTGCCATCGTAGGAGGAAATGGGACTTTCTGTAATTGAAAAGTATTTTGTGGAAAAATGATTGTTGGGCTTTAGTGTAGCTATCACATGAGTTCTTCTAAAAGTAAATAACGCAATCTGCAAGGTTCTTCTTGCACAGAAATTCTGGTATGATTATCACAGAGGGAAAAATGTCAATCTGAATAATGGATATTCCATGTCTTGTCAAATCTGCAGTATGTTCAGCAGTGCAGTTTCTGTTCTGGAATGTGCAAAGTGCCCCAAGACCCAAGTTGATTTTGAAAAGCCAGTCATTGCTTGAACCTCTCTCCATTTACAGACCTTGGGCTAAATTAGGCATACCTAAATGTTGCTTCCAGAATCAGCCACAGCTTTAAAAAATCTTCTTTCCCAGTGTGCAGCTGGGAACAAGGGTCCCCTGCCCCACTCCACAGCAGCTTTACAAGCACAGTCATCCATCCCATGGCAACAAGAGGTGTGTTTTTGTTTTTAAACTCTTCTTCCGATGCAAGACAGAATCTCTGCCAGCCCATCCAAGTTTTTCTGCTCTTTCTGTGTTTGTCCAAGCCAGACAGGCATGCAAGGTCCAGGCAGGACAAAATACACACACGCCCTGGGCCATGTCTCAAGCTGCTTCTGCAACTGGTCCTCTACGTGGAAGGAGCCCCACGAGTGCTTGCTCACAGACTGAGCTGAGCAAAACTTGGGTGCCTCTTCCCACAGCTGGTATTTTACCGGAAGACAAGCACGGGTCAGATCTGTGGCTTTGGCAACACTGTGCGAGTTGTTTTGCTGGGCGCTTCGGGAATCTTGTCCCTGTCTGTCATTAGTCGTGTGGGATGCTCCCGAGGCAGTGTCCTGGCAGTTTTGGGTTCGGATGGGAAAGGCGGTGCTTGTGGCTCTGAGGGGAGCAGCAGGAGGGACCAAAGCGGCGCAGCAACGACATCTTGTGATACGTGGCTACCTCTGCACCAGCCCCTTCTCCCGTCCTCGGGAGCCTGCGATGTCCTTGCTGGAAGTGCAGGGGCTCTGGGGCAGGGAGGAAGGACCTGAGGGACAGGGAGGGTTGGTTTTTCGCAGTCTGTTGTGATCCAAGCAGGATTTTGGCGACAGGGGTGGGAAAGAAAGGATGCAAAAGTATATTATGCTTATTTGCATATTTTTGTTTCGTTTTTATTTTCTTTTAATATGGCATTGCTGGACTAAAAGCTCTTGTAAGAACTTCAGTGAAGCCTTCTCTCCACCCACCTGCTGACACAAGGAACATTTGATTTTCTTTTTGCAGTGAGTGTGAAAGTCAAACATAATGACTTACACCTGAGTATCCCTGTGGCTGAAGCCCCACATGCAGACTGATGTTTCAACCCAAACAAGGGCTGTAGTACCTATCCCTTCCAACTTTGTAGCCAAAGGTGGCAAAAGATACTCCAGACTTGCACCCTGGGACTCAAAATTCAATGTTGCAAGTGGAAAGGTAGGGGCAGAGGCCGAGGCTGGTGCCTCTCCATTGCCCAGCTGTTGGTGTGTGGCCTCTAAAGTGCCCGCCCAACCCAGCAAGTGGGCAGTTCTTCTGAAGGCCTTCTAACTATAGACTGGGTTGAATTACAATCACTTTTTAACTGACCTTCTGTAAAATCAGGACGTTTTGGAGCCGCAATGGCTGAGTTTCTTTTTCAGACCTTGTCTTTGTTCACACCTGCACTTCAGTGAGGAGGGTGCAAGATGGACATCACCCTCTGAGGTAAGTCAGAGGAAGGAATAAAGGAAAGCCTTACCATGAAGCCCCACAGCAGCAAACATCTGTGCTTAGGATAATCATGAAGAGAAACCAGAAGGTGAGCTGGACCCTCTTGTAAGACCTATGTTGTTATATCTCTGGGTAGGATTTTTGGAGAGACCTAATGCACGTGGCAACGGAATCGCTACTGAAAATCAATGAGACCAGACTCAAGGTGCCTTTGAAAGACTTGTCCTGGTGTGCATTGCTATAAAGACTTCTGAATTATATTTAATCCCTCGTTTTTGTTTAGGTG
The DNA here is from genome assembly GCF_003957555.1 of Calypte anna. Lineage (NCBI taxonomy): Eukaryota > Metazoa > Chordata > Aves > Apodiformes > Trochilidae > Calypte > Calypte anna. The sequence goes on from NC_044253.1 coordinate 30,855,042, forward strand.
TATCAGGCAGTAGAGCCCAGGCTTACATTCCTGTTCTTCTTAGGATTCCCTTGTTGACAGCCTGGATTGAGAGGCTGTCAATGCTCCTGCCTTCAGCTGCTCAAGAGAGTTCTGAGTCTTGCTGGTGTCCTAGTGTCCTGTTCCAACACCTGAAGGACATGTCCTCAAACTGCAGATGGGACAATGCTCTCCCACTGCCTGAAGTCAAACTCCTTTAATGCAAGCTGCTGGGAACAAAATGAAGCACATTGGGTTGTGCTTATCCTCCAAGTCACCTGCAGCTGAGAAACTGCACTGCTCTTAGGGCACTTCTTCAAGGAAAATGAGAAGGGCTCTGGTTTTACATGGTTTGTAATGCCAATTTCTCTCTTTCTTGTGGAGCCAGCGATCCCTGTAGCACCTGTGCTGCACCTGGCTTGTGAGACTACCAGACTCATCCATTTTCATGGGGGTTTGGGCTCTGGTGCTGGACTGTTGTGCCTGTCCTCTGGCTGATGAATTAATCTCTGAGAGTATTGTGATAGCAAAACACAACTCTGCCTGAAATTTCATAGAAAAACCTAACAAGCTCCATGGGCAAGTTTAAACCAAGTTTAGACCAAGGTTGTCCTCTCTGTTCTCACTGCAGTAAAATATAAATTCCACAATATATCCTGACAGTTTGCTGCTCTACATCTTCCTTCACTGCACTGGAAAAGGCCCATATAATTTAATTTGTAATATCCTGGGGGGAGTTAATGAGCTGAACAGAAACCAAGGCCATGGTTGCAGAAAGGGTTTCTGTCTGTGCCTGGGGTTGCAGATCAATTCTTTGCGATAACAATTGTATTTTGGGGGACATTCCCAGCTTGACTGTCACTGCCCTGAAGAGGTGACAGGAGGTCACTGTTGGCATCAGACGAAGGCTTGGAAACTTCTTTGGGTGGTGCTTGAGGCACTGCCTTGGGCAAAGCAGTGAGAGACCAATGGCCATGCCTGCTCCCTCCTGTCATGGGTTTTGAAGAGGATGCTGACTCGAGAAATTATGCCATGTAAAACCATTCCAGGGATACCCTGTAAATCAAAGGTTAACCATTTCAGCTTCTTTTTCTTAATCCCTGCAGACAGAAAATACAGCTGATGAATCAGGGAACAGTGATTCATAGTGGAAATGGCTCTTGCACTCAGAAGAAACTGGTACTGTGTATTCACCATGCCCTCACCGAAGACTAAAACTTTGGAAAAGGCCAAAAATGCTCATGCTTGGTCTCAGGACTATGGAGGCAGCAGAATAAATGCAGGAAAGCAACAAGTAAGTAAAACTATGAGTAAGCCATGGGTGCACAGGGTCTAGTGTAGTGGAAAAAACTTGCAGAGTGAAGTGCTTGTGAACTATTTCAAGGTTGCAGAGTTGTTTGTCTTACAAAGATAACTTCAGTGTCAAAACTTTGTGGATTTTTTTAATCTCTTAAAATAGATTCTCAGGTGCTAACTAATGCACAAAACGGTGTCAGCTAATGCACAAAGGGGTCAGCTAATAAAAAAGTGATTGTCCATTAAGCTGCACTTTGTGCAACACCTGATGCTATGATTTTTGTGAACAAAGTCAAGACTTTTCTCCTTATGGAACCACTCTGTTGTTCCCTGGGAAGTCCAATTTGTTGACTGTTTGTTGTCACATGTCCTGGTTTCTCCAGGCCTTAGGGGTAGGTGAAGCAGCACTCCTCACAGTGGGTCCCCAGACAGAGACAGGCTCCCAACATGAACTCATGTTTGATTATTTTCCATCAAACTGAGCAGTACACAGAAACTGCTACAGCTATTTTTTTCTACTGATGGAACTGATTCCTCATTTTCACTAGTGAACTATTTGTGTAACTGTACAAGAGGAAAAACCTACTCAAACCACTCTGTGCAGATTGTCATCTATAAAAATATCTTGACAACCTCTCTTGTGAAAAGCTCTCACACCTCCACTTTGCAGCCTTCATGCCTCTGATGCTTCAGCAAGTGGGTAGTCCCCAGGCTAGTGAAGTTCTTTTCCTTTGTCTTCTGTGCTGTTCAACTCATGCCTGTCCACACATGGTGGAAGTAGACCCCATAAGGACCCTTCCCTTCAGTGATGCGGGAGTGAGGAGGTGCTTGCAGGAGGTTCTTCTGCTCAGTTACCAGAAATCTGTTGGCTGCAGTGACTCTAGGCTCTAGAGCATCAGATTTCTGGGAGAGGGGAGGAGATACTTAGCACTGGAACTATGCTTGGCTTGGGCTAGATTTTCCATCATACTTTAGCCAGGGTTTCCAGAGAAATCCATTCTCTGCTCCTCACCTCCTCTGTCATATTTGATGGATGTAAAGGATCTTTTCACAGAAAAACAAGAGAGCATGAAATTATTTCCCTTTTTTCCCAGATAAATTCCTTGTTATAAATTAAGTAGTTTACCCATTTAACTCCAGGTGAATCACCAATGCTGGCATAAGTCTACTTTAATAAGTGGGGGAGATTATCCAGGACAAACATTCAGATCTCTTGGATCTCTCTTGCTAATGATCAAGTAATGTTATTCACAAGTTCTGGTATCATCGAGACAGTGGGGAAGGAGCACAATGCCAGCTGCTCTCCATGTGTAGGATCTGGATGGAGCCTAGGGAAATATGCCCACCCTTGAAATTTCATCCATTTCTCCTTGCACAGAAGGAAGTTTCTATTTAAAAGACACTCAGGATCAGAATTGGATCAAGTTGTCCACACAGGAAGACCTTGGGGTTTCATGAGGCCAGCAGGAGCATCTGGACTCTGCCAGCAGCAGAGCTGGACCCAGGGCAGGGTGTCCTTCCATGGGCTGTGCTAAGCAATCCTGCAAGGTGAGCTCTGCATTCATCAACCTGTCTGCTAAACCCAAAACTACGTGAAATCGAGCATAATTAAGCTGACATGACTCATCCTGGTTTTCACTGAATCATCTTTCAAAATGAGTTGGAAATACTTTTTTGTTTTACGCACTAGACATCAATTCTTCTTTTGAAGGGCCTGAAGCACAGTGAAAATTTTATCCCTCTGATTTGAGGATCAAAGAGAAGGCTTGACCCTGTGATAGGAAGAGTTAGCAATGAGAAACTTATTAGGAAGAAAAGCAAGAGCTGAGCCCCTCAGGCTGCTGGATGTAAGGTTATCTGGTGCCAGGTGCAGGAACCACTGATGTATCTGAGTAGTCATGTATGGACAGACTCCTAACAAAGCTAACAGAAAGTGAGTGTGAGCATCAAGCTTTCATGGAAACAGAAGGTTCATGTTTTGCTCCTGCAGCCAGAACACTCCTATGACCCCATGTCTCAAATTGTCTGTCCCAGTCCCATGTAGGGTACAGAAACACTACTCAGAGCAGTGCTTCCCACCATGATGAAAAAGGGCTTTATCATCTAGCAACTATCTTTAGAGTTGATGTTACATCTTGTCTTGAAACTGTGTGATTTGGAGGCTGAATTCTGGTAAACAAAGACAGAAGATACTGAGGTACAAGTGCTTATGAACTTCATGGTGTCATCACCTGCTACTGAAACCCCCCAGCCCAGATTCAGAAGCCTTTGTTACAAGATAGTGAATAAGCCTTTCCAACACAACACTTAGGTCTCTCCACAGAGCTGGGGAAAGCCATTTCTTGGTGCCCACTTAATGAGCCATCTTGACGTTTTCTGTTCTGGTGGTTGAGTGGATTCCCACAAAAAGGGGGAGACTTAAATTCAGGTTTGACACCTGCCCAGCTCTTACTGATGCTTCCTAAATTTACTTAGCCTAGCAACTCTCTCATTTTGTGGAAAGTGCTTTTATGGAGTGTTTCTCCCCACACCTCTCATGTCCTTTTGCTGTCTGCACCATTACATTACTGCTTCTAAAGCAGAGCCCATGGCTGCCATGTGTGCCAGGACCTCCAATCCCAGCAGCATTGCCTCTGATTCACTATTAATTTCCATTAAGATTATACTGGTTCAAGTTCTTGGGGAATATTGGTCAAAACTAGCATTTTCCTTTAGATATGGCTTGTAAACTGCTTGTATTCTGTCTTGGCTGGGGCTGCTTGGCTGTCTACTTCCACCATTCTTGACCATATTGAAGAAATAATTTTGTTCCTATCAGTAGCAGTCGTGGGAGTATTTCTATATCTTCTCTTTTTTCTTTATCTTCCCCCATCTTGATCTTCTCTTTATCTTCCACCGTCTTCTCCTGGATATTTTCTACATATCTGCTCTTGCCTGTGTTTATCTGCAGTCCATGCCTTTACCTTAATGGCAGTGCAGCACTTAGCCCAGGACTGTATCATTTCTTACTGATGATGTTTAATCTGCAATAATTCTGCCAGGGCTTTTTCTGCCTGATGTCAAGTTGTTCAGATTTTGAGCCCTTTCTAAGGAACACCTCACTGCTTTCGTAAAAGTCAAAGTCAGAAAGAGATTTAAGTTATGCAGCATTTTTCTGTTACCTATTTTTGCTTGATATTGAGAGTAGAATTGGTTCCATGGCTATTACTGGAATAATGTAATTTTTCTGCTTAAGTTAGTAAAAGTGTCTGATTAGTCCCCTGAAAGCTGCCAATGGAAAGCTCCCAAATGGTCATAGCTTACAGAGGATTTGGATCCAGCTCCATAAGAAACTGTGTTGGAAATCCTACCCCACTGTCCCTAAATCCTTTCAGATCATTCCCTGCATCTCCTATTTAATTTGATCCATCTATAGCACGCTGGCAAATGACAATTTCCAAGTCTAATTGCTCCAGAGTTTTCTCAATGCTTCAGAGTTTCTTAATTGTATTAGCCAAGGTGAGGATAATTGCTGCATTCATATCCTTGAAACTTCTAGTACAAAAGAGGCTTATGCAAGAATCTGCTCATTCTCTCCCATAAATGATCTTTATGTTATTAAGGAGTGGGCACTGGGGGGCTGCTGGGAAGCATTCCACTGCACACAAAACCTGAAACTTGCAGAGACAAGACTAAATTATAGTCTGGGGCAATCAGCAAACAAACTTCTTTTTTGCCCAGAGGTTTTTCTTTCAGAAGAATAATAAGCCTGAAATCTACAAATAACCTGGTATTTTGCATTTTGGGGGTATTCTGGATAAGGGAAATTTCTTACTTTTAGGTCACTGGGGCTTTGACATTTCTCCTGCTCAGAGATACCAAACTATCTGTTGCCAGTCAGTGCCCTGATGTTTTGCACTGTTCTTTAAATTCTAAAGCAGGGACTTTTTATTCTGGTTTGCATAGCTTCTGGATCTAGAGTGATATGCAGGGCTTATAACACGTGTGGGTATTGTAGCTGTGAGCTTGTGCATGGGGTGCACTAAACCACTCCAGCAGAGAATTATAGAATAGAATTAGACATAATGTTCTTCTTTAAGCTCCAGCAATTAAACGTAAAACTATTCATGAACATTAAAATGCTGTGTATCACTTCTGAGACTACAACTACCACTAAAAGAAGAAAGAAAAAAGGGGGATGAGCTATTTATTTTCTAACACACCAACTTGATAGACTGCAGGAAGGAAGCATGCAGTGAGTCAAACACTTAAACCAAGCAGCAAATTGCCGATAAGGTAGACAAATTTCACAGCCCATTCTGGGGTAAATATTACATTTCATGGTGCTTTACAGATGACGAGAAATCATTTTAAAATCCTAAAAAAAATATGTACAGAAGTGAATGTGGCTATTTCAAATGATCCGTGTTTTTGGATGCAGTCTAAGAAGGAAATGAACATCTCTTATGGAAAATAGCAAGTGTTACAGAGGTTTTACATAGTGTCCTTGGGAAGAAGTAATCTTACTATAGTTATAGGATGAATTTCCCTTGCACGGCATGGAAAAAACTGCTTAGAAATAGCCTAAATATTTATTTCAGTTGCTAAACAAATTCAGACGATGAAGAAGATGGAGACTCTAGTGGTGAGTGGTAGAAGGACTTTTCAGGAAGGCTCTTTCCTCACTCCAGGGCTTTAAATCAAAATGGGTTACACTATGATTTTGAGGCACCTCATCTAGGATTTTGGAGCACTTTCTGGCTGAAGTGCCATGGTCTGAACTTTGCAGAAATTTAAATGAATGCTTTGTAAAGTCAGATGCCAGTGCTCTCATGGCCAAGATATTATTCCCTCACCACCTGGGCATTAAGTGGATCCACACTGATTGGCACACACCTGGGCAGCCACAACTTTTGTGTCATACATGCACATACTATTGTTACACTTATTTTTAAGTCCTCCATCTGGATTCTGTCTCTCCAGGACTAGGGAAGTCTCAAACTAGCTCTGAAACATTTGGTAATAATGCATAGTTTCTCCAAATCTCATGGGATCTGGAGAGCTCACTCAGAATGGTGACAGCTTGACCACTGGTGACCAAGTGCTTTACTAATATGCTTCAGGGGACTTTGCACTTCTCTTGCATTAATCCATATAATTGAAGATCTCATGGAGTAACAAGTCCCCTGAAAGCAGTTCCTTGTGGTCAACATAAGACTTGGCATTTGGAGAAACTCTCCTGAGAATTAAAGCAACATTATGATGCAATGGAGGAATTCTGCTCCCAGGATACAGATGTTTGCAAAGGCCACAACAAACATTTTCATGGACCCTTTTCAGCATCAAGTAACGTCAAGAAAGAAGCTTCCCTGTGAGAGTGTGGTATGCTTTAGCTGGGAGAACAAACATGGGCCAAACCCAGCCATGCCCTGTTTCCTTGTTATAAACCAGGTACTGCTGAATGTCTGTGTTAGTCTGTTGTCATCATCTGCAGTACAGACAGAAATGAGAAAATGTTTTGAGGCATGGATCCTAGTGGTGTGACAAGCATCCTAGCAGGAGAACTAGATGGCTCTGTCTGTGATGGATGCAGGAGGGTCTGCACTCCTACAGGCTCATCCTGCACCTTGCCATGTTCTAACATCCAGCAAGGAGCTCTTGCTTTCCTGTGACCCAGTATGAAACCATTAGACTGGAATAATCAAATGATTGGAAAGTTAATTCCATTATTTCATAACAGCTAAAAGTTGGGAGGTGCTAAAATGGCCATAAATTACCCTTTCTAGTGAATGATGACAAAGTATTAACTTGTGGGAGCTGTGCCTGTTATCAAACACCCAGAAATATTTGAGGGGGAAAACTGCCCCCAAACACATTAGTTTACTAGAAATAGCACCAGGAACGTCAGATGGTGTGAACTGATGTAAAAACCAAAACCTCTTTGAGGGCCTCTATTACAAAGGATGTATGGGATGCTGCTAGAAGAATAATTTTTATAGTTGCCTGCCAGCAGGGCCATATATTTGTCAGTGGCAATGAATGTCCACAGTCTTGGAAAGAAAAAATATTTGTCCTCAAACTCTGACAAGATAGGTCATCCACTTCAGATGGACGGAGAGCCTCTCACAAGAGAATCATATTCCCCAGTTACCATATCTGGAAGTTCTTCCCAGAGCATTTCACAACTGTGCCACAAGCCAGCTCAGCTCCTGTGGGGTTTCACAGGGGCACATTCACCTGTGGGAGTGGGAAGAGGACAGGAGGTTTTCATTTTGGCTGTCAGGGTCAAGGTGTGAAATTCTGGTTGAACACAGAGATAAGATAGGCAAACTTACACGTGAATCTTCTTGGAGGGAGGGAAACACAACCTGGAAGGGCAAGGAAAAGCTCTCTGAGAGCTACAGCTGCCCGGAGGGATGGTGGGGTGTGGAGAGGGAATGAAACTGTCCCATCCTCAATGTCTTGTGGTGCTGGACAAGTAGAAGGGGGAAGAGATGCCAACAGGGTGCAGTGGATGGAGAGAGCCCAGGTTCAAGAGGATGAGTGCTTCTTCACTGCTCTGCTGACATGATTGTTAACCTGACCCATCTCTCACACCACAAACTATTTTTCATTGAAAGCTTTTAAGAAATCTTCCTAATTTTATTTTTATAATTCCAAAGAACTAGAAAATCTCCTTTGAAAAATTAAAAGAAGACTTGATACAACTTTCATGCTTGAAACTATTCTGGTGTGAAACTATCCAGCTATTGGTGAGGAAGTTTTGGTTGGTTTTTTTTGGATGAATAATTTCTACTGACTTAATGACCAGTGGTGGGAAAAAACATCATGATGAGGTTCCCTCTTAATAACATAATAATATAACAATTTAATAATATGCTTGATGAAATGATTGAGAATCTATTGCTTCACCAGCCTATCAAGTCTCACAGTCATTATTTTCTTGTTGAAATCAATGACAAAACTTTTGCTTTTTTCCCAGGGACTGGGCAAGAACAAAAAATACTTCCTATTTGCTGGATACTTTAACTAAATTTAGAGCAATAAGGCAAGCTAGATAATATGCTTGCCCCTCTTAAGAAGGGAAACTTTCATTTTAGTTTGCATGGCAAAAGCCAAAGGAAGGAGAATGCATATCAAACGTGGTGAGATGCACTTTGGTATTAATTTTATTTTTTTTTCCTGACTATGAGGATGTTGAGGGAGAGGGAGCACCTCTGTTATAGAGGCAGGCTGAGAGAGTTGGGGTTGTTCAGCCTGGAGAAAAGAAGGCTCCGGGGAGACCTTCTATCAGCCTTCCAGCACCTGAAGGGGCTTCAGCGTGGGTAAAGGATGAGGGGTGCGGGTGGCTGGACTCCCGCAGCGCTTTGGACCCCATATAAAGTGGTGCTGTGCTAGAGCCAGGATTTTAAGCAGGATTTGCCTGTATGTCTGTAAATATTGTGGTTTGGAAGCAGAGGAGCCGTGAGAGGGCAGTGTTGGATCGCAGGAGCTGGATTTCCAGGCGGAGGATGCTGCGGAGCTGAGGGTTGGGAAATGGAGAAGGCGGGTGGGGTGCAGCACTTGCAGCATCCCCGACGGCCTCCAGGAGCGTTTTTTTGGGGTATTTTGCGATGCTAAGCCGTAGTACTTTGCAACAGGAAGTAGTTACAATAGACTTCTTGTTGCAAAATTCGATTTTGCATTTAAAGAAAATTGCAGACAGAAGTAAGAGCCTCCCTCCCACAGCCCCCCCATTTTTTTTATTTTTTTTGTATGAAGGAGTTTCCATGCTTTCCAGCAGCACTTGCAGAGCATCCCAAAGGCTGGAGGGTAAGTGTTTATCAGCTGAACATCAGCTGAGTGGCTCACGGGTGGACAGGTGCCCTAACCAAGATGTGCACCAATTCCTGTCACTTGCCATGCCCTCCTAAGTTGGCAACCATCAAACCTCAACATTGCAGCCAAACATCACAGCCTCCAACTTCCCTACACTGCTTTGTTTTATCTTGTTTTTTCAATTGCTCAGGGATTGCAAATTATCTTACCTTACTTGCTTGCCTTTAATTTCCAGGAACCTAAAACTTTCAATAGGTGCAAACTACTGAGCTGCCTTCACCTTTATCTGATGCTGTAGGACAGATGAATTCACACTACAACAGAGCACTCACAAATAATTACCTTTCTTTCATGAAAATTTGCTTATTGGTATAAATGACACCTCAGGATGGGAAAACAGGAGTTCAGTTGCTTCACCTTTCTTTCACAAGGTCAAGCAATGAGGGTTTTTTTGGTACAATTATAGCAAAGTTACCAGCTCATTTTAGATTCCTGCACTTTATGACAAGAATGCTAAGTGGGAGAGAAACCTGTGTGACCTGCAAAGCTGTTCCCTCAATTGATGTCTATCAAGTGAAAGGGGTGGAAGGACAGGCCTTTCCACGATAGACAATATGATCATCTCCCTTTGCTCACATAGGCTAAGTGGGTCCTTAAATGTTCAAACCAACCTCCTATTTCAGTTGTCCAGGTTGTAAATGTTTTCCTTAATGTCAAAAACCTCAAGGACTATCAAGCTAGAAAAGTGATCAGCAGCAGACCCATGTTTGTTGATTCACCTACAAGGCAGCAATGTTTGTAACATCACCTGTCAGTAGGGTGGCTTTCCATCATCTGATCAGAAAAAACTATCATGAAGGTGAGAAAGTTGCTTGGAAAGAAGCCCCTTCTAGCTCTGAATCTTACAGCAGTCTGACTGGTTGGCAGTTTTACTTTGGGAAGGGAGAGGGAAGGAAGGCTAAGTCACTTTTGTCTTTAATAAATCTAAGAAATAGCTAAGGAGAAAGTAGTCCACTTGTTCTGCATAGTAAAAAAAAATATATATATATATATATCCACCCCAAAACATTATGTTGGAGCAAATCCAGAGGAGGCCACAAAGAGAGCTGGGATATCTCTAGTGATGGAGACAGGATAAGAGAGATGGGGTTGTGCAGCCTGGAGGAGAGAAAGCTCTGTGGAGACCTCAGAGCATCTTCCAGTACCTGGTAGGGATGGAGGGGAAGTTGGACAAGGGCGTTTTACAAGAGCGTGGAATGACAGAGTGAGCAACCTGGTCTAGTGGGAGGTGTCCCTGCCCATGCAGGGGGTTGGAACTAGATGGGCTTTAAGGTCCCTTCCAACTTAAACCATTCTGTGGTTCTACAGATGTCTGTCTGTGCTAAACTGACTTTCCAGCAGAGAGGCTCCTCCCTGGGCAGGTTTTCCAGAGTAGTTTAAAGAAACGGTAGTATCAGAAAAGTTCCTTGCTCTGTGTGCTGGTGGCTTTGTTAAGCACTGGGATCTATAGAACTGAATATATCATTTATCTTTACATCAGAGCCAGGTATCTGGAGGGTTTGCAGTGAGTAATGCTTCTCCATAATGCATCACTATGAAGAGAAGCAAGTCTCTTTATAGGGCAACATTTTTCACCTGCTTGTCAACATGTCAAACACCAAAAAAACACACACTTTCCTTCTGAATCCCACAGCTAATCACTCATTTATTTAATCATCATCTGGTGCCCATAAGGGTGCTGGAGATGGGCTGACAGCCATGCTGCTGTGTACCTGAGGAGAGATGGAGATGTTCAGAGCATCTACCAGAGAGGTGCCGTCAAGTTGAGAGGGAAACCCTTATTGGTGTTGGGGTGATTTGTTGGTTTTGATTTGGTTTGGTCTGGTTTTGTGGGTTTTTTTGTTTTTTCTTGTGGTTAACTATAGATACATTTTAAAAACAAACAGCTAAGCTGGCTATTAGCAAGTTGGTGTAGTGGGAGGTATAATCTACTTAATGTCACACAGCAGAATATCCTTTCAATTCACATCTTTTTTATACACAGTGGTGGCAGAGGTTCCCCCAGGTACTGCAAGCCTTGGGTTTCATTTCTGAGGGAGGTTTATTAATAACAAAGGAGGAAAAATTGATCAGCTGATCCACAGAAGGGAAAAAGCACAAAAGCACCTTAGGGGATAAGTCAGAAGAATTAAGATGGGGAGAGAGATTTCCACAACTCATATATGTAAAAATCTGTGCTAAAGGTCCCATTATTTTACTTGTATTTTTCCAGCTCCCATAAATATTTCTGTCCATTGAAAAAGAAGGAAATTCAATGTTTCATAAAAGCTCCACAGTGATCCTGTTATTAAAAACCAAAGGAAAAGATATATTGGCAATTCACAGCAGTTACAGCCACGTAGTTTTCAATAATCCAGTGAGTGACTACATCTGAACAGCCTTTCATTTATCCCTGTGGTTCAGACTAAATTGTTTATTAGAATTTTTGTGCATTATTTAAAATAAAATAAAAAGGGAAATTGTAGCTCTTCATTTTAAAGATTGCTGCTATAAAAAATTCAGATTATTCAAATTTGTTATGTGCATTGTGTAAGCCAGTAACCACAGCTATTTTTTTCATAAACTATAAGATATTGGCTGTCTTTTCCATCTTATTCATAGTCATAAATAAGCAGGATATTTACAAGACATTGCTAGAGGGAGAACAGAAAAACACTAATATTTAAGATATTTCACTCATTCCTCTCCTTTTAGGGGAAAAAAAAATCATGGCAAGACAAATAACCCTGCTCCCAGGTTTTGTGGGGTGTTGTCAGGGTGGTGGGACCTTTGTTGTAACTTGTAGTAATATTCTTTTTATTTTTTCCTGACAGACAGATATTCAGAGAATCAGTAATAGAGGTTAAAAATAAATATGAAAAAAAGAAATTAAATATATAGTAGCTAGTACTAGTTAAAAGTGTATTTCTCTAGTGTGTGCTCTTAGAAAAAAAGAGAGGAAGGAAAGGAAAGGGGAAAGGAAAGGAAAGGGGAAAGGAAAGGAAAGGAAAGGAAAGGAAAGGAAAGGAAAGGAAAGGAAGGAAGGAAAGGAAAGGAAAGGGAAGAAAGGAAAGGAAAGGAAAGGGGAAAGGAAAGGAAAGGAAAGGAAAGGAAAGGAAAAAAGGAAAGGAAAGGAAAGGAAAGGAAGGAAAGGGAAAGGAAGGAAAGGAAAGGGAAAGGAAAGGGCAAAGGAAAGGGGAAGGAAAGGAAGGAAAGGGAAAGGAAAGGAAAGGAAAGGGAAAGGAAAGGGGGAAAGGAAAAGGAAAGGAAAGGGAAAGGGGAAAGGGGAAAGGAAAGAGGAAGGAAAAGGAAAAGGAAAGGAAAGGGAAAGAAGAAAAGGGAAGGGGAAGAAAGGAAAGGAAAAGAAAGGAAAGGGAAGGAAAGGAAAAGAAAGGAAGGGCAAGGAAATACAAGAAAAGGATAGGAAAGGAAAGGAAAGGAAAGGAAAGGAAAGGATGCAAGAAGAGAGCATTCACCTTGCCAATCATGGGATTCCAGGAGGAAAAAAAGGGAAATTTGAGTGGAGATTTGCATGGCTGCCTACAGACAAGGTGACCCACTAGCCTGCTGCCTGGTCCTGACCTGCCAGAGGAAGTTTTGCCCTTGCTTTGGCAGCAGTGCCCTGAAATTCTGCTCAGCACTGTGCAGAGCTCTGGCTGCAGGCAGAGGTGGGTGCCCGAGCACCCATGTGTGAGCTGCCTCCCCAAGCCCCAGTTACCACCTTGACCTCCACTGGCACAGTCCCTCTACCTCTGCTGTCACTACTTGGATAAGAACAAGCAATTTCAATAGCCAAATTGCAACAAGCCAGGTTTTAAATCCTCTTTGGTGCAGTCTGGGAAGTTATCGAGTGATTCCACTCAATAAGCAGCTTCTTCGTGACTCCTATGACTATACAGAAAATTAGGAATTAATGGAACTATTTAACAGAGGAACAACAAATCTGGAAGGATCTAACTCATGCAGTCATTCCTACTAATAAACTTGATAAAAGCACATGGGCTGGTCCCCTGGAAGTGAGGGAACAGCTTACCCTGGGCACGTTAACAACCAAGCTTGAATTAATGGTGATTTTTGGAAGGTAATTCTGATAATGAGGCTCTATTTGCAAAGTATTTGGAGCTAATAAAGCTATTGCAGTCTGGGGAATGCCCTTCTCTTAGAGCACAATGGGAAACTCTTCTCAGTGGGATTGCTATAGAAACAATGAATTATCAGGTAAACAGGACCAAACAGGCAAGTCGTGCCAGGCTGGGGATGTGTGCTGATAAGGTGGCAGAGTTAATTTTCTCTATTTTGTTATAAGTAGAGCTCACATCGTCTATAGAAATATAAAGAGGCAGGTAAGATGGACTGTCTATTATTTATAGACACATTCTGTGCTGTATAAATGAATTTTTCAAAGGAAAACTTTGTACAAAAAAAGGGTGTCAGAAGCAGCTTAATAAATAAATGTGACTGGGAGCCTCAAAAATGCTTTGGGGAACATATGGATATCTTTTAGTGCCCCTTAAAATTTCCCAGATGCAACCTTGGAGGCTTTGTGAACAGTGGGGTGCTTTGACATCTTTGACACCTTTGACACCTCCTTTTTTGGAGGAAAAAAAATTTCAGCCCCAGTATTGGCAATCTATAGCACCAGATAAATGCTGAACCACAGCTTGTGCTGCCTCCGGTTGTCTTGCAAAGTTGAGTTGACCATGATCAAATTCAGATGTTCTTATTGTGCTGGTACACTTCCATTGTGTATCTTGAGGAGTGATGTATCAGGACAGAATTGAATCCACCAGCCACAGGAAGAAACAAGCAGAAACTCTTCTGGTACAAGGAGGTGACCTCTGTATTGCCTTTCCTGCACTCTGATTAATGTCAGCTGGGAAGAGGGTCTTTTGTCTGCCAAAAGAGGGAAGATATGAAATACTGAGTCGTGAGGAGCTGGCTGCAGATGTGAGACTCTTCACCAGGCTCATGAAGAAGATAAAGGAGAGGTGGGAAAGAAGGAGGAGCAAGAGAAGTCTGCCCAAGAGAATGCTGGATTTGGATATCATGTGTGACTCTGAGAGGAGTTATATATGACATCCACTTTCAAACATATCTTATGTCACACCCCCCCTTTTTGCAGGTGGATGAAAGAAAATAAAGGTTGCATCTTCTACTGGGATGAGAATCAGAGCACTTTTAGGAGGCTGTGAAATATTAGGACCTGATGATCTTAGAGGACTTTTCCAACCTCTAATGACTCCATAGAAGTGATGCCCTTGGGAAGGCAGGTTACCAAAGAAATGCCTGTATACAAAAGGACCACAAAAAAAAACTAAAAAGAAAGAAACTGTGATGCCCTAATTCAGTGAGGGTGTCACAGACCTGTTTTAACATTCAGATTGAATGTGTAGGTAAATCCTTTTGCTATGAACAAGACCAACTGAAAACCAAGCCTGGTGTAAAACCCTTTCTTGAGATCAGTCCTTAGTTCCACCAAATACAGTTATGAAATCTGTGTTGTATTGGTTACCTATTACTTCTGAAATTTCATGTTTATAACTTAAGTTTTTTTATGATCTATTTGGCTGGCTTCTTTCAGAATCCCAGAATACACTTCTTTGTTCTCCAGGGGAATTTTTATTCCTCCAAAAACAATCATTCTGCCAACAAACAAACAAAAAAAGACAAATTAGTGCATTGCACCACCCTACAATGGGCCCACTGTTGATGCCATATTAACTGGCCCGGTGAATGGCTGAGCTCATATCTCACAGCCTGCTTGGAGCTTCACTATTCTGTGCCTCTGGGGTTATGATATCATCTCTGAAGTCCTGCAAACACAGCTGAACTCCACACTGCTCCTATTGTAGATCCCACTTCTCTAATTGTGGAGCTGTGTATCTCAGCCAGGCTGCAATGCAGAAGATGGAGGAGGTGGGGACACCTCCATGCCACTCCTTTTCTCCCTACAGATTGTCACTGGTTAACCACAGCAGCAAAGTTCTTTCAAAGTTCTGCTTGTGTGGATTTATACAAATGCATCCTGTACTTACTGTCCTGCTTGTCCCTGCATGAAGGGACAGTACATATTGAAAAAACAGCCTCATGATTGACTGTCTTGGCATGAGTTTGAGATGGGCTAGTTGGCACTTCCAAGGGTCCTGGCTGTCCAGAAATGTGAAGCCTTCTTGCACAAGCTTTCTTCTTGCACAAGGCTTGGCTGCTCATCACACATAAGAAAGTGGTACAGGTGGATGAGGAGGTTACCTGAGTGAATATTTCTCTCATGCAAAATCTTTGCAATTGTTCCAGATCTGCTTGCAACTTTTTTTGCTGACCTGTCCTGTGAGAAGACCCTTGCTTCCAGCTCCATGCTTTCTGGCACGTGCTGCCAAGTGACCAGTGCTTCTTGTTCAGTGCAGCTGATACGGAGCATCCCTGTCACCACAGCTGACACATGCTGCCTTTGTTAAATTACATAAAATGCTGCTGTGCAAGGCACAAGTTCTCTCCCATGCTTTCAGCCACACAATTTACTACTGTGATGCCTATGTCCTTCTCCAGCTCAGCGAGCAGGAGTTACCCTGAGTTTGTTACCCGTGCACCAGCTTGGCCAGCTCCACTCCATCCCACATAGCAAGAAGGGATAAACACAAAGTGATGCAGTCACCCAATGCCTTACGTGGATCATTCAAATCTGCTCTGTGTGACACCTCGGGAGGTGCTTTGACTTCTCAAGCTGCTTGCTGAGAGTTAGCTTATTGCAGGTTTTCTTTCTGTGCTACATTGTAGGGTCTGCAACCTTCCTACCCCTGCACCATCCTGGGTTTAAGCAAACCCAGGAGTCTGCAAAGCACGTTTGTGGCACAAAATGCAGTGTTTTCTGCAAAACAAATGCTCATCAGTGACGGAGAACATCAAGAAAGATTTGAGGAAGGAGAGGAGGAAACCACACTTGATCCCACAGAAACCACAAGCCCAGTTTCATGTGGAAGGTAATTAACCAGGTACTTATTTGTTTAGGGTGGCTCTGCTACTATGTAAAACGTGTGCTTTTACTTAGTATCACTCTGTTTCCCTAGTCTTCACTGGAAAGAGAAGACACTGATACTAAGTATCATTGGGAGAGGTGAGCAGGGGTGAAATAGCTGTCAAAACCAGTTCAGTGCATACTCAAACCCTAGTCCACATGATGGGATTGTGCACTTGACCCCACTCAGTCTCTCTCAGTCTCTCCCTCAAAGCCACCGGGATGCTGGGGCATCCTTGGATTGGCAGCACTGACTCAGGCAATCGGTCCCGTGCCTGTTCCCTGGCAGTGTCTCTCCCAGATATTTCACAACTAGATATAAAAATCCCTGAGTTTGCCATTTGCAGCTGCACTCCCTGTGAGGGTAAAGAGTAAAAAGCTGATTTATGCTTTGAACCACAAAAAGACTTTTATTGCTTCTATATATTTTTTTTAATGTAACCATCTTGCCCTTAAATGTCTAATCCCTTCCTAGTCCTGTAGCTGCTGCCGGGCTCTCCATGGGCTAAACATGCTGGTTTTTAAGCAAACCAAGATATTCACCTGCTCCCCAAATCCCCACTTGTCCGGGTGGTCCTCCTTCTTTCAGAGCAATATGTCAGCTTTCTGGGGTTTTCAGAAGGTTATTCCATCACTTGGAGTACTCCCTGACAGTCATGGAAACTGCTGCTCCTGCATGGGGGAGAAAACCCACAGGCTGCTGCTCTAACTGAACCAGGGATTTAGGAATTTGACTTCAGGCATATACATTTATAGACACTGACCAATTATTTCTTCATTTTTATTAATTACCATTAGTCGGTTATGGCCCTTTTTTAATTCAAACACCCAAAAAAAATATTACTTTGTAAAAAAAAAAAAAAAAAAAAAAAAAGTAATTTCATGAATAATTAGGAAAAGCTACAGCTGAGCCATAAAAGAGAAATAGTTGGGGGGAACAAATGTTTCAGGCTGATCAAGGCATGTGAGTTGTCAGATAGATGGAAAGCCAGGTGAGGTCCTAACAAAAGAGTGATGCTGGAGAAGGGTGATTCAGGCAGGGGTAAGTGAATTGCATGGCATCACCATGTTCATCATCAGGCCTGCTAATCATTACTGGCTTTATTAATGATTTAGAAGCAATGGGAAACATATTAATTACATGAGAAAATGATGCTGCATTAGGAAGAGCTAAAAACAATGGTGAGAGCAGAAGAAAAAGCAGAGAGAGATGTAGGAAGGCTGTGAATAGGAGCAGAGGGCTGGGAGCTATAACAGTGGTAGCTCATTTAGTGCAGGGTCCAGGGGAGTTTCTGCTGTTTTCTCCTGATAAAAGAGCACACTGGTGTTTGTGGAGGTGGGAGGGGGCAACAAGAGGTCAGACAGGAGGGACTGGTTTGAGGCAGGCACCCATGGGGAGCCTTCCTGCTGCCCTCCAGGGAGGGATGGAGCTTTACCCGTGGTATCAGACAGGCAGAGTCACTGCAGAACAAAATCAATCACCTCGGGAGGTGGCTGATTTCTGAAGTCCTGCCTGCCTATAGATTATATAGGGGAACTTAACCTAGCACATTTAGAAGAAAACTGTAGTGCTACAGAAGTTAATACTTCTCTGCCCGCTGCACAGCCCAGCTGAAGAAAGGGGGAGAAACAAGACCCCTAAATCCAGATAAATTTAGGAATCTAATCCCTTAGAAACTGAGGGTGAGCTGCTGAAAGCTGTCAGGGAGGAAACCCGCTGCCCACCGGATGCCACTGTTGCTCAACGTTAAATCATATGGCAAAAGCTCCTATGGCAAGAGAGCTTTTGGAGCTTAAAGACACTCAGTGCTCCAGCTGCCTGAATGCCACCCTTTCCAGCACACACTTCAGAATTATTTGCTTGCAGAGTTAAATCTTTCTGCGAGTCGTTTTCCCGGAGGTAGGCAAAGTTGGCAAAGCCAAGGACAAAGGACTGTGTAAAATTTTACTTTATCTAAGCAGGCCCTAAAAAAGCCCAACTGGAGTTTTATTGCGTGGCTCCTCCGGCTGACAGTCTCCATTAAGCATCTGCTAATACTGCAGAGTCAGAGCAAACCTGGTGTCATGGCCCTATATTATTAGAAAGCCTCCTTTGTCCCAGCAAAAGACCTCGGGGAGAGAATATTTTGCATGAAGAGCCACTGGTGTAAGAGCTGAGCCATCCCTCCACGCCACAAATAAATCTACAATTTCTCAGCTGGGTGGCCTTGGAAACCACACACTAATACGCTTATACGGGGAGACAAGACCAGGTTCAAATAAAGAGCTCACGTAATAAATAAACATGAGGTCAGTATGGGAACAGCAATAATTGCTTTGTATGACAAGATTTGCATAGCAAACATTTGTGATTAATGTACAGCAGTGTTAGGTAAGGAGCCTTCCCTATCGTTGCTCCATCTGCACCTTCCAATCCTGAAGGCACAGCAGCTCCATCCAGAGCAATTAGTCACTGTTTACTGAAAGGCAGAGAGAGCAAAATTTTTCTAGTTCACTATTTGAGTGAGTTTTGTCCCACAGCCTCCCATCGGATCCATTTCTGCAACAGAAAGGAATTATGCCTTTTTTTTTTTCCTGGGGCTGGCAAGGAGGGAATATTAGCATTGCTGCTAATCCCCCTGGGCAAAGGCATGGGCTGGCTTCACCTCAGCTGTGTTCTCAGTTTTGCTGAGGACCCTGCACTGGGTCCGGGCTCTGCTTCCCCTCTACCTTTTCTTTCTCCTTCCTGGGTGTTGGTGGGTGACAGTTGTCACTTTGCCACTGCTGATGTATGCCAAGCTGTCATGGGGTGGTGAGACATGGTGCCCAGGGCAACAAACCCTCCTTTACAGCCTCTCCTCTGCAGTCCAGCTAACTCCTTACAACTGAAACTTTTGGATCTGTGGAGAAAGAGCTGTAAACTGACTTGAAATAACATCTTGATGTGGGTACTGTTTTTCAAAAAGATGAGCGAGCCACTGGCATCACTGGAGAAGAAGCAGTTGGGCTGGGTGGGCTGAAGTTGATCCTTGAAGGTCGAGTGCATTCCTATGGAGAAACACTGCTGCTGGAGCTGTCTGGAGAAAAGTCCTGGTGCCAAACCCTTCAACTGCATCTGCTCTGGGTGCTGGGGGAAGTAGCCAGGGTTGCTGGGGAGAGCTCCAAGAAGCATTTGTGTAGGCCAGATAGAAAAGGGGCTCCTACATCTGGAAGAGCTCCACAAGGGCTAGATCAGGGTAAGGAGGCAGCAAAAACTTATCTCAGAGTGCATGTACATATTTCACTTGGCAGCTCAGAGTGAAATAAAATGAAGATGCTTTTACATTCTTCCGTCACATGCTTGCAGAGTTCAGTTCAGCTCTGACTGAAGCCATGAGGGTGCCAATCAGCTCGTCAAGAGTGATAAATGGCATCTACTGTCTCAAACCTGCAGTGAGGTGTTGAGATTTCTGGTTGCTATCTTACCAAGACAAGCCTCACCAGTCCTCTGGACCTGTTAGGGAGGACATCTGTGTTGTTATTTCACCCCTGTGCCAGGCTGGGCAACAGAGAGGGGGGATGCTGTGGCACTACAGCTGTCCCCACTTGGGTGCATCCAGGAGGTGCCACTGGGCTGGCAGGGGCCATCAAGATGGCAGATACTTAGTGATGGGAGATGCCACCACACCTCTGCACCCCATGGTTTTGCAGGCAGACTGGAAAACACAGCTACTCATCAGCCACTTCAGCCCACCCACTTCAAGTGGCACCTACCTGGGAGTGGATGGACCCTCATGGTTGCAGAATGAGTTCCAAGGTGCCACCACTCTGGCCCATCACCCCAAAAGCCAGCTCCTTCTTTCCATCTCTTTCACCCCAGAGCTTTCCAGCCCCTCCACTTGCATGCTGGTGGTGCAGGCCCCAAATTCACCAGGGCCTGGCTGTGTCACACGGCACCCTGGCCTCAAGAGCAGGGTGTGGGGTGCTTCAGAGGGAGGTGTGGGGGCCCCAAGTATTGGGGAGGGGGCAGCAGCACCCTGGGTGGAGGGTGGTGTGCCACATCCCTATCAGGGGTTGGGAGAAGCCTGGGAGCGCTTCATGCCAGCTCTGACACCTGTCACACCTCACCTCACCTCACAGACTCTCCCACTACTTTCCGAGGCTTCTGCCCCCGCCATTGCTCTCCCCTTGGCTTTTTTGGGAGGTGTCCCCGTGCTTCCTCACTCGGGGACAAGAGACCTCCTGCCAGCCCCGCCTGAGCTGCCCCAGCAGAGCCGGGCAAGGGACACCCACAAGGTCCCCGGGGACACGGGCCGCACCCTCGCAGGTGCAGGTGACGCTCATGTCGCACTCTCTTCCCCCCCACCCCTCCTCTCCTGATCCTTGATTTTCGATGGGGAAAGATGAAGCGTGAGCCGGCGCCATGCCCGGCGGTGACACCCGAGTGACACAGCGCGCACCTGCTCCTCGCTCCCGCGAGGGGGAGCGGGAAGAGCGCGCGGCACCCCCCCCCCTCACCCCCTCAACTTTCCTCAGCCCGCGCGGCTCCGCAGGTGCGGAGTGAGAAGGAGGAGGACGGGGAGGTGGAAGGGGGGGGGGGGGCACGGGGCGGTCCCGCTCGGCGCCGTCCCTCGCCCGCCCCCTCGCTCCGTCCCGCCGCTCCTCCCTCCTCCTCCCCCCGCTCCGCGCGGCTCAGCTCCGCGAGTGCTGGCGGCTCAGCACCCCGCGGCCGGCAGCGGCGGGCGCCCCGTCGGCGCCCGCGGAGGGGCGGCGCTGGGGGCGGCGGCAACTTTTGGGAGCCGACGGCAGCGCGGAGGCTGCGCGGGGGGATGGCGGCGGCAGGGCTGAGACATCGGCGGCGCTGAGGTAGCGGCGGCGTCGCGATGCCGGCGGCGGCCGGGGGGCTGCTGTGGTGGAGCTGCTGCGTGCTGGCGGCGGCGGCCGGGGCTCCGCGAGTCTCCGCGGCCGCGCAGTCAGGTGAGTGAGCGGCCGAGTGTGGGGCGAGGGACGGAGGGGAGGCGGGCTGAGGAGCGGCGTCCGCACGTCAGCCAACTTCTCGGCGGTACTGCGGGTCCCCGTCCCCTGCGCGGGGTGCGGGAGTTTGTTCGGGTCCCGGGGAGAGGCAGCAGCCAGAGGGCGACAAGTTCTTGCGGGAACAGTAGGGCGGAGGAGCGGGGCCGGTGGCCGCGGATCGTCCGCGCAGCCCGCTTCTTCCCCGAGTCGCGTGGCAACACCACTTCTATTATTATTACTATTAGTGTTAAAAACGATAAGTGGGCTGGGGGTTGCGCCTCCAAGCCCCCAACGGAGCGGCTGCCCCTTCCCTTTCTCGGGTGCCCCGCTCCGGTGGTGGCTGCCCGGGCTTCGGGTCCGCTCGTATCCGGGCTGGGCTCGGAGTCCCCGTGGCCGCGCAGGTGCTGTCGCTGCCGCTCCGACGGGGCTGTGCGCTCCCAAACTTTGCGTGGTTGCAGGCGGAGGGAGAAGCTTTCCTCCTGCACGGATTCATTTTGTCTATAAGGAGTATCCAGACATTTCAACACGGGTCTGAGGGCATTTGAGCACGGGGGAATACGAGCCGATAAAGGCACATTTCCCTCTGGCAGAGCCTGCCCTTGTTTCCTAAGTTTCTGGAGTGAAACTTGGAGCGTTTGCTCCGTTGTTGTTTCTTGGCATGGGAGCAGCTCTCGTCGCCCTCGTAGTACGGGGCTGTGTGCGCTGGTGTAATCGCCCGAGTAGGGCACCTGGTCGCCTCCCGTTTCATCGCCCTTCTCGGGAGCTATCGCTGTGAATAAAACATTAAAAGGAAATCTCTTCAGTCTTTGTAACGCTCTCTTTTTTATTTATTTATTTTTTTCCCACCGGTGATGCAAAATTTATGATATTTGGGCGGTATTGGTGCAGCAGCTCCTCATTCTCACAGTTCAGTTTATATTTTGGGGTTTTATATAGCTGAGATGATATGTTTGTCGAGAAGCCAAAGAAGCGTGTCCCGGCTTCGCTTGCCTGGTTAGGCTTCGCAGGCACTTTTGATCTTGATGCACAGCTTACTTTTTTCTGCGTGTTTTTGTTACTTAATCCTTGAGGGGTGAAACGCTGAGCTGCTGCCGCTGCTTTCCCTGACGTTTTCCTTTTCCTGCGGTTTGAATCGGTAAATCCCAGCTGAAGGAGGATTGCATTCCTTGTATTCACCAGGCTTGGCTTTGCTCTACCTTTTTAATCTACCTCCTTGTTTACAAGCAGTCTCACTCTTCCCCTGACTTGATACTTTTCTGTCTCACTTTTCCGGGTAGCCTGCCCCGATTTTGGGCAGCAGCCGTCCCCGCTGGACTGCTCCTCTGCCTCCAGCCCTCCTTCCCCACTGCTCGGACGCGGCTTTTGGAGTGGACGATCACAAAGACGCTCCCTTGGTGGATTGAAAATAATTGAAAATAAAAGGCATCGGTCCAGGGTCGCTCGCCTGCCTTTCCTGCTGCCTTTGGGGAAGCTTCTTGGATTTGTGTTGCAGAAAAGCTTCTGTGCCATGCTCTGTGAAAAAAAAGCAAAATCTGTTTATTAAAGTAAAATAACGGGTTTAGGGTAACATTTTCTGTTTGGGAGGGGTTTGGGTGCTTCTGTGGGCAATGGCAGCTGTTAATGATTGACTCTTGCTGTGTGGCACTTGCTGAAATAGTGAAGCTGTCTGGACAGGTGAAACTTGATTTTTCAAGTGTTTAGGACCCTGAGAATTTGGGCTTTCATGAATTTGGAGGCAATAGGATGAGGGTCTGGCTTCTGCTTTCATTTTCAGTGCATCAAGGGACATGATAATGCCTTCACTTGTGCAAACGAGCTGTTGGCTAAACTTTTGATTTCATTATCCTGTGTCTGTTGGTTAAGATGCAAATGCATGAATATATTGGGGATTTCTGATGTCTTTTATCTCCATGCTTGAGCATATAAGGTTTGCAATGCACAGCTCAGCCAGGGTCATGTGAGCCAAACCTCTTGGGCTGTTACCTGGAAGCTGGCGAGTCTTTATTCTGCTTGGAAATAGCTGATACATTAACTCCTTTTTCTGATATGTGGGGCTGCTGAGTTGTTAAATAATTACAGTCAAATTAACTTAACTCTGTTTGAAGTATTCAACTGCTCTGATAAATTAATTGTAATTCAATTTTTTTTTTCAGCATGTGTGTGTGTATATATATATATATATATATTATTATTATTTTTTCCCACATGCCTTTGGAGAGATGCAGCTCCTCTCCTTTGGAGCAGCCCTCTTTGGCATCCCTCCTGTTTATTCCTCCCCGATGTCTATTTGATGGTTAAAATTAGGCTGAGCTCTGAGTGCCTTTGCAAAGGCACAGTAAATATTGACTGAGAGTTTCAGCCCGTAGCTGCTATCTGATGACTCTGTCCCTTCTCAGGGGATGCTCTGTCTTAGCCCTTTTGCTCCGGGGGGGGGTGGGGGTGGGTGTCAAAACCAGTGCTTCTCCTCACAGTCCTGTTTCCTCCCTGTATACCTGACTTAAAGGGCTGTGGTGTGGGGGTCCAGCCAGTGCAGGCTGGCACTGTCCCTGTGTGTCCGCTAAAGGCACTGGGGAGCCAGTGCTGCTGCAGGGCTGGGGAGACTGGATCTGACCCTGCTGTTCAGGGCATGCCCAGGGAGCCTGGGGAAGCTGTGGCACAAGGTTTGACACTGTATTTGTACACAAGTCCTGCTGATACCAGCACTGCAAAGTGCCTGAGTGACTTAGTTATGACTTCTTTTTCTTTTGGAAGAGATGGTAACTGATGTGTATGTGTACTGATCCTGGCACTTTAGAGCTACACTTGCTGTTAACATGAAAACAGTGATAATAATCTGAAATACATGGCTATGATTAAAACAATGAGACTTGGCATTAGCACCTCATGGAGGGAGAAGCCCTTCTGATCCTGTGTGGTGGCAAAGCGGGACAGAGGAGCAGGGAAATCCACTTGGGTTCTCCTGTGAGGGCAGCAGCCAAGGGCCCAGCACCTGCACTGAGCTGCGAGTGCTGCTTTGCACTCCTGTCCATAATTTGTAATGCTGAAACGTGCCCCCTGTTTTCCAGCAGGCAATTAGTAACAGCCCTTAATAAAACTGTATGTCTTATTCTAGCTTTCAGAGGGATGTTATTTTTATTTTCAAGTGAATTTAAGCAAACCACGTCAAGTTTACTTGCACTGCATGCGAAGATTCAGCCTGTCATGAAGCACATACACATATTCAAAGGCTTTATAGCAGCAGGGTTTTATGCAAGTCCCTGCCAGAGCTGGTGAGCTGCTGGGGTGGGCTGTGAGCCTTTGCTGCGGAGTGCGATGGGTGCAGGAGGAGGGAGAGGGTGTCTGTATGTGTGCGGTGATCCCGGAGCATTTTCTGTGCGAGCATCTCTAGGTGGCAGCAGCCCCCAGGAGCTCCCAGGCATCGGGATGAGCGCTCGGAGTTGGGAGTTGTGATTTCCCAGGCTCTGGTTCTGCTGCTTAGCACCCTGCTCCGAGATCAGGGAGCAGCTTTTTGGGTGCCTAGAGGATGTCTAAAGGGGGAAGGATGTGTTTATGCAGGGAATCGGCATCTCTGTCTCCCATATCCTTGCTTCCAGGATGGTGGAAGTGTAATAATGTGCTAGGAGAGTAACTTGGACATGATAAAATGCTTCAAATGGGCAATGAAGGGAGCTCAGGTGACTTCAAGGAGGAGATAAGGATGATTTGATCATAGTGAGAGGTGCTGAAAACCAGGAGCAAAGATCTAGGTTTATATTCTAGGGGACTCTTTAAGCTAAAGAGTAAATCAGTCATCATAAACTGATAAGTGGGTACTGAGGGTGAACAAGTTACAGCTAGGAATGAAGTGTACTCTTAGTGGTGTAGTAACTGTTGTGGTAAGCTAGGAAACAAAAAAAGATACCTGGTCACTTAGCCTCGTTTACTTGGATCAGATGGTCCTTCTAAAATACAAACACTTGCTCAAGTGGACGATGTAGCCCCGAGTTGTGTTTTGTGGTTTTTTAATTCTACTTTAAAATGTTAATTCTGGACCTTTTTTCAAAATACAGGTGCTTTGGCATCACAACGACCCTCTCCATATTTCTTAGGACAGTAAATCTGAGCTGTTACATGGTGGTTGGTGGTGGGAAATATGATGGTTCCCTGGAAACTTCTGAGCTT
Source organism: Calypte anna (assembly GCF_003957555.1). Taxonomy (NCBI): domain Eukaryota; kingdom Metazoa; phylum Chordata; class Aves; order Apodiformes; family Trochilidae; genus Calypte; species Calypte anna. The sequence goes on from NC_044253.1 coordinate 30,880,315, forward strand.
GCTTTGTGTCCTGCCTGCACAGACAGGAGTTAGTGCTGGGCAGCCAGACCTTTATGCTCTTAAGACCACTGGTAAGCCAGGGCAGCTCTGTATGAATAGCTAGGCCAGGTCTGTCCCTGCCGACTTTGCTGCTTGTAGGGTACTGAAGCGTTTTTTCTGAGAAAGGAGTAGGGGCTTGCTCCTAGGGCTGACTTATTGCTGTGACATGAGGGAAGGCAGGACGAGGTGACTGCAGCTCGGCTGTTTCCCATGCATCACACATGTGCTGACAAGTCCTACGGTTCTTGTTTTCACTGACTTAAAGGTTTTCCTATTGTAAACAAACACAAGTTGCTGGATTTTGTGTGTACCCACACAGCTGAAGCTGAATTTTCCCATAGGGGTACTGGAATCTGCCAGAAAGATTCATCATTTCAGCAACTTGAGTTAATGTTTTTGTAGTGACTTCTGGCTTTGGATGAACAGTTTAAGCTGTGCTTGGTGGCAGCTTCTCTGTGATGAGCTATGTGTCCACGTGATAAATGGTCTCATTTCTGCACTGTCCCCTACCTCTGCCAGGCATATGGGCACATGCCAAGCTTCCTGTAGTCCTTGAACAGCTGCTGTTATATATAGTCTTCCCCCCCAAGCCTGCCAGGGAAACTCTTCCCATTTTGCATGAAGGGGATGCTAAGTCCAGGAAAGATGTATATTTGCTTGTGCATTGGTGGTACCTGAGGGTCTGACACTGGGACAGCAAAATCCCTGCAGGAGCACACACTAGGTCACACTATAAACTTGTAATGTAAGAGTACCAAGAATACAAATACGTACAAGGATAAGAAGGAGTGTTAAGAAGTATTTTCCAGTGGTATCTGCTTTTGTATTTCCATCCTTGAAGCCTATATAGCATACAGCTTCTGACAAAGAAGGAGTTGGGAAAAGAAAGTAAAATAAATGGGGAAGTAAACCCCAAACTTTTAGTGGATGCAGTCATTGTATAGTATTTCCGTAAAGTTCTTGTTAGACATTTCTCTAATACTGATTTTGTCTCTTATTTCCTCTATTTGTCTACTTATTTCCTCTTTCTCCTGTTGTCTGTGCAGCTAGGCATACACTAACTGAAGGAACATTTATAGCTTGATCGTTCTTCAAATGTTTTCCTAATAAATCAGCGTTGCAGTGTGGGCTCTGGTCACATGGTGATGTGATTCTTGTATCTCTACACCAGCTGGGGGTCAGCTGACAGAAATATAGAGCTTACAGAAATCTCACAAATCTCTATGTGGGCTCTGCTCTAGGGGCCCAGCCTGTAGCTGATGCCAGGGAAGGGTCAACTCTTTCTGCCCTGCTGGCACAGCTGGTCTCCAGACACCTCAGCACCCTTGTCTCCAGCATCATTCCTCCACCAAATGTGGGGAACCCATTGTCTCCCCAGCAGTACATGGGGTGGCACCTACCTGCCATAAGCTTGTATTTTGGAGTGTGCCCCAAACCATTAGTGCATCAGGAGGAGGCTGAGCTATGGGGCATGTTGCTGACAGATTTGAAATTTATGTGGACAGGCTACAGTGGTACTGCAGGACATTATCTGACCCTTTGCTCACAGCTGCTCAACTAAACTAATAAATGTCTATCAAAAGTTGTGATACCTGACCACTCTTTTAGTTTTACCCCTCCCCTGAGTTCTGTGGTGGTGTGATTCGTGAAAGAAATGGGTCAAGTCAGAAGGAGGTTGAAGAAAAAGAGCTCTCTTGCTGAAAAAAAAGAAAATAATAAACCCCTTCTGAACAAAGTTGTGTTATGAATAAGTTGGAAAAGGCCAAATCTCTGTGAAATGGTGACACAGCCTGGGCTGTAGCATGGCTGCCAGAGAGATGCATACTACTCTTGTGTCTGGGCTTGTGGTGGCAAGGCTGAGTAAAGCTCTGAAACCTGTTCCTCTCCTACTGACTTTAAGCATGGCTTGCTCTCTGCTGCTCTCCTAGACCTCTCTGAGCTCTGTTTCCACACTTCCCTCTCCTGTTTTCCCAAGTAAGCATCTCCTTTGGGACAGGCGTCTCCCACTTGTGCTTGCATCTTGGAGAGGTGCCTGAGCAGATACTGCAGACCTGCCTGCATGCTTTACATTGGAAGCAGGCATTAAGTACCTCAGTCTGTGAAGCTGAATGTTCTGGGAAGAGATCTGTGGTGGTGTTATGCTTGCTTGCTTGCACCCCAATGAGCTGCTGAGGACTTTCTAGGGACGTAGCTCCTGCAGCAGGATGGAGCCATTTTGGTGCATGGACAGGAATTAAAATCATCACTCTTAACTTGATACACATCCTAGTGTTCAATTTCCATTAATTGAAATTACGTTGAAATATTGAATATTCTAAGCATAAAAGTTTAGGTGCCACAGTTAGTATGCTAATGGAATATTTTAGTCATCTTTTCAGGTTAGCGTCACAGCCAGATTCAAGGGTAAAGATTTATTTCTAATACTTGATTTTGCTTTAGCCCCTTTTCCAAGAGTGTCCAGATACTGGTGGCTGTTGATCAGCTGCCCTGTGGCTGCCAGCCAGCTATAATTAAGATTTTTATTTTGATCCTATCCACTATGCAGTTTTTAATCATGGATATTTTTGGTCATTATCTTTGACAGTAAAAATGTATATATCTAAATTTAAGCTGCTGTTTGCCGAGGATATGTGACGGTCTTTAGAATTCAATATTGTTTTATTATCTCTTTTAAAGGATAAAAAAGACTCCTTTGTTTCAACAGATTCCTGCAGCACATAAAAATACCAGTGAAGTAGCAAACGTTTTCCAGTTGTTGTTGACTTCAAATTTAGCAACCATTGTCCCAGTTGATATATTTGATGCTCTAAAAATGTGCTTGCCATTAAGTACGAAGCTGAAGTGATTGGTAGGCAGATAATATTCTTTAGAAGCTATTAATAATGCTCAGAGGACGTACTCATTGGACTGTATGGAAAAAGCCATGGGATTGTGTAGGAAGGAGGCAAAAAATAACGTATATTGCTGCTTGCTCTGTTTGAAAGCTGCCTTTATTGCTCTGTCTGTATGTGCTGCAGCGATTGCTGCCCGAATTAGCGCATCGTGAGTGGGAGAAACCGATACGCAAACAGAATGCTGTGCAGCTAATTTTGTTTAGCAAATTGAGATCTGATGCCTGCTATTCCGTGCCCTCCACGAGCTGACTCGGGTGCTAGTTGCGGCATCCTTGTGTAATGTCTGGAGACCCCGTTCTGCTGTGGAAGGGGGGGAGAATCTGTTCCCTCTCTCCCCCAGCCAGTGGAGCTCGGGGGAGCAAGGGAATTAATATCCCATTAAAAGACAATGAAAAATTTCAAAACAAATGTAAAGCCATCACAGCTTTTCTCTCTCCTTTTGTCTGTTGCTTGAGCCAGAGGAAGGCTTTTGTGCTGCTGCTGATGTATCCCCAGTTGCTGTGAGTTTCTCCCTGGATTTCTTTGTTTCCCATAGTTTTGAGCTGCTCTTAAAACCCGAATGTTTGGCTTCTCTTGTGCAACACCTTTCAGACTGCTGCCAGCTCGCCCTGCTGTGAAGCCCTGGTGTCACCTGGGGCCATACTTCGTGTTGGGAAGATATTAGAAAACTGCCAAATTATTAGAGTCTATAAATAGTGGTGATAACTTTCCCAGTGTTTATATTGCCCTTGTGCTGCGTAACTCACTGAAGTCACGGGCTAGGTTTGCTTCTAGTGTTGCTTCATGTGTCACTGTGAATATCATGATAATATCACGATATAACAAGCAGCTGCTCTGCCGATAGTGCAGTGTGACAGCATGGGTTGGGGAGTTCTTTCTCTGGACTTGATAACAACTGTAGTGGTGCTTTGCATTGTCTATGGCTCCATCCCACCCCTCAGAAAGGAAACAAAATCAGGTCTGTGCTGAACTTTCCAGGCTACCCAAGATTTTTATGTGTAGCTTGAACCTTTAATAGAATAGCTCCTTAAATAGCCTTTTATTAGCATTTACTGCCTTGTAGTAACTAAAGATTTGGGACAGCAGGAGAATGCTTTTTTCCCCCCCTACTTTTTTTGGAAGATTTACAAATAGATTCATACAGTGTTACCAGCAGCAAATTTCTCAGTGATAATTTTATCTCAAGATCTTGGAGTCATGAGAATCTTGGTTTTCAGCTAAGGATGGAAAAGCATCTTGAACTGTTCTGTGTGCAGAGAAAAGTTAAAGCTCCTGTAGCTTAGGGGAAAACGTCCACTAATTGCTTTTATAAGTCATGGGGTTTAGCTCATTTATAATATTTTATGCAGGGCTGGTTGACTTATGGATTTTCAATGTCTGGCAAATATTGCTGGTGACTTTGGAGATGGAAACTTTGGTTTATTAAGACTTCTAATAGCTTTAGTGTAATTGCCTATGTGACATGTGCTGAAGACATTAAAATATATGGGTTATGTCTCATGCGACAGTAGGGCAATTACCAGGTAGATGTCCTTTGATACTGGAAAATGATCTTGCCAAACTTTTGCTGTCAAGTTGAATAATTTAAGTCTTGCTGAGAAGGCCCATAGAAATGATAAAAAAAAGGTGTTGAGAGTAGTTGCCTTTTCCAAGTAAACCATAAAAAGGCCATACGAGGGTACATGATTTCTGTAGGTCCTGTCTGTTCCCAGGTGGATCCTGCCCATTTGGGCTGAAAGCTTCTGTTCTCAACAGTCTGTCCTGGGTTAAAAGTGTCTAAATGGTCCTAGATTACATGAAAATTGCTATGATATTTGTTACATTTGGGTTTCTGGTTTTCTGCCTGACTGCTTTTGTAGTGATGCCATAAAATTACATCACCTACCAGTCCCTTCCTTGCATCAGTCCTCTTGGCTTACTAATGACTGGGTCCTTCCTCCAGCCAGGATCTTTAGTGTTGGATAGCCCCTGCCAAGTTTAGGTTTGTTACCTTCTGTGGCCAATTAAAAGTTTTTATTGTTTGTCCTGAGTCTCGGTGGTGCTGGTGCCTCCCTGGACACTTTGTGGCGGATGAGCCACCTCCAGGTGAGGAGGAGGGATGTGCTGCTGCCTGCCTTGTTGCTCTTTGGTTCAGATAGTAGTGCTGACGTGTGCTAAAGTTCCAGAGTTTTTCAGGATCCCAGCTGACTTGCAGAGAATGCCTAACATCACCAAATCTCGTCTTAAATGTATTTTATAAACCAGCTGTTAATTAATTTCTCTAAGAATGCACCTGAACTGGAGCAGGACCCGTGTTTCTAGGAATATCTGGAACAAACCCATGTATTTTGGTGTGACAAGGTCTGAGGCTTATTTTGCCAGGTAAAAGAAGGCTTTCCTGGGGGGTCAACAGTATGAAGTGTTGGAGCAGCATCACAACTGACTAATATTGTGAGGGGTGTCTCTTGGTGCCAGGTAACACTGGCCCTTAGTGGCATGTGGAGATGGGATAGAAATAAACATAACCAGCAGGTACCAAAGCACCTGGGAAGGGTGGAGAGAGGAACAAGTGCAACTTCAGTCCCCTCTGTGGTCTTAAGTATAGATGTGATGGATGAAACACAGGCATGAGGGCACTGGGGTAGCTTTTCCCTGGGTCTCTGCAAATGTGTGTATGGCTGAGGGGCTGTGGTACCAGGTCATGACACTGACGTGCATCCCGTGGGAGCTGGCACTTACTATCTCAGCAATAATCTTTGGTTTTAATGCTCTGCTTCATTTCTTTCCTACCAAGTTTGGGTTTCCAACAATATGATTATTTATGGACTTGTAAGTCAGAAATAGCTTGGTAATTGCTATATTGCTTTGCCTGCAGTAGCAACAAGCATCTTAAATTTAATGCATAATCCACATAGAAAATTGATATTTGGACAAAACTTGAGGACTCTGACAGCTAATCTTAAAGAGCTTTTGGTTGACATGTAAAATAGAGACTTGTGGATGATATTCAGAGGAAAATTGACTGTCTTTAGGATTATTCCATAAAAGAAAAACACTCCTTACAATTGGCTGAAAATGCTTGAGAGCGATTTAAGTTTACATGGAAACCTTTCCTTAGATATCAGCAATGCAAAGTCCTGGGACATTCAGTGTTTGGATCTCATGGAAAAACCCTGCACTAATGCATAATTCAAAACCTGAATTTTGCCTAATTTTTCATGGTTTGTCTGAAACCACACTCATAAGCTGCTGACTGGCTTGCTAAGAGCAGTTCTTTTTAATTTGCTTGTACTTTGATTTGTGTGGTGTTTTGTGTTTTTTTTATTTGTTTGGTTGTTTTTTGGTTTTGTTTCTTTTTTTTTTCTTTTTTTCTCCATAAAATACAAATACAACCTAAGTAACAAGAATGCCTCAGCACCTGTTTTCCTGTGAGAACATTGCAATAATGGATTTGCCAGTGTTTATGGTGAAGGTGTCTGGGTATTTATTGAGATACATGTGCCTACATTTATTGTGCAGTTGGCTGCCAATCACAATGGAAAGGGCTAGAAGTTTCAGCAGAGAAGCTCAGTTTGGTGGGCACATGCTGCTTTACACCAGGGTTACATGATGCTCTTTTTTTTGTTAAACACATTTCAGTGGGTTTTGTCAATACTTGGGTTTGGGTCAGGAGGTCTTGGATGACTTTGCTTCAAAATTCCTCAGTACCTATTTATTAAATACAGTGCTGTTGTTCAACAGAAAACGTAAAACCCAATTTCAAAATTAGACCCACACAATTATGCAGTCAGGTAATGGTGCATGTAATTGCTTGCACAAATGGTCAGTTAGATGTGTAACTGTCCATTTGTATGCAAAATTAACCCATTTTGCAAATTGGACTTGGAATATTTATGGTGGAAAACGCTGCCTTCTAGAGATGGCTGCGTTGTTGCACCATCCCCTTCCATTGGTGTCCTACCAAAATGCATGAGCCTTGTGCATTTTGTCTTCACTTACATGTTGGTAACAAGCTGCTGGAATTGAAGCAAAAAGTGTCTTTTCCTTCTGAAACTTAATATGTATTGGTACACTTGCAATGAGTAAAAAATGATAACTGTGTGATGAGAGATGCTCTTGAAATAGAGTTTGTGGCACAACAATTTATCATGTGCCAAAGGCATGCTGGAGGCTTTGCCCAACTGATATGGATAAGCACCAGATAAATAAAATATAGAACACCAGAAACCACTTGGAGTTATGTGGATGTGATTTGCAAGCAGCAGGTTGAGCAGTCAGGCTGTGTGTGTGTGTTACCTGAGTCTGTGTGCATTAAATGTAAGAGCCACTAGAATGCATGCAACATCTTTGCTCTGGAATGCACCTTTTTGACAACATGTTATGTGTCAAAAGTAATTGCATATTTCTATTAAAGAATTATTTTTTTTTTTTCACACACTTCAGGGTTACTTTTTTGTTTTGTTTCTGTCTGGTGTGCTGCCAAAAGGTTTCTTTTCAATCAAAAAATTCAAATCCACAGCTGAGGAGTGTGTATAAATATATATCATTGCCCCTTGCAGTTGATGCAATCTCTTGTTCATCTCAGTCTCTGGGTGCTCACACAGGCCAGGTTTTTGATCCCTATGTGGCCATTAACACTTTCTGTGTTTGAAAAAGGAGAGTTACTGTCATCACCAAAAAACCCAGAATGATTGTGTAACTGGCTCATGCCTGTAGGCTGTTTCCAAGGAGGATGTACTTGCTTGTGCCTTCTGAGAAAGGTATGTGCTTGTGCATCTCTCCTAACTGGGATGAAGGAAATACTGTCATCCAAATTGTTCCCACAGGGCAGGGAGCCATGATCCCATCCAGGGCATCATTTGACTGCACTTTGCTTCCCGATGCACATCTCTCGTGCACATGCCTGTTTTAGGGCTTGGTGTGGCAGTTTCTGATGTGTGAGAAGGTGGATTTGGCAGAAATCTTTAGGATTTCTTGTCTGGGACCTCAGAGTTTTGAGACTCTGAATGAGAGGCTAGCAAAGCCTTTCAGCCTCACCTCTGACAGTGGGGTGAGTTTGGGTGTCTATTATAAGTTATTTATGTATGTATGTATATATATGCATAAAATCTATTAAAAACACTTTGGATGGAGCTGTTGCCCTGTGCTTGCAATGGCAGGATGAGTGCTGTTGTTCAAAGTGCCCATCACTTGTGTATCTTTCTTTTAAAACTTGTCTCTCTGAGCCCAGACCCTCAGCCTTACCTGAGAACCAGCTTATGTGCACATCAGATCTGTGCTCTGGTAGCTTTTCATCACCATATTATCCCAGCACAGATGCAGGTGCCCTCCTCCTGGTGTTCTGCTGCTTCTGGGCAGCAGAGGGGTTATTCCACAGCACTGTGGTACTCCCTTCCAACAAGGGCTTTTCCCAGAGATGTTTTCCACAAGGAGACCCCTGATGTGCATGTGGGATGGATGGAGGGCGAAGTGGCACCTTGGTTTCATGCTGGGTTATCTTCCCAAAGAGACTGTATGCTGAGCCCGGGAAGAATTAAGCAGGAGTGTATTAACATCACTTTTTATTCCTGAGTAAGAGGTTCATGTCCTCTACGCATATTAATTTCACAGCCTGGGACGGGACATGGTAAAGAGGAGAGCAGGTGGTGCAAGTGTGTTGGGTAGCCTCAGCAATTGGGCTGGGAGAGAAAGCTCAGATAACCAAGCTGATTTCCCCTGCTAGGCTGCATTAGCACCACTGGATTAAAAAACATGGAAAGTTCCAAGCCCAGAACTCCATCATGACCAGAACTATGTTTTCGTTTTGTTTGTCTATGTGTCATTTAAATAATTTTGGCTGGTATTCATGGGAGTTTGCAGGCAGGAAGAACAGGGAGCTGCAACTTGCTGTACACAAAATTTAAATCTTTCATGTCTTATGTGCACGTAAGGCAGAGCTTGCAAAACTCTTCCTCGTGCCTTCCTGATAGCTTTGAGGATTGTACATCCAAAGATGGTGAAGGACATGTTTTCAGAAAAGTACAGCCAAAAATACAGATGAAGGGTTTATCCCCAAAGTCATGTTTGAATGAGGCAGCTGGGAGTGGTGTCAGAACACCACTTGTTGAGTGTTGAGTGTCAAGCTTGTTGAGCTCTGACTGGTAGGGGATTTGTGGGCAGGACCTGGTAGCTCCTTGGTGTAGCTGTGGGTTTGGTGTTGCTAGACCTCTAAGAGCATTTAAATGTTGCTGGAAAGGCTTTGGTTACCAGAGGTTAGGGAAACACAGTCTTGAAGGCTTAATCTCTTCAAAGGCATGAATTTCTGGCTTGTGGTCTCAGTTCAGGCTCACACGATGAACATCCTTTTGAATAAAGATACACATCCGTAAAACATTTTGGGGATAGGAGAGGATAAAAAATGTGCTACATAAACTATATTAATTATATTATCAGCAGAAGAGCTAATAGCTATATTTGCTCTGTAGCAACTGCTATTCTCTATTACAGATACTGCTCTGAGAAAATGCCAATGAAAGGGTTAAAGTATGTTATCTGGTGCTCACTGATCTACTGGACACAGGACTGATCTCTTCTGAGTCATTTATTGGTCCCCTGGATGGCATGTTTGGGTCACTCTGCCTCCTCCTGAGCCACTGCAACTTCCACAGCCTTTGGTACCCATTTGATTACTACTTAATCTGGCTGTGAAATAAAATATTAGAGGTAAATTAAAAGATCTTTTTAGTAAGGCATGACATTCTCTTAAGTGACAAAAAAATAGGCTGTGGATATTCGTGATTTTTAGAGGAATTAACTTACCCTTAAAAAACAAGTAAGGAATGTTGTATTTTATACACAGCTCTCAGCACTCTGTGAAAAAAAGCAGACTACAAAGCACAGTGCAGGAAAATTGATTTATCATCAATTTATTGCTTGGAGCTCTAGGCAAACTCATCTCAAGACAGAACAGAGATCTGTAAAATCTTTTCATCTGAAACTATGAATTAAATTGGGAAGAACTGCTGATAAGAGACCAGAAACAACCCTTGAACCAGACAGGCTTTGGGGAACGGGTCTCCTGGTGCAGTGAGGGGAGGTGGAGGGAGAATGCTGATTTACACCCGCTGAGGTTGTGGAACTTAATTTCTTATTGCCCTATTTCTTTCCTCTCTGTGAATCTGGCCTAGGCAAGAGCAAGCCTACCATACTCCCCTCACACCCCTCTTGATTTCAGTATAAATTTAACTTTCTTTGTCAGTGCATCTTGTTAACCTTGCTGTTACTTCTCCCGACCTGTACTCTTCTTTATTGTGTGTATGGATTCTTAAGCCTCCTAATAGCAGGGTAACTTGCTTTTTTCAGCAGGAAGCCTCTGAAAACAAGCTGATGCATCTCACTTGTCAGATCACTATATAAATAAATAAAACCTGTTCATATATTCCCTTCAAAGAGGCAAATGAGGCGGTGCTAAAGAACTCTCTCCCCCGCTTTCTGCTTTTTGTTGGTTTTTGGTTTTGCTTTTGAGGGGAAAAGCTGTATTATGTCAGCAACCTGTAATAAATAGCACCGCAATGAGAAGTGACAGCCTCATTCACCTTGCATTCATGCAGAAATAACTAAACTCTCTTCCCATGCCTTTGGAAAAGAAAAAAAAGGAGAAAGAAGGGAATTAAAGAAAAAGAATTGACCTTGGCTTGCAGTTGCTCCTGCACTCCCAGGGAGCAGTCTACCAGCAAGAGACTGAAGTTTCACTGGCTGTTCTTGCAGGCAGCTTATTGCCTATGTTACTACAAACTATTCAGCCCACAGTGCCTGAAGTGTGGTCCCCATCCCCACCCCATCTTGGTACCTGAAAGTATAGTTAGCTGAACTCTTACTTGGCAAAAGATGGAGGTTTGAATGGCTTAAATGTATTAACGGAGAAAAAGAAAAAAAGTAAGTTTTATACAATAATGAGATACAACGTAATCAGACAGCTCTGTTACTTATGCCCTTGCTTTATTGCAGCTTATTATGAAGTTAAGGTAATTTGTAAGTTTTCTTGCAAATTGAGGTAGATAAAGGGGGAAAATGTAAAATGGCTTTTAGGAAATCTGGTAGAAGACAAACTGATGAGAGTGTACTTTTGTAGCTGTTTACAAAACTGTTAAATCTGTAGATGGTTTTCTTTACTGCTTTGTTTTATTATTATTTTTTAAGTTTGCAAGAGCCATTTGGAAAAAAACCCACGTTACTTTGTTAGGGCCAGTAAGTGTTCTGTCCTGCAACTGCCTCCCCTTTTTGTGTCCAGACTCTCCAGCTCTCCTCTCTCTGATGGGATAGCAAGAAAGTTTCTGGGGGTCAGGAATAGGGACACAGAAGAAGAAACCCCAGGAGCATTAATTTCACATTTCCTTTCCTCCCTGTGGACCAGCCCCCAAGACTTCTGCCTTTGGGAGACTGTTCCTCCGCTGATGCCGGTCTGGGTGCAGCTCCATGCCCACTTTCTACCCTCCCTGGGCATCCCACGTCCCCCCTTTTAGTAACCTTCAGTGGGAGCTGCTAATCCCCCAGTAACAGCCCAGCACTTGGACTAAACTCTGGCTTTGGTTTGCCTGGGAAAGGCGAATGGCAGCTGTCGTGTTGTTTTAGCATCAGGTTGCTCCTGAGTGCAGCACCGGGTTATTTTTAGTATGTGTGTGTCCTCCTGTCATCTATATATAACTGCACGGGTGAGTGTTGGAGACAAGGGAGAATAGCTCTTGCCCACAGAAATGTTTTCCCTCGCAAGGTGAGGGAGGGTGCAAGGATTTGGTGAGAAGAGAGCAACAGGGGAGTGAAAACACACAAACACAGATAGTCTTTTTTTTTTCTTTATTATTTTTCTTTTTCTTCTTTTTTTCTTCTTTACGAGCCCTTTCAGGCAAGCTTCACTTGCTGAACACCTGAAGCAGCTGGGGTCATCCTGTAGTAAATACAGTTTTGGCCCTGCCCTTTGCTTTGCTGAGCAGAGGAGGTGAGACTGCCTGGTGTCAGTAAAATTGCACTGTGATATCTCCCCTAGCAGCTCGTGGTAATAAAACGCAGGTTTTGTAGCAGGAAAGCCTCACTTCCCACTGCTGGGAAGGGCTCTGGTTCCTCTCACCTTGTTAGAAGCAAGATACACATCCAGTCAGCAGCTGCATCCCTCTGCCAAGTGCATCCTTTTAACCCAGTGGAGCAACCTCCCCAGAAATCTCACCCCTGCCTCTGTCAGAGTTCCGTGGGGGCTGCCCAGGCTCACCCCTCACCCTTTCTCCCCAGTGAGAAGCAGGGATACGTCATGGGAGGAGTTGGGACCTCCCCAAACTTCAGTGAGGGGGAGCAGAGGTGCAGGGTGGTCTGCTTAGAGGGCATGGGAGTGAGGTGCAAGGCAAGTGGGGGCATGGCCCTAGGGAGGCTTTGGGACAGAAATAAAGAAAGAAAATATTTTATTTTATTTTTTTTTTTAATTTGTCAATATGAGAAGAGTAGGTGAGCACCCTTCCTTGCGATTCCCTAGAACCAGGGGATGGGAAGATGTGCACTAGAAGCAATTCTGGCCCTGCTCCTGTTTTCTTGGTAGGGTAAAATTTTCTCGCAGCAGTTTCTTTATTACAAATTTGTTTGCTATTCAGTCTATAAGCATTAAAAATAATGAAGCCATTTAGTATTCCTAGGCATGCCATGTGTACTTCTGAAAGTATTTTATTATGGTTCGGCTTTAGTTAATAGACACAGTAAACTGTTACCACTTGCTTTGCATCTCATTTCTTTCCACGGAGAGTTTTTAATCTTGAACAGAGAGTTCCATGCTGGTTTGGTTCATAAGACATTTAAAACATCATGAGTCAGTAATTTACACAGAAACAAGGATAAACACATGCTTGGTACTGGAGCAGTGCTGCCTGCTAGCTGTCCCATCTCTGTGACAAAGGTGGGGTTGAGGATGAGGATGGTCACTCTCCATTCTTCCTCAGGTCCTGGGAGGGTGTAGGACTCACCTGGTTGGGAAGAGGAGTGTTCCACTGTGTATGGCTGCATAGTGGGTTTGGTGGGCAACCTGTTTGGGTAGCAGGCTCTTCTTTTCTCTCTCCTGGGACCTGTAATAACTTTAGCATCACTGGGGCTGAAGCAGTTGAACTTGGCCCAGAAGTGCAAAGATTTTGAGCAATTGGACAGATGTGACATGCTTTCAAACCATTCAAAATTTACTTTCCAAAGGAACCTGTCTAAAAATGAATAGAAGAGGTTCTTTGTCTGCCCTTTATTATTTGTTCTTCTAGGCATTTTTTTAGGGTTTTTTTTTGGCAGGTCAAAACACTTCTTGGTTTCTTATCTGACTACTCTTTCCAGAGTTTCCTTGTTAAGCATTTGTTAATTAACACCTAATGACTGGGTTATGATGGAGCTACAGGCGTCTTATCTGGAGGCAAAGCAATTGGCAAGCAGATTCATTATGATCAGAGCAACTCTAATGAATTTTAAATTGATTCATAATAATGTGACACTTAAAATCAAATGTTAAGCATATTGTTAATAATTACAGATGCACGTTTACCATATCCACTTTTAATTTTATTGCTTTTTACTATGTATATTAGAGGGCCAGCTTTCTAGTACCTCTCTTTTTGCTCTCATAATTCAGACTTCTGTAGCTGCAAATAGCTTAATTAACTATTTGTCTCTTTCATGGTAATTAGATATGTGAGAGGGAAATCTAGGAAGTTTTTGTAAACATATATAATTTATTGCAGTGATTCTGTAGCTGCAAGTTGTTACGTAAAAATGACAGTGAAATTAATGAGAATGGTTTCATGCTTGCCATCTTTGATGGGAGAAAGGGGAGGGGACAAATGTCAACTTATGATTAATACAATATCTCTGGTTAGTTATTACAGGTATCTGAGAATGTAAATCACTTAAAAATTATATATTTGATACTTTAAATTGTGCCTGAAACCAGTTTTACACACTAAACCCAGCTCTGAGTCCTCATGCTAATATTTGTGGCTTTGCAACCATCTTTTCGTTTTTTTTTTTTTGTAGAATTAGTTTTCTTGCTTACCTGGTGTTTTAAAAATGGAAACTCTTCTGAAAAATAAAAATACTGTCCTAATATCTGTGAGTCACAGTAGTAGCTGGTGGGAGTGTAGTGGGCACATCCTGGTAGGCAAGGTAGGACAGTGTATCCCATCACATATGACTAAAAAAGGCATCTGCTGGGAAAAAAACCCAACCATGGCACAGGATTCAAAGGTGTTTAGTAATACTTGCTATCCCATCCGAAGTACTTCAGGATTCTCCTTTCCCTGATCCCGAAGTGCTCACTATGAGGCTATTTGCCATGGAAAATTGTGATGGAGATGCTGTGTTGGTGTTTGCCAGCACTGCTTGGCTGCCTGTTACAGGGAGCCTGGAGGATGTCGCTTGAAATAGAAAAAAGGAAAAAAATTTCAAAAATAAATGTAATTTTAACATGGTTACAGTGATCAAGGAGTTACCAGGGGCCTTGGGGGGTGTTTGGTGCAGTGTTTATGTTTCAGTGTACCATCACAGGTCTTATTCTTTGCTTTACTTAGAAGTTTATGTGAAGTGATTTTGGCACAGATGGCATCGCCCGTGGGTTGTGCTGCCATGGCCCAGCCACATTTCTGCTCAGACTGCCTCCTTGTGCTTTTAAATCCTACCAAGAGCAAAAGGATGCTTGGTTGCTTGTTGTTTTTTTTAGGAAACAGAAAAAGGGATGCTCATACTGCTGGTGGGAAGCAGAGATCAATAGTAATAAATAGGCTCAATTTTATTTCTTTTCTCTCTGTGAGGTTTGTGTCACTGGGGTTTTTGCAGAGCTGTGGAAGGTGCTGCAGTGCTGCCTCCTACTCCGATGGCCTTTTCAGGCTTCGGCAGCAAAACCTCAGTGCCAGGAGGGTGGCCCTGAAATCCCTTGAGTTAGAGCTGGTGTGAGGCAGCGCCTCGGAGGGGTGTTCCTATTTTATCTCGTTTTTTCCCCTCCTGTAAACAGAAGCGTGGAAGGGAGAACAGTTTTTGTGGGCTGTGCCTCCAAAGGTCATATAATACTTGATGTTTTCCCTGACATGACACAGTGTGACAGAAAAAAGTATTTATCTTGTGTACTTGTCAGCTTCGTTCTGCCGGCTCCGAAATGATGAAATACTACCGAATATGCTGCTGCTTGTTTCCTTCAGGGACTTGCACTGATTTGTTTAAAGTGTCATCTGCACCCAGTAAATGCTTCATTTATTACAGCTGACACCTGAAAACGTATGAGGGAAATGTATCAAGGCATCATGCAAATATTATTTTCTTTATTTGCTGCTGTTTACTGGTGTCCTGATATAAATGCAGTCCATAATGATAAATTGTGTTTCTTGGGGGGTGCCACCTGTGCGTGGATGTGTATGTTTTGAACTACCTCGGCGAAGTTTCTGGAGACACGCTCCATTTCCATCAGGGAAATGCATTTTGACTCCTGATGGGGTCAGCTTAACTGTTAATTATCTTGGTGAGTCACTAATGAGCTGTTGCCGCAGGAGAGCATTCATAAGGCAGCTCTTCAAACTTTTCCCTGTTACTTGTTCTGATACTTCAGCGAAAATAAAAATAGATTTCTTGCAAAAGGAGTAGGGGGGAAGTGAATGTTTGAGGTGATAATGTGGCCCTTGGTATAATATTGATGGAAAAAAAAGGCTTTCAGATTTAACTCGCAGTATCATGTTAGGCTTTTTGGGTGACTTTTACATTTTTAAATTTATTTTTCTTACATTTTCTTTTTTACATTAAGCATTTGTCAAATTCCTCTCTCAGCAAAACAATCAGTTCAAAAATAGCCAACATCAAAGAGATGGAAGGAAGCAGTTTGCCCACGGTACTAATTGCTGATGTTATTGTGTGTCAAAGTGAAGAATGAAAAGTTCCTAAAAGTGCACTTTCTGTGGGTTGGAAGGCTGTGTGTCGTTTAGGGAATTGGCTTTGGTGCCTCCTATGCCCTGATGGTTGTGTGGGCTTGCAGAGGTCCATCCACGAAGTGTTGGGACCTCCTACAGTTCATTGCTAAGGGCAAAAAAGGACATTTGGGCACACTGAAGATCCTCTCTGCCTGCTACTCCAGTGGCACAGCGTTACGTGGGCTTAGAAAATACATAGCACAAGGTGTCTGCATTGTCCTACATCTTGCTATCTATGCAACTCTACAGGACACACGTGTCTATGAGTTGTACTGATGCTATGTGTCAGTATGGCAAGTGATGAGGTCTGTATTTTTGGATGCTTTATTATATGGTGTGGGCTCTGGCCCTGCCTGCAACCATCTGTACAGGGGTACAAACTACAGGGGTTCTGCATTTTCTGGAAAAATACAAATCTAGGAGAAAAATAAGCTTTTTGCATGTTTTCCTTCTCCTAGATAAAAGAGCAGTGCTGGGGAAGGAGGGCCTTCTCAGTACAATGGGAACTTGTGAATGGCAAATGTATCTCCTGCTTTGATGTTGTTTTGTTTTACAGCTGTTGTTACAATTTTAATTAGTGAAACTGGATTCCTTGCTTGAATAGCATCCTTGTTTTATTTTACTGTGGTGTGCCTTCCCCACTTGGTGTGTACAGGCTGAAGAGAGAGAAGGGTCCTGCTCATTGAGTGCAGTTTCATAGAATCATAGAATTGGCTGGGTTGGAAGGGACCTCAGAGATCATCAACTCCAACCCTTGATCCACTACCTCTGCAGTTACCAGACCATGGCACTGAGTGCCACATCCAGTCTCTTTTTAAATATCTCCAGGGATGGAGAATCCACTACTTCCCTGGGCAGCCCATTCCAATGTCTGATCACCCTATCGGTAAAGAAATTCTTTCTAATATCCCACCTAAATCTCCCCTGGCACAACTTGAGACCGTGCCCTCTTGTCTTGCTGAGAGTTGCCTGGGAAAAGAGCCCAACCCCCCCCTGGCTCCAACCTCCTTTCAGGGAGTTGTAGAGAGTGATGAGGTCTCCCCTGAGCCTCCTCTTCTCCAGGCTGAACACCCCCAGCTCCCTCAGCCTCTCTTCATAGGATCTGTGCTCAAGTCCCTTCACCAGCCCAGTTGCCCTCTGTTAGACCTGCTCCAGGACCTCAGTCTCCTTCCTGAACTGAGGGGCCCAGAACTGGACACAGGACTCGAGGTGTGGCCTCACCAGTGCTGAGTACAGGGGCAGTTTCATTGCACCCAAGCTTGGGAGCTGGTCGAGGGGCCTTGAGTCCCAGGGTCCCAGGCTTCCTGGCATTGCTCTGTACCACCCACTTCTCCCCCACCTTGTTTCCTACCTAGTCCATTCTTTTTTTTTTCCTTATTTTCATAATGTTTTTGAATGCAAGGGCTGTTTTTTCCTGTACACGGTGACTTCTGGGTTTTGGCTTGTGGTGCCAGCATTAGGAGCACAGTTTCCATGATGGTAATATAAATATGAAACTCTCAAATAAAATATGGAACTCAGGAACTGCTATGTTGTCTGTATGTTGTGATGCTGTTTTCTGATGGACAGTACTATGTACCCCAGACGATCCTGATTTTAGATGCTCCTTATCTGTGGTTCCCGAGTGGCCAGGTGCCTAACCCAGGTGGGGAGGATTTGGCTTGAATGGGAATTTTAAAAGTTAGCAGGTGATCCTCCCTGACCCAGCCTTGTGAACTGAGAAAAAGCAGGGGTGGTGTTTCTGTCCCCTGTTCTACATGAGCCAGGGAGCCACAACTTGTGAGGGTTCCTTCACCACCCAAAGTCTGGATAATCAAACAGTAAAAATGTGACCCTAGGTGTCAGGCTGCCCTCAGTTTGTATGGGACCAAGCATCTTCTGCCTGAGGAGGAGGACTCCTGGGTCTCTGTGGAAGGAGTGAACACTTTTGGGCAGTGAGAGCTGAGGTTGCTGGTCCCACTAAATTGATGGTACTGGGAAGATCCATCACTGGTTAGCTGCTGGCTTTATGCTCAAGAAGGTTTGGCTACATCTGTGGTTTTGTCCCATGGAAGCAAAATTGCCTCCTGGCATGGGAAGAGCTTCAGTGAGGTTGTGTGAAGTGTCCTCTGTGTTAAGACAAACTTCTTACAAACTAATTGGTGTCAGTCACTTCTGTGTTCATATTTCACTGCAGCTAATTTGGCAAACAGATGGTGGTCTGTATTACAGAGCAGGGCTTTTCCCTGGGCCAAATGACTACCTCTCCAGTTTTCAATTAGCAAAGCCTGCCAATTACCTGGAGTGGTTTTCCTTTTAATTATGCAGCTATCAGGGCAGATAGGTGGTCAGCCTGAGGGGAGGAGGAGGGTGCTCAGCAGCATGGGTGAATCCTTACTAGGAAAACCCATTAAAAAAAAAAAACAAAAAGGAAAAACAATATGATGGGAAAGAGGAGGAGATGCACAATGGGCAGCATGATGCACAAGCCCTCTTTATGCTGGTGTGAACATTGATAAATAGCTGTAAAATGCCTGTCTGGCAGGTTGTGGCACGTAGGAAAGGTGAGGTCTGGATGATGCCCTGGTTGGGTGCTCTGCTGGATGAACACTTATTTTTAGCTTTATGAAGTTGGGTAGTTGAACCAGACAAACCAAGGAGGAAAGGCAACCCCCAAGCAAACTGCAGGATCCCAGTGACTCCCTGTGTCAGCTCAGGGGTGGGCAGGTATTTGCTTAATGACAAAGAGCAGCAAGGCACAGCACTGGCTGATTTATGAAGTCTCCAGTTGTCATCTTGTTTCTCATCCCAGCTAATAACAGTCCAGGCAATGAATAGATACTTCTTTTAT
Source organism: Calypte anna (assembly GCF_003957555.1). Taxonomy (NCBI): domain Eukaryota; kingdom Metazoa; phylum Chordata; class Aves; order Apodiformes; family Trochilidae; genus Calypte; species Calypte anna. The sequence continues at coordinate 30,898,998 of NC_044253.1, forward strand.
AATTATAGACGTCTCATTTTCCCTCTGAGCCTCACATTAAAATCATCAGTCGTCCTCTTCATCTGAATTGTTTCCTCAAGCTTATCTTCCTCTGCACATCAGTCTTTTATTGTATTTTATTTTGACGAGACCGTTTATCTTCCCTTGGCTCTGCTGCTACCTCGTTGTCCTCAAGGAGCAGGGAAGGAGGTGGAAAGGGCTTTGGGCTTGAATTAGCCAATGATGAGGTTGGGTCTCCTTTGGGATGGAGATATTAATGCAGCATCATGAAAAATGAGGTCTGTCTTCACGTGGGGTGACTCTGATAGGGAAAGAATGTAATTAATCACATTTGGGTCTGCAGAGGATGTGCAGTCTGGGAAAAAACACCTGCCCTAAAGGTGGCAGGAGTACGTGAGAAGAGAAATCAAGTGGAAAGAGGAGCTGCAGCAGCCCAGGCTACTTGTGTAGGAGCAGTATTCAGCAGGATTTTAGCCTTTTTTTCATAGCATGCCCAGTAAAGGTACTTCAGGTTTCAGTAAGATAGACAATAATGTTTGTGCAGCTGTGTGCAGACCAGGGATAAAACAGGGAAAACAAGGGCTCCCTAACTCTTCTGGGCAGGGTATCCTATACCTGCATTCCAGCCTAACCTTACCAATGAGACACTTGGCTGTGAAGCACAAGTGCAGTGGCTGCATTCATGTTTTCATAACCACAGATGTACCCAAACCAGGCAGGGCACAAAGCAGAGGCAGATGTCATCAGGCTGGAGTCTCCACTGTGGTGGTTGTGTCTCCAAGACTACTAAAACACCAGCAGACTTTTATTTTTTGTTTTGGTTTTGCTTTGTTTTTTTCCTTTTTCAAACTGTCCTTTATTCAGCTGCATGTGAAGCCCTGGCATGTTGCAGATGTGTCCATTTGTTGCTGTGTGCAACTTTTCTGTGAGCATGTTCCTCAGATCTGTCTTGGCAGAGCAAAAAAATGTTATGTGGTGCAGCTGAAGGAATATTAAAAACGTAGCACTTTGAAGTGCCAGCTTGGGTTTGTACTTCTGCTGGTCGCTGGGGCATGTACCATAGGCTGCAAAATAAAAGGAGCCCCTCTAACTCTTGGCTGAGTCAACAGCTGATTCAGGCCCCAAATAATTATCCTTTGCTTATTAGCATATTGAAATGCCTTTAATTAGGTTTTGGTGCAGTATCTTGAATCTTTTGACTTTTAAAGTTTTCTTGCTCGTAACTTACAAGTCAATGCTTTGGTGTGGTGTTACAGGTCCGCAGATTATGTGTGGAGCTAATTAAGTAATAACGATTGAAGTGCAGGGTATTTCCTTGGGATTAATGACTGTCTGGGAGGAGTTGATGGCCCAAGGTATAGCCAAGGGCCATTAACACCAGCCAACTAATAATTCTAAGAAAATGCCCCATACCAAGGTCATTACTGCTATTAGAAGTTGAGGGAAATGAGGAGGTAGCTGGGGGGGAAGATAAAGTAGCATTGGAAGTATATAGATTTTGAGAAAATGTAATATGTTTTTAATGGGTATCTGCATGACACACCTGTTGATTATCCAGTCTGCTTCTTCCCTCCATTCCTCACTCTTCTGTCCAAAGCTTAATGGCCAGGATCACAGCGTGCAAGGGGGATTCTTTTCTTGCCTGGTGCCTTTTTTCTTAGTGATGCCTCATGTTTTTTCCACATTTTCCACACTTTATGAATATTGCTAATGATATTTTTTTTTCTTTTAGAAGAAGTCTTGAAAACTCAACCTAGCAGTAACCAAAAGCATGGAGAATATCGTGGGTTAGTGGGGTGAGATGCAAAGTTGTCTGCATAAACAGGAGGGAGCAGAAAGGTGCTGATGGAAAACCCACAGATTAGCCCAAGTGCTAATCCAGGGTCAGTCACAGACATTGTGTCAGGGCACCTGTTCAGGTAGCAAAAGGACTGTACTTAAAGCTGAACTGTAGTTGCAGTATGGCATACTGCATTTTGAGATATTGGTGGAAGGCTAGATCTATCTTCTCCCCAAAGGCTGTAGGGTAAAGATCGATCTCCAGATAATTTCTGAATACATGTTAAAAGCTCATGAAACCTGGACTTGCACAACTTGAATTGCCACAATTATTGTTTGACTTCAGTTTCAGTCGTAGGATCTCTGGCAGAGAAAGAAACCTTCATTGCACAAGTGTTTTCTTTAATTTGCTATTCCCATCATCAAAGGAGGAGGGCATGTGGCTGTGTGAAGCTGAGGGAGCTGGGGGTGTTCAGCCTGGAGAAGAGGAGGCTCAGGGGAGACCTCATCACTCTCTACAACTCCCTGAAAGGAGGTTGGAGCCAGGGGGGGGTTGGGCTCTTTTCCCAGGCAACTCTCAGCAAGACAAGAGAGCACGGTCTCAAGTTGTGCCAGGGGAGGTTTAGGTTGGACATTAGAAAGAATTTCTTTATGGAGAGGGTGATCAGGCATTGGAATGGGCTGCCCAGGGAAGTAGTGGATTCTCCATCCCTGGAGATATTTAAAAAGAGACTGGATGTGGCACTCAGTGCCATGGTCTGGTAACTGCAGAGGTAGTGGATCAAGGGTTGGAGTTGATGATCTCTGAGGTCCCTTCCAACCCAGCCAATTCTATGATTCCATGATTCCCTTCTAGGAGACTCTGATATGAATACTTGCCTTTTTCTCCCAGTCTCAAGTTGTCCCTGATCTCCAGCTGCTGACACCTGGGTTATACTTTTGAGGGTTCAGTTACAGGACTGGCATTTCCAAAACTGGTGATATTGGAGGCAGTTTACAGGAGCCTTTTCCTGAGTGGCAGGTATCTCATGGGTGGAAGGATTCAACCATTATTATCTCAACAAGATGGTTCGTAGGAGTGAGTGATTAAAAAAATATATATTGAAGATGAGTGGCGTAGGAAAACCCGTCAGGTGTTGAAGGGAGATAGAGATGTTGGTATCAATTGTGTAAACAGCCAGTTACTCCCTCAGATAAGCCCTGGCCTTTGCTGCAGCAATGTACTTGCTGCTGCTTTAAAATTAGCTCTGCTATGCTTCTCCCTGTTGATTTTTCTGTTATTAGCTCCTCTGAAACCTGCTTTTCCTATGTGTTCTCATTTGGCTTGAGCTCAGGAGGAATGAATCTTTTAGAGGCAGGACTTCAAAGGGGCCCTGGTTGAGTTTCTGGTGGGGTTCAGGTAATCTTGGAGAAGTCATAGGCATTAAACATCCCTCATCTGTCCTCCCTGTCCCTGCGAGGGGCTCCTGCCTGTTCAGGTGAGGGGCATTGCAAAAGCTGCCCTGGGGAACTCTCTGCCATCTTTCTGCTGTCTCTGGTCATGCTCCAAAATTAGTGCCTCTGGCTAGTGAAATGGGTTTCTGGTAGTTTGTTTTTGTTTTTTTGTTTTTTAATAATTCATTAGTTCAGCCATTTATGAAAACTTTGGAACAGAGCAGGGACAGATGAAATTGAAAAATTGTGTTTTTCATAACTTCAGTTTTTTTGTACACAGTTGTAATCTTAATAATGATGAATAATCTGTTAAAAGCAATTATGGCCTGAATAATAATCCTAACTAATAAACAGAATGTACTGTGTAAATTTGGTTGTTTTCAGCCATCTGACTCCAGTCTCCCTAAGTGACTTAAAGCGAAGTGACAATGTCAGCAGCATGCAGTGTTCAGCTCAGCTGAAATTCCTGAGCAGGCATTCCTTACAGAGATCCAGATTATTTTATTTTTAAATAAAAAATAAATTAATGTCTCAATTATTACTACCTCTATTACACCAGCACAGATCACGAATCCATCAGTGCTGTCTTCCACTGAGCTCAAAACCCCCTTTTTTTTTAATGATTTGATTGTGTACAGTTTCATTATTTTCTAGTGGAACTGTAACTGGAAGACTGAGAATGTAGCCAAGTATCTAAATTCATGCTGGCACTCACTTCTGAAGCTGCCAGAATTTAAATGCTTTCAGTGCTGGCTGGAATTAAGGCATCTCATAAAACTCAATCACTCCCTTTGGTAGGTTGCTCTTTGTGGTTTTGGTTTGGTTTTTTGGTTTGTTTCTTTTTTGTTAATGGACATCATTGCTAAAATTCCTGAGGTTTGTACTCTGTTGGATTCCTTAATTTCATTTGCCACAAAAGTGGCATGTCCATCTGTTTTATTTTATTTTATTTTATTTTTTCTTACACATTATTTTGCTAGGTCAGAGCTGGATATTTCTTTAGGTATATACTGCAGAAGTGGCTTGCTTTATAGTTTTCCAGCCTGAAATGCAGCATCATAGACCTAATGAGGAAGGGTTGAATGATGGGGTGGGATCGGCCTGTGCCAGTGGCCCATATGAGAACATGTAGTTTGGCTGGGTCAAACCATGGTCCTCTTTGTCCAGTAACCTGGCTCTGAGAGTGAGCACCACTAGTATAAAGCTCACTCCAGAAGAGTTTACCAGGTTCCCATTAATTTCTGGCTCAGCTCTCTGAGCAGGAAGTGGGCATCTTCATTGAACTGCACTCAGTGGAATTTTTTCAGCTCAATTCCTCTGCTTTTTTTGAATCCATGCAAACTTTGGCACCTGCTGTGGTCCTGCAAGAAGCATTTTGCCTGTATTGCCCTTCTTTTGCAATTTCCCTCTACTCAGAGAGTTTAAAAACATTTTTGAAGGGGTTTTGCAGAACCCTCTGAGGCTTGTTGCAGCTTGGTGGGTTGCTTGCCAACGTATGGTTGTCAGCATAGTTTCTATACTATGGAAAAACAGGTTTTCTCCAACTCATGCTATGTTTTTTACAGAGCAATGGTGGCAAGGTGAGGCAGTCAAGGAGAGCATGGGATCCTCTTGGTCACAAACCTTGCCTTCACATCCTCTCCTTTGCCTGGCCCATGGCTTCTCCGTCAAGGGTTTGTTCTTGGGGAGTACTGGGGGTGTTCAGGCTGGAGAAGAGGAGGCTCAGGGGAGACCTCATCACTCTCTACAACTTTCTGAAAGGAGGTTGGAGCCAGGGGGGGGTTGGGCTCTTTTCCCAGGCAACTCTCAGCAAGACAAGAGGGCAGGGTCTCAAGTTGTGCCAGGGGAGGTTTAGGTTGGATATTAGAAAGAATTTCTTTATGGAGAGGGTGATCAGACATTGGAATGGGCTGCCCAGGGAAGTAGTGGATTCTCCATCCCTGGAGATATTTAAAAAGAGACTGGATGTGGCACTCAGTGCCATGGTCTGGTAACTGCAGCGGTAGTGGTTCAAGGGTTGGACTTGATGATCTCAGAGGTCCCTTCCAACCCGGCCAATTCTATGATTCTATGATTTTGTCACTTGGGTTTGCTTAGTGAAGCAAATAGCTTGGCTTGCCATTCCAGCCACTGATGCCTTCTGCTGAGTTTGCTAAATTTGATTGTGCCATTTGGACAAGCTTAAGTATTTTCATACTCTTGGAAGGAGCACTTTAAATGGCTTTAAGAAGTGGATATAAATTGAGGCTTCTGCCCTTAGTTTTGTGGAATGCTGGTGTGGAAAGCTGTGGTTAAAGCAGTTCGGGTGTTCCTTCTGAAGATATGGCATGCTGAGTTACTCTTTATTTATTTTCACCTATGCTACTATGTGTAATTGCAGCTGCTCTCAAATATCAGCCTCTGATCTTTAATGTGCATCATCAGATAACATTCACCTGTTTTAGGGGTTAGATGTGTTCCAGGTTTTCGGTAGCTAAGGATGTGAGGAGTTGGTAAGAAGGAAACAATTTCTGTGAGATTTGTTGAGGGTGCAAGGGCAAAGACTTGAGGTTCAGGTGGAGCTCAGCAATTGGGTCCATATTTTTGGATGTTTGTTTAGTTATCTAGAATCTAGATCAATTGGTGACTCAGCCCAAACTTTGCAGTCCTCAGAATGTGATCAAAGAGCTGCTTTGGTTGTGCAAGCAACAGGTGTGGGAGGTGTGCCGAAGTCAGAGATGAAACTCGTCTCATTTGGGGCTGAAGCATTAAGATGCTTCCTAGAGGATTTTTAAATGGCTTGTGAGTGAACTGGTTCTTTGTGGTGTATAAAGAAGGATGGGCTCCATTGAAAATCTCTTCTGGGTTTTGGTGTGTTTGGTGCTTTTTTTTGGATGTGTGGATTTTTTGTTTTGTTTTTTTCCTTTTTTTATTTTCTTATATTTTTATTATATTTTTATATTTTATATATTTCCTTATATTTTATTTTATTTTTCTTAGCAATCCCTGATAAACTGTTCCTTGTTTGAGAAGCAGAATCTATTGGTATATTTCTGATCAATGTAAAACCAGAGAACTGCTGGGAATAGTCTGTTAAAATAATTTTAAAAAACCAAACCAGCAAACAATGAAGCTGCATTTGCAGTGTCGAGCAGTCAGTCTGTGTCTTGTGGTGGCTGACAGAGAGATGTGAAAAGCCCAAGGTTAGGCTGATTGCTTTCATGATGTGCCTCAGTATGAGTTAACTTGTTTTCATATGGTAGGAGCAAATAAAGCTTAGATGTAGTAAATGTAATGTCTGCTGCTGCTTGATTTTACAGGCCAGTGAATAAATGAACTTCCTCTGATATTCCATATCTTCTCCTAATAAACAGAAATGTCGCAGTGAGATCGTGCACGAGTGACTGGGAATTACTTATCTCTAGTTCTTCTCCTTAAAGTTGTTTTCCTCATGCACTTGCATGTTTGCTGTTTACCAAGAAAATAATTTTTGCCATTGGATTTAGGATCAGTGATTGAGAGCTGAACCAGGGCACCCACTCACCCAGATGATGGTTCTGTGTCAGAGGTGTTTGAAATCATCTGCCTAACTGAATCTATCAAAGCTAAAAATGATGAAGGGTAATAATTAGGAATTTTCAGGTTCAGATGGTGAAAAGCCTAGTAGCAGCCACTTTTTAGTTGGATCTTGATTATGCATTGCTTCTAACAAGTTTCAGTTGTTCTCCAAACACGTATTTAAAAAAAAATCTTGGTGTGGGAGGCATTAGGGAGGCAAAGATTGTGAATATTTTGATGCATTAAAAAAAACCCTGTCACCCTCCAGATCGGTGCCTTTCCTTTCCTATGGGGAGGTCTTGGAGCTGGGAGGGCCCTGAGTTTGCTTGCACAGAGTCTGCCAGAAAGCAGAACAATGCCTTGCAGTTTAGATTAAAGTCGACAGAAGAGAGAATCAGAATGACTTCATTAGCATCACAGGTCTAATTGGTAATAAATTCCACGTGCCAGTGTTGCAACTTGCCTGGGCTTCCCGTGTTGTGAGCTGGGGCCAGTCCTTGCCCACTTGGGCGAGGGAATAGTGTGGAGTGCCTGACCTTGGCTGCTTGCATAGAGAACTTGGCATGTGGGGCAGAGAGCATCCATGTTCATCATGGGCTCTTAAGCAGTGACAGGGGAGGAGGAACCTTTTGGGATGAATGCTAAAATTATTCAGGTAACCATCTGAGTGCCTGAAAGCCTTTTTTTTTTTCTGAGGCATGATGAGGAAGGAGATGAAGACTCCTCATCTCGTTCTGTCCTCTGAGCACAATTTGCCTGCTGAAGACCTGAGTGACAGGCAGTCTGGCCTGTCCATATGACCATATTGTTTTCCTTCCTTGATTAGCCTGGGCCTTACTGTGCTGATGAGGAAACAGATGGATCAAGCAGCAAATTACCTTCATCTTGCCTCGGAACAAAAAAGAAACAGCATTTAATTGACTCATTTGATCTCTGGCAATTCAAAGCAAGTAAAGTGGAAATATTTAAAAGTGGCACTTCATTTCTGAATAGGAGGGAAAGTGTGTTGGGACTGTATATACATGCATTTGTGGGTGGTTATGGATTTAAAGTGTCTAATGTGGGGGTGATAGTGAGGTTTGTGTTGCTGCTATTTGATGCTTCTAAAGAGAGGAGACACAGAGCCTCCTCTTACAATGAAAAAACACTCTATCACTTCCTTTGTCATACTTAACTGCACCAATATTTCTTTACAGTTCCTTGGCACAAAATGTCCCTTTCCCATGCAGCATGGCATGTTTCATGGGCTGGCAGCTGAACCAGCTCGCTCCAGTGTCCCAGAGCTCCTGACTCTGCTCCTGCCTGGGCACTGGCCATGCTGCAGGGCTTCTGCTGTCCCTGTTTGCTCTAGTGATTTTTTTTCTTCTTACTTTTATATAAATGTTTGTTGCATTTTTTTTTTTTTTCTTTCTCCCTGCTATTTTGTTTTGTGGGATTTTTTGTTTGTTTGTTTCATAATATAAATGAGATATATATAGGTACATTTTGGAAAGTGCTTGGTTGCTCAGAACTGAGCCAGGAGATGACAGTCTTGTTCAGCAGCATCTGGAGTGACCAAGGAACCTTTTTCAAGAAGAGCACTGCTTGCTCCTCATGGAGAGGGGCCTAGAGAAGGTGGCCTGACCAAAGCTCATCTCCACCCCCCACATATGGATGACCTGTGGTCAATGAGCATCTTCTGATGTGGTTGAACAAAGACAAAGAGACAAAGGCACACACCTGCCTCTCAAGGTGTGTTCAGGTTGACATTCACATGTTGGAACATCAAAACCATGCTTGATACAGCAGACAGTGGGCATCCTGAGCATCGTTCTGCTCTAATTGTTCACGAGCTGTCACGACTTAACATGGACATTGCTGCTCTTGGTGAAGTTCATCTTCATGAGGAAGGCAGTCTTAAAGAACATGGTGCTGGCTACACACTCTATTGGTCAGGCAAACTGCAAACCGAAAGACACCTCTCAGGAGATGGCTTCATGATTAAAAACTCCATTTCCTCCAAACTTGAAAATTTCCCGACGGGTCATTCCCATTGCATTATTTCCTTACACCTCCCACTACACAGCAAGCAACATGTTACTCTCTTCAGTATATATGCCCTGACCCTCCAAGCTGACCGTGCAGAGGAAGTCAAATTCTACACTGACCTGTGCTACCTCACCCAAAAGGTTCCTGCAGGTGTAAGATCATAATCCTTGGTGACTCCAGCACCAGAGTAGGAAAGAACTATGAAGCCTGGAAAGGAGTGCAAGGCAAGCACGGTGTTGGAAACTGTAATGACAATGGATGCCTCCTGCTAGAGTTTTGTGCTGAGCAGCAGCTCTCCATCACCAACACTATCTTCCAAGAGAAAGACAACCTGGATGTATCCTTGATCCAAGCACTGGCACCTCACTGACTATGTCTTGGTGCTCCAGAGAAATGTCTGTGGTGTCCGTCATACCCAAGCAATGCCTCTTGCAGAACGTCATAGAGACCACTGCCTTGTGTGATGCAAACTTACCCTCTATTTTAATCCCAAACCTAAGAGGGATGGCATCCCAAGGAAGAGGCTCAAAGTTAACAATCTTCAAAAAGATACAGTGAGAGACAGCTTCCAGGTAAACTTCAGACTAGACTTGTAGATCATCCCATAGATCCCACTGAGGACACAGCTGTGCTGGGCAGGGCAGGTCTCCAGGATGGAGGATCACCACCTCCCTAAGATTGTGCTTTATGGTGAACTTGCCACTGGTGCCACAACAGAGGAGCCCCAGAGAGGAGACACAAGGGCTCCCTGAAACAATGCCTGAGCTTTGGCCATACTGACTGCCATCAGGGGTCCACTCTGGCCTCCAGTTGGGAGACATGGAGATACCATCCATAACACTGCTGCCTGCTTTGAGAACAACAGTAAGATCAGTGTTGAGGAGGAAAGACAGCACAGAAACAGCTGTGCCTTGGCTGTCCCCTCACAGGAGACTTTCTGCTGGGCCTTTTGCACCCGCACTGCCTGTCCCACATTGGCCTTTTCAGCCATCTGTGTGCCTGCAGCAAGCCTAGGGAGAGCCCTTCTGAAATCTTTGTTGGTGAAGCCAAGCCATGATGATGAGGACTTGTGGGACTGAGGAGAAGTTTTAATAGGTGTGTATAGCCAGTGCCTGATGGGCACCCCAGAGCTGGTGGGGGTGCTGTGTTCTACCACCTTCCAGTTCTTACGGTTCTGGGAAGCTCTTGGCAAAGATGCACATTGCACCTTCTCAGAATTCTCATGTGCACACAGAGGCTGTGTTTGGCACAACTCAGTTTAACCTTAAAGCCTGATAAGAAATCTGAAATAAGAATATTTTCTTTTCAGCCTGTGTGTGTTTATGCCTGCAGCTGCTTCTCAGGTCCCCAGGGTGAAAATCATTTGGTTAAGGCAAATGGTCACTCTTTGAATTTATCAGCTCATCATGGCCAGACCTCTTTCATGGTGTCTTAATGCTTCAGGAGGTTGTTTATCCTGCCACTCTCTATGGTGAATGGTCTGCAGAAATTAAAGCATTTCCACTCAGCCATCATGGTGGCCAGCCCCTTCATGGGAACATTATATCCTACACAGATCCTCAGGGATGTTTAAGTTGCAGGTGTTTCTTCTCCTCTTCCTCTGCCCTAGCTTTACCTTTTCCACATACAGTGTGCTTCCCAGTGATTTGTCCTTCTGCTATGCTTCAGTAAAACCTGCCACAAAGTTTTTCCATTTGTTGTCATTAGATTGTTTTAAGGTTAGTGTAAGTGCATGTACAGGGCTGCTCAGAACTTTGCATAGTAAATTTGCAGAAATTGCAACCCTGTTGCTTGCTATCGGGTCATAAATTAGTATTACTCATGCCAGCTTACATATGGCAGATGAAGAAGTTTTTTGGTTTTGGTAGATAACAATTTAGAAATGTTAAACTTTCTCTTTAAATGACTAAAATTCCATATTTATGCCTGGAGGATAGTGTCTGAAATGCTTTCAGGCAGTACCAATTTCACTGAGTGGATTGTGCCCTACCCTGCATCTCTCCTGCTTGTTCCCCTTGTCCTAAGCTTTCCAATATCTGTATTTGTTACAAATACCTATTCAACAGGTATTGCTGTTGTGCATTTTTTTTACCTTTTTTTTTTCTTTCTTTCTAGTTGCCTTCCAGTTTCATTTTATTGTTTCCCTCTGGTTTATAAAGCACAAATATGAAAGAAAGCTTTTGGGCTGAAGTGGGCCAGTTCAATCAGGAAAGCTCTCAAGCAAGGAGCAGCTCAAATGCACTGTGCTAATTCCCTAATCAACATAAACCATGCTGTAAAGAAGGATGAGGGCTGACATAATTAGCAGGACTATTTTGGATGTAATGTGAATTACATATGCTAAATTTGCCATGATAATCCAAACACTCCTGTTATTTTGGTGACTTTTTTCTAATTGTGAAGTAATTAATACTTTTTCTAATAAAAATTAGCTGTGTTTATTATGTTTTATCATAAACCTTCCAAGGGGGAAGGAAGTGGGTTCAGGTAGTAGGAGTCAGATAACATGTAAGCATCATTCTTGCATGAATATTTTCTGAGCTGTTTTTTCCCTTTGATTGTATGATGCTTGGTTTTTTATACCCCAGCAACATGTTTAAATGAAGCCTGGGTATATAGGCAAAGGCTACTAGCAAAGAAAGTAGAAATAAAAATGTATTAGACTACAGAAGGCAGCAACTACATATTTTACAAAGGTAAATGCAATGATAGCTGAAAAACAAGAATAATCACTAGTCACTGATGAAGTGTTACCTTTTTGCTTAGCATTATATTAGTGTCGTTTGAGGGTTTTGAGCATTGCTCTCTGTCCAGGGCTGTTGGCTGTCAGGGGTCTTGAGTTTTTTTCTGGGTCTGAATGAGGTTGTAGGATTTTGTTTGTCACGAATGGTGCTGGGGAAATATGGTGGGAAACCTGTGGCTACAGGCCTTAAGTGTTATTTGGGGGCCCATCAAGCCTGGGAGACTTGAAAACTTACTTTGTTCCTCTATTTTTCATAATTGTTGTCAGGATTCTTCTTCTGGGGGTAACAGGAGTTGTTTTCAGTCTTTTGCTGCTTTGGCTGCTGCTTCTGGTGCTGATAGCTAAATCCATCTTGGTGCTGCTGGGCCAGGTGGTTCTTTGGTGATCTGCAAAGATGTGGTGGGATATCAGACCAAAGGAACCTGTCTGGTTCCTCAGTCTCTGGAAACCTGTCCTAATGCAGGCAAAGAGTTGGAGACCTCGAGGTGATGCTGGAAGCAGGCACTGGTGCACATCCAGGGCTGGGTTGGTAGCTATGGATGCAGGCACAGCAAGCCTTCTGCAAGGGAGTGGTGAAAAGATCAGGATCATCATGCTTTAAGTTCATTTTACTTTTCTCTTTGTTGACCCTCTGCTCCTCAATCCAGAATGAAGGATTGCTCTGAGCATCCTAAGTAACTTATTTGTTGAAAAGCACCAAGATGTGTGTGTTTCTCCCCCATCAGGATGGATGAACAAGGGAAAATTAAGAAGTTGGTTAGTAACATAACAACATAATGTGAAAAGTGTTAAGGACAGAAAAGCCATTAGCCTGAAGAAAAAAAAAGAAAAAAAGAGTCATTTTAAAGCATAATCATAGAATGATTTGGGTTAGAAGGGAATTTGAGGATCATTTAGTTCCAATGCCTTGCATGGGCAGGGACACTTTCCACTAGACCAGGTTGCTCCAAGGCCCATCCAACCTGGCCTTCAACATTTCCAGGGATGGGGCTGCCACAGCTTCTCTGGGCAACCTGGGCCAGTGTCTCACCAAATAGCTATAAGGATGAACTTTTGGGTGCATTGGTGACCATTCTGGGGCTTGTAGTAATTTTTGGCAGTTTGTCACTGAGGATCTGTTTTGCTGCGCTCCTTCCTTAGGCTTTGGATGCTGATAGACAAGTGGCTTTTTGTGTGCTCCACCACTGTGTTGGATCATCTCATTGCAGAATGGGAAATTAATTGTTCCACAGCAGACAAGATCTGAATGCCGAGTACCTTCTTCCTTCCCCCATCTCTCTGCTTTTCTTCTTTCAGTATTTAGCCAAGGCGGCTGAGTTTAAATCTAAGATTTCCCCGTGTCTTTGTATACATCACTGAGAGGCTGTAGTTCTGTAAAGCAGAGCAGGCCTCAATTAACCACCTTTTGAACTCTGCAGTGCATCTAATTGAATGGAACTTTCTGGGAAAGCTGCAAAATAATTAATTTGTGTCTGGTAGGCTGTCAATTTGTGGCTATTGTAACTGGGCTTCACCTTCCCCTCCTTTTTTACCTCCCATGACTACAGTTTACATATTTTAAAAGTATAATTAACATGTAAAGCAAAACAAAAAAGGTTTCTTTCTTTGTGCTGAAAAATGGCTACTTGTCACTTGTCAAGATACTGAGATTTCAGGAATGAGGAGATAAATACTGCACACTTCATAGATGAGATCCCAAACATGTTTCCAGAGTGACCCAGAGGTTTCAGAAGGGCTACAAGGGGCTGTGAGGCGCCTATCAAAGTGTGGCAAGATGAGGGGGGGAGACCTGCGTTATTACACTTTTGTCCCATTTCTTGGCTGTTGGTGAAGCCTTTCCCTTGCTGCACCTCCTGTTTTCTGCTAGGTGGGGGCAGTAGATAGAAATGAAGTTTCCTTACTCTGCAGCGTGCTTTGGGACTTGTGGGTGAAAGTCATCCTAACTCAAGGAGGACTTGTTAGGAAACGTGATCAAAGGTATAAGGCCTGTTGAGAAAGGACCTTCATTTATGTGATGCTATTTGTGGCTTGTGTTCCTCAGTGTCTTATTCAATAAGAACAAATGTGGAAACCCTCTAAACAGGTATTTTTTCCTAAATAGGTAGGAGCACCTGGTGTCCCAGCACTCAGTGCTGCAAGGGGGGGACACTTCAGTGAGGAAAGCACCCCAGCACGTGTGAACTTCAGCACATGAAAATCTTTTGAGTCTATTGGTAGGGCAAGTTCAGGGGATTTTCTTTGAAAAGAAGCATTAAAGAGTTTTACATAACTTGCTGACAATTTATTCTGTGGGAGTGAGCTACCTGTCGTTATTATCAAGGTCTGCTTCAAATCGCAGTGTTTGGAATTTGCACTTTTGTAGGATTGTAGCAAGAGACAGGTTTCTGTCTTTGAGGAGGAAAATCCTCTCATGGCAAGTGGTAGGGTGCCCAGTTTGGGATGGCTTTGCTGGGACTAGGAGTGCCCTGGGGCTCTCCTGGTGTTTCTGTCTGTATGACTGGAGCTTTTTGCTCAACTCAATTTCTCTCCTTCTCTTCTGATAGAAAAATAGATCTGGTTTAGGTGGCTATCCTTAGTCTTGCATGTGCACACAGTGAAGGTGAAGCCATGAGCCATCCTATGGTCACGTGTGTTGTGTGTGCAGTGCACATAAGAGGTATGCACCTGCAGGCTGATAACAGCATAACAAGAGCAAATCTGTCAAGAAAGTGGCTATTTCCATCATTTAAAAGAGGTGCTTATTGTATCCTCTGACTTTCTGACTAATTTCTGTGTTTGGAGGTGCTGCTGAAGGAGCCTGGGCTCCTTGTAGTGGGTGCTGCTGCAGGTTTGCCCATCCACCTCCCAGCGTTTTGGTCCTCTCCACCTTCTCTCAATAGCACTTTTCTTCGAAGCATGAAAGCTTTGCATAGTAAGGACCTCACAGCACAAGAATGAGCATTACTTCCTTTTCTTTCTTCCTTCCCCCCCTTCCCTCCCCTCTCCCTTGGTTCTGCTTTCTGCATCCACAGTTTTTGCTCTTGGCTGCCAGGCCAGAAGCTCCTTTGTTCTCTCAATAGGTCTGGCTGAGCTGGGGGGGCTGTAGCCCTCTTTTACCCGTGAGGGCTCACTAGGAATATGTGTGTGTTTGTGTGTACCTCATTCTTTTTTCCTCCCATTAGGTTCTCAGGGTAATTAGGGTGGCTTTATGGCTGCAGTCGGTGAAGAGCGGAGCGGGGGGAATCTCGTAGCAGCGGAATCTGTTTGCACTGAAGCGCAGCAGTGGCTTTTATTAAGCTTTGAATTGGGGGGGGGATCAAACCGAAAAAAAGTAGTGAATTGCAAGCAAAGCAACAGTTTGTTACTTGTTTCATTTGTGCAGGACAGCAGGGTCTTGTCATGCCTTTAAGCCTCAGCAATTTGGGGCTGCAAGGGAGGGGGCTGCAGCTTTGAAGCCCTCCCGCAAACTTTTGTTTCCTTCCCCAAACATTGATTTGCAGAGGTTTCAGTTCTAAGTGTTGCTCAGAGAGCTGGTTTGGATTAAGATGTGTTCTTAGGGGGGAAAAAAAAATAAAGGTCCCATGATGGACTTACGGAAGGTTTTGGCTCGCCTGATTTCCTTCATGTCTGAGAACTCATCCTTGTGTGAATGCCAGCTTTTCCCACGGTGGTGTCCCTGTATTTGAAAGCCAGCATGATACCTAGTTGAATTTATGCTTTTTTTTTTTTTTTTTTGCTATGTAGAGTTTTGTGTAATAATAATTGGACCTTAGCTGAACAAATGTAAGTCAGCAGTTTTCAGACTACAGAGCACTTTTTTTGTTTGTTTGTGGGGTTTTTGTGGGTTTTTTTGGTTTTTTTGTGTTTGCTTTGTTTTGTTTTTTGTGGTTTTTTGTTCTGTTTTGTTTGGGTTTTTTGTTTTGTTTGTTTTTATTTCTTTTTTTTCTTTTTTTTTTTTTCTTTTACAGATGAAGTGCTTTCGGGTATGGGGACTCAGAGAATTTCCTCTGATCTGCTTTCAGTTTTTCATACCCCCAGAAGAGGGCTCCCTGCAGGTGCCTGCTGTTCCTATTAAATGCCCAAATAAATCTCTGCAATGTGGGACTGAGCCTGGTGTGGAGGGATGGAAAAACTGATACTGTAGATGAAAAGCTGTGAGGAATGAGGTACAGGATTCCCTGGCATGCCCAAAAAGGACCATTTGCCATTTCCTGTTGAGTGAACCTGGGGAACTGAGGTGGTGGGCTGGATGCTAAAGGTGATGAGCATGCAGTTTATGTATTTTCATGTCCTTCAGTAAACTGGTGTTCAGAAATCTGAAGTTTAAGAGCACTGGTTGCCTTGTTCATTCACTTTAGCTGCCTGTTATGATAGCTTAATTACTTCTAGAGCCAGTAAAGCTTTTTCACATGAATCACTTTTTCACTAAGAATATTTTGTTTGGTTTAAATCAATTTTTTTCTAAAAGAAAGGGACTCTGATTTTTGTTTATTTTATTTTTCTTCCCCTAACATCTGTGTTTTCAGACTGTCTTAGCTTAATAACTGGAAACTTACTGTTACTTTCCCTTCTGCTCATTTTTTTTTTGTTTGTTTCTTTCATCTTAAAGGAAGCTGAAGTGAAACATTGTAACATTCTCAAATTGACATCCAAATATTTTGCAAAATTGGAAAGCAAGTGGTGTTTGAAGCTGAAACTGGGAAAACACTTTTTCAAAAGGAAAAACAAAATGCCAACTGTTCTTCTAGAAGGAAATTCCATGTGAAAAATCAAACTTTGGCAAAGAATCTTTGTTTTCGTTTTTGTGTATGGTAATATTTTGCAAAATATCCCAAATACCTCTGGCTGGTTTGTGTTTGGCAGTAAGAGAAGGATGGGATCCTTGGCACCACTGCAAGGTGCAGAGGAGAGAGAGTGTCTTTCTCTGTCCCTTGTGCCCCACCAGGCAGAAAAAGCTGATGGTGCTTCCTCCTTTAAAGCAAACTGAAGCAAGGTCTTTGGGAACAGTCTTCTTTCAGTAAGTGTCCCTCCAGCAGACACTGCTCTGGGGATGCTGCTGGTGGCTCTCCCGGCCATGTCCCATCTGTGGTCTGCCTGGACCTGGTGCTGCTCCCATGAAGTCTGGGGAAAAATAGTGAGTACAGCTACATCAGTGTCTAGGATGAATGAGGACAGACTGACAATGTAGTTTGTTGTCCAGAGAAAAAAAGGCTCAGGGGAGACCTTGTAGCATCCTTGCAGTACCTGAAGGGGCTACAGAAAAGCTGGTGAGGGACTTGTTACACGAGCATGGAGTGATAGGACAAGAGGGAATGGTTTCAAGCAAAGTGGGGATGCTTAGATGACATATTAGGAAGAAATTCTTCAATGTAAGGGTGGTGACACACTGGAACAGGTTGCCAAGAGAAGTTGTGGCTTCCTCATTCCAGGAATTGTGCCAGGCCAGGTTGGATGGGGCTTGGAGCAACCTGGTCTAGTGGGAAGTGACCCTGCCCATGCAGGGGGATGGAAATGAATGGTCTGTACGGTCCCTTCCAAGCCAGACTGTTCTGTGATTTTGTTCTTTGGAGCTTAAATTTAATAACTTTATAAAATTAAGCGAACAACAATTCTAATGTAGAATGACTGCTTTTAAGGTGTATATTTAATAATATTATTGAAATACCCTGAGACTAAAATGCAAATTTTGTCAACAGAGTGGACTTACAGTAGTTGTCTGCTTACCTTTTGCTTCAGGTCTTCTCGTTTGTTCATTATCCAGGAACACAACTCCATACAGGCTGTAGGATTGTGTATTATTTTCAGTGTTGTGCTTTTAAATGAGAAATTTTATAAAAGGACAGAAGTTACTAGAGCACTAACTCAGAAAAAAAGAGTAAATAAAAAAAAGGTCTAACAACCCTCACCAGTCTGTAGGAGTTGGGATGAAAATAGCTAATGATTGCTATCTAAGTGATAGATGGGTAAGCATCTGAAAGGGCTTTGGCAACAAGAAAAGACAGATGAAGGCAAAATGGCTGCTGGCTGCCTGCCTTTCCTTCTTTGAAGAACGTTATGATTAAAGCATATTTAGTAATCTAGCTCCTAACTTGGGTCTAAATGTTTTGAATGAAACAGTGCAACTGTAACAAATTGTAGCAATTAGTGACTACATACTTCTTTTTGATATAGAAGTGGTGTGTCACAACCTCACATGGAGAGGGAAAACCTGATTTTGGAGGATGAGATGAGCACATAGCTGTGGGGAAGCCCACTTTGGGGTGTCTTCAGTTGATTGCTCTGTTGTCTTGTTCTTTCCAGTGTATGGACTTTGCACCACTGTATGTGGAAGTAGGGACCAGAATGTTAGGAACATTCTATTATGGTCATGCTTTTTAAGGTGGCTGGTTGGATGGGACTTAAGGAAAAATTTTTGATCAGATCTGTGTGAATTGGGTTTGCTGTGTAACAGTCTCATTTGGTGTGTGGACCAGTGCAGGGGTGAACATGGTCCTTTTTAATGCCAGACCAACCCAGTTCAGTAAGCAGTCAAGTGCCAGGTTCTCCAGAAGCACCCTGTAAATTCTCTATGGTACATAGGATGGTGCTTAATGTTCATAGTAAATAGTCTAATGTGGAGGGATGAACTTAAGTGTGTGTAAAAGCTTTATGAGATTGGGCTGCAAGCAGCAGAGAGAACCAGTCTGCTTCTTCTGTGCTTCTTCTTGGAAAGGTCACTGACGTGGTGGCATCCTGCCCCTGCAGGAGCTGCAGCTCTTTCCTTTTTCAGATTTACCTGGAGCAATGTTTCTGGAACAAGGAGGTCAGATAAGACATCTTGTCAGCCCATGGCATTTGGGTTGCATGCTGCCTGGCTCTATCAGTACCAGTAAGCAGCATGGGGCTGTCCTGGGGAAGAGTTGTGCTTTGCATCACCTGCTTTGTCACCAGGTTGGAAATGGCCTCCTAAGGGACACCTTGTTGCCTGCAGTTTGAGGTGTCACCCGTGCCTGGCCTTCTCCCAGCTGCTTTCCCAGCCTTTCCACCAGGGAGGAGGTAAAGCCAAGTACCTGCAGTCTCACCATCACCCTTTGGCTCATAAACTGTGCCTGCACTTTACTTTTCCTTGGGTCCCAGAGCCTGTAAAATTTAACTCCTGGTAAAGAGACACAGGTGTGAAGTTTTTAAACTGGTGAGAGCAAATGTAATTCACTTAAATATTTGCAGGTGGGTATGCAAAGGAGACCCGGGTGAATTAAGGCATCTGCAGGAGGAAGGTTTTAGAGCAGATTTTACCTGGTGGTTTTTACCCAGGCATTGCAATTTCAAAACTTCTCAGCTTATTTACTGGGCTGCTGTGCTGAGCTGTGAGACTTGGAGAAATTGCTGTGCTCCTTCTCTATTTGTAACGATGGGGTTGAAACAAGCAAAGCAAATTCATCCAGTGGGAACAGCCAAGTCTCCTTCCCACTTTTTCAGTGTCTGGGGAGGGCATCTGCAAAAGTTACATGTCTTTTTTCTGCTCCTGCTTAGCAGCTGCAGCAGGGAGAGAGGTTTGGACCACACCAGTGTCAGAAAGAAGGATGTGAAGGAAAAGTAGGGATGATGTTATTCTAACCATAAATCATACTGAAGAGGTATGCTTTGCAAGAAGATAAAAGGCTTGTGTAAGTTAGGTAGCCACAAAAGTTTAAGAAACTGAATACTTAATTAAAAATGCAAGTGCCAGCTCACTTAATACAGTGTCAGTCTCCTGACAATGTGCTGGTCCTTCAAACTTAATTGACTTAGGAACTCACTACTCTTTTTTTTAAAATGAACAGTTATATACTGAAAGAAGGTGGTATAATGGGGTTTTCACCCAGAGGGTGGTTGAGCAGTGGAACAGGCTCCCCAGGGAATGGTCACAGCACCAAGCCTGACTGAGTTCAAAAAGTGTTTGGCACTCTCAGGCACATGGTGTGATCCTGGGGGTGCCCTACACAGGGACAGGAGGAGTTGGACTTGGTAATCCTCATGGGTCCCTTCCAACTTGGCATATTCTATCATTATTTATTTTTAATATAGTGGTAGCTGGATTATAGTTATATAAAACCTCCGATAATAGTAATTACAAGCCTTAATTAGTTAATTAAATTTCAATAAATTCTGTATCTTCTCTAATTCTTAACTCAAGAAATGAGATAAGCTTTAAGGCTCTGCTACTCTCCTGTCACAGTTCCCAATTTAGAAGTGGCTCAGTCTCACCAGACTGGCAGTCATCTGCCATCATGCTTCAAATAGATATTTGGTGACTTCCAGGGAAAACAACATAAAAGGCAGTGCTCTATGGGAAACTTTAGTGTTACTGGTTGCTGCTGTGTAATTTGGCCTACAGTGCAGTTCTCAAAATTGCTCAAGCTGCCCTGTGGGGAAGTTTTTGATACCTATCATAACCTTGGATGATCTTCCTCTTATTGCCTTAAAGTTTGTCTTCTGTGTTCAGCTGACTTCTCCCAAAGCTGTTCATCAGCTTCTTATACCTGAGGTGGGCAGGCATATGCTATCCCCCTGCTGGGGTTTGGATGTCTCTGGTTAAAAAGATTCAGATAAGTGAATAAGGAGGTCTGATGTGTTGCTGGACATGGTAAATCAGGAGCAAAAGCACTTGCTTTTACCTCCTTCCAGATTTCACAGATACTCAGGGCTTTATTGAGAACACAGCCTGAGGCTTGTCTAGGTCTTGGTGGCCCTCAGGTCAACTTCTTAAAAAATAACGAAGAGGCAGCAACTGTCTGTGCTCTTCACCAGCTTCAGTGATAGAAGTGGCCAGAAGATTGGATCTCTGAACTGTTTACAAATTCATGTTGTGCTTTGGGGCAGTCAGCCTGCTTTGTCTGGTGTCACACCCCTGGCTTATGCAATTGATTACCATATCAACTGAGATGGTGCATTTACCATTAGCCAATCATAACTTGACCATCATGCAGTAAATTCTCTTTCTTTGGGAAAGGCCCCAAGTCTATCAGGATCTATCTTTTTGCATCAGTATTCTGTAGTGAGTTGTCTCCTCAGTTTTCTTCATGTTTCTCACTACCTTATTTGAAATCACTGCAGACTATGAAGAGACTATGTAGGAAGGACTTGAACCCTACTGCTGGCATTTATTACATTGTGCTGGCCTAGAGCCACAGTTGAGCTCTTCACCATTCACCCAAGAGAAGGACTTCCCTGGATGAAGCTTTTTGTCTTTTAGACAAATTCCTGTCTGAGGGGAGTCACAGGGAGTGACCAGGAAAGGGTAGTCAACCTTCAGGTAGATATTGCAGGTAGAACTCTAGGGAGACACCCTGAGGCAGAAACTTGTGAGGTCGTGGCCACCTCTTTGAGGAAAAGATGGACAAGAAGCAGCTGGTGTAGAGAGTTGGGGGCAGCTGGGCAGAGCTTAACACTGGGGAAGGAGAGAACTGTGCTCAGGAAAAGGCTTTGATACTTGATTAAGTCTGGACAGCAAGAGGTTAAGAAGATGTGAGAAGGAAGGAACTATACACACAGGTAAAAACCTATGTGCTTTGAACCTACATTGTTCAAATTTATTAGGTCAAAATGGTTTAAAAACTCTTGAATAATCAGGTGCATATTTCTGGGTCAGAACTTGCCTTCTATGACTGTAACTTTTCTGGTAGATCATATATATTGATGAGTTGCCATCCCACCATGGTTTTTTCCTAGCCTGTGATGTCCTTCTCAGCACTCCACCTCCAGAGGTGGTCTGCTCTGACCTGGTAGGGAGCAGCTGATGAGCATTGTTCTCAGCAGCCTTTTCAGGATCAAGGTCTTTGATGTGAACAATTATCCTCTTAAAGGGGATGCTGTGAGACTCTTAAATTTGTGGCATCTTATTAGCCATATTTCAAAAGCCAAAACATCAGTTATAAAAAGATGCACCTTGCTGCTAAGACTGATTAATTTGTTCTTAGATTGTGCTAACAATTAACATATTTGATAAATTAAAGCCTGCACTAGGCTATCTGTTGCCTTGGGAGTTTATTTACAATTCCTGATCTGTGGCAGGCAAAAGACTCGTGGTGTGACAATTACTATGTAATGTCTTGATAGTCCCATCACTTTTAAAAATAATGTCCCAGCAGAAAATTTTCCCATCTGTTTCTTACACAAGCTCCACCAGCCCTTCCCATTGAGAAGCTTAGCTTCTTTTTTTCATCCAAGAAGTAATCAGGCAATTCTAGGTCTCTGCAGAAAACTTCCCTTCTGGAAAAAAAAAAATAAAAAAAAATTAAGCAACCTGGAACCTCATGTTTTGTTCTGAAATGAAAATGTGACCTTTTAGGCTATAACTGTGTATATGCACTATGACTTGAACTGTCTCTACATACATGTGCACACTCTACGTTATAGAAGAGATCTTTATACAAGAGATCTTAGTTTCTCTTGTTGGAGTTATTTATTTATTTGGTACCAATGCTGCTTGATTATTGATGCAGAGAAAGAGAACAAATAACTTGATGGTCCAGTGGTCTGAGAGTTTCATATTCTTTAAAACAGGTGATGATAAGTAGAAGAAAGTCTGAGCTCTTTCTGGTCAGAAATACTGTCCTATAAAGTGACAACAAATTTCCCCAGTGGCTTGCTTTCTGGTTGTTTTGTTTTGGGGTTGTTACTTTTTTTTGGTGTTTGTTAGTGTTTTTGGTTTGCTTTTGTATGGTTTTGGGTTTTGTTTGTTTGTTTTTTGGTTTGTTTGTTTGGTTTTTTTTTTTGCAAAAAGGTATCCAGCTGGCCAAGAGGTGTTGCCCTCTCCAGGTACTGGCATGAGCATCACAACTGCTATAAGAAGTTGCCCCCAGACATCCATCCTTTCAGGAGATTTTTGACCTGCCTTCTTGCTTATGTAAAGTTTTCATACCTTTTATCTCCTTCTTTTCCAAACAGCTTTATTCATGGTGACTTGCTTTCAGGCCCTGTTTTAAAAATTCTTCAGCCCCTGTTGTCCTCGCAAAGTGGAGAGGAGAACTCTGCACGGCAGAAACCTTTAGCAGTGGGCAGCACACAAAAGGTCACCAGCCAGCCAGGATGATTTATGGGCCTTGGGCAGCTGGGCTGCTTCCCTCCTCCTCCTCATTCCCTGCATACCTTTGTGCCCATGTCATTCTTGGGTGCTCTCCCTCACTCTTTCCATGGTATTACTACTATTAATTGTTTTTAATGTAAAAATGAATGATGGTAACTGCCTCCTATAAACAAGTTTTTGGGAAAAAAGCGATGTGAACTCTAGCAACCCAGGCAATGCTGGGGGAACAATGTCTCCCTTGTCCCTCTCTGCCTCTGGGGCAGCTGCAGCTTGCCCAGCCCTAGAAACCCGGCTCCATCCCAGGGATTCAGGGCAGGCACAAGGGCAGGCACTGGGGGCTTGCAAAGGCTGGTATGTCCCTTGGCATCCTGGTGATGTGGCACTGGGGATGGCAGCATGTCCTCTGCACAGGTTTAGTAGCTGCAGGACTTGGTTGAGTTATTTTAATGGATTTTTTTGTTGTTGTTGTCGCTTGTATGCTATTTTTGGGATAGTCCTGTGGACCAGGAAGACTTATCAAAATGATTCATAGTCATTTAGTCTCCATCATTATCATATTGATTCTGCAATCATCACTTAAAATATTTCTAGTGCAATATTTTTCCTTTTGCTTTTGGTAAATTTTCTTCCTTCTGCCCCTCATAAAGCCTGTAGCAGATGACAAGAATGCTTTGAAATTACATTACAAAGACCACAACTGGTATAAATAGGTTTTACTTTGATGGAGCTGCTCTGACTTACATTGTCTGAAGATCAAATCTGTACTGTTTGCTTTACTGTGATACTTCTGTTAAAAAGTACCTCTCAGGGATAATTTCCCAATCATTGGAAGAGAGAGGAAAGGAAATTAAAAGGACAGCATCTTTCCACCTTTGACATTTTGTAGACAAGAATGGGTTCAGGTTTTTTCCTAGTTTGAAGTTTCATCATTGATCAACTCTTTAACAGGGGTTAAATTTTTGTCTTCAACTTTCTTTTATGGGAAAGGACACAGAAAAAGAGTTGTGGAAGGCCTTGCAGGTATTCCCGTGGGAAGGCATTTTGTCCCTTCCTTAGCTATAAACACTGGGTTTGGGTATTTATATTCAGTGTATGGCTTTGGAAGTGTTGGCAAGTCCATTAAGATGAGTGGGACTTTGGATGAGGCAGCTTCTCAGGAGGCATATCAAAATCAGCTTAGTTTATAGTGGGTAAGATGATAAATAGAATGGATTTTCAAGAGAGTAATTGTAATTGAACAAGAAATGGGCTTATCAAATGCAAATGATGGAAGAGAGAGAAATTAATGCATGAACACAGGTGGAAAGTGTTGAGGTTTTATTGCAGAAATTTAAATAAAAGTGATGTATCCTGTTGTGTGATGAGCAGCACAAGCAAAACCATCTCCAAAGAGTGCTCCTCCATATTTAATGTTGGTGTCTAACACATCACCCAGCTGCTGCTGTCTCCAGGTCTGAGGCAGATGGGAGACACCATGCCTGAAGGACTTCTCAGATGACCATGGTTTGGGGCTAACCATGAAAATGGAAGTGTGTTTGCAAAAACCTCAGAGCACTCAGTAGCATTTAAAGCAAAGCTTATTTGAGTTCCTGATGAAACTCAGAACTTTAATGTAGTGAAATGAGGCAACCAGGTGCCACTAATTACCAGGCAGTGGGCATGAGCTTGTTAAGCCCACCTGTGCCTGATTAGGGCAGGCCCCAACTGCGCATGAGCAGGATTAGGGGGCCAATAAAAGGTGAGGCTTGAAGCACAGGCTCAGCTCAGTCCTGAGCAAGCCAGCAGAGAGGTCAGTTGCTCTTGGAGCAATAGCACTGATCCAGGCTGGTCAACCCTGAGGGCTATCGGCTCAGAGCACTATTTGTGAGTTTCTGCTGGAACACCTGGTTGGACCTTGGAGTGTTGTACCCTAAGAAAGGTTTGTCTTGCAACACTTCTTCCTGACATCTAATCTAAACCTACCTTTCTCTAGTTTGAATCCATTCCCCCTAGTCCTATCATTATCTTACATCCTGAAAAGTTCCTTACCAGCATTCTTGTAGGCCCCCTATCATCTCAGAAATTAATTGCCTGTGAGTGCTTCCTCTGCTGTGTGACCTGATGTCAGGAGCAAGAGTGGTTGTGTGGGGTTGGTCAAGACAAACCACTGATGCTGTAGGGCTTTTGTGCTGTAAAAGCAGTGGGGTCATAGTAAGCAGGAGGCTGATAACCTTTCTTTTTGTGGGGAAGGGTCTGCTCCACTGGAACGTGCCTGGAAGGGGATCTTACCTGTGTATTTTCTCACTGCAGCTTTTAAATTGAACTTGTTAAGCCCACCTGTGCCTGATTAGGGCAGGCCCCAACTGCGCATGAGCAGGATTAGGGGGCCAATAAAAGGTGAGGCTTGAAGCACAGGCTCAGCTCAGTCCTGAGCAAGCCAGCAGAGAAATCAGTCAAATCTGGAGCAGTAGCACCAAGCCAGGCTGACCAGTCCTGAGGGCAACAGATTCGGAGCACTATTTGTGCACTTCTGCTGGAACACCTGTTGGATCTGGGAGCGCCGTGCCCTGAGAGAGATTCATCTTGCAACGCTTTAATTTCAAAATTTACTAGGAAACTTTCCCTTGTCAAAATGCTTTGAACTGATCACCCTGTGGTCCTTCTCATTTTCGTGGAGAGGTTGGTTTTGTCCAAGAAGGGTTGTCTGGTCTGTGGGAAAACCAGGTACCTGACACAGCAGTAAGGGTTGTTGTGAGCAATTTGTGCAGAAACTAAGAGGAAAACTGAGGGGATTTTTTATTTTTTGTGACAAGATATGTAGCTAAGGTAAAAGAAGAGATCTCTGTTATTATTAAAGTTTAGCAATAGCTAACAATAGTTAACAGTTAACAAATAGGGAAATTTTTTTATTTTTTTTTAACCACTAAGTTGCTATTAAGTAACAAAAATCTGAGCATAAGCATTGATTTCTCCTTCTTGCATCTGAACCCTCTGGTGATGTCACAGGCTTTGTGCTGGTACATTGTGGATATCTAGAGTAGTTACACAGAAAAAAGGTGGAGGTAAACTGGAATTTGGACAGAATAGTTGCCTACAGAGAGAAGTGTCATAGATTTTGGTATTAAAAAACCATTAAGGTAATAAAGCTAGATGCAGAAGTGAAAGAGAGGCTATAACCTCAGTGGCCATAGGCTACTAAAAAGCAGGAGGAGGATCAGTATAGCACAATAGAAGCTGCAAACCTTCTCCACTGGGCTTAGCAGGATGTAAATGGGAGATAATAAACAGTGCAGCAAATATAACAGAAAAGAAAAATACTCCAGTGCTGCTAAAGAGGCCAGCCAGTTTGTGACTTAAAAGCTGTAATGAACAGTTCCTCCTTTTCTGAAATTTTGGTTTGGGGTGCTTGGTTGTCCCAGGACAGAGAACAGAGCACACACAAGCTGCAGAACGTTGAAACAGGTTTGATATCTTGGCTTTATGCTGATGTAAAGCAGGAGTGCCTCAGTTTCCCCATCTGTTTTCTTTATGAAGTGTGCTTTGAGATACTTTGTGTGAGAAGCTCCAGTGAGGATTTGAGGAGATACCTGACTGTGTTCAGGAAACATATGGGAGTTGAGCTAATGTCCTCTTGAAAACAGAACCCAAATTCCTGTGCTGCTGATATGCCTGCAGCAAGGAGGTTGTGCCTTTCCTGATAAAGATGGTATTTCTCTTAATTCTTTGCAAGGGGTATATCAATGTTTGCAGCATTAATGGAGTTGTCTGAGTAGGAAACAGGACTTTTAATTGTAGTCCCTTTTTTATCCTGCTTTTGCTTTGGTCCTTAACTGTTACACTGATCTTTACCATTTGTCATAAGTTCATTTTAGCTCTGTCTTGTTTCATGTGCTTGTTACTTGCTCTGTCACTGATTTGTAAAGCACTCCCTGAATCAGAGACTTTTCTGGCTTCATACCATTCTTTGAATTATGTGTTCTAGGAGATTTTCAAGCATCACAGACTATTTTTTTGGCTGTAAGTCAGAAAAATGTTCCTGGGGATGATGAGAGTTCACCTTTTCACCAATTTGCTTGTCTCCAAAATGCAGTGAGAAGCATTTTTGTTGAGTAGTTGATTCCATCCTACCACACTCTTCTGGCTTAAAAAAAATGGCAATTACCCAAAATTCACACTTACCTTGTGACCTGCAGACAAGGCATCTCTAGTGCTTCATGCAAGCTGTCCCTCTTGTGCAGCAGTCTGGTCTATGCCAAAGCTGAGGTGGGGAATTGCCTGGGCTGAGAAGAGCTTCCAATATTCCAAAATGATCCCATGCTTACATGTGTGTATACAAGTAGTGGTTGTGGATGGATGCATGCATACACATA
Source organism: Calypte anna (assembly GCF_003957555.1). Lineage (NCBI taxonomy): Eukaryota > Metazoa > Chordata > Aves > Apodiformes > Trochilidae > Calypte > Calypte anna. The sequence continues at coordinate 30,925,894 of NC_044253.1, forward strand.
GGTGTGGCTATATGCATGTGTAATTTGTGAAATCCTGTGCCAAAGCCTGTCTAGAAACTTCTGTGATACCTCCTAGGCTTGCTAACTTACTCGATGTGTACCACTCTAAGAACCAGAGTGCTGCTTTGGAGGCAGGAAAACCTAGTATATTAAACAACAAATAATAAATTATATAGGAAGAGAGGGAACGATCTCAAGTGCTGCCAGGGGATGTTTAGATTGGATATTAGGAAAAAATTCTTTACTGAAAAAGTGGTCAGGTATTGGAATAGGCTGTTCAGGGAAGTGGTGGAGTCTGTCCCTGGAGGTGTTATAAAACACGGACGTACCATTTTAGAACATGGTTTTGTGGGCATGGTGGTATTGGATTAATGTTTGGACTTTAAGGGTCTTTTCCATTTTCATAATGATTCTATGAAATAAGAGGCTTTCAGGTATGTGCAGAGAGCTCAGAAGTTGTGGTTTGTGGTTCATCTCTGGCAAGGGGCAGTGCTGAGTGCTTGGGGAAGCCTTTCTCCTGGAAGGATTTTTGCTTAAACTTGCTGCAGATTCGACTCAGTTCTTCTAAGCTCTTCTCTAGGGTCAGTGCATACTTTGAAGCCCAAAGGTTGCTTTTCTTCCAAAGCTTTTAATCAATGCAGTGGTCACCATAGTTGGTCTCCTTATGATTTGTGGATTATTCACATGTAATAGAAAAGGCAAAATATGCTGAATAAATCTGTCATGATTAATGGCTTTGTCCAGTTGTTGCTGGTGAATATGCAGGCATGACAACAGCATTTTATTTTCTGGCTGACATACGAAAGCAAGGGAAAGCCAAAACATTTAAAAATTTTATTTAGTAGATAGTTCAGAATGGCTGTCCTCTCATTGGTGTTATTTTTAGGGATAGAGAAGGAGCAGATTGTATATTGTGAGTAATTAAATTTTAATTCTACTAAAAGCTTTATTGCTCTTTCCTATTCTCTTTCTATGAAAGTGATAGCAAGGCAAAGGTTTGTGATCCTGAGTGCTCTAAGGAGGTGCTGGTTTTCAGACCTCCTGGTATAGGAATTCTTGGTGATGCCAAGAGCCTGCACTACCAGTGTTCAGCTCTGCCCAGAAGAGCCATGGCAAATGGTATCTGTGCCAGTGAGTGGAGTTGAAGTTACTGAAGAACTTGGTATTCTGCTTATTTGAGTAGGTGTTTGGGTTTTTTTTGTTGGTTGGTTGGCTTTTTCCCCCTCATGAGCCTGGTTTCCTAGAGATGAGCAGTATCTGTGATCTGCAGGGCTTTGAAGTTGTTCTTATACAAAAATTAATGAATTTAAAGAAAAAAAATCACAAAAAACCCCAACCCTAAACCAAACCAACCTTTTTTTTCCTGCTCTTTTAGCTGCTGTAAGGTCTGCTGGGGGAGGTGGTGGGGGCATCACTAACCCTTGGGGAGTGCAGCCACATGCTTCTCTTTCATCTGCTTCCATGAGGTCATAATTGAAAATCATCCTTCATGGGGCAGCTGCTTAAACCTCCTGTCACTGTTGTTTTATGCAGAAATTAATTAGCACATATGAGAAAAATAGGATGCAAATTGAGAAAGCAAATTTTTCAAGTTGCAGGACGTGGCGATTCATGCTTGTCAGTGGCCTGGCTACAGAGAGCTCAGCCCTGCTGAGATGGCTTTAGAAACCCTCTGGTAAGGTCCTTCCCAGTGCTCACCCCTTCCTGTGGAGCTTTGTGGCATTTACTCAGTGATACAAATAGCTGCTTCTCCTGCCACCAATGCTGAACCACTTGGCAGGGACCATGACTGTGCCCAGTGGCTGGTGGTGGTGGTTGTGGAGTTTTCCAGCCTGGAGAAGAGAAGGCTCTGGGGATACCTTAAAGTGACCTTACAGCACCTGGAGGTGCTATAGGAAAGCTGTGGAGGGACATTTTACAAGTTTATGGAGGACAAGGGGTAATGGCTTTAAACTGGAAGGGAGATTTAGGTTAGATATAAGGAAGAAATTTGCTGTGAGGATGGTGAGACACTGGCCTAGGCTGCCCAGACAAGCTGTGACTATCCCTGGAAGTGTTCAAGGCCAGGTTGAATGGGGCTTGGAGCAACCTAGCCTAGTGGGAGGTGTCCCTGCCTGTGCAGGGGGGTTTGGAACTGGAGGATCTTTAAGGTCCCATCCAACTTAAACCCATCTGTGATGTCTGCATCTAATGATGCAAGCTGGCACTCCTGCATTTATCGTGTCTTAGTCTGACTCTCAGTGTGTCTTTCTGAAGAATTTGGCCAGGGCAGGTTCTGGTACTGAAATAACATGTTCATCCTGTTACTCGGATCACTGGAGTTGCTGGGGGGGTTGGTGTCAGAAGGACTGATGCTTTGCTTTTATTGCTGCTGGTGTTATTTACTTGTAGTGGTGATACAGCAGGTCTCCCTCTCTCTGTTGCTGTTTGTCCCAGAAACTAATTTCTCATACGGTTCTTTTGGGGAAAGGCTTTGAAGCTTTCTTGTCTGGCTGGATCTGCAGTGCCACTGCCGCCAGCCTCCCAAGGGCTCAGCCTTTATAAATGGCACCAAAAAACCACCCCCCAGCCGACCACTTGTGTTTAATGAACTCAGTTGCACAGCAGGAAAATGCAGCTGAGCACAGGGTGGTGATGGCTTTAGAAAAGCAACCAGGGGAAAAGAAAAATAAAAAAAAATCCCTAATTGGATTCTGTCAGGTAATCTCTCAATGAAGCAACACAAGTGATAATTGTTGCTATTGGTGACAGGTAGAGTTATCGAAGCATAATGCTGCTTTCATGTTAAAAAGAAGAATGAAAAGGGTTATATTTACAAAAAATAAGTTATTTAACACTCAGCGGGGTGCATTTCAGTTAGCGCTGCAATGCACCTATTAAATTTTTAGTGCCAGATTATGATTCACAGCCAGGAAACAGAAGTTGCAGAGCAGCATAACCCAAGCAACAATTATTAATTAATCAGGTGCTAGAAGTGCCTAAAGAGAGAGCAGCAGTCAAATGATAAGAGCCTCCCTGGGATACAATACAGTTTCTTACTCTTTCTTTCTCTCTCTCTCTTTTTTTTTTTTTTAAGATTGCAAAGTAGTTAAAGCATCTGTCATAATGCGATGTCCCCTTACCAGATATTGCATCCATTATTCTTTCTACCCATATTAATAAACCCATTGATGAATACCCTCATCCTTTAGACTGTTCCCAAAAGATGATTTGCAATTGTAAAACCATTTAACTTGGGAACTGTATATACTGAAAGGAAACTTTGGGAGTTGCTGTAAATTATTTTGACAGATTTTAAAATGCTGTTTATATCCATTAGTCATTACAAATGCCAGGATGTTGTGATTTGACTGTCTCATTCATCCTTACTGAAAAACGATGGATGATTTTTTTAAGTCAGTAAAGAATGAGGAAAAACTTCTTGTAGGAAAAATACATTGTGAAATATTTAGGTAGTTTTAATTCTCTCACAGATTCAGCAACTTTCCCACTGGGAAGGAATTGGTGAGTCTCTTGAGCATCTTCCCCCAGAGCATGCTGCTGTATGTGTGTCCCCCAGGAGAGCAAAGATCCCATTTCCCATGAGATGATGGAGGCGTGTGGGTGCCAAGGCAAGTCAGGGCTGCCAGAGTGTCACATACATACTGCTTTATAAATGCCATCACCAATAGGTTTATTTTCACAAAATCAGATTTTTAAAGCTTCTCAGTCTTATTTTGAGCAAGAAATAATGTATATAGAGAAGCTTATTAGTCCATCTTGGATGGTCATTTTTGGAGTCTCGCAGCTTCTGTTTAGCTCATCTCTTCAGTGTAATTAATTGGCTTTCTTGGAGCTCTAATACATGTGCATTTAAGAGTGGCTTTACCCCCTTCCAAAATTTTTTTTTTCAGTAAGTCAGGAGTATATATGGGGAGGACAAGGGGAAACCCAGGACACTGGAGGAGAAAGTCCTAAGACTAAAAGAACCTAAAGAACAAAGCAGCATCTTTGCAAGGATACATTAAGTATAAACACAGCTAATGGCAGAGTGCTATTGAGGCAGAACACAGTGCTGTCATCACTCATGCTGGGCAGCAGTTGGGGAATTTATGACTGTCTCACCATTCCTGTTGCCCTCATTGCCATTTCTCCTTGCTGGAGGGGACATGTCTTCAGCAAAAAGACATGGACATACTGGAGTGTGTCCAGAGAAGGGCCACGAGGATGATCAGAGGGCTGGAGCACCTCTCCTATGAAGACAGACTGAGCAAGTTGGGGTTACTCAATCTGGAGAGGGGAATACTCTGAGGAGACCTTATGGCAGCCTTCCAGTATTTGTAGGGGGCCTTCAAGAAAGCCAGTGAGGGACTTTTTAGGATGTCAGGTAGTGATAGGTTTAGGGGGAATGGATTCAAACTAGAGGAGGGTAGATTTAGTTTAGATGTTAGGAAGAATTTCTTCACCATGAGAGTGGTGAGATGTTTTGTTTTTTTTTTTTTTTGTCATAGTTGTTGTGAGCAAGCAGCTCAAGGTAGGGAGGGATAAGGGATAACTCCTTAATTCTGCTTTGCCCTTGAATGCCTCCTACCAGGAGGCATTACCTTTTACAACTTACCTATTACAACTGGACTGGATTCCTGCTTGAACAAGGGCTTCATCCACAGTATTTTCCCTGGTACAAGGTCAGCATGGGCAGTTGCTGCCCCCAGTGCTTTCAGCCCATTAGCTGTGCCCATCATATGGATATATCATATCATATGTGCCTATCCTATCCCATGGGTAGGGATTGGGATGGAGAAGGGGAGGTGGAGCAGTGTTGGGTTCATACAAAACTGTAGGGGATTGCCATTGCTAGTTGGGTGCTTTCTCAGTGAAGCTGTGGGGAACATTGGCCCATTAGTACATGTATTACCATTTGGGAAGGCAAATGTCCAGCTTTTGTAATGTAGTTTGTCAAGTGCTTTCCTGTGATACAGCAAGCTTAGTTGAGAAAACCCTGATGTTGAACTGTAGGTGGACTGGGTGACATACTTGGTGTATCTTCAATAAGTTTTGGGTTTTTTTTCTGAAGCTGACTGGGTTCAGAGCTGAGAAACTCCTGGGGGTGTTTGATACCTGGGTTTTCTGGGGAGGGATCCTGGTATTGGCAATATGATCAATGGTGGTATCTGTTCTATCCAGCTGTCATCCTTATTTTTCATTTACAAATGAAGATGCAAGTAACCTGCTTTGTAGCAAATGGCCCATTAGCTACCTTTTCCTATTTGGATGGTAATGTAGTAGACCACTGGTGATTTAGCAGTCTGACTTGTATGGAAAATAACAGATTGTTTATGCTTGTAATTACACTCATTTCCATATCAATTGGTCTGGCTAGACCATTGCTTTAAAAAGAAAAAAAAAATTCAGTCAGGACAGTGCTTACCCAAACTGGCTAATGGAAAAGCATTGTGTTTATCTTGGGTACTACTCTGAATTGTTGAGGAACTGGACAAAGGGAGCAAAGGCAGATGGATCATGGATATAAGAAGTGTAGAAGCATGGTGAGTTAGAGTCCCAGTGGGCACCAAGGGTGTGAGGAGTTTGAGGCTGAAAAAAAAGAATGACTTTGGGGGATTAGTTAGAAAATACTGTTCTAGATCACTAGCAGATAGAAGTCAGCAGGGCAATCTGGTGGTATATATATTTTTAATATGAACAGGGGTGCTGCCCTCTTGACTTCCCTGGAGTGTCAGTGATTCATATCTATTGAATATCTGAACAGCTTCCATTACTTATTTGTATTAGTAATATCCATATCAGGAGCAGCTGAGATCCTCCTGCTGTGTGTGGTAGGCATCAAGAGTTTGGTGTCAAACAAATACCCTTTTTTAAAAAAAAAAAATTGAAAAAAAGTATTGAATGATAGCTGGCTTATGCCCTTTGCAGGTGTTCTGGATCTGAAGTTGGTAGTGGCCAGGTGGCTTGTGATGCTTATTTCTGAGCTGAGGTTCTCATTATAGAGATTGTTGAGTAGGTGCTTCAGAGAGCTCAGTGTCAGATGCCTGTTGTCCATCCAACAATTCCTCTTCTTGAGCACCTTGACATGTGGACAAGAGGTCCAACAGCCTCTTGGCTTGTGTTAGAAGTAGTGTGGCCAGCAGGACTAAGCAAGTGGCTGTCCCTCTGTACCAGCCACCAGTGAAGCTTCACCCCAAATCCTGGGTTCAGTTTTGGGCCCCTCACTACAGGAGGGAGGTTGAGGTGCTGGAATGTCTTCAGAGAGCAATGAACCAGGTGTAGGTCTGGAGCACAAGTTTTTATGGAGAGCAGCTGAGCAAACTGGAGGTATTTAGTCTGGAGAGTAGGAAGCAGAGGGCATGCCTTGCTCTCTACAGTTATCTGGTAGGAGGTTGGAGAGAGGTGGGGGTTGGTCTCTTCTGTCTAGTAACAAGTGATAGAACCAGAGTAAATGCTCTCAGGTTGTGCCAGGGGGGGTTTAGAGTGGATATTAGGAAAAAAGTTGTTTACTGGAAGCGTTGTAACTGCAACAGGCTGGCCAGAGAGGTCTGTTGAATTGTCATCCCTGGAGGTGTTGAAATCCACGAAGATGTGGTGCTTAGGAATTCATTGCACTCTATTATACAGAAGAGGTGAGAAAGGGATCCCAACACTATCAGTAATCAAACAAGGAGAGATCCAGGATGTGGCATTAGTTCCAGGCTGGAAGTGAGTAGGAGTTTTGCAGCACTTTGTGCTTGGGACACCACATGGTTGGTTGTGGGAGATCTGGGCAGGAAACTGCTCATGTCTCAGTCAGCAAAGTCGCAAGTGGTGCTGGAGAATTTTATGATTATTTAGCAGCAATCCATTCCACATGAAATAAAGAAGCAACCTGTGACAACATGGGTCCCCCAGACAACAAACCAAGCATGCAACTTCTTGTTGAACCAGAGGTGATGAGCAGACCTACTGCTTGGCAGAAGATGGAGATGGGTAAGTTACAAAAGAGGCAGGCAGGCAGGTTGTTGCTGTGACTTCCTAGTACATTTAGTTTCTCAAAGATCCCAGGGCTGCCTTTACTACAAGTTAGTATTTGTTACATACTTTAAATGCAAAATCTAGGAATTACGTATGAGTATTCTGAATGTGGTTAAATTCAATTTTGAAATGAAAATTACCTAGAAGAGAAATAATACAGAACAAACAGGTATTGCAGGACAAGTATTACAATTATTGTAACGTGCCATGCAGAGCTGCTTTCTTTTCTTCTCCATTTGGCTTCATAACCATTAGTGGGAACAGAAGACAATAACTCTCAATCTGAATATTATTGTGAGGGGAATAAAGACACTTTGTTATTAAAAAAACCCAATAGAGTACATCTGAGAGAGTGAAATATCAATGAACATTCCTCCAGTAGTATAATGACACAGGAATGTGCTTTTAAAGACATGCAGAAATGCTGTTTGGCTGCACAAATGCAGGAGCATGTTTTATTTTGTTAAGCACAGCATATTTGGCCTTTTCTAGAGCTCGCAGAAGACTCAAGGTAGAGAAGTGCATAACACTGTCTTTTTGGACTTGCATTTGTTTTTTGGGTGGTAGCAGTTGAGGAGCTGTCATCTCTGATCTGAAAAGTGTCAGACTGAATGAGGCTGGGTAAACCTGGTCTTTGGGGTGTAGTTTGTCATGAAGGCTGAGGTTTGGTGGTTAGGGCACCAGGGTTGTTCTGGTAAGGTGATAAAATGCTGGGTGGTCCTCTTTTAAAAGGCGTTTGGACCTGGTCCTAAAGGACATGGTTTAGTAGTTGATCATGGTGTTAGTCAAAGGTTGGACTGGATGATCTTGGAGGCCCCTTCCAACCTAAACATTCTGTGTTTTTATCACCTCTTGGAACAGGTGGATTTGTAGGATGTTGTTGGGGAAGCTCCAGAACTGGGAAAGGGCTTTATATAAAAAAGGTACCATGAACTGCAGCCAGTTAGGTAAATATCCAGCCTGCAAAGGCTGCCTTGCACTATAAATTTGAGATCTAAAACTGAGAGAGGGAAGTAAATGCATTCCTTGAAACAAATTACTGAATAAATACAAGACCTGATAGTAAGGACCTGGGACAGTTGATTCATTTTTCTAAGAAATATTTTTCCATTATCATATTGTTTTTAGTAGAAAAAAAGCAGATGGAAATTTGGTTCTAGGAACATTTGGACAGCACTCTCTGTTGTAGGCAGTGTGGTGAAGAGAGATAAATTAACTATTGCATCAACGAACAAAAAGCAAATTGCACCATTTAATAAAAAAGATATCAAAATGAGAACACGAGCAGGTGCAGACTGGTGCTAACTTATAGCATGAGGATGTGCTAAGGTATCTCACCTAGGATTTATTTACTGCAACAGTTTTCACTTCACCCTCATTGATGTCTCAACTCTGCCACAAAAAGCTTTTCCATAGTTACCACTAAACTTCTTTCCCCTTTCTAGGAAAAACTCTCAGCTGCAGTCTGTTGTGAAAGGTACTGGATTATAAATAATTTAAAGATAAGTTTCAAGCAACCTCTTACTCTCTGTTTTTGAGATGTGCAGGTTATATGGTGGATAATGTGCAATAAAAGAGAGGAAAACATCTGCATCTCAACAGGAAAACACGGTCCACATATATAATGTATTCTTTCACCTTCTGTCAGCTCACTTCTCAGGAGCAGCCTGGCAGTAAGGATGTACATTTTCCATACCATCATCTGCAGCAGGTAAACCTTGATTTCAATGAATGGTCAGGCACTAGCAAGAGGGGAACCTCGTGGAGCTTTTTAGGGTGTGTGTGTTTCTGTGCGTGTTTATTGGAGTTCTGCAGGAACAGCTTAAAAAAATATGCTTAATAGAAATTACTAATCTTTACAATTGTAATTCTTCTGCAGACATTAGGAATGAGAATATTGTTTTCAGTCTTGTCAGATATTCAAGAAGAGATTAAATCAGGTTTAATAATCTTTAAATTGTCACAGTGATTAGTCATAATTGTCAAGCTTGCTGTGATGTTTCCAGAGGCTGGTTGGATGTTAACACTTTAGGAGGGGGAAGTGTGATGAGGCTGGATGCTGTGCCGTGGGATTTGGGCTTGATCTTAAAGTTTTTTTCCAACCAAAACTATTCTATGTACACGGAGCAGGCTTATGGCTTGCCAGCAAACAGCCATTTACAACTCCTGCATCTGCCTTTTCTGAACTATAAAAGAAAGGAGACAGGGAGGTGCAGTTGAAATGACTATGAGTCTAGATAACCTTTAAGCCACAGATGTGGAGCTCCCAGAGTGATCAGCAGCTCTTTGTGTCTCTGAGTATGTCCCTTTGACATTATCATGTGAGAATTACAAGTTCTTTTAATTCTCTGTAAGCTCAAACAATGCTGTATTTTTCTCCTACAGCCTTGCTTTCCCTGCAGGAAAAGAAAAATCTTCAATAAAATCTTATTGGGACTATTCTGAGAATTGCATAAATCTAAAGAGCCTGAAGCAGACCCAGCTTAGCATTTCTGGTTGGAGTCAGTGACGTCCAGGATGCCAGTATATTGACTTTTATATTGTGTGTTAAAGAAACTGGCAAATATTGCCAGAGAACAGTTTTCTCCACACATCATTTAGGAGTCACACTTATCCAAACTATGCAATTTCAGTTCAGGGGCTACTGCCAGGGTGAGTTGTTGGGCCTTTTGCCTTTGGACACAAGTTTGTGCTTTCCCAGTGCTGGAAAACTGCATGGCAATGGGTTTGGTGGGGTATTTTAAAGCCAATTGCATACTGGATTCTGCAGGTGTTTTCCTATCATTCCATGGGGTTGTATTTGTTAATGTAACAAGTGATACTAAGAGTGCCAACCACATCTCAGAGGCTATAGGTTAAAAACCAAAACATTTGAAAGCAAATACTCCCTTTAAGTGATTGAAAATCTGTTTAAACCCTTCCCCAGCACTTTTTTTTTGCCCTCCCCCATGTCAGATCTTTCAGGGCTTTTGGTTTAGGGCTTTTAGGCTCCCTTTCTAGTAACTAAGCATTTTCAACATAAACAGAACTAATTTTTCTCCTGTTTTTCAGGAGAATGAAAAGCTCAATGGAAATTTTTGTCACAATCAAGTGGCTGCACGTTCCTTGTAGGGATTTATATAATCCCTATCAACAAAGGATTGGGCTATGTTTCTTGCCTTTTTTTAATTTTTAAATCTAATTTTTCTATATGGGAACAAACCAGGCATGTGGCAGAATTGTCCAAGCATTGGGAAATGTCCTGCAGCAGGATGGCAACACAGACATAAAAACCCTGCACCTCCGGGCATCAGTGTAAATCTATTCAATACGCTTCTCACTTCCAAGCCATATAAAGTATTGGAAAATGAAGTAAAAAATGCTGCCCTGATTCCTAGTAACTTCACTCTGCAGGAGCTGATTTGCATGCATTTGAGCGCAGATTTGCAGGAGGATCCCAGTAAAAGCACTGCAAAGTCTCCAGCAGTACATTTCCTTTTAAATACTGTAATTGAAGCCCCGAAATTTCTTTAAGCACTTTATTGTAGAAATAGCTGAGGATTTTGGAGTGAAGTCATATAAAGTTATGGCAGCACTTCACAATTTTAGGAGCCTTTTAGCCTGCCAAATTGGAGCCACAGCACTGGTATGCGGGGAGACTCTTCCTTGGTTCAGCAGCAATCACGCTGCCAAAGAGGGGGCTCTAAATCACAGCTCTGGGCTAGAGCAGCAGAAAATGAGAATACAGGTTTTTATGACCTTTCAGGAGCATGATTGCGAACCTGTCACTTGTGAAGTTTTACAAAACATCCCCTTAAGAAAGGGAGTCATGTTGCTGACATTTTATGTGAGCAGATATCATTAGCGAACGTGGCTGCTGGTGGCTTGGGGAAAACTCTCAACGTGTTCTATGTGGAACTGAATTTCACAGATACTGTTGGCATTTTTCCCCTTGCGTCTTCCTCTCTGATTACCTAGATAGGAGCTGGATGTTCATTCTTCTCTTTATCCCATCCTGGAAGTTACCACTTTGTGTTACTTTTAAGGGTACCATTAGCTGCTTTTTTATTAAGTTGGTGTGGTTTTGGTTTGGGGTTTTTTTTGTAGTTTGTTTTTTGTTTGGGTTTTTTTTTTTTCCCCTGATAGAAAACTGTTGCTTGTTAATAATTTCTCCTGACTTGGGCACCCCACCCAGCTCTTCAGGCTGAAAATCACACTCAAGACTAGAATTGACATCAGCTCCCTGGGAGGTGTCAAGACAGATCTGAGCACCAAAGAATGTTGTCTTGTCTTTGGGTAAACACAAAGCAAAACCTTCATATTCAGTTGTCAGTTATATTTCTTGCCATGATTTAAGGTCTTCATAAATTGACAACCCCCCTGGGAAACCAAGGCTCTATTGACAGAAGACAAATTAATCAAATGCATCAGTTGTATCCTTTGGATGAGCTTTATGGGGAGCAGAAGAGCAAATAACTGTGGTGAAGACTCAGGTTCACGTGTCAGCTGCCCCTTGCAGATCTGTTTGTACCCAGGGGGATTTTTTTTTCTCTAGAGGATGGGAAAGCCAAAAATCAAATCTGAGAGAATCAGCCTCTGAAAGATGTTTTTAATAACACAAAAAAGCAAAGATACCCTCTCAATCTAAAGGATTATTTTGACTCTTTCAGTTTTGTAAATGCATTTAAGTTTCCAACAATTTTGCAAGCTGATGTGCAGCTATAAATCTGTCCTGTTGATATACTCCATTAGCAGGCTTTTTTTTTCTGCTATGCCATACCTTTTGGAAAACATTATGCTGTTATGCCTTCCCCATAGTTCATATTCCAGTAGTGCAGAGGAGAACATTTGGTTTAGAGCAGCAGCAGCACAGTTTTAGTGCAGAACCTTCCAAACCCCTCATTTAAAGTGGGTGGGTTTGGATCACTGGTGTGTCCTTTGAGTGGGTATCCTAAATTGCCTTTTCAGGAAACAAAGTCCAATGTTCCACTTTAGGTGTGTTCAAATGCACTCCCTGAGAGACTGAAGAGTCTGAACCAGCCCTGCAGGCACATGCAGCCCATACATGGAGTCAGGGTGATGGATGGCTTCATGGACCACCCTGAGCCCTCCCACTAAACTATTACACAGTTGTGGTGTTACATGGTTTTTGCTTACTGATCTGCTCCTCCTGTTGCACCAAATTGCTTGCACGTGTGTGTATAACCCCTGTTGTCCAGGTTGGTCCTCCTAATTCCTGGTTACTGCCATGCTGTCTGTACAACATTGTAAAGAAAAAAAGAAGGGGAGTAGAAAAAAGAGCTCAGCACATGTCGGGCCTCATCTCTGTTTTATAAGGTAAAAGTGTCTCCCTGTATGTGCTGTTCAAATTCTTTGGTATTATGGTGAAAGTAAAAGAAACAAAACTTTAAGAATTGGGCAGGCTTTTTTTGGAAGTCTTCCCTCTCTCCCAGGCAGCACTGGGCCAATTAGATGTCAAAGGGAAGTGAAATGTATCAACATTGCTTAACTGAAACTTCTCAGGACTTGTGTTCCAAGAAAAATAATTAGGGTAATTTGACATTGCTGTCTTGATCCAGGATATGCACCATGTCTGGCTGGCTGCAGTGCTGGAGTTTTGAGAGCACCAGATTTATGATGCAGTTTACACATCCTCTTAGTGTTTATATATGGGGAGTTTTAAGCCATGTGGTTTAAATTTTTTTTACTGAGGAAAATTTCTCATGTTCAAATTACCCATGGTGGAGAAAGAAGAATCTGAATTACACTTGACATCTTTAAGAATAGCCAGGAAGGTGCCTCAACACATCAGCTCATCTCTGAGGTGGTTTTTTTTCAGTGCCAGTACTGTGGTTGATATGTTCATTGTTTTTCCCTTTGTACACAGCATTTGCTTTGGTGGTTAAAGAGAAACTGTGGGAATCTGTTTGTATAGTACAAGATTCAGGAACTTGTAGAATCGTTGACCCTCCCTCTCTTCAAGAAAAATACTTCTGTATATGTCAGATTTTGAATGCTAAGATTTCTATTCCTCCAGGGTCAGAAGCCTGTGTCTCCTTGAAATCAGAATGATGTTTTTTCTGGCTTAGTAAAGGTTACAAAGTCCCTCTTCCTAGGTTTTGGTGGGTTGCAGCATGCTCCTCTTCTGTTTTCCAAACTGAGCATAGACTCCCTGGTAAAAACTGTGGTTAAAATGAGCAAACCCACTGGTGAAGCTGCCTGATGGTATGGAGGGTCCTGGTAAAGTGTCAGTGGGAAGTGTGGTGAAGTGCAGCCTGGCTTTTTAGCTTGAGTGATTTAACAATGAGCTGCCATGGTTCAGTCTGGTCAGATTAACTCAGATTGCTTATTTCAAATGAGATGTATCTTATTTCATAGTCTAAAACTATTGCTGTGATGTTAAGGCCATCAGGAAGGCTCTGTATGTGAGCAAGAACAACTCTCTCCCAAGACCAAGCCACCTGCATGCTTTGGGATATCTGTGCTGGCGTGGGCAAGGTGGTGACTACGGTGAAGCCCCCCTGAGTTTGTTGAGAGTAGAGGCACAAATTTTGGATGATGGGTTTCATGTGAGGAAGGTTTCTTCTCCCAGCTGGCAATGTTGGAAAGTGACCCGCTGTTTCTCAAGGTACTGTGCTTTCCTCAGACTTTCCTGGGACTCACTCCCCTGATTTATCCATTGGTTTTCCTCCAGGAGGTCCCAGTGTTAGCCCTACCCCCTTCCTATGCCTTTGTTTATTTCAGCAGAATTTAGCCCATGTGAAGTTTAATCTCTAAAGACATTAAGTCATTTGTGCATTAACTTGCCTCCTCCTTTAACATAAATTTCATGTCCAGCTTTTGGGGTAGGAAAGGGAAGGAACACACTGCACTCATTTAAAGTGCACTTAGAAGATCTTTAGACCCTTTTTTGTTGGTTTTCCTTACTTATTTCCTCTTCCTAGTAGCCTCCAGCTTCAGTTCTTAACAAATGCAGTGCAGGGCTAGTTTTTCCTGACTCAAGTGGCAAGTTGGTTGTATTTATTTCAGAAAATGGAGCAAATAAAGCATAGGAGCTAGGCCTGGCAGAGGCATGTTGTTTCTGCTCTGTGACATGCCTTTAGACATGAACCAAGGCTTAAAAGTTGGAAAGAAAATGCAGTATTTTAAAATGTACAGAATAGCTAGGACTAAACTTGTTTTGAAATAATCACTGGGTGTGTATAAACAGAAAAGTAGTGAGTAAAATAAATAGAAATGTAATGCAATTAATACACATGTTTAAATAAAATGACAAGGTTGAAACAAAACTGCTCTGTTCTCACTGAACACACATTCTTTGACAATCTGGAAAAGAAAAAGCAGAAATAATTATCTTGGAATTTTACCCATTGTGGTTTTTTAGCTGAAAATTACATATTTCATTGAAGTTCTCCTGTTTTGGTGAAGGTGGGTTTAGCAGTGGATATAATATGTGTTGAGAAAAATTTTTAAAATCCTAATAGGCTGCTAAGCACTTTTGGCATGTTAAAATTCTGCCACAGGTAAAATAAACCTGTGCAGGATAACCCGTGAGTCTCTGCTATTATAAAACATGAAATACAATGATTGTGTCATCAGTATCTACTTAGGTAGCAGGAAGTATTGGACATAAATTATGACTTGGCCAAATATTTATGTTTTGGAGACATCTGGATAAAGATCAAGATTCTCCTAGGTCTCTTTAATAATGCTCTTAATTGCATCTCATAAAGTCCAACCCCTTCTCAGAAAGGAGTGTAATGAGATATTAGAACTCTGCCTTAGCTGCCTAAAGGTTAGGTATTTCATGTGGTTTTCAGAAGCAGGGTAATGATCTTGCACTAGGTTTTGCACCCTTGGACATCTGAATGTTTTAAAAATCTATTCCTTGTAAATGGAGGCGAAGACACTTTCCTGACTCCCACTGATATTGTGTAATTTTTACGCTAGGTCTGAGCTTCATGTTATCTGCAATCCATGCCTGATTCTGAAAACAGTTTTTCAAATTGAATAAACCAGATCAGATTTTAAAATTTCCAAGTCCAGCAGGTGTTGGTGCATCCTTGCCTGGGAGAGCAAGTGCTGCATGAGCTCTGGGAAAGGACAGCAGAGAGCAACATGTTTCAGCTTACCTTCCCCATCAGTTCTGGGCACAAAAGTATTTCTGAGCTCTAGGGGTTATGCCTGGAAATAATTGACTGACAGTCCCATAGTCAGCTGCCAGTGGGAGACCTTGCTATGCTAATAAACCTTGCTATTCTCTTTCTTTTAAGCTTGACTTTCATGGGATCAGTTAACAATAGTGAGTATAGAAAACTGATTGGTTTATGAAGTCAATAAATGCTGCCAGTGTTGAATGGTTCTGTTACAAACCTCTCATTACTGGGCTGAGCAAACAACACAACTTCTAGTCCTGACATTTATTGGCAGCCTGGACCTATGGGTAACCCAGGATCTTTTTCTGTTGATGCAAAAGAAGAATAAATAAAACATTGGGAATGTATGAAACAATGCAGGCAGACTTGAATTTCATTAATGCAACTCGAGGCAGTTTTTGAATGGTGTGAATAATAATTTAAGGTTCTGATTGCAATTCATGCCACTTGCCTTTCATGGGTACTCATTTTGGGAAAGCAATTTTAGATTCCCAACACATGAAGGTGTCTGTGTGCATGCACCTTTCATGATGCTGATTTCCATGGGATGGCCACCTACACAAGTTAAGTGTTTAGGCCAGGTTCTGCTTTACTCATAAAAGCCAAATATTAATAATAAGTGCTTGCTGGAGATGCATTCAAACACATGACACATCCATTCCTCTTGCATCTTGCAAGTCACTGCAAGGTATGCTTGCTTTCCAGAGGAAAGTGTGATCTGCTGGGGAAAAATGCTCTTTATCATATAATCATAGAATTTTCAGGGTTGGAAGGGACCTTTAGGATCATCTAGTTCTAAGCCCCCTGCCATGGTCAGGGACACCTCCAACTAGATCAGGTTGCTCAGAGCCCCATCCAGCCTGGACTTAACTTCCAGGGATGGGGCTTCCACCACCTCTCTGGCTGGACAAATAAATATTTGAAATACTTGAGATACTGTTCCTGTATCTCACCACCTTCATGGTGAAGAACTTCTTGTAGTAAAATGAGGCAACCAGGTGCCACTAATTGCCAGGTAGTGGGCATGAGCTTGTGTTAAGCCCACCTGTGCCTGATTAGGGTGGGCCCCAACTGCGCATGAGCAGGATTAGGGGCCCAATAAAAGGCGAGGCTTGAAGCACAGGCTCAGCTCAGTCCTGAGCAAGCCAGCAGAGAGGCCAGTTGCTCTTGGAGCAATAGCACTGATCCAGGCTGGTCAACCCTGAGGGCTATAGACTCAGAGCACAATTTGTGAGTTTCTGCTGGAACACCTGGTTGGACCTTGGAGCGTCGTACCCTAAGAGAGGTTTGTCTTGCAACACTTCTTCCTAACATCTAATCTAAATCTACCCTCCTCTAGTTTGAATCCATTCCCCCTAGTCCTATCACTATCTTACATCCTGAAAAGTTCCTTACCAGCATTCTTGTAGGCCCCCTATCATCTCAGAAATTAATTGCTTGTGAGTGCTTCCTCTGCTGTGTGACCTGACGTCTGGAGCAAGAGTGGTTGTGTGGGCTTGGTCAAGACACACCACTGATTCTGTAGGGCTTTTGTGCTGTAAAAGCAGTGGGGTCATAGTAAGCAGGAGGCTGATAACCTTTCTTTTTGTGGGGAAGGGTCTGCTCCGCTTGAACGTGCCTGGAAGGGGATCTTACCTGTGTATTTTCACACTGCAGCTTTTAAATTGTGCTTCCACAGTTGGACAGAATGTATTCATCTCTAGAGACCTTGATAAGCTTTGCCTGAGCTCTCTGCGGTGGTGGCTGTGATACAGAGCTGCTATCTGGTAGCACAAAGGCACCTCTGACTGCAAGCTGAGGGTGTCATGAATACCTGCAGTACAGCTTCAGAGCTGTCCTTTCTTCCCTGGTTCAGGAGATCTAGGATGTTGGAGTTCAGATTTATCCTGATCAGTATTAGAAAAGGTCCTGTTGGCTGTGCTACATGAAAAGTGGTGTGTCAAGGCTCCTTTTGAAGTCCTTATGTCTTGGTGCTTATAGTCCTTCTAAGTAGTACTGATAATACTGCACCATGGAAACCATACCATTAAAAATCTACAGGTGTAATTTCAACTTGATCAGTAGAGAAAATCTACTGTGTGTGTAGATGGAGAGCTGAAGGTTTTTGCAGTCCAAATCATTGTGACCTCCTGTTGTTATTCTTCTGGATTCCTGCTTTGTTTAGTTCAGTAGAATCCTTTGCACCTTGTCACTTATTCTTTGCATGCTGGATGGTGATGTGATCTGTGATACTTGTTTAAGCATTTTTCCTACATATCTTTCTGTAGGCATTAATTACTATCAGATCCTCAGGGTTTGGAACAAGACACACCTGAACAGGCACACATTTCTTTACTCTGCTTAGGCACTGGTGAGATGCTTTAGTGTCTGTCATTAATAGCAAAGGAAAACACTTGGTTTAGCTGGGGAAAAAGAAATGGTGGAGGATGAAGGTCCAAGAGGACTTGCCAAACTTCTTTCAACCAAATTGGCTGCCAGTTTGTAGTGTGAATGAAGAAAATTGAGAACAGCAGCTAAGGCTTAACTAATGCAATCCTATTTGGGGCTGCAAACAAAAGCCTTGGCCTCTCTTCACGGTTTCCGACCTTCCTGTTGCAGATTGAAAGCTGAAGTGATTGTGGGATTCAGTTTGACCAAGAAAGTACTAGGAGAGTGAAACAGATGCACAAATCCTGGCCAGGTGTAGCTTAAAGGACCTTTTGTTTGATACTGGAAAGGCAGAAAGCTTTGTCTTCATCTGTAGGTGTAATTTGTAAGCAGGTTGAACAAAATCTTTCAGAATTTCAGTAGGTGATGGTGTCCATCTTGTGCCACAAGCATGCTGGATTTATAAATAATCCCCAGCCCTGATGGCCTTGGGATTTATTAGCCATTGTCACAACTTACCTCCACCTCTGTCTCTCAGGATAATTTTTTTCCCATTAGCAGTTATTCATATGAATAGCTCTTGGGTCTCATCCAGTATTAGCTCTTCATTTTTTCTTTTGTTGGATGCCTAAAGAAAGGCACTCCAAGAGGGGTCTCTCTTTGCTGTATTCACAGGCCACTCTTGACTGATTTGCTTGGAAATGCACACACAAAATAAGCAAGCCCATCTGTTCCCTTAAGGCAAGTGATAGCAAAATCAGCAGCCACAGGAGAGATTAAATACAACGTGCAGTCTGCAGCGTGCAGGTATGAGCGAGCATGCTCATGATATCCCAAAATCTGCTGAGACCATAGAGCAGGCTTAACCCCTTGAGGAAAGAAGAAGAAATAATTTTCTGGACGTGCCCTGAAGCCAGATGGGCTGCGCCGTGTGTGTCCAAGCAGGGTACTCACATGTTCATTAACATGAGGGGTGCTCTGGAATGGGGCTGGGCTCAGTTCTGGTGTTGGGTCTGAAAAACAGCATGGCTGACCTGAAACAATGTAGGAGTTTGTTTTAACAAAACACTGATGTTTTTTGAGTGCTTTCCTATCCCCCCCCCCTTTTTTTTTAAAAAAAAAAAACAAGGTTAAAAAAGTAAAAAAAACCTGGATCTGCTTTAGGGTATTGCTCATAAGAGTTGTTTTAAGAGATGACTGTAAATCCAAAGGTAATTGATAGGAGGAATGTGTGCTGGGTCCTTTTTCTATCCAAAGCCTGAAGTTGTTATTTGTGGTGGCACTTAAAATATTAAAGCCATCTTTCTCCTTTTTTTTCCTATAACCTTCCAACAACACTTTACATAATCCCCTAATGTCATAATTGCTGGATGTCTTTTAATGCTGCGTATGTGAGGCATTGGGGAGGTATGTGAGCTTCTGGGCAGTCTAGACTTTGCTATTCCATGAATAATGTTGAGGAAGTGGTTTACTTATCTACTGACAGCAAACTGCTACTTAAGCAGTATTAAAGTGACCTCCTCATCCCTGTTGAGTTAAGGAGTGAGCAGTCAGCTCATCTGCATTTGTCTCCTTGCTTGAGGATATCCTTCTGTGGATCCACCTACATTGGAGTTGATGTTCCTGGGCTGTGCAATGAGCTCCATGGAATTAGCTGAGATGGTGTCTCCTTCAACAGAAAGAATTAGGAAGGAATAATTTCCCTGTATGCAGTGAGGGAGTAATACTTGTAAGCAAAAGTTATAAATAGAATAGAAGACATCCTGGCTGCAAGCAAGTAGTGAAACTCCATCTGTATACTTAGCAATGCAGCATTATGTTCAGAAAACATGAAACATCTCTTTCTGGCTTTTTTTTTTTTTTTTTTTTGAAAAGCACCATTTACATTGGGCTTTCTGCCATGCAGTGCTCCACAACCATTGCAGGTGCCTCCAGCAGCATGGAGACCTCCACTGCATTCCTACAAAAACATCAGGGAAAACAGTGTCAGTTTTGTGGGAGAACTGACCAGCAGCTCCAGTGGTCACACAAAAGACTTAAAATTTGAACACTTTTTGACTCAAAATTGCCAATGATGGTATCCCTTGCTTACACAGGCCATTCCTTCCTGATGGCTGTGCCTATGTTTAGGGATTCTCCTCGAGAAGAAACCAAAGAATCATTGCATCCCTGTGTCAAGATCTCAACAGTTGGGGTTTGGGATGTTTTAATTTTTTTTTTTTTCAAATAAAATTGTCATTTTCACTTGGGGAAGGGTATTTTTTCCCCTCCAGACTGGTTTCCTTTTAAATCAAAATGGAAGCAAAATGAAATCTGTTTTGACAGGAGGGGAAAAAATTAGTATTGACTGACTGCATGCATGCTCTTTTTGGTTTAACTTATGGAAGATAAGTTTCTGGGCTCCTCCTTTTGAAGCCCAATGGATTATAGGAGGCTTTCTAGTTGAAGAGAAAGTGGATGACAGACCTTGAGCATCTATTGATGGCGGAGGCAATGGAAAAAGTGGAGAGATGAAAACAAGAAGGAAAGATCTTGTGTCCTTGCTCAAGGAAGAGGGAAGAGCAATATTGAAGGCTTCATCAAGCCATAGTAAGACCCTTTCTGAGGAAAAGGAGCAAGGCTTTACTTCAAATGGACTATGTAGGTGTTGCTTTTTTTTTTGCTGACTGTTCTTTCATTTGAATTCTCTTGAAATTTTAACTGAAAATGTAACAAGTTTCAGATTTACTCTTGCTCTTTTAGTGAACATTTTTCAGTCTTCATTTTCCCAGGGATAAAATTGGGAAAGAAATGTTAATAGGGAGATGCATTAAAAAAAAAACAAAACAAACTTACAAACCCCCCACAAAATACTAGTTCCATGTAGAAAACCGTGGAAAATTGTCTATTATTCCTCCTTGCTTTCCAAGACATTGCAAAAAATTACTCAGCATTTCTTAACCTGCACATACAAATAATCAAACTTCCCACAATGTCACTGTGTTTAGCAATAGGTTCTTCTTGTTGTGTTAAATGTTTCCTGATGGGGCTTGGAAATTAGATGTTTGTTTAACTGTATTACACTTCCTTCATTTGTTAATTGCCTGGGGTTTTTTATTCCTGTATGACTGAAGGTTTTAAATAGTTGATAAATACACGGATGTGTACATACCGACAGACACTAGCACTCCAATCTGCTTTCTCCACACTTGCCTTTTTAATGCTTTTTTTGTTGTTGTTTAAAAAAATCATGTAAGCATAAGAAGGATAATTAGGTTTGACTATGAGCAAATCTGGCAATGAAACACATTAGCTACAGCTTTAAATCAACATCTCAGCATGCAGCCTTGACTTAACTCATAGTCCTGGTAAAATCTAATTAAAACTGAAATGATCATCTAGGCATTGGACTTTAATTGTGTGTGTGTGTGTGTGTGAGTGTATGTGTATGGTTGGGTATTTAGCCTGTACAGCTGATTTTTTCCATGAACTGAGAGCTGCTTTGAGCCTTATGCTACAATAACTTCAAAAAGAAAAACTTTACAGAGCTGTTAAGTTCAAAGCTGGCTAATGGTGTTTTGAAAAGGTGCTCCTATAGGTAACAGGCCTGGGGTGCATTATTTGATGAATAATTATGCACTGGATTAGATTTTGAAGGTATATGGAGAGAATTTTTAAGTCTGCATTCCTAAAGTAAGAAAAATATGCCAGAAATGAGCTGAAGTGTGTAATAAGAGACCCAGCTTTCCCCTACCTTTGAATGATGAGCTCTGGCTTGACTTTAGTCATGAAAAGACATCTGTAATACAGATTAAATCTGTTCACATGGGGAATTTGTGGGAAATTACAAGTGCCTATTAAATTCACGCTCTGACTTACTCCACACTGATTTCACCTTGTAGACCAGATAAAAGCTGGTGGGGTCAGGCACCAGACACACTCATGCCTTTTGGAAAACCTGGTTGGGGATCTGCTGGTATCCTTGATGCCTTTGGAAATGTGACCTCAGGTTCTTGCATCCTGTATAGATGTGTGTGCTGCCACTGATTTATTCTGACTGGGAATGTGGCCTCAGATCTAATAAATCTAATAATAATAAATAATATAAACAAATAAAAAATAATAAATATATTTATTTATTGGAAATAAATGCCTTTTTGGAAAACCTGGTTGGGGATCTGCTGGTATCCTGATGCCTTTGGAAATGTGACCTCAGGTTCTTGCATCCTATATAGATGTGTGTGCTGCCACTGATTTATTCTGACTGGGAATGAGGCCTCAGATCTAATAAATCTAATAATAATAAATAATATAAACAAATAAAAAATAATAAATAATATATATTATCTAAATAAAAAACAAGAGGAAACATGAAAACAATGCAAGATACCTCATGTATTTTCAGAACAAAGTGTAATGCTTTTCATGCAGGGTTTTTGCAATCAGAGGACATCTTTTGGAGTCTAATGCATCCTTGAGAACCTTGGAAATCTTCTAGGCTGTATCTGGACACCTCAAAACTAGGATAGGCTTACACAGCCCCCCATGGCTGGGTTATATGAAAAATGGAGATTAAAACAGCAATTTGTAGGGGTAAATCTTTAGATTAAAGTGAGGCTGATGCCAGTCTGCATTATTCCCATTTTATCTCCCAGATTCACCCCTAGTCAAGCAGAAGGAACTAGAAAATTCCCATGTGCTTGGAAAAAGTAATGGTGCAGTACTTTAATAGTGTATCAATAGTTGGCTGGATGCACTCTGAGGTGTACAGGGTGGCAGAGTTGAGTCAGTTCTGCAAAATGCATTTAAACTCCCTTGATTTAAGCAGTAATTGAGTATGGGTTTGAGCTCTGAGCAATGGAAAGGTAAACCTTTGTTTCTGTAGATTCTGGATGGCAGTTGGGGTTTATAGGAGTGTAGCAACTGTTCTAATGTAAGCAGTGGCTTCAGATGCAGTGTGACAGAGCAGGCAGAGACTTTGGTAAAGGCAAAAACTCTGGGCTCTGCTTCCTGATGAATGGATAGCAAACCTTGCAGAGAATGCAATGTGGTTTTTGTTTGTTTTTGGTTTTTGTGGGGTTTTTTGTTTTGGTTTGGTTTTTTTGCTTTATGGGGATTTTTCTTGTGGTTTTTGGTTTTTGTGGGTTTTTTGTTTTTTAGGTTTTTGTGTGTGTTGAGCTGCTGTGCCATCTGCCTTTTGCTCACTTCCCAGTGCTGATCCCTGTTCCTGACTCTTTAATGCCCAGCTGAATGGCCTGGTTGAGCTTTTCACATTATGGTAAAATTTAGCAGACATCAGTAGTGTGGGGCCCTTCCTAGCTAAGGTTATATGGGTTTTCAGATCTTGCAGACTTTGGGATGGCCTCCAACCAAGACAGTCCTGCTTTGGGACCGCTGGTGGATGTGGAACTGTGCTGTTGACCACTTTGGCCAAGCCAAATGGCTTTGTCCTGTTTCTCCGAGACACAGTGTTAAACATTGGGGGTTGGTCTCTTTTGCCAGATGACTTTCAACAAGACAAGAGGGCATGGTCTTAAGTTGTGCCAGGGGAAGTTTAGGTTAGATATTAGAATTTCTTTATGGAGAGAGTGATCAGGCATTGGAATGGGCTGCCCAGGGAAGTAGTGGATTCTCCATCCCTGGAGATATTTAAAAAGAGACTGGATGTGGCACTCAGTGCCATGGTCTAGCAACCGCAACGGTGGTTCCAGGGTTGGACTCGATGATCTCTGAGTTCCCTTCCAACCCAGCCAATTCTATGATTCTATTCTATGATTCTATAAACAATTGGTACACTTAAGTTTTAGCTTTTAATCATGGCTAAAGTGGGCTAAATCAGATAACCATATCCTGGTATAGATACTCAGTGATAATAATTTTGAAGTTGTTAAGAAGATTTGCTGTTCATGGTAATTTGTATACCTAATTCCACTGTGGGCTCTCCTTCCCTTGGCCAAGAGTGGGTAGATAGAGGAGGTCAGGCTAAATCAGATAAGGCTGGGTATGGAGTATGAAAAATTTCAGCTGTGCAGTTGGTCCATGGTGCTAGAGAATGGGAGTTTTAAGGAGGGTGTTAATGGGCATGGGGTTAGCTTTTAGAGTTAATTTGCCAGAGCAAAGCATTTCAGCTGATGGTGCAGTGTTCCCCGAAGAAATGGTAACTCTTTGCCTAAAGCCAGCTTCAGCATGAATGCTGCTGATTAATACCTGGAGATCCCAGTGGTCTTGGAAGCAATATAGTTAAGTAAAAGGCAATGGGTTGGATAAAAGGTCTTAAATCAAGCTAATGTTGGCAAATGTCATCTGAAAGAGAGGGATTTTGGAGAAGAAGAAGAAAAAAGAAGAAAAGAGTAATTCAAGAATAAATTCAAAGGAGGAAAAGCAGACATTCCCACAAACTAATAAAATCTCTGCAAATGAGAAAATGAGCCTGCTCAGATTGAAATTTAATCACAAAAAGGATTTTATTGTAACAAGGAAAATTATAATTACTACTCGAGAAGGGAGAGCTTTTTCTGCCTCAGCCAGCACATGGCTGCCCGATCCTAGTGTTGATCAGGAAGGAGAGCATCAAGGAGGGAAGGAAAGACCACAGTCCTACCAGTAATTAATGTTGTGTCTGCCAAAACCTAAACCAGCTTTTTTTAAAGAGACAATTGTGAATGTTTCATCTGCAAGTACCATGAAAGCTTTGCTCTAGCAGCAGGCATCTGGCTTCCCCAGCAGTGCAGTGATGCCCAGGATGGTCCCTATGGGGTCTTCACAGTGCTCCTCTGAGTGAAGCATGGCTTGCGGGGGACTTTGGGGCACTGGAAACTTTTGTGGGATTGTGTCACAACTGTGGTTAAACTTTAGACTCATTTAAATTAAGTACAGTATAAATACAGAAGTCCTTCATTGGCCAATAGAAGAGTACCAGTGTGCACACCTCCTATTTCCTTTTGAAAACTGGTGGGTATTGGCATTTTTATTCCATGCAAAAAAATCAGAGGAGAAATGATGGTAATCCCACCTGTTGTTTGTAGTAGCAATATGAATTCTTTCAGGACCAGGGTGACCATGTAGATGGACTTTAAGCTTTATTTAGAAACAATTACTGCTGCCTTAGAGCTCAAAATATGTCCACAGCTTCTCTTTAGCAAGTCAGTACAACCTCTGCTGTTCCCCTGCTGAATGGGTTGTTGTTTCCTTCCTTATTTTTGTTATAGATGCAATACAGGCAGAGTTGGTTTGATTGATATGTTCTGTTTCTTTGTCTATTTATGGTATCGAGCTTCTGGAGTCTCCACTGACTTCATTAGAGTATTTTGGAAAATAAGTATCCTCAGCATTATTTTCTCTGCCAGTCCTAGTGGAGGAAAAAAAAAAAGTATGATAGAAAAGCACATTAAGAGCATACTTAAAAAGAAATAAACCAGGCAGTTTGTGCATACAGTGGAATGGGGAACAATACTGACATAAGGTAACAAGTTTCCTCCTTCAGTATTCTATCAACTGCAAGATTTTTAAAATTTAAGATTAACATAAGTTTTGACAGCTTTTACCACATGTAAAATGGAATAGATAATAAGCAAGAGGAGTCCAAATGTTTGTGGCCTTTCAGTCTATTCTGAGAAAACTATGTGTAAGTCAGTAATAGCCTATATGATGTGAGAACTGAATTTAGCAGAGGACCCACTGAAGGGATTGTGTGAACTAAGATAGCTGCTTAAAGTTATATTTCTAATGCTGACAGTCCTGCAACCTTTATGCATACAAATAGCATGCTTATGAATTCGGTAAAAAGGGAGCAAAAAAATGAAAGCTGATGAGCCTGTAGTATGTTTTAGAGAAAAAAAGGAAAATAAAAGCTTAACCGAAGATGAAGCTTTCATCCAGCTCTGAGCTGCACCTCTCCTTATGCCCATTTCCATGGCTCTCCCAGTGCCTACATGGGAAAGCTTTTTTCCTGGGAGCTTCTAACAGGCAAAGGAGAGATGCTCTGAGGTTTACCCATTTGTGTTTTAATGTAGAAGGGCTCTACCTGGGTATTTTGCTGTAAGTTTTTTTGCGTAAAGGTTTCTATCTTGATACTTACCCACCATTAAATTATTTTTCATGTATCCATTTTTAGATGATAATAATTTGAATGCATAAAATATTTCTGTTAATTGATCCTATTTTTAAAACCACCAGAACAATAGTGAGATTTATATATGTATCACTGACAAACACTACTCAAGTGTTAAACCAAGCTGGTGTTATTTTGGGAAAGCATTTTCTTTTTGTGGATTTTGCTATTGCAGAGCAAATGTACTTTTGAGATCCAGATTTAACTTGGATCCTGAATTTGCAATGCTTTATTATGTCCCCCAGTCCTGTAAGTGGAGGGATGCAAGGGTGAGTCCCTTTCAAAGTCCAAGGTACTGTGTAGGTAAGCAAGCCTCAGCAGGTCTGTGTTCCTTGGGAAAGCACCTGAAGTTTTGCAGATTATCACAGCTGAAGGTACAAGCAGAGGACTCTTGTGTTGCCTAATTGTATTTTTAGTTAAGTGAGAGCCAAGGCCTCTCGTTGTTAACTACTGAGGGTTGTGGCTGAGATGATGAAGAAAATAATCTCAAAGACCCAGATACTCCCTAGGCTGAAACTGATACTGGTTTGGTGTTAAATCCAGATGTGAGTTGCTGAGCCTGGAAAAAGGAAATGAAAACTAGGGTTGTCTCACTGCTTTACATTTTCTTTGGGATTTGTGAAAGTATTTTGTCAGAAAGAGTCGTGGGCTGCAGGAGGGTACGTTCATTTATTTTAGCCTTCTTTGTGTCCTGGGACTTAACCCAATCCCTGGTACTGTCTCCTTCTTATCCTGAAATGCATATAATAGAGGAACTTGTGGCACCAGTGGTTGTTTTTATGCTGAACATTAAATACGTGGGAAAAGTAGCCCATTAGGGTGTAGCTTGGTGGCTTGAGCTTGGAGGTCATCACCTGCAGCATTGGAGAGGGAAAATGGAATGGTGACTGTGGCTGTAGGACTGCAGGTGGATTATCCAGGGTGTTCATGTCAGGTTTTAGGGCTGTCCTTTTGCTTGGCTCAAAGGTCCTCGTGTGTGTGTATGAGCCCCAGGTATGCAACTCTCTGCTGCTGGCTTTGTCTCTAGGAAATTAATGCAGTGGTTGGTTGTAGTCTTGTGGGGAATGGACATACATTGTATTATTACCTTTTAGTGTTTCGTTTTGTTGTTTGGATTTTATGAGGTGGCTTTGTTTTGTTTTGTTTTTTAAATTCCAGTTCAGGTGGGTGGAATATTCCTCATTTTCTTTTATTATAAGGTAAACTAAATTACTATGATGTATCTTCTCCAATTTCTGTTAGGAATGCACTTTGAAACTATAACCTATTTTTAGCTGAAAATCCTTAGGGAAACTCTTAAGAAGCCAGAAAATGCTTTAGTGGGAAAATGATACATTCAAACAAACCTTACAGAGGGTGCTCACCCAGCAGCTGAAAATATTAAGTCTGGGAATTGGTAGGCATAAGAGTATCTCTGAATCTCTCTTTTCTTTCTATCTAAGGTAACCTGATTATGACTATAATCTCTTTTGCTCTGTCAGTTTGAAAAGACAGGATCATCTGTCATTCTGTAAGAAAAAAAACGAAACCCCCAAATCGTAGGCAAAAGCAAATAATCCTTTTTAGCTTTTGTTTAAAAATGAGAGTAATATTCATACAGCCAGAAGGATATTCTTATATGTATATATGCAGGTATATAATATATATTAAAAAAGGCATTACTTTCTTTAAGCAAATACATTGGCACAATGTTTATGCTCTGTACAGTTTCTGCAGGAGATACTTGGGCTGTTGGGCCATTACCCAACATTTATTACTATAAAGGCTTTATCTTCTTAGCAGAGATCTACAGAGGGGAACTGGCACTGCCTAAGCATGTGTGTGCCTGATCATACGTTCATCTTTGACTTTGACCATACGTAGGACTCTACCAGGTTGGAAGAGAGCACCTGGGAAATAGGAATTAGTTTGTTCCCCCAGCTACAGTGCTTATGAAAATAAAATTTAATTGTAATAGATAATAAGCAAGAGGAGTCCAAATATTTGTGGCTTTTCAGTCTATTCTGAGAAAACCATGTGTAAGTCAGTAATAGCCGACATGATGTGAGAACTGAATTTAGCAGAGGACCCACTGAAGGGATTGTGTTAACTAAGTATTTCTACCCCTGAGACAGCTAAAATCAGCCTCTGGCACTGAGTGCATTAACTGAAAGGAAGATACAGCATTATACAGGTTTTTGTCCTCCGTGAGCACGCAGCTGGTGCCAGGTCTCTCCCGAGCATCCTAAAGCGGCGGATGCAGTTTTAGGGGCTGAGCGGCCCCTGTGGGGATGAGGATGCCCAGTTGGGGACCAGGCCAGTGTGGGTCCAGCTGCCACCCTTGCTGGCGGGGAGGGAGGACACCTGCATGCCCCTTTGAATGCAGGCAGCCTTGGCTGGGGGAGGGATGCTGCTGAAATTGCCACAACAGCCCTGCCCAGCACGGAAGCCCAAAGAAAGGGCCCATGCTTTCTGCCACACGCGCTCGGCCGCATACTAAGGAAGCAGGGATGGGGGAATAATAAAAGGCACTGCCTCTCAGTTGGCTTCACTGCTATTCAGGGCTTGCCCAAATTAGCAAGGCTGGTGTAATCCATTCTGCACACTACAGAAATCCAGTCATGTTTCAGAAACCCTGGTCGTGTTACATTTGTGGGAGCTTTCTTCATGAGGTCATTGGAGTTTTAATCTCTTTATGTTTAGTGTTTGGTAGCAGAGTGTTGCCTCAACATCTGAAACTGATTTTGTTGAAGCAAGAGAGTAGGGGTTTGTTTGTTTGTTCAATTCTGTGTGGAAAAAGAAATTGGGAATTGATAGTCAGGAGCAAAACTGGGATGATTTCTTCTCAGTCTTCTGCCATGGTTACAGATGGTGTAAACTCCTCTGGGCCATGCCTGTCAGATGGAGCTGGAGCACCTGAGAGAGGCTTTAAAAACCAGCTGAAGCTCCCTGCTAGCTTCTCCTGCTGCCCTTTCCTCCTCCCACCAGCAAAGTTTCCCTGGCACAACCCTGTTTATGTGCAGAAGTGATTCCAAGGCAGCTCCTAGGGCCACATTCAGCCCAGGTGGTTTCAGCTTCTGCTCTTCTGCACTGACCATAAATTTGCCCTTGCAGTCTTAGAACACGCAAGTGAAATCTTCCAGCTGTGGCCATCTCTCTCACTAATGCTGTCTGAGTCTGCTTTAGCCTGCTGATGGAGGGACACATCCATTTAGATGTTTATAAATAAGGATTTAGCACAAGTGAGTGATATCAAGTGATTTCCTAGTAATTTCTTCGAATTCTTAATAGTAGAAGTGTCCTTAAATATCTGACACAGCCCCAAGATTTTCAAGCTGTGACAACTGCTTTGGCATAAAATAGTGGTGTTTGTAGAAGTTTTTATTTCTTTTTATAAGGAAAAAAAAAGTACGTTTGCCTTTTGCATGGGCCTGTTGGAGCAAGCCCAGAGGAGGGCCACAAAGATGATCAGAGGAACGGAACACTTGTGCTGTGAAGACAAGCTGAGAAAGTTGGGTTTGTTCAGCCTGGAAAAGAGAAGGCTCTGGGGAGAGCTCAGAGTACCTTCCAGTACCTGGTGAGGCTACAGGAAAGCTGGGAAGGGACTTCTTACAAGGACATGGAGTGACAGGACAAGGGGTAATGGCTTGAAACTGAAAGAGGTGAGAGTTAGGTTAGACAGGAGGAAGAAATTCTTTACTTATGAGGGTGGTGAGACACTGGCTGAGGTTGCCCAGAGAAGCTGTGGATGCCCCATCCCTGGAATTGTTGAAAGCCAGGTTGGATGGGGCTTGGAGAAACCTGGTCTAGTGGGAGGGATCCCTGCCCATGGTAGGGGCATTGAAACTACATGATCTCTAAGGTCCCCTTCCAACCCAAAGGATTCTAGGATTCTGTGATTACCCTACACAGTGCAATTGGACCTGCAAGCAAACCCCCAAACTTTTTAGGAGTTACCTATTTTTCAAGTCATGCCTGTTCTTTCTTTACATCACCTTAACAAAGCTAAAGCACACAGAGAGAGATAATCATCATAATTAAAGTAAATCTAACTTACAGGAGCTTAAAAACCAAAGGATACTTTTCCCCAGGGGACAAAGGATAATTAGTTCCGTTTCAGCTTGGTAGTCTGTGTCACTGGAGGCCTCTGTAGGCTGAAGATAACAATGTCACATATTTTGCTGGCAGTGTTGATCTCTCAAAACAGAAAGCAAGCTGTCTCAGCTCACTTTGGAGCCTCTGTAGTCCAGAAAATGGCCTTCAGCAATAGTCTGAACAAGCATTGCCTCTTTATTTGAGCCTGATATTCCCAGCAAACCACCTGTCTTAATGTTGGGATGATGTATTTGAGGGAATTAAGTAGTAGGGAAGAAAAAAATGTTTAATAAATAAATATGTTTATACATTTATATATATATATTTTTTTTTGACCTGACTGTATTTTTCCCTTCTTAGACATGAAGCCATTTCATAGGATGTTCTCATCAATTAATTGTTTCCATGCACAACTATGTGAAGGTGTTCACCAGATTGTAATGATGTGTGCCAGTTTTTTTAAGGAATCTTCCCTTTTTGGGAGAATTTCTTGCCCTCCAATTCTTACCGTAGGTCCACAGGGTCTGGAAGTTAACTTTATGTTGTGGGTGCCCCAGGGTGGATTAATTCCTGGACTAAGTGTGATGTATTATTTCTGGTCTCAGTTTGTTTAAAGTGAAACGACAAAAAAAGGTGCCCTTTCCCAACATTATGGCACTTTAGCCAAATATTTGCATTGGAATTTGTAATGAATTATAAATGAAACAACAATGTGACATAAATTTAGTATTAAAAAAATATCATATCATATCATATCATATACTACCTTCGTTTTCTCCTTTATTCCCGAGGCCTAGGCTGACTGGTGAGATTGGCAGATGTAGAAAGTGAACGAGATAGGTTTTGAGTCAATGGGTAGAGTTTGAAATCCTTCAGGAAGAAGCATCTCCCTCATTTTAAGATGTCAAAACAGCACTTATTTGAGGCTGCAGTTGGCACAAGTGCTGCCTGATGCAGAGAGCAGACTGAGAATACCAGTTGTAGCTATTTCAGTTGTGTCATCTTCCTGGGCTGTGTGTGTGTCTTTGAGCAGGGATCACCTCCATCCTTCCTTCCCTCTAGTCTTGCATCAATGAGATAGCCAACTGAGGTTGGGTTGAACTGCAGGTGGTCATCTGGTCCAACCTTGGCCCAAAATGGGGCCACTGTGGACATCTCAAGCTTTTTTGGGTTGCACTCATCACTTGGTAACTCTATTGAAGGAAGACCTGGAGATGTGTCCAAGTCAAAATGACTCCTAAGAAAGCAGAGCATGAACATTATCATTATGTTGTTGTGCTTGGCAGTTTCCTGACAAAAATAAGGTGTTTTTTTTTTTTAATGCTCCATCATAACCAATTGTCATCTTTAATGGTGGCCAAGCCGTACAGTGGTGGTCACTGGGTTGATCCCACACTGTGCATTGGTGTTGTTAGTAAGTGAAGGCCCATCACCAGCTCCAGTGTAGCTCCCCAAGGGTATGCTTAGGGATTGAACCATTTATAGTGTCTATTTGTGCAATTAAAAATCAGCTGAAGACAAAAGTCCTGTACTGCTAACTCCAGTCTCTGCTGTAATATCCCAGGGATCAGTATTGGGCTTTCCTAACAGCCTGAAGTGATGAACTGCTGATCTTTTTAGTGGATTGTAAGCACAATCATTAGCTCCTGTGCTTTGCTAAGAAAAGCCAATGAAAGCAGTGTGTTTTCTTTTCTGCTTTGTTTTGGTATGTTTGTGGTTTTTTATTGGTTTTGTTTGTTTTTTTTGTGTGTGATGTTTGGTTTTTGTTGGTTTGTTTGGTTTGGTATTTAATACAATTCCAGCTCCTGTGAAAGGCTGAGTCTGAGGTTCACACTTTACCCAAGGAAACGGGAAGGTCAGAAGCTCTTGATTATCAAAACTTTTATCATGAAAGTTCATAATCATCAGAATTTTCAAGATGGGGAACTTGGCAGGAGTTTTGCCAGGTAATTCAGGAGCAGGAAAAGGGAGCTCTTTTTAAGGGATGGTCAACTAACATGGACTTTGCCACCAGGCTTGCATTGTAAGAGGCTGTTGTCGAGGAGAGCTGTTTGTGTTTCCGTGTTCATTTCTTCCTGGTGAACGACACTGGATTGCTTAACTCATTCTTATCATTAACAAAC
The DNA here is from genome assembly GCF_003957555.1 of Calypte anna. Lineage (NCBI taxonomy): Eukaryota > Metazoa > Chordata > Aves > Apodiformes > Trochilidae > Calypte > Calypte anna. The sequence goes on from NC_044253.1 coordinate 30,957,684, forward strand.
CCTATCATTAATAAAAAATGACAGGTTTTGCTGTCATCATTGCTGAGCTGAATTCCAATATGACATTTCCACAGATCCCACTAAGTTATTTTGGAAGGATAAAGCACATTTAATTGCCCATTTTGTTACCACTGTAGATGTCTTAATCTTACCATCTTATGTCATCCACAAGATTTTCTTTCTGCTTCTAGATAGCAGGGAATCCCCAAAGTTCACATTTTCTGTGTTGCTTACATTAGGGGCAGTCATTTTTTACTTCAAATTTCCATGCCTGTATGAGCTGTGGCTCAACAGTTTTTAACCTGGGGAAGGTAGCTTATAACAAGGCTACTGAGGGCTTTAAGGTGATGCTCCAGACCAAATCAAGGGTCAGTTAGGTGTAATAGATCTTGGTGATTCAAGGGAATCTACAAGGAAGACCTTTTTGTGGCTGCTAATGCCAGAGGAGCACTTTGTAGGACTTCCTGGGACTCTTGGTAACTTTCAGGCAATTTCCACTTCAGAGTAAATAGATTTTGCTGCCTGATACAAGAGAGATGCTCAAGATCCTGTTTTATAATGAAGCAAACTGTTAGAAACATGAATACTGTTACATCCATGGAGAGAGTGCTGTAGGGCTGTTCAAGATGGTGAAGAAAATGGGGAAATGAGGGGCAGGGGTAGAAGAAAAGACAAACTGATGGAAAGCTTAAAACTTTTTATAGAATTTTCTCCATACAGTTTCCTGAGTTCTTGACAGATGCCATGAAATCAGCAGACAGCAGCTTTGAACCATGAAGTGGACACACAAAGAATATTGATTCATCCAAGCTTTCAGTAACCTGAGTAATAAAATACTCCTGAGTCCAGAATATTTATTGGACAAAATGTTCTTCAACCTTTCCTGCAACGTACTAATCACAAATTGGCCTTTTGTTAAAAAAAAGGCATCAGGACTTTTCTTTCCAGCAATCCTTTTTATTATGGAGATCTGAATGTAGTAGAAATGATCTTCATTTATTGTGGCCTGGTCTGAGGTCCTCTCTATGCACCCTGGTCAATTTAGCACTGTTTATTTGGTTATGTGAAGTCCTTGGAGGGTAATTCTTAAGGCTGGGAAAAATCTGGTGCACTAATGCAGCTTTTTTTAACATCTTTCTGCTCTGTAATAACAGCTATTATGTGACTCTCCTATAATTGAAAGGTTTTTTTTTAAATTTTAATTCTTTATATAAAGAAGAATGTGTTCTTATTATGTTCTGACATAGCAGGACAAATGCAAAGAAACAGTGAAATAGCATTTTTTTTTCCTGAAACAGTTTAGGAGTTCCTCTCTTCCAGCTTTTAGGTGGATACCCCATGCTTTCTCACTTGAGGTGGGCTTTCTCACCCAATGATGCAAAAAGAGGTTACTGAGTAGATTTTTTTTTTAAGGTCAAAAGTGTTTCACAGTACCACACTTTTCATTATCGTTTGAAGAAATTGAGTTTTTTACAGCAGAAACACACATAAACTGTGATTTGTTCTGTGTCTCTGCTTCAGATGAGAAGAGCTTTAAGTAAACTTTGTTGCCTGTCAGCTCTGTGCTAGGAAGTTTTATCCAGGGCACTGGGTTGTATTTCAGTGTCAGAAAGAGATTGGGAGGAGAGAGTGAATGCAGTGGTGATGAATACAATGTGCTGGAAATCCTCTTGTGGGAAGGCTTGCTTCTCCTGCCTGCCACCAGGGGTACTTACCAAGGTCATGCATGTCTCTTGGAAGGCTTGGTCTGGTATAGTCCTGTGTCATGTTGATTGACTTTGTCTCCTTCTTGGGTTGAATTTGGATAGGGAAAGTAAGGCTTGCTCTCTGGGCAGGTGATGCACAGGAGCATGGCTGGGTGGTGCTGGTGTGTGCCTTTGCCTCTGCAGCAGAATGGACCACGTCTCTGCAGTCATAGCATTTTCTGAGCATCCCTCCTTGGATTTGCCTGCCAGATGTTTCCAATCAAGTCAGATTGGTTTCCATTACCACCTTGAAAATTGACTTGAGGTGGAAATGAATATTGCAATTAAATTTTTTAATGGCTTTTACATCTGCAGCTCCTGAAGAGATGTCCCTCTGTTGATACAGAGATCTCAACCCCTTTGACGGGCTGGGCAGCATCTGGCAGGAGTGAGCAGGGTGAGCCCTATGGCCTGTCCACCATGGGCATCCTGAGGTGTCCTTCTCCTCTGGGTTCCTACAGCCACCCCAGCAGGGAAGGAGAAGTGGAGGATGCAGAAAGCAAGCAGAGGGCAGAGTTTTGCATAGAATCATTGTTCATGGGAGCCTAATGTTAGGACACAAGAGTTAAATCAAACTATGTAAAATTTGCAATATGTACTAGATATTCTCTTTAAGAATCATAAGGTATGCAACGTTCTTATATTCTCCAAAGGATTTCTTTGGCAGCCTGTGACACATCTCACTGTGACATGACTGAAGGGGTAATTACCAAAATAACAAGGAGGGGGAAAGAAGGCAGCAGTCACCAAACTGGAGTAACATTGTAATAGCATAGTACCTCTTTGAACCTGTGACCCTCTCCCTCCCCCTCCTCTTTCCTGTGAGGGTGGTGAGACACGGGCACAGGTTGCCCAAGGAAATTGTGGCTGCCCTCTCCCTGGAAATGTTCAAGGCCAGGTTGGATGGGGCCTTGAGCAACCTGGTGAGAGGTGTCCCTGCCCATGCAGGGGGGTTGGAACTGGATGATTTTTAAGGTTCCTTCCAACCACAGCCATTCTGGTCTGGTTTATGTGTAGGTCGTGTTGATAATCAAAAATCAAAACAATATTATAAAATATTAAAAAAGTGAAAGGTAATACAAGAAATGGGTTGTAAGAGTCTGAATTTTGCAATATTGAGGAGCTCTTTACATATTAAGTATTTATTTGCCTGACTTTAGAATGTCTAATTAAAAAACCCTAAGAAAGTAATAGTTTTATAGAAATAATGCTATTGGCACTTGCACTCTCTGTTTTAATGAAGACATACTCCAACTATTGTTAATTAAAAACAGTTATGTGGGTGGAGGAAATCTTTAAGGTTCTTTCCCACCTAAAACAAGTCTGAGGTGTGGTTCCTTACTTATGGATCCTGAGGAGCTTCACCAGGAAGAAGAAATCCCACTGTCCTCACCCCACAGGGGCAGTTCCTCTCTGCAGGGAGGAAGTGTTGGAGATAGGAGTCTGTGCCACCCTGCTCCAGCATGGCCCAGACTCCGTGTCCTGCGACAGGGCATGCATGCAGTGAGAGTTTGTTTTCTCTAAGCATTCCATCCAGCCAGTTGTACCCTGAGCTGCATCAAAAGCAGTGTGACCAACAGGTAGAGAGGAAGGTGATTCTCCCACCCTACTCCCCTTCCAGGAGACCCTCCTGAAGTGCTGTGTCCAGTTCTGTAGCCCCCAACACAGGAAGGTCATGGAGCTGTTGGACCAAGTCCAGAGGTGGACCACAAATATGCACAGAGGGCTGGAGCACCTCTGCTATGGGGACAGGCTGAGAAATCTGGGCTTGTTCAGCCCTAGAGAGACCTTAGAGCATCTTCCAGTACCTGGTGGGGCTACAGGAAAACTTGTGAGGGACTTTTACAAGGGCATGGAGTGAAAGGACAGGAGGGGTAATTGCTTTAAACTGATTTAGGTAAGAGATTAGGAGGAAATTCTTCATGTAGTATTATCAGAGTTGGAGGATGGTCAGGCATTGGCCCAGGTTGCCCAGAGGAGCTGTGGCTGATGCATCTTTGGAAGTGTTGAAGGCCGGGTTGGATGGGGCTTGGAGGAACCTGATTTTGTGGGAGGTGTCCCTTGCCCATGCAGGGGAGTGGAACTAGATGACGTTTCCAACCCAAACTGTTTGGTGGTTCTGTGATCTTAAGGCAATAAATGTTGGGAGTTGTTAGCATTGGATTTAAGGTTTGCTTCCATTTTAAATTATTCTGTGTTACATACAGTGTGTTTGTATCTTTACTTGTTGTTCCAGACAGAAATCCTGTGGATTCATCACCAGAAAAACACCCGACCATAATCTGTGCAAATGCTTAGATTTGCAATAACTGTGTTTATAGCACAATAATTAACCAGCTCCTTCCCCCAAACCAATTATTTTATACAGTGCCTCAGCTGATTTAATCAGTGTTCTTTCTAGCAAGTCTGTACTTTTTAAAGTGAATGGATTTCCAGCAGGATCAGATTTTTTTCTGTCTCTTATGCTGCTGTTTTATTTAGAGATGATATAATCACTGTAGAACTGGTCTCCATGCTTTCTATTCTTGATTATATTGCTACTTAACAAGCTGTATTAAATGCCTGAAAAAAATCAAATCAGAAAATTGAGCACTAGATAATAAGGAAAACCTTTTTTTTTTTCTTCAATACTGTTGCCACCGATGGGAAGTATGTGTAATCAAGTTATTTTTTAATTATCTTCAAGCTGAGAGAAACAGAAAACTTAGGATAATGGATAATTTGAAAGTAGCTACACAGAAATGCCACTAAAAATGATGGCCCATAACTTCATCTTGTACACCTCAGTCTTTGCCTTCTCAGCTGAACCAATTGTTTTAGGTATGAATGGAGTAGGATCTTATTTGCCTGGAGCTTGCCAGAGTGTGGAGGTTTAAAGGTAGATTTAATTAAGTTAGTGCTATGGAAGGGGACTCTTCTTTTTGCTCTGATCTTGGAAAATCTTCCTAAGAAACAGCAACTGAAGGTTCTTTGCAGCAAGTCCACACTGCAGTGGGCCATGTAGGCCAGTGACCAGCTGCTGGTGCAAGTTTTGGGTGGCTTCATGACCCTAAAATGTGGCTAAAACTACGTTTCATTGCTACAGTAGTAGCCAGAGAGGGGAGCTCTCCCAAATCACAGCACATACCTCAGAATGGAAATCAAGTGCCTCTGAGGGCCAGAAATGAACCTGAAACTTCATCCTCATGTGGCTGAAGGCAGCAGTGAAGCTCCTGGGGCTTCCACGAGATGTGTTTGTGGCTGGAGAACCACAGCCTCTGTGGGCCATAGCATGCTCTGAGCTGCTAGATGTAGAGTCCTTTTTACAGGACATGTCCTGTGCCATGATCCCTATGGTGAACCCCTCTTGCTTTCCTGCATGGGGAAGGTTGTGCAGGGGTTTGGGTGCTCAGGGCTCAAAGGCTTTCTGTGTTGCTACTTTCGCCAGGGAAAGGGACAATATAGAAAGTCCAAGTCCCAGGTCCCAGATAGGATGCAGATGCCTGGGAAATCAATAGCACCTTGCAAAGGCATTCTCTGAGCAGAAACATGAGCAGCACCATTAGGACATCATAATTTGCTCTCAAGGAAAGTTTCTAATGTCCATCATTTCATGCTTGGCTTATGCCCTTGAAGTGAGATGTCTTATATCTGTGATACAGCTGCAGAAAATTGGCTGTAAAAGTACCTTATTTGATTAAGAACCAGCCATGAAGGCGAATACCAAATCTCCAGGTGGAAACTTGGCCTGGCAAGAGAGGATGAGAAGTTGCCATTAAGTGAGGCCCAGGCCAGGGTGTCCCTTCTGACCAGGGGCACAGCACAGCATGGACCATTTGCCACAGCAGGAATATAAATCTGTTTTCTATTACTGGCATGTATTTGTCTTTTCCTTTATTGCAGCAATAATTTTTTCAAAATACCTTTTTTTTAAAAAAAAAAAAAAAAAGAAAAGAAAGTCTTGAGAATCTGGAAGTTAAATCTTAATTTTGTCCTAACCTTTACAAAATTAAGTTACTCCTGCAAATGACACCAGCAGCCTTACTCACCCCAAGCAGCAAGGGCTTGTCAAGGCACTTGTGAAAGGGGTGAGCTCTTTACTTTGCAGTAGTTCTGAGGTCATGAAAGGTTTCTTTGGTCCATGTAAACAACAAAAAAAGGTGATGTGATGTGGTAGTGAACCATGAAAATATTAAACCAGGTTTATTTAACTGGAGGTCTTTCTCTGCCACCAAGATTTTTTCTCTTTTTTTTCCCCATTCATAAATTTTTATGCTGCTCTATAAAACATTGAGACACTTTCATGTGATGATGCAGCATCAAATGATCAGAGAAAAGTGGAGGAAGATGGTGTTTTACTTCAGGGAGAAATAATTGCTTTTCTCAAAGGTTTGTTGGAAAGTTGTGTACCTGCAGTATGCTGGTGCCCCAGACAGAGCTGTAGGCAGGAGACTGGAACTGAGCTCCTGATGGTAGATTTGTGGAGCAACCTTTGCCCATGAAGCTGTCCCCTTGAAGTACTTGGACACTTTTTAAGCAAAGTGAGAACAACAGCAGAAAGTAAAGAAATTGCCTGACTGCGCACAGGATCTCAGGCTGAAGGAAAATGGAAAATGTCTTTTTGTTTGGGAGCCCTTCTGTAGGAGCTGGAAACAATCTAAGGTGATTTTTTTTCCCAGCACACCTGTATGATTTTTTGCTTTGCCAACTAATCAGAGATTATGAAACTGAGGGTGGCGAAAGGGTGTAATAATGTTATTTTTTGGGTCAATTTTGTGCAGTCGACCTGTGCCTATAAAAAAAAGAATATTGACATCCTGTGTTGCAGCCACTTGTAGGTCCCATGCACTGCCACAGTGACTCACGGGTCCTGGGAAGCCTTTTGCAGTGTGTGTTTGGTGTCACATCTGATTTTTGGGGTGGGCAAGGTAAGGGGTAAGTGGGGTGGTGTGTTGAAAAGTTGAGTGTCATATTTCTAAGTGTGACACCAGGCTGACAACTGCTGAGCTGCCCCAGGAGAAGTCACCTCTCCATGCATTCCTAGACTGCTGTGACCCTGGTTTTATGGCCTGCTTCCAGCCTTGCATTTGTTGTCTTGGCCCCGTTTCCACCCTGGAAGAAGCCACAAAATGCTTCTGCCCCTCTGTTAAACTGCTACAGAATATTTGCTGTAATAAATTGAGGTGATGCACTAGTGCTAGAGGAGCTGATTCAGCTTGCTTTGACGAAAAAAAAAGATTAATTGGGTTTGTTGGTTCTTGAATTTTCTTCTTTTTTAAGGGAAAAACAAAATAGAAATCCCAAGGGAGACTAGGTGTTTGTTCATCAGGCTTTTTAGTTCTTCTCTGAGGATGTTCCTTCTACTCTCCCTCCACAAACTCAGCCTGCCCTAGCCTGCGAGGATGCTGACTGAGGCTGCAATCGTAGCAGGAGATGAGAGGTTTGAGACAGAAATGCATGTTGTTCTTTTTTTACAAATAAAAGTAGGAGCTTTAGTTGGAAACACCTGCAAAAGATCATTTTGTGCATTTATAAAAAATCCTGGGCAAAACCCACTGAGAGTCAGTACCTGGGAGAAGGGCAGAAGCAGTGGTTCTGGGAATGGCCTTGGAGCACAGCTGAGGATATGGAAAGATGCAGGTGCTGCTTTCTCAGCTCTCTTTCAAGATGCTCTGTGATATTTCTCTGTCTCCTTTTGTTTAGAGCCTGGTTACATGGTTTTTAACTGTTTCAGCCATTTTTCTATATAAAATGTGAAGTTCTAGTGATTAAAAATGGGTTGCAGGGAAGTTTGGCAGCAACATAAACCCTTTATCATCATTCACACTCACCTGCTTTCCTGGAAAATAAAAGACCCAGAGTTACCTTCTGAGCTGTTACTGCCACTTTACTGAAACATGCTGTGTATGGGCATGCAGAGAAATGTCACCCTGTTTCAGGAGGGTTCAAAACATACATGTGATCACCCAGCTTTTGTGCAGGATTTACCCGCATAAAAATTGCAGTGCTTAAAAGGTGGTGGAAGATGGGAAATATTCTGAAATTCTTCTTCACTCTGTTTTTCACCTAGTAAAAAGATGCTTCGTAGCTGGCACATAGAAACTGTGGTTAAAAACACATTTGTATCTACATAGAGTCCCTGGTGTTGATGTGTGATTATTTCTCGTGTTAACTTTTTAAGCAGGGAGTTAATAAATTTATTATTAAAATATAGGTGCAAAGAAGGCAAGTTGGGTTTCTTCTACCTCTTGGCTTGCTCTTGCATTTGTGCTGTGGTCCTCGTGTCACTCCAAACCCAATAGAAGTGGGACACTGGTACATCTGAAATGGTGTTCAGACATTTTTTTCCATCTTGTAATTGAATGGCTATTTGCATCAGCCACATAGAGAGAGGTGTGTAGATGTACCCATCCAGATCTCTCCAAGAAAATGGCTTTTGAGTGGGACACCTGCAGTGGGTGCTTCTTCCCAGTCTCAGCCCAGGAAAGCCATCACAGCTCTCCCAGAGTGAAGAGCTGTAAGAAGGCAGCAAGACGAGTTGGGCTCTGCTGCTTTGCTTTTGCCAAAAGCACAAATTGGCCCTAAATGTGGAAAAACACGAAGTCCAGACACCTTTTTCAGGAAAGCTGCCTTGACTGCCTGCACTGAATGGCTGGTACCAAAATAATCTCCAATAGGAGTAGTCGCAACTCATGGCTTGCATCAATCACTTATTTATCCTGCAGGCAGCTTTATGCCCAAGTTCATTTAAATACCACTCACATAGAAGAAGTGTTTCTAAAGATGACGAGGAAGACATTCACACAAAAGAAAAAAAAATTCCATAGAGGGTTGTTACATTTTTAAGTTTAGGTTACATATTAGAAAGAATTTCTTTACAGAGAGGGTGATCAGGCATTGGAATGGGCTGCCCAAGGAAGTAGTGGATTCTCCGTGTCTGGAGACATTTCAAAAGAGACTGGATGTGGCACTCAGTGCCATGGGCTGGGAACTGCAGCGGTAGTGGATCAGGGGTTGGACTTGATTTTCTCAGAGGTTCCTTCCAACCCAGCCAATTCTGTGATTTGAAGGAACAACTTGTGGCTGGGCAGGTCCCTCACCATGAGCCGCTGGGGACCAGGGGAGGATTCTGAGAAATGCAGGGAGATGAATGAGAGTACTGAGGGTACCTGCTCTAAACATCAGCCTGGTGGAGTTTCATTGACTTCAGAGTCATCACAACAGGGCGAAGCCAGCCGGTATTTTTCACATGCTTCTTTGCCACCTTCTGTGCCAGTTTTGGAGCTGGGTGTTCCCCAGAGTCTGGCAACAACCTCTGAAGTTTCTGCACACAAAACCCTCTTTCAGCAGATTCCTTATCTGCTATCAAGGGAGTGTTTACAGCAGCTAAAGCTCTTAAGTGCCTTGTCTCGGAGACTAATGGTGATAATTAAAGCAGTGCTTTCGGCTCCTTTTTGCTCAGTTGCTGGGTAGTGGGGAATGGGGTTGTGGGAGCAAACGGGAACCCGGGAAATCCATGTTCAGAGGTTTGGTGTGTGTTATTTCTTTGGCTTGTTAATGCTTGTCCTTGCTGCTTGAGCAAACCTCTAGGTAAGAGGGAGAATTGCCTGACAATTGTAGGTTGTATTATTTTTCCCCTTTTGTGCTGAAAAAAAGGGGGCATAATTATGGAATGTAATTTAATCAACATAACCCCCCTGTGTGTTGATTTATGAAATGATAGGGAAGGGTAGTGCTGATAGTATTTGTAGGGATTTAAAAGAAAAAATAGTGAAACAACGGATTTCTCCTGTGCTACATTACAGCTGAAATAGCACAGAACAGCATTCAACTAAAAAGACAGACACGGAGATTGTGGTTGGTAATCACAGTTGACACCAGGACCAGTTTTTCTAGAAGTGCTGTGAAATTGTGCAGTAAATTATGTTACATGAGGTGTATTATCCCCTGCTTTAGTAATTAAGACTCCTGAGATAGGAGGCCCCAGCAAAGCAGTTGTTGAGAGCTGTCACTGGGCTGGAGCTGGGTTTGGGGTGATGAGGTGCTCCAAAAGATGCTGTAGAAGGGCTGGTGTGCTCATGTGATAGATGTTCTCTCCTCTGTTGTCTTTCCCTTTTGTCAGCTCTGCAGCTAGGCTCCTCTTTTCCCAGCTCATTCAAAGTTCATTTCTGTCTGATGTCATTTCTGATCACCAGTTCCTGTGGGCGAACAGGGACCTCCTGAGACTCATCTGGCTGCTGCTCATAGCTCAGGTCTGGAGGAGATCTTGCTCTCTGGTCCCTTCATCTGCCCATGGAATGGGCTGATCCCTGCACAAAACCATGCTGCATTTGCAGTGCTTGGTTTGGGCAGAGTGCTTTTGCTCCAACTGTCCCGGGCAGGAGACCAGAACTGTTCATTCTGGTTGTGTCCAAGGCTGGATCCTAGGACTTATATTAATTTTTTAACCTGGGAACTGTGGAGTAAGTATTAAAGAAACTGTACTAAGGCCATCAGGGTCTGACTTCTGGATAAAAATAAGACAATTTGTTCTGAAAGTAATAATGCAATGAGAGCATCCAGAAAGTCAGCTCATGCACAAAACCCCAGAGTGCATCAGGTAGAAGCTGCTTTCTTAGCCTCCAACGCCTGTATCTATTACCCAAATTAGCACTTAGCATAAGAGGGGCTCTTTGCCTGCTGTGTTCAGCAGCTCCTTGCTCCTGCAGAGGGGATAAGCAAGCAATCATCTGTATGAACCTGTTATGTGCTGTCATGTAGGTAATCACTGCTGCACATCACCTCCCTGGAAGCAGGTGCTTTTCAGGAGCTGAGGGGATGGTATTACAATATCTTCAAGTGGTTTAATGATAGCATAAAAAAATGTGATCAATATTCAGTTGACTTAAAATTTCAGTATTTGGTCATAGTGTTTGATTACTCACAGCAGCTTTCTTCCCCACAGCATCTGTTAGTATCATTACAGTAGCATCCTCTTGGTACAGCACTGAAATCCTGGACCATCGTTTGCTACCCAAGTCCTACTTTTGCTGAGGAACCCACATAAGCAGTGAAAAGAAAAATACTGCTATGCTGATTTGGAGATTTCTTTAGTTAGGAGGTATTTAATAAGAAACAACCAATGTAAACAAATTGAGTTCCTTGAGTCACAGCTGGAGTTGCAAATTTTTTTCCCTTGATTATCAAGAATATATTCTGCATGGAAGGATTCACAGCCTACAAAGGCATCTGGTTGCTAAATAATATAATTAAGTAAATGCAGAATAACAGGGACCTACTCCCATGTTCCTAATGAGCAGAAAGTAGTTTTTGTGGTTTTGCAGTAGATCCAGGCAGTCCCTGAAAACTGGCAGTGCTGCATCTTGCAGGGCACCTAGCTTTGCCTTGCTCAAAATTTAGAGACTGTTTTTCTCCCTAAGTGATTGTTTAAAGAGCATTTTTCTTCCTAACTGATTGGCTTTTCATTTTTACTGTTTTAATAATTGTGGAGACCAAAAAGCCAACTGTTGGCAAATCTGTGCAAAGTATTTATATTTAGTTGCTCAAGACAAATTGCTCACAGGAGCAGTTAGGTGGAAACCAGTTAGCTGGGCTCGGCTTGCCTACTACTCCTTGCAAACAACAAAATATGAGTAGTCCACTTGGGGAGCTCCAGAAAGGGTTTTGCGGTCCTTCCAGCAAAGGACCAGGGTGGAGATAGTGGTAACCTTGAGCTATCATCTCCTGAAAGTGTCTTTTCCCATGAGCAAAGCCCAAACACTGCCATTATCTAATTCCAGGGAAGAAAGGCATTTCCTTTGCTCCAGAACAAAGCCAGAGTAGCATTTGGGAGGATGTTCCTGTAGGGTCTCATCCTCAGGGCTTGGCTGTACCAGTATCATGGTCCTGCTGCATGATGGGTTGGAGCTTTGATTTCTCTTGCTTGGCATCTGCAATACTTATGGTGGGATTCTTTTCCTTCTGTAACTTATCATCTGAGTGATCATTTTGAAGATTTACTCTGAGGTAGTTGTTGCATTTTAGCATTACTAGAGGTATGTACTGATACAGCCCCAAGGGTAGGTCCATACTTCTCCAGAATGTCTTGTGGGAATTGTCAATCCAAGGATATTCCTGCTTCATTGTAGATCTGGGTTATTTTGGGCAGGAAAGCATGTTTGAAAAATCCTGGCAGGGCAGACTATCCCAAAGGGCTGCTTGTGGAGGAACAGCACTGGGCAATTGCTCATTCAGTTTCTTTACTGACCACAAGCAAAGTGCATCAGATAAAAGCATGAATGTGTGTTGGTCCTGTTCCTTTACCAGCTGCATCTCACACCGTGTCCTGTGGCTGTTACTACAGACCTCTTTGTGAGAAATCACCATGGAGTTAAATGATCTACCAGGTGCAAGAAAAAGTTGGGTGAGATGATAGTGCCAGAATAAGGACTGTTATTTGGAAGTAGGTAAAAATTGTCCTCAACATTTATACTTTACTACGGGAACTTTTCCTCTGCTCTACAGAAGATTTTCCTCTGCTACCAAATACATTTTCAAAGCAATGTAAGATAATAGATATTTCTTTACTTGTGGGTTCATGCACTGTAACAGCAGTGTGCAGGAGTGCAAGATCACATACAGAAATCTTTATAGTAAAGCTCTGCCATGAACTTCTGGTATGAGAGGTAAAATGACCAATAACCCTGAACATCCGACTAACTATCCTCACCCAAAACCCTTTGTAGAGAATGTTTTAAAATTGTCTGCTGTTCTTGAGTTGATGTGGAATGGAACCCTCCATAAAGTTGTTAATTGCCTCCTATACACATGTGATTTTGTACATGAGAGAGCTGCTCAGAGCATTGCAGGAGCACCAGGCTGAGTGGGGCAGGAGCAAGCAGAGGCATTGGTGTTTGTCTTCCTAACACAGCTAAATATCATCCTTGTGTTCCCTGGGGGAATATGCTTGGCTGCTGTGTAGTGCTGGGTCTCAAGATGAGCAAACCTGAGAAATGGAAACTTTTCTTATATATCTTGCTAGCACAGGCCATATACTGAGTAAATGCTCTATTAGTGTCCTCCCACATTGAACCCTTTGTGTGAGGAACTAATTTGTTTGCTGCTTAAACATGGAGAGCAGTGTGTGGAAACGTGCAAGAGATGGAAAGTGTAGGTTTCATGTTGTCTTGTGCTTTTTTTAATGGGGTTAGTTGCCCTTGTAATGGAGAGCATTTGTTTATGGGGTGTTCTGATAGCTCTGTGTGCTGCACAGAGAAAACATTTTGCCTGGGGCACAAGCGTCTAAATATAAATTACTTTTTCCTGGTGTTTATACCCAAGTCACAGAGGGGTGGAAACTTGGTACGCTGCCCTCCAAAACTACTTGGAAAAGTCAGCTATCTGATGCAGAGGAGATTCCGACAGTGCCCCCAAGCTCTCCACACCATCTGAAAAGAACTTGGAGTAAAGGACAATACATCAGAGGAAAATTTGGAAGCATTGGGGCATTTTGAGCCTGTTGATGGCACATAGAAGGAAATTCCATCCCCAGTGGTGCTGGGAGGGGAAGAAGCAGCAGCTCTTTGCAAATCCCCAAGCAAGGAGCAGTCTGAGCCCCTGGCACTACACAAGCCCCATTTAATAAAATGGGCAGCCTTACAAGCCATCTAGACTTACTGGTTAGGTATTGGCGTTTCTAGCATTAAATGACCTTTTCTTGGTTTAGTTGCTCTTTCTTAGTGTGTGTGTGTTAAGAGAAAAATGGTGGAGATGGTTCAGAGTGGAGCAGACAAGGTAACAGGGAGTGAAGCCAGCAGCAATGGCTGTTCGTGTCCAAACAGTGTTAGCAGGGCTTTCTCTCATTTCTGTAGGATTTTTCAGTGCTCTTCAGAAGGCTAAATTTGGGAAGAAGTGACACAGCAGCAATTTAAGGACTGCCGGAGGTTTTCAGTGGCATAGACCTGTGCTATGAAGTGTTGTATAGAGACAAACACTAGTCCTGGAGCCAGTCTAAATTTATCACTGTGTCACTATAGATAGTTAAATTTGAATGTGTGTCCAGTACTTGCCATTTCAGTAGGTTGCAATCAGCTTGAATTGAGATTACCTGAATAAATCAAAGAGCTGTATAGTACATCCATTTCTTATACAACAGAGCAGTGCACATTATCTGAGGGTGAAAGGAGTTGGTGCAGAGACTCTGACTGATGTTATTATAACCACAGCTCAACACTGCAGTATAAAAGAACAAATTTTGGTATTTTGTGGACTCCTCCAAAGTGAAAAGTACTTGCCACTGCAGTGTTCAAGCTGCTAAGTTACTGTGATTGCTTGTACAGAGACCACAGAATCTGTTGTATGACTACTGAGCATCATCTGCCCAGCCTGGCCCTGTTTACGTGACTGTGGATAAGGCATTCTTCATAATAATTAAAAATGACAGCCAATTTGCTGCAGCTTTATTCGGCCTTGGGACAGGTCAGCCTCGAGCAACACCCAGCAGTTATGCCTCCTCCTTTTTTTCTAGGGAGAAGTTTTTTCATGTCACTATTTCAGGTCACATCTAGAGTGCATTTTTGCAGTGGATTTCTGTACTGTCTCCACTTACTGTGCTGAGAAGGCTTATGCTGAGGAGTGACCTGGGGTGCCTGTGCTGAATTTTCTTGAGCTGAAACTCCACTGTATGATGTGCTCCAAATCCTTGTTAAGATTCTCTGGTTGGTCACAAGCATTTAGTTCCCAGGACTGAGCTGGGCACAGTCTACCTTAAAATTCATATAGGAGTGTCAGAGGAGGGAGGAGGTCTTGTATGCTGTCTGTCACTCTGGATAGCCTTTTACTGCTTGACGTCCTCTCTGCTCATTGCTACTTTCTGAAATACTGAGGAAGCCTCTATACTAAAACCACCTGATTTGATTTTGTTTGGGAAAAGCAAACTGCTTCCCATTTTACAGCTCTGTCAGCTTTGTGAAGTCTTTTTGCTCAAGTTTGCAGTTCTTCTAACAGACATGTAGGAAGATAATAACATCCTTGCTTTCATCGTCTCTTTTCAAGCCACCATGAATCTTCTGCTGCTGTCCTGCCTCATTTGTTTCTTCCTGATTCTCCTCATTAAACAAATTGCAGCCAGAATGTCCTGTCAGACAAACAGTAAATTAATTATATTGTAGCCCAAACTTCAAGAAGGAGAAAAGAATTTAATTACAATGACCCACATCCTGATCCCACCATGGTCAGTGATAAAATGTCTGTTGATATAATTGGGAACAAGGCTCTGCTCCCCCTAATTTCATGTTGCTTCTTTATTATCATTAATAATTTGGGTTTCCCAATTTGTATAGCGGGCAGTCACTGCAGTTGGCCAAAATCTTCCCTCTTTGTTGGTATAATGGTTAGGGAGGCTTTGTGGGTATAGGCCAGCAACCTCCTTGATTGAGTTGGACAGGGAAGTACCATGTCCAGCATGGGAAACTGAAAGGAACTCTGCAGTGTGAGATGGGAAGCAACATAGTGAGTATAAAATGCATTCATTTGGCTCTGACATGTTTTTGTTGGTTCTGAAGGCAAAGTCATATGAAGATTATCTTTCTGTTTTATATATTGAAATACAGAAGCTTGGGGGCAGAATTGTAAATGATGTGGTTATGAGTTTGCTCTGCATTCATAGGTATGTTCCCTTGTTATATGGCTGCTCCTAGGAATCAAATATTTAAGTTTACATAGCACTGCTTTTGATTGCTGGAAGCCTTTGCTCTATACATCAGGTTTACAGTTCTCCTGGTAGTTTAGTGCAATGGGAAAACATCATCTCATGACTCTGAACAGGACCTTAAAACTCTCTGGCACTCTCCTTTCCAGGAGGACAAGATATATTCTGGTCATCTACTGGTGTACGTTTTTCAGTGGGTGCAATTTTTGGTTCTGTCTGGAAAGCAAGGCTACTTATTTTGATAGAGGGTTTCCATATTTCTTTAGGAGAAAAAAAGAAAAGAACTCTTCAGTTCTCTTTTCCACTTCAGGAAAGTGTCATCATACAGTAAATCTGTTATTTTATTCTAGTCCTGAAATACCTTTTCCATTTGGTCACTAACTGCTGTGGAAGTGTTTCTGACACTATGTGCTGCAGCATCTTTGTTGTGTAAACAGCAGTGAACCAGAGGCAATGCTGGAGCCAACATTCAAACCCTGCACTAAAAACAGGGAAATGCAAACTTTCCACTTGAATGTTAGTGCCCAAGTCCTGATCTAAAGCACATTACAGCCTGGATTTTCTGTTTGTTTTTCTATCACACACTCTGACTTTGTCACGTTCCCATAATCTGATGGATCAGGAATAAAGAACAAACTATAGATCTGGAGGGCTTTTGCCGTAACACTTGATCCACTACCAGGAGCATCATGGCACCTCCTTCTTTGCCACTTCTGGTTTTCCAAGTGTGTTGACCAGTCTTCTGGATTTCAGGACAACATGGGTCAGTCAGTCTGAGCTTTTCTTTGCTGCCTTACAAACTTAATGAGCTGTGTAGGGTGGTACCCCATGCCAGGCATGGGGCAGGCTGCACTCCTTCCCTGAGCTTGGCTTTCCTGAGCTATTTATCTCTCATTGTGCTGTAGATTCAGGCTGTGATACGGAGAGGTTATTTTGATTACTTGAAGGTGTCAAAATCCATGCGTTTCTGTCTGTGCTTTTTGTTTTGCTTGTGTTTATTCTGAATTTAAAAGAAACAGTGTGTGCAACCGTGGCACAGGTTGGATTTCTTGCTGGGGGAAATGCTGCATCCACTGATGCTGCCTGAATTGCTGAAGAAAGAGGAATTTACCAGCAGCCAGAGGGTTATTTGATGGTGGAAGAGCAATGAGCTACAGCCATGGGTGCCTGTGCCCCACTGCTGTGGGTGGTCACTGCTGCTAGTCTGAACCTGCCACATTTTTTTCAGAGCTGTGTCCTACCCTGAGCTCACATGTATGGCACGCTGCTGTCAGGGGACACAAAGTCACCTCTGACTTGGTGGCTTCGCTCAGCCTTGCTACAAAAAACACTCCTCAGTGACACCAACAGAAGGCAGGTGCTTGGCAGCACCTCCTGGGCTTCCACTGAGGCTGTGGTGTCAGGAGCTGGCTGATGTCTTCTTGGCCTATTTGTCACTCATGAGATTAAACAGAAGAAACGAGAGGAAATTAATAAATGTTAATATATGCCAGTTTAATTGACAAGCGCTGTTTTCATTAACTGCTGTTTGAAGAACAGACTTAAGTATGTTTGTAAGCTCAAACAAATGTTGGCTTTTTAAAGCTGTTGCACAAATAGAAGGATCTTGCTGCCTTTAAATAGGTTTGGAGCTGTGAACTGTTCAGAATCCAAAATCTATGGGTGAATGATGTAGCTGGGATTCATAAAGCCTATTAAAGATAGTATTTTTCTACTCAATAATTTAAGCCAAACATAAGCTTAAAATCCTGAGTCATGGACCTCATTCTGTGGGTAGCTCCAGCACCACAGCTCCCAGCCTTTTTCCATCTCATTCCTCTTTTCATGTGTATGAGTATTTTTTTCCTTTTTCCTCCAAAGGCTTCACCTCTGGTTTGAGGAACAGGAAAAGTTTATTCTGCATTCTGCTGAGGGAATGTGGCCATCTCTGCTGCTTTCCTCACCATCTTCAACACTGAGGAATCTTGGGGCAATAATTATCACATGGGGGAATGTGATTTTTAAAATCAAAGTGTGATGTTTAAAAATATTTGAGAAAACTCCTTTTGCTTGACTTGGGAAACTGGCTGAGACATCTGCCTTAGAAATGTTTTTAAAACTATTTTTAGGTGAAATTGAGGATGTTTGTGTATATTACACTTGAAAGGTAAAGTGCAATGACATTTAAAAGTTATAAACCAGAGCAGCTTTTCAAGATTGGTGTAAAAAATTTTAAGGCTGTGTACCTGTTTTTAAATATAGTCATGGTTACTTGGCTTCTGTCTGACAGAAAAGTTTGTGCCTAATCCACCAGGCAGGTAGGAAAGATAAAACCTATTAACTACAAGGAGTAGGTGGAAGACCTTGAACAAACGTGCTTTGGAAAGGGATGCATAATAATAAATAATCATGAGTTCAGTAGGTGAGTTCACACACAGCAATATGTGTGTTGAGCATCACTGCCTCTTTCTCTGCATACAATCCCAAAATAGGGTTGTTTTTTGCAGAGACCTAGTGCTCAAGGTATGGGAGTAAGGATGGATGTCCTTGAGTTCAAAGTGAAATCCCTGCTTGAAATTAGGATATGAGGGTCCTTGTATTCTGTTTAATTCTTGTGGTTTCCTATGGATATGGCCCTTTGGTTATTTCATCAGTAGCAGAATTAAAACGAGGTCCCTACTCAGTGGCATGAACAATAAGCTCATTGTGATATGCTATACAGCACTACCCTCTCTTAAATATAACCACATATTCAGGTGTGTAATATTGGGCATAACACACTGATTATGCTGTCTTTGCAAAACAGCAATTCTCTAATTATGGTAAAACCTGGAACAACACTCATGGTATAGCTCTGATCTCCCAGGCAAAGCAGACAAGAATCTCTTGTCGAAGCACAAGGATGCTCAGGGCAATGGATATGTTTGTGTAGCACCCCCCTCCCATCTTAACCAAGGTTTTATTTTAATCTACTTGGCGTTCAATAGTAAGCAAAAGCCTTTTAGGATTGAAGTGCAGCATTGAGCCCCCTCAGCAGCTCTGTGTTTGGCCTGACACGGGCTCTGTCTGTGCATAAACCCCCATTGATTTGGCTGGCACAGATGCCAGATTCACAGGGAAGGGGCTGGATACCAGCCCCCACAGCTGAGGATTGTGCAGGGGTGCCTGGCATTGGGATCCTTCCCTTTGGGGAAAATGGGCCACTTCTTAGGCATTTGTTTATCAAAACCCCAGCTGAAGGGCAGGCAAACAGAAACCTGAGTATGGGTTTTTTTGTTGTCTTAAAAGTGTGCAAGAAGGGACTTTTTGTGACTCTGAGCAGATTAATTTCACTTTTGTTTTTTCTTTTTAATTTTTTTTTACTCTGCTCTTACTAGTGCATTTAGCAAAGTTAAATAAAAATTCAAGAGGCTGCTGGATGTGTTGATGCTGTGTCAGATATTTCAGGCAGCCCCAGTTGTGACCAAGAGTAGTTCCAAAAATCTGAACTGGGCAAAGCACCCTCTCTATGCAGAAACTAATGGCATCTCACAAGGCTAGTCATTTTCAAGTAAATAATCCCATACAGTTCTTTATTTGTATCCTCCAAACCATCAGGAAACCTCAGAAGATGTATCATACTCATTTCCTAGGTGATTTGACACACGGAATACAGAAAAAGTAGGAGGTGGAAAAGCAATTGGACATGCGTGTTGCTTTTCAGGGATCATAGCTTTTCTTTCTTTGGTTGTTTATTTAAAGAAAATATTTTATGAATACAGCTCTTACAGTCAAAAAAAAAAAAAAAAGAAGACAATGGAAATATTAGGTGGTTTGCAGTTGTCCCAAAGTGCTCAAGTATTAATCCTGGTGTTGGAAGAGGAAAAATGTAGACCGAGGACACTTTTTCTAAAGGCATTTCAGTGCCTGAGGTATAACCTAGGTGAGGAAGAAATTGGCAGATCAAATGCTAGATTTCTTTAGAAATGTAAGGGAAACCTTCCTGTACTTTTTGCGTTCCTACAGCACAGAATTAGCCAGGATTCCTGTGAAATAAAACTGAGTCACAGTGTTTGCTCCCTGTGAAAATAATGCTTGTTTTTCCCCTTCCCTGAGGTTATGTTTTTGCAAAGGCTGATGGATAGATGAGCATTACTATCTCCTTCAGCAGCTCCTGGAAGCTCCTGGCCCCTGAGGGTGGGAACATGCCTGCAGAAATGGCTGAGGAACTGGGGGCTGTTCCGCCATCCATCGCCCTGCTGCTGGTGGAAAGAGAAACTGCTGGCTGGGAAGGCTCTGGTTACTGACTAACATGCTTTATTTACTGATTTTGGTATAGAAATAGTCAGAAAAAACAATACTCCCAGAAAGGTAGAGATGCCTGTACCTGGGGCTGGGAAACCTCCAGGGCTGGCTTCCCAGCAGACAAGCCCAGTGCCCAGCAGCATCAACACACACCTGCTCTGTGCTCTGCTTCAGCCTCTATGAAGAATGGTGACATGTTCCTGTTTGCAGAGCAGTGGTGCTTTGAAGTCTAAAACCCAGCTCAGACATGAAAACTTACATCGCAGGTTGATAGGCACTGGCTAGTTGTGCTAAACTGATGCTCAAAATCCAGCCCAGTTCTGATGCTGGGCCAAAAATAGGGAAAGTGGTGCATTTACTGAGAATTAAGTCAGAACAAGGGCATGGTACCCCAGCAAGGGCTTGGAGGGCTTGTGGAGCTGTGGTCTCCCCAAAAGTTCTGGACTCACTGGTTGCTGGTGCTTCCCACCACCACAGGTTTTTGTACTTCAGGCATCGCTCATCAATCTCTCTTCTGTCCCCTTGTTAAATTAGCACCATCCTGTCTGCAGCACGTCTTGTCCTCTCATGTGCTGTGCTGCATTACTTTAGTCTGTGGAGAAATTCCAGGGAACAAAATGACATGTTTTTCATGAATTCTCTCTGAAAAAAATATTATTTATTTTGGTTTTGGGGGTTTTTGTGTTTGTTTTTTTTTTTTTAGCAAGCTCTACCTTGCAGGGATACCGAATCTCAAGTAGTGTGTGTGGGTGAGGCAGGTATTCTCCAGAGGTTGGTGTTTTTAGTGTGACTCCTCTTCTGAGCAGCCAAACTCACAGTAAAACAGTGAAGCCCAAACACATTATGCAACTGGTGACCTTGATCAGGTTCAAAATTATCTTAAGCACTAAACAGTAGCAAGCGTGACTTTTATTGTGAGAAGTATTTTAGGCTGCATTCAAGCATGATTGCTGTAGTCTGGGGTCTGGGTTTGACTTTATTATGCTCCAAGTCTTTCAAGTTAATTTATCAAAATGACATAGAGCTCTGGGGGCAGCTCCATGGTATATGATTGACTAAATAACACTGAATTTCTGAAAGGCTTTTAAAGTTCACTGCTTTCACACCAGGTGTATTTGTTGTTCTAATGCTGGTCACTTCCTCTTCTAGTCATGCCATCCTCCAGGCAGAGCTCAGTACAAGCAGTTTCTAATGACTGAAATTGGATTGCAGGCTCAAGAAACCATGTCTGAAAGTTTTGTGGGGTTTTTTTGTTTTGTTGTGGTTGGTTGGTTTTTTCCTATCTAAATGCTATCAAGCCAGTTGCTTTGTTTCCTTTTTGTCACAGATGTCCATTTTCAGATGTGATGAACTGGTTAAATAGCAAATTCTGGGAAGCAGTTTGGAGGATGACATGGTTTTGCAGAGTAGCTGGAGGAGTTGTAATATCCTCCTGTTTGATTTGAAACTCACCCATCACTTTCAATGGAAAATAAAATAACTTTTTAGAGCTTTGAAGTATTAGTCATTGGCATGGTAATTTTAATTGTTTTCAGTTCCCGGCTACTAATGAAAGAGCATGAAATTTGAGTGTCTTATTATAAACATATTTGGTTTTCAGGAAAATTCTGAAGAGGAAAGGGAAGCTTGATGTGAGGGGACGTAGCATGGGCAGTGCTGACTAGGGCAGCAAGGGAGGAACCCCATTTTTATTATTCAGACATTTCTACCCTCTGCTTTTTTTGCTCAAACACTGCTTGGGGTTTTTGTACAGAAACATCTGTTTTTTGAAGCCAGACCTTTTGAGGCAGTGCTTCCACCGATTAATTCCTAGCAGAACAGAGGTCCCTCCCTTGGGCAGCTGCAAGGGACAGATGTCCTGTGCTCAACGTTGTGCCCTGCCAGCCTGGTGGGTGATGAGCACCCGACAGTGTCCCATCTGGAGCCTGTATAAATGATTGAGTATCAGGACTTAGGTTTGGGCTCAACAGGTAACACTGACATTCTTTCAGGCTGGGGTTAATTTTTGTTTCTTCTGAGGGCACACCAGCATTTCTAGTTTGTTTGATTCCAAAATAGGACTTCATGCAGAAATCCCAGGTTTTTTACAAATTATTTAACTTTACATCTAAGAAAATACAAGTTTCCTGTTGTATTAGGGAAACTGCCAGGTATTTATTCTCCTTCCCCAGTGGTTCATGGTTGTTACTGTACTTCGCTAAGTGATGATAAAGTGATGATGCAGGGATTTCTTCCTTCAAAAACACATTTTCTGATCTTTTTCTAGCAGCCTGCCTCAAAGGGGTACAGTTATCTCATGACTGTGCCAAGGGCTAGGTAAGGACCAAAGGGAGTGGAAAGTCAGAGAAGCAGCATCTCGGGAACAAAGTAGATCAGGCTGGGGGGGAAAAGTGGAGAACAGGATCAAAGGTGTTGAGGAGAAGTGGAGTTGTGTGAGCCACAATTTCCTTTTTTCTCAAAAGTAAAATTCTCAGCCCAGGTTAGGTCATGGTGTGTGTTATGTGCTGTAGGCACCGTGCTGCAGGCATTGGCTATGTACCATCACTGGCTATGTACCGTCAGAGGTCGACACAGCTTCATGACTGGGTGAACAGCTGTATTACTGGAACTATTTCTATTTCAGAAAAGATAATGAAGCATTTTTGAAGACTTGAGAACAAGTCTGAGGAGAGAGGCTGTTGACGCCAGGCACTATGTTGAGCAATAAAGGAGCTTGGAGTATGGTGGCCTGCTACTTTCAAACCTACCCAGAGCCAAAATGAGGTGCTTGGCACTAGGACATGATAGTCTGGAGGTTGGTGGTCATATGCAAGATAACTTGGAGGTGAGACAAGGAGATGAGGTACCATCCCTGCCTGAGTGAATAGTTCCTGTGTTTTGTGATGTCTGCATGCAGAGAGAGCCAGAATTACTGTCACTTGCAAACAAACACACGTACTACAAGACACAGAAATATATAAGCTTAGTAAGAATTGTGGGAGTAGCTCTTGAAGACCATGGAGATTAAGCTGGCTCCAGCTGACATTAATAGGAGGGGTGTAGTAATTCTTTTCATCCCTTCTCCTAATTGCAGATGCTTTTTGAGGTACCTTGATGAAGATGTTTTTGCAGACCTCCTGAGGGAGACATCTGTGCCTGGTAGGAGGCTTCAAAATTGTAGGTTTTCATTACTGCAACTGTGCATGCACTCTGCAGAGTCTGCTAAATCTTACTTGCTTAGTTGAAAACAGAGAGTTTTAGTCCAGTGCCTAGAGTGAATGTGGGATAGGTGATGTAATCAAAGGAGCCATACATTACATCAACCACACAAATGTATCTGACTTTTTTTCAAGAGAAGTCTTCAATGTGAGTGCCTGCCATAAATCTAAAAGTCACTGCCCCAAGACATGCTTCAGTTGGGCTCCTTTGGTATTTGCACTGTCTACCAGTGCTGTAGTAGATCAGAGCGTATGCTACTCAACTGGGGAGCAGGGCTAATCTGACAATAAATGTGTATTTTAAGTGTAGCTGTTGCATTGCATTAATGTTGCTTATTCTGTGATGCTTCCCTGCATCAGCACATGACATGAGTGATACTAATGATGTTTGAAAGGCAGAGCTTTTTAAGGGGCCAGGGTTGTGCAAAGTTGAGTACAATTAGAGCAGTATCTGCTTTGCTGATAGAATAAAGGCAGCTAATTGTCTCTCAGATTCATCAAAGACTTCACTTAGCTAGGTGGAACTTAATCCTTTCAGAATTAGGTAATTTGTGTGAAAGCAGCTGCAAGATTAATTTCCTCTTAATCTCAAGAGATTTGGGGAAGTTAAAACAAGTGCATAGATTCCTATTATTTTTTGGAGGGGAGGCATATTTCTTCACCGGCTTTTTTTCTAAGATGCAGAAGCAGTAGGTAATTGCAACATAATTGTATAAAAAGAAAATCCTCAAATCCTCAAATACAGAGACTGCATTACTGAGGGAGTAAGATGAGCCAAGCCATGGCTGTGGGAACTCCAGGGTCTGGGTGTTGCCTATTACTCCCACCAAGAAGATCCCCTGGGCAGTTTGGCATCACAGGGTGCCAGAGCCTGGAGCCAAAAGGCACAGACAACGTGGAGTGAGACAGGTGGCTGCTGATGCTTGAGGAAGGCCAGGAGATGTGGTTCCTGGTCAGGAGAGGGATGCTGAGATGCAGCAACAGCCACTTCCTCTTGACACTATAGGCAGGCTTGACCTTTGGTTTTTGAGAGAAGATAACGTATGGCAAACCACTGTGGAAAAGCTGCCAAGCTGCAGCAAGGACAGGTGCAGATAAGGAGGCTGAGTGAATCAAGCTTCTGTTTTTATATGAAAAAAACATGCAGTGTGTTCAACAAAGCCAGCCTCTTCCCACGTATAAGGCCCATTAGGAACTTTTCAGCTATCATTTATTTAGACAGGAAGTATATTCTCCTGTTACAGTAATTTATTGGCCAATTTATAAAGGTTGCTAGTTAAATTTGTTAGAGTAGGAGGACTGAAAAATGCAGAGAAGCAAGCAGCTAGCTGCAGAGCCAGCCATTCTCAGTTTTTTCTGATTGTTTTTCTTTCAGCTTTTTGGAAGCCACATTCTCTTAGAAGATTCCTGAATCCTCTGCTAGTTAATCAAAATTTTGAAGTTGGTTAATGCTGTAATTGGGAGGATTTATAAGCTTGTCTTTGAAATTTATTTATTGGCATTCATTTAGTAGGCTAAAGTAATAATGAATATATATAGAAGAGTACTGTTATGTGGATCTCTATGGGTTAGTAAAATCAGTCCATTTCTAGGGAAATCACCTAGCATTGTTTGCATCTTCCTTGAAGACTGATGCCAAGGATCTGTTATTTATTAGATATTTTTCTTTTATTTAAAAAGAATTCAGAATATAGGATTTTTTGCCACCTTGTATCACATTTAAGTCTATTAAATCCCCTGTATACCCTATAACTCGAAGACAGAATACCAAAGGCTTTTAGGAAAGTGTTAAATCCCTGAAGCTGTTGTGTAAGATAATATGGCCATAGGCTTCACCCTGATCTCTACTAGTGAGAGACTGCATTTGCCACCAAGGTTTACAGTTTAATATCACTTCTGAGATGTGCTGTCATGAACCATGACTTTGGAACTAAATCCTGTGTCTTGTTTCATCTTTGGGTTACTTTGAGGGCTTACCGTGTTTATAAGCTGGAAAGCAGAAGTTTCGTGGCATCACAGAGATTGCAATTACTTTTGTGCGTTGTTTCTCAAGCTCTGTCAGCTGTAGTGGGACAAGGGAAACCTCCCTGCACTTGAGTTTTTGCTTAGCTTTGAACACGTTTGCAAACCTGACTTAGCTTTGTGGGAATTGAACATTGCTTAACTGCTGCACTCAGCTGAGACTTAGGTTCAGGGCCCACCCTTTTCTACCCCCACTGTTTTCCTGCATGGTCAGCTGGATGATGTTGTATCTTTGGTTCCTCTCCCTAAATCCCAGTACGTGACTACCAGACTTCTTGTTCCAGGTGTACATGACTCTTTCTTAGCTTATATAGGCTATGATATTTCAAGAGAAAGGAGGTTATCTGCAGACTTAACTCTTACTGATGCCAGTGAGGACTCCTCACTGGTGTACATGGAAGGTTTTTGCCCACAAACTTCTGGTTTTGGCCACCACCTGTGAAATTTTATGTCATTATATACATATATAGAAGAATACATGCATACATTGAATACATTGAAATCCTGGTTTGGGCCGGGATAAAGGTAGTTTTTTGTCTTGTACTTTTGCTTTCAGCTCAGTCTCTTGTAAGGAGCTGCACTTGCTGAAATTAACAGCAAGTTTCTCAGACAGTGTCTGCTTCTGGGACTGATAATGCTCAATGTTTATAGTTACTGCTAGAGACTGGTGTGCAGAGCCAAGGACACTGCTCAGCTCTGAGGAACATTTTGCCCTCCAGAAGGAGAAATGGAGTAAAGAGGTCATACCTGAAGCCCTCCTTTAGGGAGGAGCAGGCAAGTATTCCAGAGTATTCTATCCCATATGCTCCAATTTACACCCATTACCCCTTGTCCTATCACTGGTCACCACTGAGAAGAGCCTAACTCCATCTCCCTGACACTCACCCCTTACGTATTTGAAAACATTGATGAGGTCACCCCTCAGTCTCCTTTTCTCCAAACTAAAGAGACCCAGCTCCCTCAGCCTTTCCTCATAAGGGAGATGTTCCACTCCCTTAATCATCTTAGTAGCTCTGCGCTGGACTCTTTCAAGCACTTCCCTGTCCTTCTTGAACTGAGGGGCCCAGAACTGGACACAATACTCCAGGTGCGGCCTCACCAATGCAGAATAGAGGGGGAGGAGAACCTCTCTTGACCTACTAACCACACCCTTTCTAATGCACCCCAGGATGCCATTGGCCTTCTTGGCCACAAGGGCACATTCAAAACCCGCCTGGACACGTTCCTATGCGAAGTGCTCTAGGTGGCCCTGCTCTGGCAGGAGGGGTTGGACTAGATGATCTTTCGAGGTCCCTTCCAACCCCAAGGATTCTATGATTCTATGATAAGCTTCCTTCCTTCCTGCCAACCTGAATCTGTGTGTTCCTGCCTCCAGCTCCTGACTGCTGCTGACCCCAGGAGTCCAGCCTGGACTTTCCCAGGGCTGCCCTGCAGCGTCGGGGGTGACGTGAGAGTTATTGGGGGGAAGGGGGGAGGAACGTGGTATCAATTTTCCAGTATATTTGTATATATTTAGTATTTTTTCCTATTTATCATTACTGTTCCATTAAAGCTGTGTAGTTTAGTTTCCAACCCTTAAGTCTGTCTCCCTTATTCTCTCTCCTTCCTTTATCAGGGAGGGGTTAATAGAGAGTATCTCTCTTTCAGTTAACTGCCTGCCCAGCATTAAACCATGACAAATATATGTATTTCCAAACATATACACACACATTCGTTTAGACATATTTGTATGTAAACACCTATATAAACAGATTTATACGTATACGTACTTACATCTATTGCTGTTTGATGAACAGCTTTTCTTTGATATGTTTCTGAGTGCAAAGACTAGAAATCTCCACTCCAGCAGGTATCTACTTGGAGAGACTTAATATACAGAGAGAATAAATTATCTAAAAAGTAGTTGTTGTTAAATTGTGATAAACTGAGCTACAGGGAAGCAGCTGGTGCTTTATTGCCCATGAGTTTCTTTGTGTTTCCCTAATGCTCCAGCCAGGCAATGACACATTTATAATTTTTTTAAATTGAATGTTGAGTAGAAAGAGCCATGTTGGACTTGAGATATAAAATGCTCCAGTGGGATTGCTTCTAGGTCATACACCTGGTTATCCATCTACTGTAACCCTTCCTCCCTCTTTTTATTCTTGGTTTGGGTGTCTCTGTTTCCCTGGATGAGAGAAGTATAAATGAGGGACCCTAGCAGAGCAGCTCAGCACCTTCAGGAAAAATGGATAAGCCTGTAAGTGGGGATGCCTATTAAAAAACTATTGGTGATTCCCTTTTCTGGATCAGTGGTGGCCACTTCCTCTCAGTAGCTGCTAGACTGAGCCATTGCTGCAAACCTTCTGTGAAGTGTCCTGTTGTTGTCTAGGTCTGCTCATGTAAATATGCATAAACTACCTTCAGTCCAGTATCAGACATTTTGGTTCAGCAATTAAGATTACATAATTCCATCTGCTTTAACACTAAATTCATTATGTTTTATTTGAGTTCATGTATTTAAAGTCAATGTATTTTTGTTTGGCTGTTTCAGTAAGCTGCAGATTTTTTTGCTGTGTGTACATATGACAACCTGGTAGAAGCCCTTGACTGTGGCTCTTAAAAAGAAGATATATTTCCACAGGCACAGAAATATCTCCCAGTAATTAAAATGTGAACTAACAAGCCTACTGTTGTTGCAGGCAGAGGAGTGAGGCATAAGCCATGTAGGTGCCCCGGCGGTGGAGGTGTTGGAATCTGGTCCTGCATCCCTTCAGACAGGAACTGATGCTGCAGCCATGCTTATAGTTCTCCTTCCCTCACAGCCATAGGACAACAGCATGAGCTATATGTTTTCCAGTAAAATAATTAGAAGTGAAATGGTGTATAGCATTATCATTTAAAATAACATCAGTAAGTTGGAGCTTGTTTGCCTGTGAAGCACTGTGCTGCGTCTTAAGCTGCTTGTAGATGTAAGAAAGATGCTGTCCTGTGTGCAATAGCTGTGGCATCTCTGTCCTTTGATCCTTCTGGCATTTCTGCTCTAATAATGACAAAATGCTATGGACAGTCAGTCTGCAGTTTGTAACTACAGGTTTTGCCTTTGTTGTTCAGTTGAGAGCTGATTATCACAAATCCTTATTTGATGCAAACCTCCTGGAATTGGGCCAAGGAAGCTGCAGTGTTTTGATGAAGAAATACAAAGTTAATGTGAGGAAAATGCAGCATGTTGATCATGGGAGTCGTGTCTGTCTGAAAAATGCTCTAAAATGAATATTTAATGGTACATTTTAGGAATGCTGCTAGCAAGGTCTAGATCTGTTAATTTAATGCAGAGATCTGCATGGATGTGTCCTATGAACTTACTAAAAACCAGTCCAGAATTGGTGTCTATAAAGTACCATGTGTGGGTGGAGTTTGCCTGATATTTTGGCGCTGGGTGGCTGTTGTAGGGATAGAAATTCAAGCAAGAACAGGGCTGAGCAAGCAGAGAGCTGCTGAGATATCCCGAGTAGTCACTGGGATGCAGTCTCCAAGCCTCACTATCTTTTGCAGCCACTTCAGCTTCTGGAAAAAAGGCCAAAGCAGCAGTGTGTGATGTGCCTTTTAGGGCTGCTATGCAAATACAGCTGCAGAGGGCAAAGCTCTACTCTCAGTTGGAGGCAATTTCTTGCCTCTTAGTTGCTAGTGGGGTTGGAGAGCACATAAGGCAGCCCAGTTGCAGCAGGAGGCCTTAGTTCTCAGGTTGGGAGCAGGCTGGGACATGTTTCCTGAAAGCATGGAGAGATTTCACTAACTTTGAAGCAACAGAAAATTGTAGGGAAGAATGAAATGGAAATCAGACTTGCCTGGATTGGAGGTAAGTTCTCAGCAGGTGTAGAGCAAATTGGTCTATGGGCAAGAGAGAGAGAAGAGTTGTTTTGGCACGGTCATGGAGTATATTTGTTTCATGGTATGGTTAAAAAAAAAAATCTCACCTGTGCTCTGAAGTGTAATTCATGGGTGCTAAAACTATGGGTAGTAGTGGAAAAGGAAGCAGAACTTAAGAAATCCTGTTTCTGGTCTTTAGCATTGCTATCTACCAGCAATTAAATAGAAAACAAAACCCAGCAAGGCAAAACAAACTGCCTCAAAGTACACATTTGCTGTCAAGCAACTTCATGAACATGTTTTTCTCTCTTTCTGAACTGGCCCCTTCATAAACTTTTCTGAGATCTTTCATTGGCACTTGGTTTGAAGTCTCAAAGCTCAAATAATTTTTTTCTTTCAGTAAGAAATGATAGGCAATGCAGTAACCTTCAAAACACATGAGCAACACCAGTTCTTTGTCAGAAAGCCGTATAGTTGAAATGGCTTGGCCAAACTACCTGAAGGCAGAGTGAAAACAAAATGTAGTTGGTCACAACTCAAGTTTTATGGGTGTGTAAAAAGAATGGAGCTCTCAGATGGGTTTTAAAGGCTGGTAGAGTGAGTTACTGAGAAGTTGTCTTGGCATTACATAGCTAAGTGTGGAAAATATCTCTGGGAGTGGTGAGTAGTGAAATGCATTTGCATTTTGATCAGCTGTGATTGAACCAAGTACTCAGCTGCATATGGGGAAGGGTAATAGAGAAAAGGTCACCTGAAGGCATTGTTAAGGAGAATGAACTAGATTTTAACTAGTAAGTTGAGGGTTTCTATTTTATGAGGCAGTGTTTGCCTTTTAGTTTGAATAAAACCAGGGCTGGGGTGGTAAAAGTGTGTTAATATTTGGAAAAATCCAAGATGTCCCAACCCAATCTGATGTCCCAATCCCAACCTGATTGGGAGAGGATGCTTTCAAGTTTAGTCCTTACTTCTTGCAAACTATTGTATAGAATCATAAAATTTTTCTAGTTGGAAAAGACATTTAAGATCACCAAGTCCAACCATTAACCCAGCACTGCCAAATGAACCACTAAACTATGTCCCACAGCACTACCTCTACATGGCTTTTAAATACCTCCAGGGATGGTGACTCCACCACTTCCCACAGCAGCCTGTGCCAGGGCCTGACAACCCTCTCCGTAAAGAATTTTTTCCTAATCCTCAATCTAAACCTCCTCTAGCACAACTCAAAACCATTTCATCCTGTACCATCAGTTAATACTTGGGAGAACTAAGGTCTCAGTCTCCTTTTCTCCAGACTAAATAACCCCAGTTCCCTCAGCTGCTCCTGGTAAGGCTTCTTCCAGACCTTTCAGCAGCTTTGTTGCCCTTCACTGGACATGCTCCAGCCCCTCAATGTATCATGTAATCCCTTCTGTAAAATTTACCTAGCCCTGCCTTAGAGTGCCACGTTACCATTTTGCCTTTTGCTCCTGCTCTGGGAGGATGGTTCTTGGATTCCTGGGAGGGTAAGAAACTGTTGTTGCCAACCTGAGGCTACTTTGCCTACATTACTCTTGTTTGTTCTGGTACAAGCATTGTATTAAGCAAGTTCAGTTTCGTTTGTTTTTCCTGTTTGTTTTGTGGAAATATTTTCTATCTCCCTGGTAACGTCTGTGTAGTAAACAACTCGGTGCACTCTTAACCTTTGTTTTCTGAGTCTGAATAAGTTCAGTTTCTGAGTCTGCCCTCTGAAAGTGGGCTCCTTGGTTACCCTGAATGCCTGTCTCTCATCTTCCTTCCGTTTGGAATCATCCTTACAGAGAAAGTTTCCATGGCTTTCTCGCCAGGCACAAACACTCAGCTTTCTTCATCTCTGGAGAGACCCTGCTTGTGATACCACCAACTGCTTCTGCTTCACTCCTTCCTTGTAATGTTGTCTGGTTTACTCAGTTTGCTCTCCTGTGCTGCAAATTTACTTCTCAGTTCAGTTTCTTGTATCCTGGTTAGTTTTCTACTTTGTTTTTTTTTTTTTTTTGATGCCACAGATATTTCTCGTTTGTAAATTCTTCATATAAGTACCTGCAAATCTTGAATTGTCCGCTTTGCCTTCTCTGCTCTGCCACAGTCTGAGCCTCAGCATTGTTTCCAGCTCCTTCTCTAGGCTTTGTACCATTTTGCTGCCAATCTGCAAGGTACACTTTGTGTGTAATTTCAGGCAGATATTTACTCAGTGTGCAACCTATAGGTACTGTATCCTTTCATGTTCATTATAATTCTCAGTTTTTTGCTCAATACTATAATGTCCACACACACCACCGCTCCTCTCTGTAGTGATTGCTCATCTTCAGAGAGAAATTGAACAAAATCCTCAAATCTCTTTCCCTTACAAAGGGTCCTGTTTTGCTCTCTGTAAAATCCCAGATTTCTTGGGTTTCAACCTTTTTCTTCTTGCCCTCTTGTTTCACCACTTAAGCTCATCTCTGTGCCACAGGAGAGTGCAAAGGCAGGAGGATACTGTCATTTGGTAGACTTGTGCCACTCTTGGTGTATAACCACCAGTAATCTACAAGTAGACAGCATAGTCCTCAAGCAGCTAAAAAGCCAACTGCACAGCAACATGCTAATGTTCATCCACACCAAAGGAATACAAAATGGGGCAAGGAATGAGTCCCAGGCAAATTCCCTTGGTGATTTTTCTCTCCTTTTTAATTTCTCAGTAGGGTTTTTGGCTTTTTGTGTCTATAGCTTTATGTCTGTGTTCATTTCAAAGTGTCTTCCATAATGCAGATACTAATCTAATTCACAATTAGAGTTCCAAATTCTTGAATGCTCAAGCAATCATTTTCTTCGGTAATTGAGATCCCCCTAGAATTCCACTATTCCAATCTCCTGCTCAGAAAACTAAGCATATTAATTTGAAAAGCTGCATGAATGCTTGGCCAGGATAATGGCAGCAGGATAACTGCAAGGAAATCTCTTACAACAAGCTTGTTTTCATCTGATAAAGCTTTTCCCGATGGTTACACTGCATGCCATGGATATGATACAACCCCTAAAGTGTGTATGTGTGTGTTTGCATGTGCAGCTTGGTTGAATTTTTACATTTTGAGGAATCATTATTATCTTTTTCTAAGTGTATGAGGATATATTTTTAAAAACATTTAATAATCTCTCATTCTTATCATTTTTTAAAGAGAGCAGAGAGGAAAATTTACACTTTCTGCCTGCAGAATTTATGCATGTATACATTTATACATTTACACATATTTGAATAAAAGTTGCATTCCAATCTTCAAATGAAGTTGAGATTGTCTTCTGCTAGATGCAGACAAACACTAGGGTATAGTAACAGTAAGAGTCTGCTTTGAGTAGGTAATTTAGTTTCAGTTCAAAAGTTTTATGTTGATATAAAATGCCGTTTTTATCCAAGGGAGGTTGCCTCTAAGGAATACCTGTGTGTTCAGACCATATAGGAGATGCCATTGTTGTGTGAGATATGTCTAGAGAATGGTCCTTAAACCTTCAGTGCTACCTTATTAATTAGCACCCCTGTGCTCTGGGCCTTCAGTTGGTGTTCAATGGGCCTGCAGTGTTTCACATAGCTGGAATTATTCTTCCTTTTCCTGTTTTGTTATTGTTCTTCTCTTGTTTCACCTACTGGAGTCTTTTGTGAATTGGATGCTTAAATAACAGAATAGGTGAAGTGAGATAATTAACGGGGATCCCTGATAGATAGAGTTAGTGCTTGTTTAAAATTTCTAGATAGTTTGGTTTTTTTCTCTCATAACAAGGAGAAGGGGCATAGTTTTGCATTTTCATAAGAGCTGGGTGGCCAACTCCCATTGAAATTGACTGGATTACCTGTCTCTCTTGATTACCTGTTTGGATTCTCTGTCTCTCTTGAGATCCCAAATGTTTTTTGGGCCCATTTTCCTTTCATGTGTCTTTGTTGTTTGATGGACTTGATGAAACCCAAGGATGCAATGGAATCAACATAAGAGAAAAGACATCAGATATATTGCCCACAGTGGAGCTGAAGTACTCTAAGAATGCAGAGCTGGTTATGAATGGAAGATTTCCTTTTCAGAATTCCTGCACCCCTCTCCTCCCATAAAAGATAGCACGATCTGTGGATTTATGCTTCCATAAGTATTTGGTATATGTCAACAGTTACATGTCACAGTGGTGTTAGCTTTTCACTATTTACAAGTAGTTGCAGTAAAGGGTTTGTGCAGTAAACCCTGTAACTGGAGCATTTCATACAGAACTTTTGCTTCCTGGCTATCAGATGGGTGGTCTTTCAGATGTCAGATTTCCAAAGGAAACTGGCTATGCAAAGCCCTGTTCAGGTCCCCTCCTTTCCTCTGCTGCTAATGTTGATCTGTGGAAACTATTTCAGAAAAGAGTGTTATTTTTATAGTAAAAATTGTAGGGTTTTCTTTAACACTCTCTGTGGCACCTGGAACATGGGCAATTAGATCCTTGAACTGACCAGAGGTCCACAAAATACACTCTTTCAGCTGGAAGATACCTACAATGATCATCTAGTCCAGATGCTACCTGACCACTTCAGGGCTGAACAAAAGTTAAAGCATGTTAATAAAGGCATTGCTATTTCTCTTTTGAAAATGCTGTCTGTAAATCCTAGGATGGAGAAGTTAGAACTCCTTCAGAAGTCTGTGCATAAAGAATAAGAGCACTTTTCCCTGTAACGCAAAAGAAGCTTCAAGTTTCTTGATGTTTGCCTTTATCCTTCTATGGTGCTTTCCTTATGCTGTGATGTGCATTCATCTTGACCCATGTTTGCAGTGACATAGAAACTTGTGGTGTCTGTTTGCTAATACTGTGGGATTTTGCATGGCAATGAAGCGAACAGGGATGTTGGGGTGTGCAGCTGAAAGTGGTGAGTTTTTCCCCTATGAAATGGTGGAGTAGGAGACCTCTCTCTTAGGAACTCCAGTTGAACTCCAGTTGAACTCCAGTTGAACTCCAGTTGAACTCCAGTTGAACTCCAGTATTGACAAATTCAACTGGGTGCAATTGCAAATATATGCCTCTATATCTAATGCTGTTGCCTAATGCTTCCACCTAGGTATTACAGTACACTGAAGTGTGTCCAGCATGGCCAGAGGCTTAAATTTAAGGACAAATAATGTTTGTCAGGTATGAATAAATAAAAACAGGGACAATACAGTGTATGCAACTAGCCATAGCTTTGCTATAACATTTCCATTTTTTGGGTTGGGTTAATGTAATGTAATGATGAGAGGGTGAATATTGAGGCACTTTTCTTCTGCTTCTATCAGTGAAGTTAATTTCAGTTTCTGCATTGCTTCTCTTTCACTAGTCATAAATGTCCTGGCAAAATCACATTTATTATACATATAAAACACATATCTGGCATATGTTTTCTACCTTGTTTTATTGGATGGTAGAAAAATCTCTGTCTGCTCAGGTATGTGTATAGATATGGAATCAAAATACCTAAGTGATATTGAAGGTAGCATTTTAGTAAAGCAGAGGGTGAGCTGCAAAAGCCATGCTGCTGTTTTTGCCAGTGGGTTTTTCCTTGTATGCTCTTTCAATGATGCTGGCATTTTTTCTTGGTATGTTCCACATCTCTTCTTTGTTGGTATATATGATCCATTGATATCAGTCTACACAAAATGGTTTTGTGGGAGGATTTGCAGGTTGTTGTGGCTTTTTGTGGGTTTCTTTGTTTGCTTTTTATGGTTTTGTGTTCCAGTGGAGTATATCTTCTGTTGACAGTAGCATCACTTGCCCCACAGAAGGCTTTGAAGGTGACAGTGATCTTGATGTCTCTCCTGTTTCCTTGTGCCCTCTACCCCTTGCTGACTCAGCTTGGGAAGGGTCCATTGTCCTGAAACCTAGGGACATCTCTGTCCAACAGTGTGAGACATCTGAGGCAGCTGGCTCTGCTCCTTCACTGTGGTTGCTTTTCTCCTTCAGCACAAGACATCTGGGCTGCTTGGCTGCTCTCTTCCGCACTGGCTGCTGACCTGACTCTGCACCACCAACCCCTTGCTCATGGTAGTACCCTGTGGCTTCCCTCTCCTTGCCCACTCCTTGGTCACTACTTTTATGGAATTAACCCTTTGGGTAGTTTAATTCTGTTTCTGCACAGATTGAAAGAATGTGCAAGCTTGTGCAACATCTGTCTACTTGTATATGTGTTGTTTTTTTTTTACTCAGGCTGGTGCATAACCATTTTAAAACTGGTAGTAGTGGTCTCAAAATCCATGTGTGTAGCAGCTCTCTGATGTAGTCCTCCTATTGAAATTGGAGCTGGCATCCTTTTTGGAGAAACTGGCTTTGATTTTTGTGTGATGAACTCATGTGACACTGCCCCCAAATTAATGGAGAAACTAAAGGTTAGCACATCCTGGATTTGTAAAGAGATCATGGTAGGTAAAGGTAACTTTTTCTTCTGTCCTTCCATGTATTGACCCCAGTGAGTATATAATCTGTGTCCTAAGGGCTGGCAGCAGCATTCTGTAGAAGAAAAAACTCTGTCTTGTTCTTGGAAGCTTAAGGAAGTATGTCATATAGGAATGGCATGACTGGGGGAGGAGGGTGGGTTAGGGTGAGGTTGAAGAAAAGACTAAACTAATTACGTGTGCTGAAATAAAGGGACTAACAAAATAAATCAGGCCAGCAAAGAATTCCTTGATGTCACCTGTGGTTGTGTCAGATGATAGAATGATATAATTCAGCTGGGTGTTTCATTCGATGTTCAATTTGATGTTCTTCTGCTTTTTCCCCCTAAACACACTGGTCTGCTTTTTATGCAAACAGAAACAGAAAATGTACCCTGCACCAGCAGAATCTATTTGTTAATATATTTTGGCATTCAGAAGTAATCTGTGTCAAGTATTGAATATCTGCTTTCCACTCCACTGGTGAGTCCAAGGAAATGGCAGGACATTGGAGAAGCATCGATTTCTAGTGCAAGTCATTAGAGGTGCATTATAAAGCTTGGCACGAGGTTTGTCTTAATCCATCTTTTCACATGCTTTAGAGAGATATGAGTGTTGTCAAATCACCCAGTGCCTCTTCTCTTCAAAGCTCTTGCATCTAAGTGCAGGAGTGCCCAGGCATAGCTGTTCTTCAAGTTCAGATCAGTGATCAAAAGCAAATTGAGCCACCGTCCTTCCAGCCATCTGCCGACTTTGGCAACTGCTGGGGTGAAGGATGGCCTCTGAGATGTATTTTCCCTTAATACTGTATGACAGGGAATGTCATCTAACTCCCTAATGACAGGTAGATGTTGATTTAGCTGATGGTTGACTTTCTGTATTCTAACAGTAAGCATTAAGTGTGATGGAAAGAAATAGGGCAGTAAAACCGAAGGACACAGTGGGGTGAGGGTTGGAAAGAGGTGTTCATTAGTCTTAAAAATTCACTTGTTTTGCTTTGGCTCAATGGGGTTTAGTGGGATAAATCTTTCAGGATTTAAGGAGATAAATGCTGGGAGCTGTGTTCTTCCTCATGGTGCTGCCAAGAGGGGAGTGCAAAAACTTAACCCTGTTCAGTTATCTGAGGCTACTCAGGTGGTTTTAAAATTGGATCAATTTCAGATTTGTTGGTTTTGTATTAAAAGCCTTTCCTGCCTTGTGTTTTACAGGCTGTTCCTTAGAGGTCTGATGCTTTCAGTCATGTCTTGCTTGGTATGTTTGTGTATTTGTTTTTTTCATTTTGATGAGGTATAAAATGCCTTTTCTGCCTGCATTTGTTTGCCCTACCTAAGACAACCAGCATTTTCTATCAGTTGCTTTCTTGGTGTGGCAAGTACCTAAAATAAGTGAGATCTTGTATGGACAAGACTCTTAGCTGTGCTCTGTTAATACTGCCAATAAAAAGATGACCTTTGCATATATGTTTGTAAGCATTCACTTTATGTATATACATAGGATAAAAGAAATTATGACTTAAAAAGAACCAAAGCAATCAAAATTGTCTGTGCCTTGCAAGGGTTCTGTGCAGATTCTAAAGAAGCTATAAACTGTCCCTAACTAGACTAGTGGCCAAGTGACATGGTAACCTTAAATTTTTAACACTTTTTGACTCACTTGGTTCCCAGCAGTTGTAAGTCAGAGTTAATGCAAAGACACAGAGATTTTTGTCTCAGTATATAACATTAGAGCTAGGAATTTCTGGAATGCTCAGTTGGAGGAAAGGAATATTCAGGCTGTTAGTAGCTTGAAAAGTAATATTGGCCAAGCTATATAACCTGTTAAACATCAGCACCCACTTTCAAACCAAAAAGAAAAATATCCCATTCTTATTTAGAGAGAGGCCAATGCTGAATGAAAAATAAATTTTTAGGGAGTGTTTTTAAAAATAAACCAAATAGGCTTGACTTCTTTCCTGACAATTATTATCCTATTTTTGTTAGGATAAACTGGTTATTCAGTTCCAGTCCATCATCTGACACTACATATTCCAAGCAGGAAATATGACAAACCACTTTTTTCAGTACTGGTGCAATTCTGAGAGTGATGGAACAGGTACTTGTTCATGATTGCTGGGGACTCCAAGGTAAATTTGCCTGCAAGCTGGTTTCAGTGTGAGTTACCATGCAGCTGGTGTACACCAAGCAGGAGAAATAGAATGATAAAGGAAAGAGAGTGTGAAGTGGGAACTGGAGTAACTATTTGCTTGCTGCAAATATTCAATCATTGAATCTGGTGAAAGGGCAACTTTGGGAGCCTGGATGTTTGTCATAGTAAAGGCCAGCCAGCTGATTTCCATGAAGAGAGGTGGTTTTGGTTTTTCATGTGTTTGCCTCAAAAATTGAGGCGTGGTACAAGTTATTTGAGCTCAGTAGTTTGCTGAGCAAGGCTGTGAGCGCTTTTTGTCAACAGCTTTTGCTTGTTTGAGAAATCATTATGACAGCAAAAATAGTAATTCAAGACCTGAACTAGAGAAAATGTATAATAAAATATACATAGATGCCTCATGGGACCTAGCAGCTCTTGTAGAAGATGAGTTCAGCTGGTTTGTGTGTTCAGAATTGATTCACTTTGTCACTAATGAGGATTCATGACTGATGCTGTATTAGCAGGGTTAATTTCTAGTTCTCAGTGCTGGGGTAAGTACAGAACCAAGCTCAGTTTGGCTCAGTTTGGCTCCAGGATGCTGAGTTGAGGTTGGCTTTACCAGAGGATTCCTGCTCTTGTGCCAGCAGTGGGCTGAAGAAGCCCTGGGGCTGGTGCCTCTTACAGGCTTGAAGGTTGTACCTTTCAAGTGTGGGCTGTAGAGGCACTGGGTCCTATGGGTAGCCCTGCCCTGTGTTGGTCATGTGGAGAAATGGCATTTGGGTTGCTTTTGGGCTGCCCCAATATCTGTTTACGTGTTGTTGGTGGATGAATAACTATGGGTCTGATGATGATAATGGATCATAGAGAGTCTTGTCTTTTTACACCAGATCAATTTTACTGTGGATGTGCAGTCCTGTATTTGTGCTGCAGTATTTTACTTATGTGTGTTTCTTACTCTTCTAGAAAGTGTAAGTAGCTGTTTTTGCAAATACATTAAAAATATAGCAGGGACTTTTTTTTTTTTTTTTTAATTGGTAGTGAATTTGGTTCAGAGATGGAACACATCCTTTTTCAGAAAAGTGTGTGTATCTCAGGTAAGTTTCATATCCCAGTCTGAAACCACTCAAAATAACCAGGCACTGAAAATGTAAATCTTGTTACTAATCCCAAAACCTGTGAAACATAATATTGTCATTGAACTTTACTGCCTCTTTAC
This sequence comes from Calypte anna, assembly GCF_003957555.1. Lineage (NCBI taxonomy): Eukaryota > Metazoa > Chordata > Aves > Apodiformes > Trochilidae > Calypte > Calypte anna. The sequence continues at coordinate 30,996,182 of NC_044253.1, forward strand.
TCCATCTAAGACTGCATTAATAGCTGAAAAGTGTCATTTTTGCTAGACATTTAACCCTACATACATACAATCTATAGTGGATTAAGTTAATGAGTTTTAAAACATCCAGAGTAGAATGGGAGTTGTGATCCTACTGTGAACAAGCTTCATTTGTATTTGCTCTCTCTCCTTCACTTTCTTTTGTGTCAGACTCCTTTGTGGCTGATGCCAATACCTCCAGCCAGTGGCTGCCTGTAAAAGCCTTCAGTGTGCTTGGATAGATTAGCTGAGTGTTATTTGACTGTCTCCCCACTGGGACCAGTATACTCTTCACTATACTGGTAAAGTATATAATATAATATATACTCATTCTGCACAGGCCTAGGGCCTCCAATCCTCATCTCTCCCGGTTCACTTATGCAACTGCCTGAAGTCTTGGGTGGCCTTGATCACTCTCATTGTCCTTATGGTTATATTCAATATTCCATGGTTTTGTGCATGTGTGATTTTTTTGTGTTGTTCTCCTTGGTGGAAAGCAACTGTCTTTTGATATGCAGGAGGCAGTCAGATGGATGAACAGACAAGGAAAACCAAGATGTGTGTGTGTAAGATGAAGAAACTCAAATGGAATCATTCTACTATGCTCCCAACATGGAAATTTAATTTCTGGCAGTACTGCTTTGCATTGACTCCAGCTACTATCTGAGCCCTGTTGCCACTAAGAAAGTAGCTTTTGTGACAGTGGATCCTCCAATATCCGGCCTGTTCTCTTTCCAAAATGCCTTTTTTCTCATTGGCATGCATGGCTGGTTCCTGTGACAGATCTGGAAGCCTGCAAGAACACCTCCAGCCATAAGTAACCCCTCAAAAACCTGCAAGAAATTAAATTGGAGTTTCTATCTAACTTGGATCATTAATTAATTCTATCTCTGCCCCCATTATACAATTAGAAATATTGCCAGTGTCCAAATGTGTGATTACTACATCTGTTAGGAAAGGAAAGAAACAAAAGAATTAATGTTGATGATAATTTATACTGACACACTAAGGATGAGGAAAGCACTCGGAGCACTGAAGATCTGGCCAGAGATTTCAGCTGAACATTTGGAAAGATCTAATGACTTGGGCAGATTTGTACATTGTTCTTCTTTTGCTTGTCTTCCCCTCCCATGCCACCGAGTGACCCAAGAGACTTTTAAAGTGCCCTTACACATTATTGCACTGTTTGCACATCAATGCAGGAGAATATTCCAGGGCTTTGCAAAGATATGATTAACAGGCAGGTGTTTCAAATTAATTTTTTTTTCCAGTATTTTTAAGGACCTTATGAGATCCTTCTGGATGGCACTCTGTTTCTGTTGCCATGCCTGCTAGGTCAGACTTATGATCCAGACAGCCCATTCTCCTGCCTCTCTGCATGGCAAAAGGGGGTACTGTTTGTATCCCCCCTTGCTGCCCCAAGTTGCTTTGGGGTTGTGAGGTCTATACCTGCCATCCCAGTATCTGTGGACATGCTGTCCATGACTGTAGCTGAACCCTCTTGAAGTCCTCTGCAGCTCCCCTGTCTCCCCAGCTACCCTTGTGTGGCTGCAAGTCCCAGATGTTCAACACCTGTGCAAAGAAATTCTTTTATTTCTTCTAAATTGATCTCCTGTCTAATTTTGCCCATTTCACGTTCTGCAGCACTTGTCAAACTGCACTTCCTTAAGCTTATTCACTGCATCCATTTCTTCTTAAACTTAAACCAACTAATTGTCCTCAGCTTTCTCCTCCCCAAGGTGGGCACTCTCCTTTATCATATCAGTTGCCCATGCCTGGCTACTGCAGCCTTCCTGAGTCCAGGAGTGCATACAAGATGGGGATGTGCCAAGGATTTGTGAAGTGGCATAAGAACACCTGATCCTTTCAATTATCCTCCAGATAATTCACAGCATTTTGTTGATTGTTTTTTTCTTTGAGGCCACTGCACAAGGAGTTGATGAGTGATGACTCCAAGATCTGAAGGGACTCCCATGAGTTCAGCATCACGTAGAGATGGTTTAGGTTATCATCCCTACATGTATTATCTTTTAAGCTTATATAGTGAGGCTTATCTGCCTTCTTCTTGCCCATTCACTTGGCTGTTTGACTCTCTGCTGCCATTCTTCACCATTGGTGTGCCATTTGACTACCCTAAATTACTTAGTTTCATCTCCAGGTTCTCAGATTTCATGGTTTCTCCCTTCTCCGGGCCTGTGCTGAATGTATTGAATGAAATCCATCCAATTTTTCTGAAAATCCCTCTCAGTCACACACCAGCTGACCACCTGTAGGACTCCAGGTTATTGAGGTAAGGTTTCCCATTATAGAAGTAATGCCTGTTCTTTCCCAACAAGATCTTATTTGTCTGTATGAACAGGGAATTTGCTCTTGGGAGTAAATGTCATCATCATAGCAGGCCTGGAAATTGGAGTCTGTGGTCTCCAGCTCCTAGGATCTGCTCCAGGGCCATTGTGGGGATGGGACTCACCCTGTCTGGCTGCCATTGCTTGGCACAGCGGCTGCTGGTGCTGAATCACAAGCCTTGGTCTTCTATGGATTTTCCCCACTGAAGTGTCTCTGCGACTCCCTCCCCTTGTGCTGTCTGTGAAGTTGCTTTGGCTACACCAAGCTCCTCTTCAGAGATGCTCCTGGCTCTTCTGGGGCTGCTGATGGGGAGGTGGCTGCTGTGAAGGACAGTGACATGGGCTGAGGTGGGATCTAAGCTAAGAGGGAGGAGATGTTCTGCCTCAGAGACACTCCTGGTTCTCCTCAGAAAGGGCTTTCAGCTCAAAGTTGTGAGAGACAGGTGAAACCTCTGGTGGTGGCTGGCTCATGGGTCACATTTGTGCTTCTGGGGTGTGGACGCTGCCTCAGCAGTAACTGCTGAAATATTTATATAAAATCAAGGCAGGCCAGAACCCTCCACCGGCTTTGGAAGCATTTGTGGAGCTTTCTGTATCTCCTTCTGATAGGTTCCCCACTTTTTTGGTTGTTTTTTTTGTCTTTTTCCTGTGAAAGGACTGCTCAGCAAAATGGTGTCGCAGGGAAGAAATGGTGGCCATGCTCAGTCCTGCTTCCCGACTGCCTGAGGGATGAGGTACCCTGTAAGTAAGGCTCAGCTGGGCCACGGGCTGAATAAAATGTCACCCTGCAGCCTCCTCCTCCTGGGGGAAACATTGCAGTGGCCCTGTATTGATGCTCCCCAAAGGGTTCCTGAAGGCTTTGAGGGTCTTTTTGAGGCATTTCTGCTCTGAGGAAAACAGGGAGGCTGTGGGCTGGCGCACCTCTGAAGAACTGAGTTTACAACAGGCCCAGTAACAAAACACACCCACTGGGAGAACTTTTTTAATCCATCTTGGAGATGGATTATATGGATGGATATATGGAGCAAATTAAACAAAAAAATTAAAAAATAATCATTTAAAAACCCCAAAAGACCTGGAGAAAAAAAGATTGTTTCCACATGGCTCTTCTGTGGCTCTAGGAAATATGGGGTGCATGCAGAGCAGAAGCCATAATGTCTCTGAAACCTTGGAGAAACCTTCTGTAATGAAGTATCACCAGATCTTTAATGTGGTGGTTGTCAGAAAAACATTAAATGTGTCAGGTCTCACAAGTCGGGCTCAACAGATGCTACTGTAAATGGGATGCTTCAGACATAACTGTGTAATACATGCTGTCTAACATGTTGGCATTTTGATAAAAGCATATCAAAAAAGCACTAAATTTGTTGTTAACAATCATGTGGTTAGTAGCGGGTGGTGTGTATGTGTGCTGGTGGCTGCTTATGAGATTTCTGGAGAGATATGCTCATATGCAGTTGATACCCAAAAGGGTGGCATGGGAAGTTTTGCTGTGCTGCTCCCTTGCAGTATTTTAAGTTATTTGGTAACCAAAGAATTTGTTTAGACCCTAGAGAGCACGTGCCTGTTGTTTTACTGTAGGCAGTGCATTTTGTTACCTTCCCACTGAGAGTGGCTCAGGGTGTTACACTGCACTGTGTTGTCTCCCTTTCCTGTAATGTCACTGTGCCTTCAGTGGTACCTGTGCCCTGTCACCTCTGCCTTAATGAGCTGCTCTGCATTTCCAACTTGAGAAATGGGGAGGAATCTTTATGGTTAAAGATGCTCTGCTTTCTTTTTGATTTCTCATGTCTCCTTATCACTAACTCCTCTATGTACTCTTCTGTACTCCCTATGAAAAACTAATAGCTATGGTCTCCTTGTTATTGAGGCAGCTTTACCATGCCCTGACAAGGGAACAAAACAATCTGCATGTTGCAGTCAAGGTGTTCCTCTTGGAATGGCCATCTCCCTCTCTTTTACTTTAATTATTACCTCAGTGGCACATCTGCTTTTACATCTAAGAGCTGTGTCATGAGTCTTTCTTGAATTGGCTTGTACATCAAATCTTTTCCTTGCTCTTTTAGTGGGTTTAGTGAAAGTGGACCTTCTTAGGAGGTCTGATTTCAGGACATGATGGAGGTTTTTGCATGATGGCTTCTGCAGGATGTGATGGGCTGTACTTCAGGCCATGCTGAAAACCATTCCATACTTCCCACTGATTTTAGTAGAGTCAGGATGTCTTCTAACCTGATAGTACAAACTGTTATGCTAGCTCATCACTGTTAAAATATACATGTGCTTTTTGATTGTGTGTTCTTTGACACTGTAAATACCAATACACATGAAGTCAACCATGTAGCCATGTAATATCCTGTAAATCAGTGGTACAGCACTGTGTCTGCTGTAACAATTAATTGACCCTGCGTTGACTTGGCTGTAGCTTTTTCTGTATAGGTGAATGTGTTACATGCATAGATGATACTAAGCTTGTTGGAGTCGATTTAATTGGGATAGTGGCTTTGTTTCCTTCATTTCTTTAGTGAAAATCTGTAGTCATGTGGTGAATTAAATGGGAATATTTGCACAGTGAAATCAAGGGCTGCCCATCAAACCATCATCAAAGCTGCCCTTTTTTTCCTTTTGAAACAAAGTTTGAGATTGACCTGTGAAGTATGTTTCCTGTCATTGCAACAAAGATGGTTATCTTTATGCAAGCTGAAATTCTGACCCATAAAAATGTCCATAATTTTAGGTAGAATACCATTGGTTTTGGTGTTGCAAAGTCCCAGTTGCTTCAGTAGTAAGTTCATGGCTGAAATGTAGCTGCAGGAAGGTAGGAACATCTCTGTAGGTCTTCAAGGATTAAGAAAATATTTTCCTTTTTACTGGTGCTTGTTTCCTTGTTCCCATGGTGATGACTATTAGTGGATGGACCAGCTCTGAAGTTCTAAGTAGCAACAGCCAACTTGTATGTTAGATGCTGGAAGACTGAGTAGTTTAATAATAGGTTTTCAAATGTAGCTGCAGTTTTTAGGTGACCAGCTGTAGCATCCTAGGTACTGTATTGATTTCCTGGAAGGGAATTCCTTTTAAAACTTCTTAAAATCAGACCTTCCAAACTTGCCTATTCTAGTTTTATACATGATATAAGCTTGCAAGCACACGTAGTTGAAGTTTTTGGTTGTTGTGGGTTTGGTTCTGTTTTGTTTTTGTGGTTGCTTTTTAATACTTTATAAATCCTCTTGCAAAAAGGCAGTATTTGGGGAAAATTAGTCAAAAGGAGGAATTCTTTAGAGCAAATGTTTTGCACGTCTATACATGCTGCCAGAAAAAGCAGCTATTTTCAAAAGGGAGCATTTTATTGACCTTGAACACATCTACAGTCTGTCAGACACTAATTCTGTTGCTGGAGAGTCTGTGAGATGGGCAGCTCAGTGACTGAGACCAACCTGATAAATCCGTTCAGAGCAGTACCTGCTATTGAAAGGGTAAGGGAAGGCATTGCTTAACATAACTAAATTCTGAATATGGTTTTGAAATACTAGACTATACATGTTCAGATTTAGAATGGCAGTAATCTTCATGTTCTGCTATATCTGTGTCCCCTCCTGTTCTAAACCTCCTGGAAGACAGAAGAGCAGCATGTGGTGTATTAAGCCTGGAGTATTTTTCATTGTTTTTACTAAAGAGTCTTAGCTTCCTAGGGAGTGTCCCTGGGAAGGGGGGGCAGGGGAAGAGAATGGCATAACTTTATAGTTTCAGTCTGGAATAAAATAAAAAATATTTTAAAAATTGACTTGCTAATGTCTAAGGCATTTTTTATATACATATGGGGGGTTTTTTGTTGTTGTTTTGTTTTGTTTTTTAACAAAGCAAGCTGTTAACAAAAACTCTGCTACCCCATAACTGTGGCTGGAATTTTCAGTGCAGCAGAAGCAGGGATAAGCCAGCTTGTGTGGGGAACATTCGTATCATAGTGGAAAGAAATCCCCTTGCAGTGTTATGTACAGGCAGGGACACCCACATCCTCACTCTCACAACACTGGTGGCAGGAGACAGGCCAGTGATGGATGGTTGCCTTTCTAGAGAAATCAGTTGTGGGTGCCCCCCACTCATTTCACTAACTACACACTGGGCTGACTTCTGGGCAGTAGAACTGGATTTTCCCCCATAGCTCATTTCCATTTGGTCTGTCATGTTAATAGTGAAATAAATTGCTCTAATTGCCTGCAAACTTCATCAAATTTATATTTCTTCCTTTTTATTATTTTATTGAATATTTATTAAGCTTCATGTCTTGTCTTGCTTGGTTGGTAAAAGGAGTCATCTCTGCATAACATTATGCTTTAAAATACAGGGTGTCACATTTTACCTCTTCCTCCTGAATTTTAATTTAGATTGTTAAGTTTTGCATTCGTGTTTGTATTAATCATCCCACTTGAAGGCAGAACGAGTTTGCAAAGCACCCTTGTCTACCCAGGCAGTGGTTCTGATCGAGCCTCTTACCCTGAAGGAAGAAGCCCTGTTAGGGCCAAACCTGAGGCTGGTGTGAGTTTTCCTGACTTCTGGGTGTGCTGTTGATGTGCATGGACTGGGAGTGAGAGGCTATTTTCAGGGTCAGTTTAAATTTGTGGAATGCTTTTCCCTTTTCAGCTAATTGTGTTCATGTACTTTTCAAGTGAAATATGTGGGAAACAAGAAGCAGCAGAGTTTTGTGGTCTCCAGGAACTTTAAAGAGAAATCAATTCTGGATTGATTGCTGGTTTAATACTTGGAGGTTGGGGAAGAGGAGGCTCCCAGTTAAGCATCCTTCACAAAATCAGTGTCATTGCTACAACTAAATATTAGATGTACCTATTGTTGTTACTGTTTCCTATTCTGTTTTTCATGTATCTTACAATATTTGGTTTTCTTTGACAGCCTTTGCTCTTGGACTTTTTTATCTACATGGTAATCTCTGCTGCCACCTTTTCAATCTGATTTCTTGGAGCTAATTTCTGGACTTCTTGTTCATGGGGAAAAAGTAATAGAATTGAAAATGAAAGGCTGCAGAACCATAGGGTAAAGAGAAAAGATTTATGAAAGGAATAAACTAATGTTCCAGTGATATATTTTTTTTCCTAATCTCAACAGTTTAGAGTCAATTTGATGGTTTATTTTACTTATTTTTAACAGCTTGACTCCTGCTTTGCATACTGTATGTATTTGTTTAGAAACCTCTTGTTAGTACCATAATTACTGCATAATACTAAATGTGCACACATCTTCCACAGATTTAGGAATTCAAGGTCAGATACCAAGGGGCAATTTTAATTGCCATAAGTTAAGTATTTGCCTACAGGGGGAGGGTAAAGCACTTAAGCTATTGTGGGAGCAAAGAGGGGAGGGTTAGAGCATTATTTGGCTGGTTTGTAAACTACCTTTGGTTATTGGCTTCTCCAGAGCTTTTCCTTTTACTGTTTGGGTAAGATGCCTGACTCTTGAGGACAGTAGCATTTCTCAGCTTCTTAGGTCTTTGTCATTACATGCTCAGCTGCTCCTCTGTCATGAAGTAATTGTCTGATCCTGGGAACAACTTGGATGGTCCCTCAGCATTTTTAGTGCTGCTGGACAGATGGGTGCCCACATGGAGAGATCTTGCTTGCCTTCATGGATATCTTGGAGCAGTTGCAAGAGCAGTTGCATTTTTATGCTCTATTCCTTAGATAAATTAATGTGTCCAAATATGTATTTGAATAGCTATATTTTGCCTCCCTTGTCAGCTCTGTCACTTCCAATACTTGCAGGAGGTAAAATTCTACCAGCTCAGACTCAGAGGAAGGCAGATTCATGCCAAGAGATCTTTTTTCCAGCTGCCTGTAGGCTTAAGATGCTGCATGCCATCTTCCTTTTTCCTGCTTTGCCTTTCAACCATCAAAAATGTGTCCTTAAAATTTAAAATGAATGACCTCTGTCTTTGATTTTGTTTATGGTGGTTTGTCAGGTTTTTACCCAGCTCCTCAAGCTTCTAACCACTAACCTGGTATTATTATTTGTGGATATAATGAAAGTGTGGTATTTGTACATAAACAAGGTGCTGAATTGAGAGCCTGTCTTCATTAAATGTATGTATATATTTATATTTATCAGACTATTTATCAACTCAAGTAGCAAATGGTCTGAAGAGGGTTTTCTCTGTGAAAGGCTTTTGTCAGAATACTGGTGGTTTTGTATATAATGGTTTCCTGTGGTGTTCTTAGTTAGTGGTAGTATTACAATGACATAGACTTGCTGGAAGAGTCCTAGCCCATTTAATTAAAAAAAAAAAAGTTAAAAGTATGATTTGTATTTCAACTAAAGAAATGAATGGTGAAGTACTTATCAACAGGCACAGCTTTCATGTTTATTCATCCAAGGACCAGAAGTACATATTTTAGCATCTGAATGATTACAAATATGTTTACTAGCTATCAAAATCAGAGCTATTTAATTTGAGAATACCAATTCATATTCAGATGTGCTTTGCTTTTCACTGCTAGTGTTAGTTATCCTGTTCAGCATTCAGAGTTCTGGCATTCATCATTTTTAGCTCACAACATACTGAGATGTAACTGAGGGCTGGTGTCAAAGAGGTTAAGGGACACGGCTGTATGTTTTGATTACTCTTGTGTCAATGTGTCTTGTCAGAAAAACCGAATGGATGTGTAATGAATATATGTGGTATTACCCAGCATATCAGAAAGGAAACATTTTTCAATTTTTCTTTTTTTAAAGTAATGTATTTTCCAAGGAAAATATGAAGTACGAAGGTCTCGGGTTTCTCTGGTGCCACCTGGTTTCCTGCTCAAAATTAAAGTGCGTCAGGAGGGGAGCAAAATAATGGGAATATTTTCCTGCCATAAAGTGAAAAGTCTGAAGTTCAGTAATTTTTCTTCCTTGTAAATCTGCTCTTACTCAGATCCTATATTAATAATTCTTTTTTTTCTTGTGTGTAATATTCTTCCTCATGAGATTCTGCCTTTTCTCCCCATGCCTGCCTTGCATCACTTTGGTTTTGTATTTTGTGTGATGCCAACAGTGGCTGCAGACAAGTACTATTAATTTGAAATCAAGGCATGCTGTGCAAAGCCAAGGGGAGGGGAGTTTCCCCAATCTATTTGTTTTAGAAAAAAAATATGGCCATCTTGGGAAGTTTTATTAGCAGGCATTTGTTTTCCAGTCTCAGGGTTTGCATTTTAAATGTCCACATTTAATCTGAATGTTCAAAAGCACTTGGTATCCTGGAAGCAGAAGAACCACCAGGGATTTCTGCTGGTATTTTGGATACCTTGATTTCTGTTGGTTCCTTGTTGGTAAACATCTTGATGTAACATGCATCTAAGTGACATTTTTTGGGAGATTGCTGATCTAAAACCCTATATGGGATAACCCATTTAAATCACTATAGCTGCAGTGAAGGTATAAGTCCACTGGAATAAAAAAAATCAACTTTGTCTGTTCTAATTCTCACTAACTGCTATAATTTTGACCCACCAAAAGTATACAAATTCAGTAACTGTTGAAGAAACCTCCTTGTGAGAGGAGGGCTTACTGGGAGGAGGAAAACCTTCAACTTGGTGGTAAATTTAATTCACAAGAATCATTGTTTTGCCAACAAAGCTTTCAGCATGTTTTGCAAGTTCCATCTGTCCTTTAAAATCATCTTCAAACTATAATAGTACAGTGTTGCTGTGATGGCTTCCCAGAAAGACATCTGTTTCTGTTGTCCTTGCTGTCAGTTAACAGGAAAATTGCCTATAATGTTGGAGCTTAGCTTCTTCCTCAGGTGAACCTGACAGTTTGATCTATTTATTAGTTCTGAAATGTGTAGATACTCACAAATACTGATACACCCAGCTGGGGAGACATCTGCTTTATCTAATTTATATATATATTTTTAGGCAGGGAATCCTCAGCACTTTCTGAAGATTGGTCTTTTTTCCTCTATGTGGGTTAAAGTACCAAAAGTGGCTCTTACAATAGGTAAAAAATTTTCTTTGATATTGCCACTTGAAAGGATAGTTTCAGAATTAAGCTTTAGTTATTTCCCACTTTTTTTCTGCTTTTAGGGAGAAATTTTTTGAGGAAAGTATCCAGCATTTCTAGAGAGATACTTGTGTTCTTCTGCCAGATATGAAGGCGTGAAAGAAAGCATTATGCATAACAAGATACTCTTAGGAGATTTGTTTAGCAGAAGGGCGAAGTGTTAGATGTAATTTGTTTACTGACAGAGTTTCCAACAATGGTGCAATGGACCAGAAACATCACTAACATAATACATCCTTTCCTTTTTTAAAGTGATTATGTTTGAACTGTGCAAATTAACCTTCTTTTTGAGGCTGCTGCTTAGCTGAAACAATTTGCTGATGTAAAGACATCTCCCAACTCATTCTAGCAGATGAGGCAGAAGATGCAGAGTCCATGTGTACATAGGGGAGAAGCTGTTACCTGTAAATCAAGTGCAAGTAGCAACCAGGCTGATCTAATGTAGGGCCTACTGTAGTTAAGTTGTGAGGCTGAAGACATGCTGTGTATAAGGAAATAATGTGTATAAGTAAATAAAGTTAGCTCAACTGGAAGAGCTGCATATTTCTTTGGGAAGATAAAGAATTATTGCAAATACTGTGTGATCTCTTTAGCTATCCCTACTCATTTGTGCCCGGAGTCTGGGATTTCTGCAGCCCACTTTTCATCCTCATGGCTTACTGGAGTGATTGGGCACAGATGTTATTGAGGATATTATCCCTGAATAATGTAGTGTCATTACTGCTGTGTCTCAAACAGAGTTTCACATAGCTGGCAATAATGAACCATGATTTGAGCTCTCCAGAGAAATCACTCTTATCTTGTGAAGGGAATGCAATTAATAAAGCATAAACATATAGCATGTTTTAGGCAGAGGCTACTGTTTTTTCATGCTTGACCAAAGCAGAGATGCACATCACAGCATTTCTGGCCAACTCGGGCTGTGAACTGTCTGTAAATGGCCTCTTTCTTTTTACACTGGGGGGTTTTGTTAGTAACGGATGGAAGAAGAACCATGTGCTCATCTGAAAATTAACTTGAAAGGAGTGTTTTGGCAGTCCAGTGTAAGAAGTCACATGGGAGATTTCCATATGCCCTGCTGAGAATCAGGCTCGAGTATCAGTGGGAACTCGGTGCCCCTGTGCCATTTGTCTCTTGGAAAAGAAGTGTTCAACAGTAAATTAATCCAAATTTCTCTTTCATCTGGTCAGCTGAAGGTTCCTCTGAAAGAGCAGTATGGTTTTCCTCTTCAAGAAATCCTTACAAAATTATTTGGGCATATAGTTTTGGTTTCCTTAATTACTGCATTTTGGCTTGAATGACTAAAACCAGTGTATAGTGTTATCTGATGCACTCCAGTGTCCTGCTTGAGATATGTAACTCAGCCCTTCAATGCAGTGTTTTGCTAAAACTAGGATGCTTGCTGGTGATAAAGCCAAGAGGCCCCATTTGTAGTAATGCAAACACCCTGGGATTATTGGCTGTCTTCCAGCAAGACCTGCTAATTTGAAATGATCACCTGTTTCAGGAAAACACATCTGCTTTAATGCCTTTCAGAGACCATTTCAATTTCAGTGATTAATGCCATTAATGAGTGTAATCAGAATTCTTTGTAATGCCATCTTCTGGTATAACTTGTAACATTGGTGGTTTTGTTTTTAATTGTTAATTGCAACTTTTTATATAGAAAATGTGTACATATTTCCAAAGTAGAATGAAGCTACCCAGGATTAAGCACTACAACTTCTGCTTTGGTGTTAGAAAAGCCAAGTATAAGCCCCCCCTTCTCTTGTGCTGAGCTGAGTTACACACACAGAAATAACTGGAAAGCACACCTCATGTAAGTGAGCCTTTGAAAAATCATCTGCTTCAGGCTGAACCCAGTTTCTTCCACCTCCTGGCTTGTGGAAGATGATGGTGATGACCTCTCAACAACCTTTGGAGTATTCAGTGACATTTAACTCTCAATTACAAACTTTGTGCTTTTCCTGGTTGCCAGCAGATGACGTTACTGTAGATTTCCCTGTGCTTAGCGTGGGGGTTGGCTAGGGAATGCCAGGCAGCACTGTAATGTTAGTTCTCTGGAGTATTTGGCAGATTTGCTTCATTTTTACGACTTTAATATCAGCTGACAGAGACTAGTAATTAAATCCATGAGAAAACTGGGAAGCTGGCAGAATACACACTAAGAAAAGTAGATGGATTGAAAGTGCATGCTCACTGGTTTCCTACCAAGCCCAACAACCCAGTGTGAACCTGATGTAAACAGATCAAGCACAGGCATGGAGAATATAATTAAAGAAGAATGCCAGGATATTTCCATCAATAGTTAGTACATCTTTATTTTGTTCTCCTCGTGTCTCTTAGTATGAATTTATCTTGGTCTTGCATGTTGATAAGAAAATCTCCAGAATGCTCTCCAGATGGATTCTTACTGAATTGCCTATCCTTTACTCTTAAGATCTATGCAACATTTTTTAAAAATATTTTTTATTTTATTTTCAGTTTAGAAATTGCTGATAACAATCCTCAGGAAAAGCTAGGCCGTTTAGAAATAACTTAGTTTGAACTTAGTTTTGAGGGCAAAAGTGTTGCATAGCTTTAAAGTTCTGTTCACAGGTAGACAGTGGATGTCAACAGTGAATTATAAATCCAGTGGATATCTGAAAAGTTACTTCTGCTTCTCAGTGGTGATGAATCAGGCCAGGCTTTTGAAAAGCACCAGTCAAGTGTAATAATGATTTTGTCTTCATGCCTTGCAATACAGATACTCAAATTTTCACCAATATTGGTGCAATAATTCACAGAGGAAAAATCTCTGTTCAGAGTTGTGTATTTAATACACAGGTGAATGCAGAGGCAGTTGAGGGGGAAAGGGGCTTTGAAGGAATCTTTTTTCTTATCAACAAGAGGATAAAAAGTAGTTTTACGTATTTGAGGTGAGAAATTGAGATGTCATTGTGAAAGCTGTCACTCAGGAGTTCTTCCCCCAACTCCACCTTTTTGCTTCATGAAACCCCAACACCCATCAGCTATTTGAAGGTGCTTGTGCAGTTTCTGTAAATATAAATGGCAGAGCTGCCTCTCTGATGGGTACAAATCCTTAAGTTGCAAATATGAAAGACTTTGTAGTGTTTTGGTGGCAGAGGCTCTCGTCTGTGGTGATCTGGTTCTCAGAAACTATGTGTTTGGAATTACCAGGTGTATATTGTACCTGAAGGTTTGATTTTTAAAAATATTAATTATTTAATTTGTTTTTAAAGGCACTAGTGTGTTATATTTATTTTGATCTATGCTAAATTGCTTCTCGGGAGATATCAAAGCCATTTGAAATTGCCAGTTCTCTTTAGTGGTAGCTCATGACATAAAAGGGCTATTTTATATTAATCTGCGGTAGAGCTGTTTAGTTTCCAAGGGTCTGATGAGAAAGTGTTTCTTTGAGTTTGATCACTTCTGTGAGCAGAAAGACAAGCAGCATTAAGAAACTAGTTACAAAACGTATCAAATTATTTCCTGGTATTAAAAGCAAAACTTAAGCAATACTGCAAAGTTACTTTTGAGCTACTTTGTGTTGTTTTGTAATTTAAAAAGGGGAAAGAGATGACATTGCACTGTCTAGCAGCAAACTGGAAAAAAAAAAAAAAGAGATTGGCCAGCCAGTCAGATGTTCAATACTTCCAAGTTATGGATCAGTGGTTTTGTTCCTATATTTTATGGCATTGTCAATTGCAAGGACAATGCCATAAAATGTAGTTCATTCTAGATAGAAGTGTTGTTTGGTTATATATCTAGTGTACCACATTTTGTGATGGAAAAGGTAGCAGTAGCTTGTTTCTTTGGCCTGGTCAGTAGCTGTTTATTAGGAGGTTGTCTCATAGAAACTGGTGTCAGTTTTCTCTTCCCTCCATTTTGTTTGCATTGACAACTGCAGGTGTCATAGGTACAGCATTTCTCTCTTCTGAAAGATCTGTGCATCATATTACAGGTTATGCCAATTACATGCTAAGAGTTGGGTGGCAGGTGGTGATGGCACACCCTAACATGGCTGTGAAAGATCCAGACAAAACCTACCTCTGGCTCCAGAGGTTGGGATTCACTGGGAGGCTGCTGTGAAGGAAGAGCTGTTTCTGCTTTCCATGCTCTTACTCCTCTGCAGGCAGCTGCTTTGACTGTGGTTGGAGTCCAGGCAAAAGCTGGCAAGCCCTTTCCTCTGACAGTGCAAGACAGGCATGTGATGGTGGTTTCAATAAGTGGTAGTGGTGCTTAACCTTTGCTGTCACTGCTTTCTTAGATATACCATGGGGTTTTCTAATATACATGTTGACCTACATGGACTAAGGGCTGATAAGGCTCTGGTGGAGGAAGTTGATGGACAATGTGAAATGCTGCTTAGCTGAGTTTTACAGTGATCTAGGAGCTGAGTCCAACTGAGACTCAAGGCCCTGACTTCAGTGCTGATGGCTGTTCCACCAGAACACCACTTGTGGGAAGATGATAGTTGGGCTGTCTTTGCCTGTCATTTATCTAGAAAGATAGAAAAGTACTCAACTCAGTCACCCAGGAATAAGGAAAATATAACAATGAAATCTATAATAATTCGTTCTGCCATGGATGCTTCTTTTCTTCTTTGCCCCAAGCAGTTAAACTTATTACCAAATGGAACTGTTGAATGCTTTCCTGAATGGCAATAAACCATGGACCCATCACTGGGGGAGTTGTTCACGCTGCTTTGGTGCTTTAAGTTTGGAGCTAATGACCTCTGTAGTGGTCACACCACTAAATGTCACACTCAAAAGGCTGGAAGTCAATGAAGCATCCGGGCCACTCAGTATATCAGTGTTTAATTGACAACGTGCAAGACCTGCTTGTGATTTATAGCCCGATAAAGGGACACACTTTTTATCTTCTGCCAACACAACTGGCAGAATATTTTAGGCACAGATGGCACATTAGCCTTGGACAGCTGGTTCCCTCTCTGCTGTCACATCCCAGGAACATCTAACTAATACTGTCACACACGACCCAGTTCACTGGGTAACTGAGTGGGGTTTTCTTGCATGGCTTTGTGTCAGCCTGAAGGCACACAAAAATCAATCTGCTAAAAGACTGCCTAGAAGAGCTTTCTAAGACTTAGCACCCTACTATGCCCTTCTGGCTGCTCACTTGCTGACCTCTCTCTTTTAGCTGTGTGAATGTAACCAAAGAGTTTTTTCTTCCTAATAGTGTGATACACACATATGCAGCCAGCAGAGTGTGGTTTTCTCCATGTGGTGTCTTCTACTTTGCATCTGTACAAATGTGGGTTTAAAAAAAAAAAAGAGGCAAAGCAGACTTCATGTGGCACGTGTGTCTTTAGAGCTAGAGAATGAGTAGAGGTGGCTGAAAGTTGCTCATTTTGTAAAGTTTATCTTTTTAGCAGAAAAAACCCTGACAAATACATGGTAGAAAGACAATATATGGTGATGGTGTAAAAATACATGTAGATGATAGCAAGGATAAAAGAACAGAGGTGAAGTAGAATTTAAAATGCTTTCTGAAAGAAGACAAAGCTCAACATTTTCTGCAATGCAGTCATCCAGGAAAGGTCTGAGGTGGAAAGCTAAAAGCTGTGTTTGGTAGATGAAACAGATTTTTCACATCAGAGACTTAGTATTCCAAGGTATGATCCAAATAAAAATAAAATAGTTTTATTTTTCCAAAGTATAGGGAATATGAGGTCCATAGTTTCTCTCTATCCCACCAGAGCTTCACTGACTTCACTGCAAACAAGCTGCTATGCAGAAATACTTTAAAATGTATTTTATGACACCAGATTCAGATCCTAAGAAGCAGTGGTGGGATTAGGACTAGCTTTTATTGATGCCAAAGAACTATCACAGAAAAAAGGGAGTTTTGTGTTTGTGTTTAAAGCCATAATTTAAATAAGGTAGAATATAGTTTGTTGTAGAAACACATTCTTAGATTGTGGAGAGGTAACCAACTGAGGATCTGTGTGCACTGGGAGGGAGGAAACTACACCCTTGTAGGGTGCATCTAGTAGGGTGCAGTGCTGACAAAATACCTGCTTGCCTTATCCCCAGGCTCTTCTGTGAGCCACACTTTGCTGTCTGCATCTGGAGAGCATCTGGCTTTGTCTTGGAGCTGGGAACACATGGATATCTGTGTGCCACACAATGTTCACAATAGTCAAGGGATGACAGAGAAGGGTACCTTGATCCCAGTCCCATGTTAGCAGGATTTCAGTTTACTGGAGATCCAAACTTTACTGGTTTTGAGGTTAATGATAACAAAAGGTAGACTGAGAAACCTCTCACGTTCAGTTATTTTCCGAATTGGATCTATGGATAAAGGCTTTGCTTTTGGTGTTTCTTACAATATAATATGCTGTTTTCACACCCAAAGGTGAGGATCTCATCAGGCTGGAAAAGCATTTAATGGAGAACTCCTGCCTGAATTTATATTCTTCATTTAATGTGACACGTACACATGTTCTTCCTAACGTAACATGCACACAGATCGCAGTTGTTCAACTCAGTTTCAAGTGAAATCAGCATTAAGGTTCTGATCAGGAGCTGTGAGGAGTAGATTTAGTCCATCTATGAGCTGCATTGCTTGTTATATGACACTGTAGAAATGCTACAGAAGTTGCAGGCTTTAATTTTTATGGATTTTTGAGTATTTCAACATGAGATGAGTAGAGGTGGGTTTGGCCATGGTGTTAAATTTTATTTACATTTAAATCACTTGCAGAGTGCTTCAGGTAGGATGTAAAACCAGCTTTTAAATCTGCTTTTAGAGGTCTTCAAATGTATTTCTTTTTAAGATTTCATTGTAATACTCCCATCTCTTGCTATATTACTTGACTGACCATCTGTGTCTTGAGAATAACACTTTTGAAGTCTGAGTCAGGGCTAGGTAATCTTTTAAAGACTTTGTGCTGTTACAGCACAGTAAAGTACATTACACCAATTTACAATCCCAAAGGATTTGGTAATCTATAGCTAACAAATTAGTGGCAATCAACAGCATGTTTGGGCATTAATGGTCAATTAGCATTGGGATTGACATTGATGTGCTTCTGAGCCTTGATATTTCCTTTACCAGCTGAGAACCTTTGTGCAGGAGAATGTGAGACCTTGTCTTGGAAAAGCCATGGGTAGGAGTTGATAAATACTCAGGTTCTTCCCTAGGTGGGCAGGGACAATCAGTGTGTGTGTGAGTCACCTGGGAATCCTGCAAGTGAAGTGACCTTCCCTACCATTAGCTTTTTTTTCCATTTCACTCCTGCCTGCTTCCTGCAGGAGAAACAGTGGGGAAATGTTGAGCAGCTAGATCCATCAAAGTTGAGCTGTAATTTCAAGTCAGGCCATTATCCAAAATTAAAGCATATGTGGCAAAGAAATTAGCAGTCTGCCTTGGAAATACAGGTTCCTATCATACACCTGGAGGTGTTCTCTGCCTTTCATGTTCTCTGCCTCAAAAAGCAGGCAATGGCTGATCTGAAATAAGAATGGATGTGGATGAAAAACAACTTTTGGAGCTTGTTTGCTTATTTCTGATGCTAAAATGAATTTTTCTATCTACACTGAAAACTGTATGTTCCATTATGTTTAATTACATTATGGTACTTCTGATTGCATGCGAACCAGAAACAAAATCATTAGCAAAAGACAAGGGTTCTTTACTCTTACTGGCATGGTAGTTACTGTTTCAGCTCCTAACATCATCTATTCAGATCACTGAAATGGTGGCAATGAAAGCACTTGTCCTAGGCTTTTTTTCAGGAAAGTTGTGCTTGTTACTCTTAATGAAGATTGATAAGAACTATGCATCTGAGTGATGTACTTGAAAATACTGATGTCTTAAATGCTTGCTGGTCTGGTGCTTTTTGAGCACAAGTGGTTGAGTAATGGAATTTCCCTTTAGTATCTGAGGAGAAGTTTGCTTAATTTGTTAGTTATTTTCTGGTGCCATTTCATTCTGAAGTTATTTCTTTTGTTATACCTTTTCCTTAAATAGGGCACCTTCTAAATGAAGTAGAAACCAAAAAAAAAAAAAAACCAAAACCCAACCCACCAGACCAACAATTCATGTAAAACTTCAGTACTTAGAAAATAATGTACATGAAACATGTTTTCCAATTATTTCAATTTTCCCCCCAGAAAACCATCCAATTAATTCAGCTTGAAATTGTGCTTTTCAGCTAACTTTTGGTGCAGCTAATTGGAACTTTTTTGTCTATTCCAGTGGGCATAGTGAAAAAAAAAATTAATTAAACTTTGCAATTGTAGCTGACTAGTGTTGAGCAGGTTTTGTTGTTATTTTGTTTTTTAAAATGGGATAAAACTGCAAGAGAAAAAACCTCTCTGCTCTCTTTGGGACTGAACAGAATTTTTAGTACCTAGGACTTGTCTTATCTATGTGAATTTTTTTATCTGTACCCACATCTGAATTTTGATTTAAAGGTTTTTCTACAGAGGGAGAAGAGTATCAGTATCAACTGATGAAACTTGTTCTCCCAGATCACTCTGGAAGGAATATTGTTGCTATTTGGGCCTTATAAAAGTCTCGCTCAGCAAGAAATAAATTGGTGTAGTACACCAATTACACTGACCTCTGAGTCACTGCAGAGGACTTTATTTTTGTGTAGTATTAGATTTAATAATTTTCTGTTCTTTCCACTCTAAGTGTGGAGTGGCAGACGAGTAGTACATACTCCTCAGCTCAGCCAAGGTTTTGCTCTGCTGGGGGAGCTATGGAGTCTGCAGAGCCTTAATGTTGACTGAGGAGTCCTCGAGACTCCAGGTTGATGCTGGCACCAAGTACCCACATGATACTAAAAAGCAGCACTTGTTCACTTAATGCAGTTTTAAGCTTCCGACACTGCATGTGTGCTGCTGCAGCAGCCAAGTCTGGGGCTCTGCTGAGGAATAGACCATTGCATCCTTCACAGAGAGCTTCCATGTCACCTTTCTGCCCAGTGCCATCATGGTGAGGACTGATGGGGCAGCTGCAGGTTGTACAGACTGTGAGCTCTGGCATATTCATAGAATCAGCTGGGTTGGAAGGGACCTCTGAAATCATCGAGTCCAACCCTTGATCCACTACTGCTGCAGTTCCCAGCCCATGGCACTGAGTGCCACATCCAGTCTCTTTTTAAATATCTCCAGACACGGAGAATCCACTACTTCCCTGGGCAGCCCATTCCAATGCCTGATCACCCTCTCCGTAAAGAAATTCTTTCTAATCTCCAACCTAAACCTCCCCTGGCACAACTTGAGACCCTGCCCTCTTGTCTTGCTGAGAGTTGCCTGGGAAAAGAGACCAACCCCCCCCTGGGTCCAACCTCCTTTCAGGGAGCTGTAGAGAGTGATGAGGTCTCCCCTGAGCCTCCTCTTCTCCAGGCTGAACAACCCCAGCTCCCTCAGCCTCTCCTCATAGGATCTGTGCTCGAGTCCCTTCACCAGCCCAGTTGCCCTCCTTTGGACCTTCTCCAGCACCTCAATCTCCTTCCTGAACTGAGGGGCCCAGAACTGGACACAGGACTTGAGGTGTGGCCTCACCAGGGCTGAGTACAGGGGCAGAATCACTTCCTTGGACCTGCTGGCCACGCGGTTCCTGATCCAGGCCAGGATGCCATTGGCCTTCTTGGCCACCTGGGCACACTGCTGGCTCATGTTCAGCTTCCTGTCAATCCAGACTCCCAGGTCACTCTCTGGCTGCTCTCAGCCACTCTGTGCCCAGCCTGGAGCTCCCCATGGGGTTGTTGTGGCCAAAGTGCAGGACCCGGCACTTGGCCTTGTTGAACCTCATCCCGTTGGAATCAGCCCAACTCTCCAGTCTGTCCAGGTCCCTCTGCAGAGCCCTCCTGCCTTCCAGCTGATCCACACTCCCCCCCAGCTTAGTGTCATCTGCAAATTTGCTGATGATGGACTCAATCCCCTCATCTAAATCATCAATAAAGATATTAAGATATTAGGAAATATATAAAGATATTGTAAAATATTGCTGACTTATGGGGCACTAACAAAAGAAATGTTCATAACTGGGCTGCACTTGGCACTTTGGGAGTTCCCTGGTTTGCCCTGTGTTGACAGGCAGGGAGCCTTTCCCTTCCTGAGGAAGAACTCAGAGAAAAGTTGACTCCAGCAGAGCTGTTAAGATTTTTGGCAAAAGGGAGATTGTGTTTTGAATGGAAGTTCACTCCAGGTGAAACTTGGAAACTCTCTTGATCACTTCCTTGAGTTTCATACCAACTTGTCTTGTTCTATGATAGTTAACTCAGGAAAAAGAGTGATGCATCAGAGTTTGTTACATTTGGTCATCTTACCGAAGTAGTCTTCTCAAGCAAAAAATGAAGAAAAATCCAGAGTAGGCATAGAGCAACTTGTAATGACAACTTCATTCACTGCTCTAATTAGTGAGCACTCCCTGGGGACTCATTAGAATTATAAAAGCATTGTTGTTGGTTATGCAGTGGCTGGAACATTTTGAGTTTTGGGCAGTTCAACAATACTACCTTGAAGAAAAGAGTTTTGCAGCCTTTAAGAATTTTCTGTAGATTGGGAGAAAGCACAAATTGCAGTGTCCTAGAAATCCTTTATGAATTGGGCCTTATGTTCATCCTTGTAAAAATGGAGGGGCTTTGAGTTCATATGCCACAGTCTTATATAGGGACATAGTGACTGCTTAATGGGATTTACATTCACTCAAACAAAATTAGGTTGGTAAAAGACAATTCAACATGCTGGAATATAAATGGGACTGATGGCAGAATTTAATGTTTGTGGAAACAGGGCAGCAGATCTATCAAGAGCTAATTAGACAGCAAGTTCAGAGACAGACTTGGGAGTAAAAGGCACCAACAAAGAGAGAAGGAGAGCAAGAAAGAGAAAATTGAGTCTTTGTGTGATGATGAAAAGGAGTTATAAACAAGGTTGTTTAAATTGGAAAACCTGGTGAAGCCTATCCTTAGAGAAGGACTTGGTCTTACCTGAATCTGTTGATTAACACAGGTTGAATGGCAACTTTGATAACTTCTTTTATGTGTACCTAGTTCTCTTTGTTGCTATTTGCTCTTCATGGTGTCTTCTTCTGATACAGTTTCTCATCACAGTATAACGTTTCTATTTGGGGTTTGGCCTTTTTCTCAGGTACCACTTTGGAAACAGACTTCAGCCAAAATATTTCCATCAGTGAAAGGAACTCTAGGGAGCACCACCAGGGAAGACAAGAAGGTGTAGGTTTTTCCTGTTCCCTGCTGGCACATGTGTATGGGAGGAAGGCATCCCTGTGGAGAGTAATCAGGTGGAAAGGATGCTGTGGGCACATGGCAGGCTGTGTAAACTTGGCAGATCAAGGATCCTGTTTGCCCATCCTGCAATCAGCTGTGGTGTATTTGCCATTATTGCTGCATTTGGCACAGCTGCTGCCTTCTGTAGCCCCTGTTGTTAGATGAAGAAAGCAGTATCTGTTTAAATAAAAACACCTGTATATTTAGTTTGTGAAGGCTGGTACCTAAATTCAGTAGGACCAAGGTTGAATTCAAGTTAAATCTTTTATAAGAAAACATGAAAAATTGTTACCAAATGAATTGCTGAGGTGTTTCAATAATTCCTGTTTAATTTGTATAATTTTTTTTCAAACCTAGCTTAAGAAATTCTCCCTCTGGATAAGAAATTATATGGTAAATTTATGAGTTTACATTTGTAGAAGGGTAGTTAAGGGCAGGCCATGACATTTCAGTTACCATCTTCAACATACCCTGACTTGGGTTTATTTCTGTTGTTTTTATTTCTTTGTGCTGGAAGTAGATGGACCTTGCTGAATTTTGCTGGTGGTTGTTGCACAATGATGCTTATGTTTGG
The DNA here is from genome assembly GCF_003957555.1 of Calypte anna. Taxonomy (NCBI): domain Eukaryota; kingdom Metazoa; phylum Chordata; class Aves; order Apodiformes; family Trochilidae; genus Calypte; species Calypte anna. Next base: position 31,018,437 of record NC_044253.1, read on the forward strand.
AGGAGGTCAGGAAAACCCATGTGCTTTTTGGAATGTGATTAAAACTGGAGAGTCATTGTCTTTCTTTGACAGCAGAGCTGGTATTATCAGAGTGTAGAAATTGGGACCAGAAGCTGTGCAAGATTTTATTTGACAGAAAGTGTCATTTTGTAGAGGGAGCCATAAGCCCTTGTTACGAGGGGCTGGTGAAGCAGTGAGGGCCATGTCTTGGGATTCTTCCCTGAAATTTGAGCTCAAATTTCTGTCTGAAACCAAATCCACTGATTCTGAAAGCCAGATCAGATAGGAGCAGGGATCTCAGATTGTGTCAAGTGTCTGACAACATAACTCTAGTTTCAACAGCAAAATGCCATAGAGTCTTGCCTTGTTTGCTCAGATGCTGCCTCTGCTCTAGGTAGTAGTATTTTATCCCCAGGGGAGTATTATTTGATGAAAGATGTCTGGGCTGGGCTTGTGCCAGGAGGATGGAGGCTGTGCTGGGTCATGGAGCTGTGGAACAGGGAAGATGTCTCTGACTGCAGACCCAGCTCAGGCTGGGCTAATCCAGCAAATCCTCCTGCATTTTCTCCCTTTACTTTGAAAACAGGCAGGAAGAAAGCAGAGGACAACACACTTAAGCCCCAAAACAGGCTTTCACATAGCTACCAAATTTAACTAATTTGGCTTCAGTGTCTTCTAGATGCCACCTAAACCCCTCAGCTGTCAGAGGTGTGGTTTTCTAGCAAGCATGCTTACTTCCCCTCTGAAGGTTTCAGAGCAGTTTGTTTTGATGCTGAATAAAACTGAAGATGAGAGGATGGTGGGAAGAAGAGCCAGCCTTATCCACCACAAGCTGCTGTGCTTCACCTCCCTCTATAGTCCCTAGGAATGACAGGTTCCCCCCTATAATCTAGTTTGGAGCAGAGCCCCAGCTTTGTAGGGTTTAAGTAGTTAATTTTTCTCCTCCACTCTGCTAGCCACATCTCAATACCACCTTTGCAGTGGAGGGAATACACATTGGGGTTCACTACGTGTCCCATAATGAACTGGTCTGTAGGAGGCAATTTTGTTTTCATTTTTTATTTTTCTTTTTAAAAGTAACTTACTGTGCTTTCTGTGTTGCTGTAAATCCATGTTGCTTAGAGGCACAAAATGTTACAACCTTCCCTGGAGTGATACTGCTGCAAGTCTCAAAACTGTGGGTTTTTTTTTTAAATTTCAACTGCACAAAAGGCATTCCTTGGGGAAAGTAACCTGGCCTAGGCCACAGTAGTTACCCCTCAGAAATGGATTAAAGTCGTCTTTTTGCCAGCTTAATGTTCTGAGTTACAGTTCTGGGTTAGTTTCTTTGCCTTGACTGCATCAGATCAGTATCCTTGTGTTTGAAAGGTGTGTGAGAGGCTGCTGACCATTGCTGTTTTGGTTACAGTTTAAAAATGCAAGGTCTGCATTCTGTCACTGACAGGAAAACATGGGGACATTTCAGATAACACTCCCTTTGGTCTCTTCATGTGATGTAAAAGGTGAGCACGTGTGTCTCTGAGAGGCTTTGATGGGCCTTGGTTTTCATTAGGGAGCAGCTGGAGTGCCAGCCTAGAGACTGAAGGGAAGATATTGGTGAAAGGAGGAGGTCTCTGGAGCAGGGAGGTTGTGCACTCATTTTTTCCAAATCTTTGGGCAATATTCTCTGAAGAAACTCTTATTTGGGGAGTGGTGCCCACACTTAAATAGCAGGGCAGAAGCAGTTCACAAGAACCCAAAACTTGTTATGCGGTGAATCTGGCAGATCTCTTGCTGTAATAATAATGGATTATAAAGGTGAAGAGCACTAGTCAGGCAGCATAAATTTGGCAGAAGCCTTAGCATATATTATTACTTCACCAGTAACTGTCACCAAGCTTGTGACTGACTGCAGAAGGATAAAAACCACGTACCCTTTTATGTTGTTTCAGTCCTGGTAGAGCCTTGGACAAATTATGTCCTTGTTTCTTGGGTTACAGCTGAAGAATGCAAAGCAGCAAGGCAAAATGTCCAAGGTTATTTCACTGCAACTACTTTTCTCACAACAACAAATAATAGATTTGTTATTTTTTGCTGGGGAAAGCATGGATGAAAATATTAATGCTTAAGAAATGTGGCTTAGTGGTTTTCCCTTCTGGTTTTCAGGAAGAGACAGCTGTCCTGTGTCAGTTCCTTAGAGGAATTTGCCATCTCTGAGCTTGAGGTGCAATGAATATTTTGTGCTGCCCGCTGTGTTAGCCTTGATGTCTTGACTTAAGACCTCTTGCTCCATGCTGAGATGTTAAGGAGTGTATGTGTTGCAAATCTTGTGAATGCTTCAGACCAGACATGAAAAGCCACTCCTGGTCTTTGCACTTCAGCTTCTTTATGTGTGCTGCCATTTATAAGTGTCTTGTCTGCAAGCATTTACTTAAACAGCTCTCCTTGAAATCTGAAAATGCACTGTGAAAATAAAGAATGGTGATGTCTGCAGACTTTCAACTTTGAGAACCCAGCTTTAAAATTCTGCTTTATTGGTTAGAAGGAGGTTTGGCCTAGACCCCTTCAGTTATTTTACAGGTTGTTTTCTCTAAAAACATAATGCCTAATCTTTGTTTTTCTCTGTGTGGACCACCTTTCAGTACTGAAGTAACCTATAGTTCAGTTCATTTTTGAAATGGGAAGACAGGTATTGTTTTGGCAAGGAGATGCTTTGAGATCTTGGGGCCCAGCTTTGCATACAGTCTGTCTGCTGCCAGAGTCATGGCTTTTGCAGGCTCCTGGTGACTCCCAAGTTGGCTTATTAAAATGCTTTGAGGTTTTATATGGGTTCATGTTGTGGAAAGTATATATCTGTCCTGAAGTTTTAATATTTTTTTGTTTTTTGTACATTTAAAATACTATGCAATCTGTCAAATTATTTTTAATAGCTTTATGCTGTAATGTACACTGTAATTCTTTTAATGCAGAGATTTTTACAACTTGTGGTCACTGTTTCATGGACAAGTTTCATTTTATTTCATGGTGGGAGAATTTTGAAAAGCAAGAGTAAATTTCTGGATGTAAAATCTGCCAGTGTGAAAGATCTTCATGCTTTGAGTTTTGCCTTCAAGAGGCTGCGCTGTGCTGATTGCCTGGATCACTTGGCTGTTATCTTCTGTGGTGTTCTAATAATACAAAATTGTATCGATCGATTATAGTTGCCAGATGCAACTACTGTACAGGCACACTCTTGCTTAAAATTTCAGATGTAAGCAGATTTTAGTGCATGGCTTCTCATCTCCCTCCTAGCTCAGTTCTTGTCCGCCCCCTCCCACCCAGCATCCTCGCCTGCTACCTCACGTGATAAATAACACTGTCTTATCAAGGTCAGTCAGAAAGGCCCTTTTTACATATCTCATAAATTTTAGCCAGGTGCCACCGATGTGAGATTAATGTAATGGCACTACAGCAAGCACTCAGGCTTGTCTTAATTATGCTAAGGTTGCCGGTTCACCATTTCTCTTCATATGTCTCTCGCTTTAGGGAACACTAAACACTATGTCATTAGATTGTCTGTTCCACAACATTGGCCCTTTGCATTTACAAAGTCATCAGATGGCTTATGACCTCGCTTTTCTAAGAAATTAAATTAAATAAATAGTGAAAACAAAACAAAACAAAACAAAAAATAAAAGAAGAAAAGGAGTCTGCCTGGGGGTGAGGGCAGGAGGGGAGAGAGGAGAGAGTTAGGAAAGGGTTGAAGTTTGCTCTTCAGTGCTGTAGGCTTTAAGAGGGAGCAGGGCTGTCATTTTTGAGATGCTCTGCAGGGCATGGCTGTCAGGTGCTTCCTGGTATAAGTGGTATAAATGCATGTGCCATTATATGTGTCACAGGGTCTGCAATGGAAAGGGCTGCAAGCTTGGGATGTTTTTTTCCTGTTAATTTTTTGGTTTTCTTTTGTGTTTCCTTTGGAATTAAAAATCCTCTACCACATAGTCAGTGTCTGGGGGAATCTGCTGACAAGGGGCTCCCATGAGTTCCCTGAGGCTCAAACGAAGCTTGGAAGTTTCTTCAGTTGGCTCTGGGAAGGGAGGCAGAGTTCTGCAGCAGCATGCCCATGATAGCTTTATGGCCTGCCAAGGTCTCTGCCTGTTGCAGCAGGGAGCAGTTCCCTCCTACATCAAGAGATTATGAAAAATATTTCTTGGACATTTGTTTCTTTCCACCTGCAGGCTCAGTTTATCAGCCTGAAGAAAGGCTGACCTTGATTTTTATTTTATTTTTTGTGCTCTATGGCCACATTTAAAGAGAATTGTGTTTTTTTTGTCTCTGCTGGTTTTTCATGGAGAATGTCAAGATAATCAGATAGGATTAATGAATGCACCAATTTTAATTTCTAACTTCTGATAAAAATAAACAGCTTGAAAAGGATTGAACAGGGCTTGTGTTGGAGCAGTTGGACTTGTTGGCTATAGTAGGAGTGGGAGAGTCTTAAACTTTACCATGAGAAAAGGGAACCAGGTATCTAGTATTGTTTGGCAGCAGCCGCCTGAACCATGCTAAGATTGCTCACTCTTACTTTCTCCAGCAGTATGTGAAAATTAATGTGGGTGATGCATGCTCTGAGTACCAGTCAATTTTTTCAACCAGGCTAAATTAAGAGGATTGTGCCCCCTATACTTCTTGGTACTTGCAAGAATGTTTTAAAAAGAAAGGAAAAGTATTCTTCATAAAGAAGAGCATTATATGAAGCATAGATAGCCAGCCAAAGCAAAGCAGTCACGCTCTGAATAACACACAGGGCCCACTCTCTTCCAAACCTGCTAAGCAAAGACAAAGGATACGATGGAAAGGTAATGAGAATAACTGATTTTTTTTTTGAGTGTCATGTACAGAACTGCTGACTTATGGCACCCATGTACTTGTGATGCTGGCCAAAACCCTCTGTGAGGAAGGGAGAGTCTCTTTGTGGCTGACATTTAAATGGCAGAGAATGCTGAAGCACAGGTTGCTAATGGCAGCTCCTCCCATGTTATGAGAAGGTTGTCCTGTATGAATATCATCTCTTCTTGCTGGCTTTCCAGCTACAGTTGTACCTACAGGTGTCATAGGGCTTGCCAGAGACTGGGATCCCTGCCTCCTTTTCCCTCCAGTTGGTAATTGATGTGACTGCCCCAAGTAACACAGGCTGCTTTGCTTTTGGGAGGAAACGTGCAGGTGGTGCACACCTGACCTTGTAAAAATTGAGTGCAAAACTTCAGGTTTGTTTTTGGATTTTTGGTGTTTGTTTGTTTTTTTTTTTTAAATACCCCAAAGTTAATATGTTCAGTTTGAAACTAAAATTACTAGAGGCTTTCCCATATAGACTGTGAATCACTTACTCCATCAGCTACTGGTGCCTCCAAGGCACAGATCAGGTTATCTGTCACTTTAGCATCTAAGCATAGGTATGGGATGTTGGCAGTTACCAGGAACACAAGAGTTACTCTTGTCATTTTAATAACATAAAATAAAGGTAACTTTGAAAAGTTTTTATTAGCCAATAGACTTCTTATAGTTGACTATCCAAGGAGCACTTTAAAAAAAATTAAAATTAAATAGTGTTTTAAAATTAACTGCAGTGTGAGCAAAGGCAGCTTAAGTGTTTTGAAAATATCCTATTATCACCTCTGTTCAGGTTCAGACTCCTGCCAGCATAATTCCAGTGAAAGCTCCTGTCTGCAGTAGAGTTGACTGGTTGCTCCCAGATGTGATAACTGGAAATGTGGTATCTAGTAATGATCTGTGTTCTTGCATTAGCACAGCAATTACAGTGAAAATAGTCCCTGTCACCACAGTAGGAAGCACATCTATGACTTCCTCTAAAATTCTTGGGAGATAAACACAGCTATGACAAATCCAGCCTTATTGGCACTTTTTGGAGGACAGAACGTCTTGTGATGTCAGCTTGCCTTAGCAGGTAAAGATTAATTTCATCTTAAATCACTTTTTAAAATAAATATACTCCTACACAGCTCAAATTTCAGCTTCATTTCATTTGTGTCTTAGACAAGGAAGAAAAGCCACTTTCTTGTCTCTTTGAGTAACATTAGTGCCAAAACACTTGGGGACAGGTTAAGATGACCATGTTTTGGTAAGTGCTCCCCCAGAAGCCAGACCCCTGTGTCTGACTTACCAAAAATTTGGACTGGATGTGCTGTTCTCTTCATAACTCTTGGCTTTACTGCAAGGTCTACTGATAAGCACACAAACATCCATCCTGATGGCCCTTGAAAGAAGACTGAATCAAGCCCATTGACTTAATTGCTTGACTGACTTAAAGTGAAGGGAAAAAAAATCTAGGAAAAGTAATTGTAAAATGAAAGGGAAATAAAAATCACATGCAAATGTGGTGTAGACAGGTGTGCTCGAAAATAATTTCTTTTTTGTGTAAAGTTTCAGTTTTTTGGGGGCTCTGTGTTTATTCAATTGATCTACTGCTTTGATTGAGTGCAGTAATTGCATGTTTAAAAAGAAGAATGTTGCTTCATCTAAACTAAAACTGTCTCTCATGTCAAAAAGGCTGTGAACAAACTGGGTAAGTCTGTCTGGGTTTGCCTACCACCACTTTTTCATGTTGACTTCACCTTTCTGAGCTCCTTGCCCATATAAATGGGTACTTCTTTCCCTGCTACCCAGATCCCCCAGTGGTAAAGTCAAACTCATTTCTGGTGCCATGTCTTTATTTTGAAAATAAGACTGGGAGAAGATGTCAGTGGAAAAGCTGCCAAAATATTTGCTGGTGCCTTTTTTTTCCTATTTGTGTGAAAGACATGGCAAGCTTAAGCAGTTCAAAGAAAAGGGGGAGAAAAAGGAAGGAAGTGAAAAGGCCACCAGCTCTGAGTGTTATGAGCTGCAAGATGATTTGGAAAGCATGTGGTTCACTTGGAGGATGTTGGAGTTAAAAAATGAAAATTGCTTTTGCAGCAAAGTGCACCATAAGGTCTGCAGGGACTGATTAGCACAATGGCTCTGTGTGTCCTGTACAGTAAATGCTGCTTCAGTGGTTATTGTAAGATAGGATATAAAGGTGAGGCAAGTTAAGAGTTGCTCGAGCCCCTGTGGTTCATGGTTATCATGGTATTAAAAGATAGAGGAGCTCTGGTTTTTCTTAATTGGCAAAGGTAGTGGTCAATCAATTGGACAGCTTAATGCTGAGGTTTTTGTTGAGCGGCTTGTAGCTTTGTGAAGCATTTTTGTGCAGCTGTGACACAGAAGCTTCATTTCCCCTTTGATAGGATGAATGTAGTCATAACTGTCTGGCTGATGGCCTGCTTTGATCCTTGCCATACATGGGTGAGAGAGAGGGTAAGGGGGCTAATTTTGAGTAGGCTGGAGAGGAGTAGAGGCAGCAGGGTTCTAGATGTGGATTCAAGGTGCTATTCTGTTACATGGGATGGCACGGTATAGTCTTCAGAGGCTTCATTCACCCTGGTACTGAAAGCAAGCCCTCAATCCATGAGCAACCTGATGGTCCCAAATTAGGGCCAGAACTGTAAACTTCTTTGAGGAGATCAGAATTGCTCTTCTGGCATTTAAATTTTTTTTAATCTTATTTTTTAGGGCTGCAGTTGTTTTAGAGCTGCCTCAAGCATACCTTTGACTTGGGTGGGAATTTTGTATTTAAATAGAAGCTTTATTTATGTATTTTCTGTGAACAGCATGTCATCTTCTTTGGTAGCACAAATCTGATTTCACTTGTTGATCATAAAGCAAACACTATATAGTACCTATGAGAAGAAAAATCTGCTTTCAAGCACTCATGATTCAGTTTAAGCTGGGAAACAAAGGAAAGCTTTTAACTGGCTGGAGAGAAAAGTTCTGGAATGGTTTCCTGTCAGGAGTGCTGGGAATAGGAGTCCTGGCAGGTTTCTGTGTGAGCTAGGAAAGTGTGAGGCACATTGTGAAGCCTGATGATCTGTCCTGCTGGCAACCTGCCCAGGGAACCTGAGGGCCTTCAGTCCCATTCAAAACAACTGTTCATAGCTGGGAAGGTTTCTTTTGGTTTTGTATAAGTTATCAATGGAAATGCAAGTTTCTCAAGGTTTTCAGGTGGCTGAACAAACCTCTTCTCCTCCATTGTCTTCTTGCACCTCAGAGCTGAGGTGCAAGCACAGAAGGGACGAGCATACGCGGTGAGTAACAGGAGCCAAATCTTGGATATGATACACAATAAATATCCTGCAGAGCCTCCAAGAGATGTTATTTCTGCAGTGCTTAGTTAGGCAATCTGTATGCCAGCAAGATTTGTGTCCACCTGCTTTTGTCTGCAGGCTGGCAGATGAAAAGGGGACTTCTTTGTGTGCAGGGAGGTCTTGTACATCTGAGAAAGCTGAGCAGCTATGGATCATTTCCCTGAGCAGCCCTAGGACTGGGCAAAGCCTGCTTGCAAAAGGAGAAAATGGATATGATATTAGTAGCAAAAGAGAAATCAGAACAATTCCTCTGCAGAAGAGGAAGAGATCATGGCTGAATGTGCTGTTTTAATTATAGCACCTCCTGGCTTGAACTCAGTAAAATGTCTTTTTCAGTAGACAACATCAATTAACACATGACACGAATAATGAAATACAAAGCAAATATATATATGTAATTGAAAAAAGTGCTTCTACTGCTTGTTTACACTCTGTGTATGCATGGTGGGTTATATTTATGGGCTCTCTCAGATTTTACTGACATAGAGGCAAGCAGTCTTTGCTCAAGAACAGATTTTTTTTTTGCATTATATAGGTCACAAACAGTGACCCAATATATGTTAAAACAAAAAAAAATGATAGTATAAGTAGAATGATGTCTGAAGAATGCTGAAGTTGCTAAACTGACAGCAAAAGAGTCACCTCCTTTCAATTTCCTTTCTCATGTTTTAGTGTGCTAGATAGTGGGTGCCTGTTCCACCAAGCTAATGAGTCCAGTTGTTGCTTATGTGATCAAGTCCCTACCTTGTGCTTTCTTGGCCACACGTTGTCAGAACAGTACTAAAGCACTTAAGCTCAGCATTAAATGCTTAAGTTTTGCTGTGGTGTGCATGTGGTATGAAGAATGTAGGTATCTGCTTGAGAAGATAGATATTTGTTTCCTTTGAATATTAGTAAGACTGAAAAAAACAATGCAGAAAAGTTCTTCTCTGGAACTAGAGTTGCCAAAAGCAGCTGTCCTGGTACCAAGTTCTTGCTGATTTATCCAGACTAAATTCTCTCTTGTTTTCAAGAGTTTGCATTTGCTTGCAGATGCAGAAAAGGGAGGGAGTTACTTAATTTAAATGGTCCTTTTGTTTTAAACTATATGTAGAGTGCCTTCCTTGTTGCTCAGTTCTTTAATCAGGCAACCTTTTTCTAATCTTATTTTGACATTTGTGTTGGCATTAATGTGACTGGCAGCAGAATCCAATAAATGAGAATTTCAGAGGTGTTTCTGTGCCACTAAACGAACCTTTGCCTGCAGTTTGACTTGGCAGCACTCGTAGAGCTCTGTATCAGCTAGATTTTATTGTGTTGGGGAGGCTGATAATCAAAAAGGGAATCACACGTGCCTGCAAATTAAACATTTTGTTCAGAGTGCTTGCTTGCTATTGAGCAGCAGTGTAACGTCAGGGAAAGGAGGTGGGGGTACATGAGCCCAGTGTGCCAAGTGCTAAATGCCTCCTCGTACAAAAGCCCAGTGGCAAATGTTCACCAATGCAGTTGTGTCAAAACAAATCAGATCATGAGTAGCACCAGCTCTCTTTGCATTATTTGCAGGGAAGCTTTTCTCATCCCTGCCTTGTGATTAATGTGGCTGCTAAGTGCAGGGGGAGTTACTGTACACAGATAATGTGTGCTTTAATACTTGCTTGAATATTAATTTGCTAGCAGAGATGGTTTTGACATTTAGCCCTTTGTAAGCCTTCCAGAATAAATCGTGATACTTCTATGTAGATGCTGTAACTGATTTAATTGCACCTGGATATGCTTTTTCCTTCCTGTTGCTTTCAGGAGGCATTGTGCTGTATAGAGAAGAGAGGTGTCCAGAAGTGGCCATGATGTCTCATGCTGCACCAGGAACTTTGAAATCAATGGGTCATGCTCTGCCTTTTGGATGTAGAGCCAGTGCTATTGAAGCATGCAATGCCAATTTGTCTGAATATTGGTATTATGTTAGGAGAAGTCCTCTTTCTCCCACTCCCCTACCTTGATGGGCCTATTGATCTTTCTGTTGTTATTTTTGTAGTTTATGGACATCAGTCTAGTCATTAAAGAAAATTACCTATTGAGCAGGCTGATTTTCAGGGTATGTTTTTAATACTATGAGGGGGTGGAAGCAACATAAAGCTACAGTGTTTTTCAATTGTGTGTGATGGGACATAGCATGAGCCCCATAGCCACTCAGTGGCTTTGTGATGAGGACAAAATGTCGGACTCTTTGTGAGGATGAGCATAGTCTGTGCATGTGTATGAGAGTCAAACACTCAATTTCTCTTTGATTTGATTAAAAAAAAAAAGGGGGGGAAGGCAGGTGGTATCAATGCAAAGCAATATAACTCAGTTTTGTGCTTGCACTTTGCACAAGGGCTGCCCCTCTGTGCACACACAGCCTGTTTGCATGGGTGCCACTGAAGCACAGAAAAGTTTGTGCTGTTGAAGTGGGAGATCTGCCAGGCAGCTGGCGTTGTCAGCAAATGCTATGGGATGGCTGTTGGAAGTGCTAATGTGTTGTGGGATTTCTGGGGAAAGCTTGGAGACTGTTTCTGAAGGGCACATCAGAAGGTTCTGTTGTTCGGCTTTCTCCGTGTTCCTCACCACTGCTTCTTGTAGAAAGAATTATGCATTTTAAGGTAGTTTTGAGGTTTTAGATGTTGTTTCCTGTCACTTCTGCTTCTTAGTAAAATGGCAAAGTATTACTAAAATTAATGAAATAACAAAAGGATTGCAATACCACAACTCTGAAGAAAGCTTCAGGGCTTAGGGCATTTTAATAACTTAGGTATTTGGCTCAGTCACAATTCCTGAAAACAAACACAATTTTTATTTTTTTAAAGGTTTCTAGTCCCCTTTGCTGTTCTTGTATTTGGAACAATGTGTTCCAGTAAAATGCCACAAGCCTCCCATGGGACAGGACCAGTAAAGATGACTCTCACTTTTGATGGTTTAAGCAGGCAAAAGTCAGTCTGTAACCAGAATGTTTTGCTTTATTTCTAGAAGGCAGTACTTCTTTTTCCTAACGATACATACTTTGCAATTACCTTCCAGAATAACTTGGCACTTTTCTTGGTTTCGGGTAGCTCTGGAAAGAATAGTGTATTCTGCAAACTTCTAGACCTTCATTAAAGATGTTTGTACTGGAAACATCCTTGCTTTGGGACAGGATGAGGAACTTTGTGCTGTTGAAGTAAATGAAGGCTTGGGCATGGAGCATGGGAAGTCCTTTTAGGCAATTGCCAGTTGAGATCTGTCATGGTCTCACCTCCTGTTAAATGTAAGAAAGCTTTGCAGCTGTGCTGCCTTCACTGGTAGATGCTCCAAGACATGCTGCAGGTATAAAAATGCTCTCCTGCAGGGTGCTGCCTTCATGAGGCCCTCCTGGAAGCAGTCCTGCTAGGAAGACAGAAATGAGATATATTAATATGTTTGGTCCTGTACCATTCACTGAACAGCTTGAAGCTGGGATGATGAATCAATCATGCCAGGACAGATTTTTGCATTATTCTGTTTATTGAGTGCATGGAAGATATACAGTGGAACAAATACACCCCCCAAGCCTTATTAAAAGAGTGTAAGGGTTCTGATGGTGAGCATCTGAACAGTAATTTAGGAATTTCATTGGCCACGGAGCTTTAATTTTATCTTTTTTCAAATGCAATGTGAGGTGCTTTTCAACTGTGTCTGCAGCTGCTGGATTTCATCTCCTTTTCTCCTTAGAAGCTTCCTTCTTGGGCAAGTTCTGATTCAGCAAAGCATCTAAATATCTTGGCAAACCTATTGACTGGCTGTCAGTGCACGTATGCATCTGCTGAAATGGGCATAGAAATACTCTGGTGACACACAGCCCCCTTACACAAGGTCTATGATGGACAACACCTCTTGTTACAGTAGTGGTTCTTCATTTCTTTACACATGCTGTTTATACACACAGACTCTTCCATTAATCCACCAAATACTTTGAAATAAACATTGTTAAACCTTTACCAAGCCCAGATTGGAGGCATGTCCTGTGTGTTACCAGGGAGGCTTGATCATCATACTTGAGAGCTGCTTTTCATGGTGGTTTTGCTTGTCATTTTGCCCTGATGAGCACTTTTTACAAGGGGTAAAGGAAAATAAAATATTAAAACACATGCCATGGATTACCTTCAATAGTACTGTTTCATTCAGAAAAAATTAAAACAAAATCATATCCCAGCACTATTCTAGCCAGTGTTTTAATCACATATGAAATGACCACTCAGCACCATTTTTCTTACTGCCTTTTTTTTTCTATAAAGATGGAAGATAAATGGCAAGCAGAAACATATAAACTGAAGCTGTGTTGTTTTATTGTGCATTCCAACAAGTAAGAAAAGCAGTCTCAAGGAAAGCCTCAGGTTTAGAAATCTGAATTTTCCAGTCACAAATAACATCTTTAGTCTGGCTATTCTGACCAGGAGTTTCAGCTGTAATGGGCATGCTGGGCACAGCTGATGGGAAAAACTGAGCAGATTAGACATGAAAACAACATGAGCTGCAAAGAGGATTTCTTCTTTTCTGGGGAGTGGGAGAGGGGGATAAAATCCTTGATCAAATGTGTAAAATTTCTTTAATAACTAGACCTGGCAGGGAAATGCATGGAGTTCCAGCAGTGATAATCGGTGCTTCAACACACTAAAACAACCAGTGAACCAAAAGATTTGCATTTACCTAATTCCTTCAGGACTTGAGTGAGTGAATGTCATTGACTTCATGCCAAATAAGTGCATGGAGAAAAAAACAAAACAAAAGAAGGGCTGGCTTATGCATATAATTTTTTTTTTTCATGATTTAGAGACTGCCTTCTATAGATCATTTTCTGTACCGAGTACATTCAGTGTCCCATTGCAGATGGGGGTCAGCCCTGCATCCTGTTGGATACACAAGGTCATGGTTAGGCCAAATCCCCTTTCTCTCATTACATTAGCCCAAAATGCATGTAAACACCTATTTCCATCTTGCATCCACCATACCCAGTGGTATTCAGTTGAACTGGTGTTTGTAGATCAGAGCTTTCAATTCCTTCTGATTATTTGTAATATGCAGATGTTTGCAGAAATTAGGATGGGCTGATCTGCCCTTTGAGGTTCCCCTCTCTGGATGCTCCAGTATAACATAGGGACAGGGCAGTCCCCTTCCTCCTGTCCTGGGGTGGGTCTCTTGAGGTACTCCTGGGGATGCTGGTGAAGGTTGACTTCCTCAGAGCAGATCTCATGCAGTGGTTGCGTCCTGTTTTGTGTTAGGATACAGGATTTTGGGTGGTCAGTGTGTCAGTGGGTGGTTAGTGGTACGTCAGTGGTCACAAATTCTTTTCACCTGAACATGTGCTTTGCTGACATGTGCAAATCCCCAATACACAGAAGTTGTACCCACTTTGTGTCTTTGGCTGTGGCTGCTGGTTTTATTGGTCTCTCTCTTTAAAGCTGTCCAGTAGCCTCTTGGATCTGTAGCCATGTCACTAGGAAGAGGCTGCTGGAAGAAACAAGGTCAAATGTTCCTGATTTTCAAGGTTGACCATGCTACAGCCCGGATGCAAGACACAACCAGCCTTCCTCTCTACTCCTGTCAAAGTAACACTGAGACCCCAACCCAACAGTCTGTACTTCAGCAGTGAAGAGCTGTAGCTGAAGTACTTCCACACTCACTGCTGCTGCTGTGCTTGGGGGCCCTCAGGAAGAGTGAGGAAATTTCTCAGCTTTTGTATGGGGAGTAGGAGGGACTCCTGAAGGGGGACTGACCTGAGCTGTAGTTGGGATATTAATCCTAGTAGCCTGACGTGGGAAAGCAAGCAGGAGCACGGTTTCTCTCCAGCCCCCGCAGACACTGCAAAGAAGGCTGTTTGCTGTGTGGAGGGTAGACTAGACCTCAGATTTATAGGCAATTTAGAGCTCCATTGACTTGTAAGATAAAATGGTGATTTGAGCTTATTTCATTCCTCCCATGACTAAGGGGTAGTGAGCCAGTGCGGGGGATATATGAACTACCTTAACCCTACCGTGGTCTTTACCCAAAGCTTGAAGGCAAGCCAGGCCTTTGCTGTGTCTAAGGAAAACAAACTTCAAATGCTGCAGAGGACAAAGCCTGTGCAGTAGGAAGTTTTAACCTGCATAAAAAGGCATGGGTTGGAACAGCTAAAGGGGAAAATGGAAGTTTGCTGGAGAGAGTTTGATCCACACTTGAAATACAATTGTAGGAGCAGGAAGATGAGGAGGAAAATTGCAGGTGCTTTGAAAAAGCTATGTGCTGTACTCGTTTCCTGTGCTGTGGAGCTGGGAAAACTTGGCATTTTTTCTTGTGGTGTAACTGTATTTTTTTTTTTTTTTTTCTTCAGGGCAAAAGAACTAAACCTCAGCAGTGGCAATCCTGGGTTGCTGAAACAATAGTACCTCTGTTCCCCTAAAAATACATGCAGCTTGATTTTTAAAAGTGAGATGTTCAAAAATCAGGCAGTCCTGCATTTCTTGGAGCTGCACAGCAGCATGAGGTCCCACTTAATTAGACAGCTTGGGGCTGGAATGGCTAAATGCCATTCTGTTGAACCCCAGCAATAGTGGATACCAATCCCAGCAGAGGTCCCATCTCCTTTTATCCATTCTGGAAAGAGTACAGAAGGGAATTGTAAATGTTGCAGGGCTGCTTCCTGTGAGTTGGCTTACAAGATCCCATGTCAGCTTTACTTCTGCAGCAGCGATGTAATGACTTGGGACTTTGTTTACCACCAAGTTCTCTTGCGTGGTAGATTAACCTCAATTTGTGCACTGGAGTCTCTGGATCTGTACAGCGTTGTGTAACCTTTGCTTTTGTCACTTGTGGAGGCTTGTGCTTTAGGTCATTGATCTTGATAATGAGTTGTTTTATACCTCCCAGACAAGCACAAATGTGGGAACAAATACCATTAAGGAAGGAGGTGGATCTGGAGGCTGAAGTCTTCAATAGATAGATAGGGGGGTTGCCTCTCGCAGTACTTGGAGGTCTTTAATTTTAATACCTAACAAGCAGCTGATGTCCTTTCTACCAAGGAGAAGATGCATCTTGTCCTTCCTCTGCACTTTCAGACAATACCAGATGTCCACTGCGAGCCTGAAGGCTGTGAAACACATGGGAAGGGTAGATCTGTTCTATTACAAAAGCTCCTCTGTTGCGTGTGTGGTGCCTGAGATGGAGACTCGAGAGGGATGGAGTCTTTTTCTCCCTCCAGTTACAGCCTCAGCTGTGCAGTTTAAAGCACTGTGGGCATTGTCTTTTTGGGTTGTTTTTTTTTTTTTTCAGAATGCTTAGAGCATTTTAGAAACCGAAGTCTGAAAAAGGAGAAGTCATCTGTGTAAAATCTTTTAGCCTAAACCCAGAAAGTGATGCAAATCAAAAAAAGGCTTGAGTTTTTTATGAAATGGGGCAGTCTGCTGCTGAGTGTCTCCAGACGACAGCTGCTGTTCCTGGTTTTCAAGAGAAATCTTTTTGGAAGAGAGGGTGGCAAGAAGGGCTGGAACAAAGACCTTGTTTACTCGTGGTACCTGCTCTCTTTTTCTCTTTCAAAAAGCTGCACCAGAGGCTTAGGGGAGGACAGGGGCCACTGGCACAAGGCTTTGCAGAGAGCTGGGTCACAGCTACCAGTTGCTCCCCTGGGAGAGGCCGAATCCCCTGGGTGGGCACTTAGGTTGGGGCTTCACAGAAATGTCATGTAAAACATTTCTGCCAGTGCTGGGTGCTGTGATGAGTTTCTAGGAAACCTGGAATATCATTCCACTTTTATTGTGCTCTTTGAAGCAGTTATGGATCTATTTATTTTTAAGGCAGGAGACCTCTGCATTCTCATTTAGGCTGCGTTGAACGTTTCTATGCTAATGCCCAATGCAGCCAATTTTTGCTCAAGGGACTAATCCTTCCACATCAGGATCTTACTTACACTTGTTAGTCCCATGGTTAGACTTTAAGCTGTTTAAGGATGGTACATCTATGTACCTATATGTTTCAATGGGTTGTACCTGACACAAAAGAGCCATGATCTAGCATCGTGTGTATAGGTATTATTCCAGTGGAAATAACAGCTCCCTTTCTCTAGCTGCATGAGCGAAGACATGTACAAGTAGGATATTGTGCAAGGGAGGCCTGATCTGGCATCCTGGGCACCAAGTGCCCTGTCCTCAGCGTATTTAAATACTCCATTTTGCAGTGAATTGAGAGAGCTACTCTTGCTCTCAGTGGCTGAGGATGTGCCCTGGTACTTGTTTGCAACATTCAGCTGGTTTGAGCTTGAAAGCTGGAGGGATGAGTCTAGTACTTTGGGAAAGGTGCAAAATCTTTCCTGTACTTAGTTACCCAAAGGGGAACAGCCCTGTTCTGTGCGGGTTTGAGCTATTGAGCTGCTGGGGGAATGGAGCTTTAGGAGCATTGCAAAGGTGGGTGGGTCCTGCACAAGACTTGCTCTGTGAACTGGCTGGTGTTGCAGCTTCTGGAAATACAAGAGATGTGGGCAATTCAGAGACCCACTTGTGGGTGTTTTGTCATCTGGAATGCACAAGGTTACAAAGCAAAACTGTGCCATTTTGAATAAAAAGCCATGTTTCTGAGATATTTTATTTTATTGACCTTACTCAGTTTTAAGCATCCAGGCTCCCTTTCTGCCATTGTGCAACTTGTAGTTTGCAAAGACTTTACTCCCCATGAAGAGGAGGACAAACAGTGTCCTGGATACCCTTGAATTTAGGAAGCTTTGCTCTTTTCTGTGTAAGGAATTTGGCCAAGCTCGTTTTCCTTACGCTTGTGGTCTTCCAGGCAGCAACGCAGAAGAGGAAAAAAAAAAAGATAATTACACTTTTAAAGCACAGAACCATGAACATATAATTCAAAGCACTGACAAGCACTGGAAACTGGGTACTTTCAAGCTGATGCTGTGTGGTTTCTTTAAAAAAAAACAAACACAAACAGCACATTGTCAGTGTAGTTGTACTATATATTCTGAAAGAATTTCTAGGTTTTAAGCATAGCTATTAGCTGCCTCCTTTTAAACGAGCCATTACAGGGTGATAATGCCTCCCCATCAGATCATGAGTTTGAGCAATCGGTATCTCTGATGTTGGCTTTAACCTTTCCTGTGAAAGCTCATTAAACCAGAGAAAACATCCACAAGGGAATCCACACAGTCCTCATCTTTATGAAGAGCAACAGCTTAAACAGCTTCACAGTCACCAGGATGTTGTGGTTTCTCCTTTGAGGGCACCACAGAATAAGTAAGATTTGTGGATTCAAGAACAAGCAGTGTCACACACCACACAGCTGTGTGCTCAGCCGGCTCTGGTACTGTCACCTGCAGGCTTTGGTTTGGGCTGTGGATCCGTCAGCGAAGGTGACAGCAAAGCCTGGCAGTGCAGGTGAGGGAGAGCACAGCATTAGTAGTACTGCTGAAAAGGTGTTTTTTTTTAAAAAAAAAAACATCTAGGGCTTTTGTTCTCTTTGTGCCCTGATCTCTGTAGGCAGATCCCAGTGTTGCTGTTTGCACTTCACCCTAATCCGGTACAATGTTGATCTAGATGTTTAATGAGTGGATTGGTGTGAAATCAGGCTTCAGGCTCCCCGGCAGTGACTTAGTAAATACAATAAGCAGCTGCTCTTCTAGCCTGAAGGGGTTGCTATGAATTTTTTATCACTGATTTTTATGGCTTGCCGTTCTGACAGCATTCGGATTTATAGAAAGAAAAGAAGCAATACCTCACTTTCCCAAGAAATCTCCATTTCAAAGATTTACACACTGCAACAACTACTACCTAATTGTTGATGGGTAAGCCCCTTTGTGATTATGCAAGCCAGGGAGACAGGCACTTGAGAAAATCATCCTGGTATTTACTCTGACAGGCAGATAGAGATACCTGAGGCCGATCAGAGAGTGCCTGGGGACAAGCCCAGATCAGTTTTTTAACTTTGTCAGCTGATGGTTGGATTTTTAGCAGTGGTTCTTGTGCCATCCCCGTTATTTAACGGTGCTCAAAATGCCCCCTGCAACAGCAGGTGGACCGGTTCTGTGCAATTGCCCCATTAATAGGCTTTTGAAACTATTGTCTTGGTTTAGCCTCTTTGTACAAGGTTAAAAAACGCAACAGAAGACCTTAAAATTAAAAGTGGCCCCTTAAGGATAGTTCTTAGTCAGAGGCCTTTTTAGGAGGAGAGCTGAAGGGAGCGGGGGCAGCCCCATTCTCCCAACTTTTGTGATGAGATTACTTGTGCTGCAGGGACACACAGTGCTGAGGGCTGCACAGGCCCAGCCTCAGAAGCACTCTCATGCTCCAAACACAGAAAGGCAAAGCAGGGAGAGGGGGACAATGAGACCTTGTTGCTGACACGCGTGGGAAGGGGCTGTGGGGGCTCCTCAGCTGGCAGCTGGAGCTTGCAGCCCTCCCCTGGGGCCCTGCCCTGTCCCATGGGATGTTGGTGAGGCTTGAAGGACTCCAAATATATTCAAATATGCACCAGGCCGCCATGGGTGCAGTGCACCCTCAGCATGTGTCAAAAGTGGGTGTAAAATGCTGGAAACTCCCTCTGCATGGCTGTACACGGCTGCCCAGAGGAACAAAGCAATGGGAAGGCAGGTACCAGGCTCAAAACCATCCTTCCTCTGCTGCACAAGTAAAACCTCCCTGCTTTCCTGCTGGGTGCTGCCAGGCAGTGGCTGTGGGG
Organism: Calypte anna; assembly: GCF_003957555.1. Classification (NCBI taxonomy): domain Eukaryota; kingdom Metazoa; phylum Chordata; class Aves; order Apodiformes; family Trochilidae; genus Calypte; species Calypte anna. Next base: position 31,037,303 of record NC_044253.1, read on the forward strand.
CAGCCTTGGGACTGGGGCCAATCTTTTCCAGTGGCAGGAGAGCCAGGTCTGCTGCAGCACACACAAACTGGAGAGATGTTGGCCAGCTATTAAAAATAGGTAATGGGCCGTGACGTCCACCAAATGAGGTCTTGTGATAGTCACAACAAATGTGGTGTTTCAGGCAGATGAACATAATTCTGTCATTGGGATTAAAAGGAAATGCAAAATTACACAGATGGTTTTCTAGAAGTCATAAAAAGTTAATTGAAATGGGTTTTTTATTAGTTTGTGTGCTGTGTTGCCACACAGCACTGGCCATGTGGATGAAAAGGCTGGCTGGATTTTTGGGGAGACAAGGTGAAGTGGGAAGTACTCTACGAGACCTGCTATAAAGAGATCAGGGGAGTTTTTTTTTCCTGCCCTATAGCTTTACATCTGCCCCAGAGAAGGAGGATACTCTATACCTTTTAGTAAGAACAATTCAGAGGGTGAAGGGTGAGTGTGCCACAGTGGTGGGTGTGGGGATGGGGCAGGCATGGCTGCTAGGGTGCTTAAGGCAGTGAATGAAGAAAAATTTATTTTAAGTCGTGTTTCTTTGATTCTCACCTGGCTAGTGCCATTTTGCTTGTGCTGAGGAGCTAGCCAAGTACACAGCCTCCCCTGGCAGCTTGCACAGAAGGTGGTGGTGTCCAGTTTGCCCAGCAGCCTGACTATGAAGAATTAGAGTGGTCCCAGGAAACCTCCAAGTGCATATGGGCTTGCTCATCTAAGGGCTTCAGCTCCAACCCTTCCAGCTGAGCTGCAGGCCCTGGCTTTCAGCCTTCACAGCCAATTTGGTTTCTTGAAAATTGAGTGTGTGTGTCACATTCACAGCCTGGACTTTACCAGAGGAAACTTGCAAAGGGTTTCTTTCTGACAAGGTATGCTTGATGCAGGGGTCTGTGCTAGAAATTAAATAAATACTGTCTGCTCCTAGCAGAGAAGGAGCTTGAGGCCTGTGGCTACGTTTCTTCTTCATTGGAGCTCCAAGCCCTACAAATAGTAATGATGATAAAGAGCGACTGCGCCCTCAGTCTGCAGCGTTTGCATACCTGCCAGCTTAGCAAGTCCAGGCTGGGGTTTGGGAATGTGGTAAGATAGATGTACAGAATGCCAAATATGATTTATTACCTCTTTTAAAAATAACACACAAGTGCCCCGAGATGTGAGCTCCTTCTGCAGGAAGGCTGTCTCCATCCCAAACACATTGTGGACTAGTCAGAAGAGGAACCAAAAAGCAGAGGTGGACGGACTCTAGGCAATTCTTGTAACGTTGCACGTAGAATTTGCCTTCAGTGTTTGGGTTTCTGATGCCTGAGTGGTGCTTTTGGATCCTGGGCACCCTGCAAATGCTCACAAGGTTGTTGGTACCTCCTAGCTGTGCTCAGGAGACAGGGCTCTTTCTGCAGAGGTTGCCAACATCCCATGGGCTACCCTCTCCACCCCATGTGCATGGGGCAGGAGCTCAGTGTCCCTGAGACACATGCAGACTTGTGTTCCCTCCTTGCTTTTGTTAATAGAGGCCTGAAATGGGAAGATCTTGTGGCATCTTGCAGAAAGAACAAGGAGCAACCTATTTCTGCCAAATAGCCAGTGCTGGAATCAATGAAGTGCTGCTCTTGATTTTATGAAAGTAATAATGAGTTGACTGCAAAGCAGGAAAGTTGAGAGAGCAACAGCACAGGAATAACCTGTGTATGGTGAAGTTTAAATGAAGGGGGATGCCAAAAATTATCACCTACAATTGCTGAATAGCAGAAGTGAGCTATAAAATGTGACATCAGTGTTGGCACATCCTGGGTGGTTGGGGAGGCAGTGAAGTGGTCCTCTGCCAGTGTAAGTGAGGCAGCCTGCTGCTGTGAGTTTTGGCACAGTCATTTTTGCCTTGGGCTTGTGTCCATGGGTTGAGGGGCTCAGACTTGCAGTGTGCTCTAGATTGGGCCTGTGGACCATCACACAGCTGCCACCTGTGTCTTAGCCAGTGATAAGGGTATAAACAGAGACGAAACTCAAGTGCCTTAACAGGGCAAGCAAATACTGAGAGTGGTTGGTAAAGGTGAGCAATCTCCCTCTAAGCCACTCTGTAAATGTCAAAATCTGAACCAGGGCAGAAATGTTTCTGTGGATGACAGGTTACCAAGGAGCACAGTATCCATCTCCATCCAGGCAAGCTGTAAAGACCTCTGCTAAGATGTTCCTGTGAAGGCTGTGCTGTGGGAAAGCTTAATCTGATCAATGAAACATCTCCTTCTGCAAAGCAGCATCTTTATTTAACGTTTTATGGTGACTTCCTCACGTGGATTGACTTTCTCCAGCCTGAAAATTTATGTGTGGTATTTTAGAGCTTACTTCTTGGGGGAAGGGATTTTCAGCTTTAAAGACCAGGATGGGGAAATATGTTTCAAAGAGTTCCAAAATATTACAGCATTCCACTCCTGTGGTGTCATAAAGCTAATTTCTTCATTTAATCCTTACCTGATGTTTTGCCTGTTGTATAGCTATAGAAAACACTGAAGAGATTTGCATGGAATGTGTTTGGCCTTGCCATGTGGCTATTAGGATCAGATTTTAGCAGTTTTATCAGTCTGTCAGCATGCATTGTTTTCTCCTAGGGGAAATAAGTGATCCACTTGCCTTCCCTGCCCATTTCACAATTGACTTGATGCTCCCACTGTGGCAAAGATACCCTGAACTCTTAAATGTGCTCCTTTGGCGATGGTGATAAAAAAAATCTGTTCTCTGATGAAATTTCCTCAGCCTGTGGGCTAACCGGGGCCACCAGTGATTTGAAGGAAGCATCCTTGTAAATGAGCCCCTAACCAGATTTTACATTGATGTCTCATTGGTCTATCCTTATATTTTTGGGGATTTTGATCAAGAGCAAGTCTGAAGCACCAGTCATAGCTGTGCTCAGTCATAGCTGTGCTCAAAGCAACTCTTTTTATCTCTTAAAGCAAACTCCTCTAATTGTAAGCAGGTATGGAAGATTAATTCTGGTTAGTAATTAGTCTCTTGCTCTTTAGTATGCCTGTAGCCCATAGGGACACTCACTGACTCCAGTAATTCAAAGAAGGCAAATAGCTGGATGAAGAAGAGAGCTGGAGGGCTCAAGTGGGCCTTAGGCAAGAGATTAATCCTTACCCTCTGTTCAGGTACTCATCCAGGCTTCTCTCTGTCTTGGTAGCTTGGAAATCTGCTCCAGCAGCCCAACAGTGATTCTGTAGGAAACTTGCAATCTGCAGCCAAACTCCAGGCTGAACTGTACTGTTCTGTCAGAAATTCATCCTTGAGCATTCCCTGCATCTGTGAGGTACCTGGGGGATTAATTTCAGACTTCTCATTGTAATTTTGTCAAATTTGCTTTGTGTGAACTGCTTTGAGACTGAAATGAAAAACATGCTTTGTGACATCTCAGACGACTTGCTTTGTGATTTGGGCTTGTTCCAACCTCAGTCAGTAAGAGAAAACCTAGCATGATAACACCCTATTTGAGTTAAGGACATAAAAACGTGGGATAACCCCGTGCTATGAAGTAGCATGATGTCCTGTGCTGTGGAACATGAACACCACTGGAAGATGTTCACAGTGTCTGTGTCATGCAACCCTTTAAAACTAGAACAACATGCAAGAAAACCATTCTCACCAAAAACCTTAGGAAACTTCATTGAATAAGTGGCCTGACGAAGGCTGAAGAGGATGTTTACTCAGCAGTACTTGTCAAGTCCTTAGTTGAGTAGGGCTAAGCTGAAAAAAATAAAACCTTTTCCTTTTTCTTGCAGTGCAGATGCTGTCAAAATCAATGGTTTAGTTTGCAGAAATTGAGGTGTCACTGCACATAGTAACAATCAAAACACTACATATGAAAAATTGCCACATTTAACAGGGACTTTTTGAACAGAGTAATTGGTAGCTTCCTGCTTAGTTTGGATGATTTTATTAGTATAAATTAGCAGTTTTTCTTTCAGTTTCTTCACTGTTGTTTTACAGATTGACGCATAACATCCTATACGTCCGTGTGTATTTAAGATGTTAAAAATGGATATGTAGAATTTATCTCTATTCCTGACAGTTTGAGCAGATACTTGTAATTTGTTGGCAAAGAGAAAGCACCTTTCCTGCCTTCCTAGCAAGAACTGGCTCTTTGTTGTAGTGGTACATAGATGCTGCACTCCTGAGAGGTAATGACTGTTTGGAGATTCCATGTCACATGGAATCACTGATGGTGCTGATTTGCTGTGCTTCAGTTGTACTGGGTCAAACGAAAGAATCTGTCTGCTCTTTCTGCCCATCTCCAGAGGTATTTGGTTACCCAACAGAGGGCTTTTTCTGGAAAGGCAAATACCATGCTGGCAGTATCATGCTGCGGCTGCTGCTGGGAATAGACAGAACTGATGGATTTCTGCAGTCAGCCAGTGCTGTTAATTTAGAAGACCTTACTTCTCTGAGGTTTCCTTCAAGTTTCAAAATAATGTTGGTGTTGTTTTTGGGTTTTTTTGTTTTATTTTTTTAATGCTTTGAGCACTAAAGTTAAACTTTTCTGCCCTCTTTTCCACTGTAATCTCTTCAGCTTTCCACCATACAGCATGGGCCTTTCGCACAGCAGTAGCTGAGCTGTGAGACCACTTGAGTAGTTGACAGGTGAGCCAGGTGACTGTCAGAAGCTGCACAGAAGAGATCATTACAGATGCTGGGTATTTAATTCCACTGTTCTCATCACTGGCTGAGAACGTGCTGCAGTGTTGTTCTGCCACGGTTTTTGAGATGACCCTGTTCTAGCTGAACTGTAACAGGGTGGTGCTAGAGATCCTAGGAGAGGAACTTAAACAGCTCAGAAGATGGGCTAGTGTGTATTGAGGGGAGAACAGCCAACTGATAGTAATTATCTTGAAACAGCAATTAAGTTGTCTTGGTTCACTGTTGTGGGCCAGTGCTTTTTCAGATGTCAGAACAGGAGCTCAGCAGCCACAACCTGAGGTTGTGTCACTGTGATCATTTTTCCTCCCTTCTTGCTGTCAACTTCCATTTTGGGCTGTGTCATGTTGAAGCAGGCAGGATACCTTGTGAAAATCCCTGCCCGTGTGCCTCAGCCTCCTTTACAGACTGATTTTTTTTTTTTTTTTATCGCATTCTCTTAGTACACACATCATCTGGTGACTTGGCCACCTTTCTCTGGTGTTTTTTTAGGCAGTCTACTGCCCTAAAAAGTTCTCTGGGCTTCACCTGCATTGGCTGACAGATTTTAGCTCTTTACCTGTTTGGTTCCCTATCACAAGTGATATTTTTAGGAGATAAAACTTTTTGTTTGATCTTCTGCTGTGGGTGTGGCAGGGTGAGCAGTGGAGGAAGTGGGGCTGGTGTTGATGTATTGAGGACATTGCATTTGCCCCGACTGAAGCTGCTGTAGGGAATGGGCTTCTGACTTCTTTGACGCTTGTAGCTATAGTTGCTTCTCTTTTAAAAACAAATACAGTCTTTGCCTGCATTAGAGAATTAGTTTGAATCCAGCAGAAGTTGTGCTGCCACAAATTGCAGCTTAACTTTTTCTGCAGCTATAGTTATGGAAAATACAGCAGCAGGGATGGGGCAGCTGCTCCGGGCGCCCCTCTCGGCAAAGCCCCGGTGCTGCAAAGCATCTGATGGCTGCTGAGCCCAGACAGGGCTGGGACTGCAAGTTGCACAGACTGGATACACCCAGCGTGAATTGGTTTTTATGACAACCCAAGAAGCAGGAGGGAGAGGATGGAGCACTTGGTCCAGTGTTTTTTATTTGCTCTTTCCGTTGTGTGAGATGGCACTGACACAGGAGAGAGGGCACTCGCCTCATTTGCTACTGCTCTGCTTTGTAATTAGAATCTGTTTCAGCTCTGAGAAGTTTATGGTTTTATATAGGTTAAGTAGGAGAGAAGTACAAATAGTTTCAATTTTTCTTGATGGGGGAACTATGAGACAGAGCAGTGTTTGACCTGCCCACATCACATAGCTGACACTTGGCACAGAGGAGTATTTTGAGTGCAGATTTCTTGAATGTCAGGCCAGTGCCCCATAAACATAGGTTGCCTTTTGTTGTTTGCTGGGCACAACTGTATGGGAGAAGCAATAAAGGGGCTCTGTAGGCAGGGCACTGAGTAATGTTGGCTCAATTTACATATGAAAACATTTATTCTAATACTTAGAGCTTACATAGCTCTACAGTGAGAGGTTTCCATGGGCCCAGAGTCTGGCAGAAAGAGGGTCACACCACCCTCTTAAAATGAAATGCTTTAATTTTAATTAAGTCCACTACCTCCTGGAAAGTTGCAAGCTCCCAAATTTCTTCATTACCTGCTGTGCAGCTGAAGCTCAATTGTAATTGAGAACGTGGAGTTGTTGTTTTTTTCCCTTCCCTTTTCTTTCCTTTTTAATTGTAAACAGCAGCAAAGAAGGAGCACGTACAGCAGTAGATGTGCTGGCAGTGATAGATGAGCCAACGTGGCAGGTTGGCTGTGGTTGTTTTGCTGTCGAGGAACGAAGCAGAAGAGCCCTGCCCGCACACCATCTGGCTCAGCCAGCGAGAGGCAGCGAGCTGCACGTGAGCGCAGGACGAGGTGGGCGCTTTCCACTTGTCGAAGATCAGAACTGACACTTGGATGCATTCAGGGTGCCATCTCCCCTGTCTAAATATTTATTTCTTGTGCTGCGCTCAGTCTAATGCAATCAGACTACAGTGTGGAGGGCTGCCATATCCTTTTAGCTCTGGATTTGTCTTCCAGTAACAGGCTCTACTGCCCCCAAACAGTGCATTCATATTGCAGGCGAGGAGAAAAGTTGGAGCACCAGCTTGTTACAGCACCTCGCGTGGTGCCTCACTCGCTGCTCTCGATTAGATCCGACAGAGCTTGTTGAAGGGACCACCTTAGGCTTTGTCATGCAGAGCTGAAGAGACACTAACCAAGTTACACGCAAACTTGACTCCCTTCATATTAGTAGGAAGGTAAAGTAGCTAGGATGTTCTTTTGAAAAATAAAATACAAATTGATGTCTAACGATTCAAATTTGTTTTAATATTTCCACTGGAAGCTGGACGTTTATCCACTCTTCATGTTTTCTCTGTTTTCCCACTAGTTGAAGAACGGGGTGCTGTGACAAAACCAGTCTGAGTGATTTCTCTGCTAAATAGAGAGATGCTCCATTCGATCATGCTGACCCTAAGTTAAATTATCCATTGTGCATGCACTCCTCCACCCATGCACAGACTGTCCTCTGAGGATAGGCTGGCTTAGCAGAGTTTTGCTGCTTAAAAAATAATAAAATCAATCACTTGGATCTTAGTGAGTTGAGTTGGATATGCTAAGCCTAGAACAGCTACTGATGCCCATTATCATCTTCTTCAGTACCTCTCGTCTTGGTCCTGTGAAAGTCTCTTTAAGAGACTGTACAGAATCAGTTGCATAAACACCCACTGAATAAGGAGGGGACACAGTGATTTACTTGTAAGAGGACTGCTTATTGTGTTCTGCACAAGCAGAATTATGAAAGGTTTGCTGGTTTGCCTCTTCACTCTTCCAGGCTTGTTTTTTTTGTTTTTGTTTTTCTTTTTTTTTTTTTTTTTTTCAGTCTAGACTGAAATGGTTTCAAGTAAATAGCATGGAGAACAATTTTTCAGGCTTCTCAGTGTGGAAGAGCTTAATCATCAAGGAATTTTCCTGTAGTGCTGTGTCGTTACTGAAGCATGTGGAAGGGACAAATTGAAATATACCTGCCTTGAGCCCATGTCCAAAATGCACCATTGAAGCTATGCCTTTCCCTGTTCCCTACAGCTGATGTAGGTAGTTGCAGAGAATCGGAGTATCCCTGAGAAAATACTAATTTTGGGTGGGAAATTCTGAAAGGCTAAAAGAAGCTTCTGTTGCCTACTAGATAGGGTGGCTCAGGCACTTGCCAACTGCTAGTAAATGTGACACTGAACCACAGGAGACCTTCAGTGACAGTGGGAGGCTTGGCAAGATCTCTAAGAGCATTTAAAATGTCCCCACATGCTGATGATATCTGTGCATCTGGGTTTTTCTAAGCCACATTGTCCTCACAGAGCTGCCTGGTTGCACCCACATGTCATGGGAGGATGGAGGAGCCTCCAGGGGCTCTCTGCTGAAGGTCTCTGTGAGGGAATGGTTGTTACAGTGCTTTTCCCTTTGCTTTGGATTCCTGTATGCCAGCTGTAAATGCTATGGGGACAGAGGGATCTTTCTGCAGGCAGGAAGGTGCCTACCAATGGGCTTGCTGGTGCCCCATGACTAAGGTCCCTTCTCTGCTATCCTGAGTGCCTCTATGCAGCAGGACTCCTGGGACCTGGCTGGGCTCTATTGTGCAAACTCAGAAATCACTGGGAAAGTATTCTGGTTTCATTCACAGGTTGGTTTTTGGTTTTGTGATTTTGAGGGGGGTTTGTAGTGGTTTGTTTGTTTTTTGGATTTTTTTTTTTGGCTCATTGGTTTTTTTTTTAAGTAAAATATTACCTCAGTTTGCTTTTATAACCCATCCCTGTGATGTGTTGCACACAATTTGTTTTAAGAAATTTAAAGAAACAATACTGGAGAAGAGGTACTTTTAAGTTTTGCATGAGAATGACAAGAGTAGTCCCTGAAAAAGACTGTTTGCATATGAGCACGTATAAATAAATTTTCATGATAAAGTATAATTTATATATGACTTCATACATTCACTGTGGGATTTATAGTATTTGGTTATTAGCTGTGTTGAACCATCCTTTAAGTTGTGTTCACAACTCAATGCCAAATAAACAAACATGCTTCTGATTTGCAGGCACTGAATGAGAACGGGTGAGCTCAGGAGTGAGGATGCTGGCTGTGAACTTGGAGTGTAATTTGTTAAGGTGGATGTATCCATGAGCAGATGAGGGGCACTGGGTGACAGCTTGTCTCTCTTCAGTGCTGTGGTCTTACAGCCAGCCATTTCCAGGAAACTTGTAAGATGTGTGGGGTTTTTTTATTTTTAGTATTGGAGAATAACCTCTTTAAATAGCAGTGTAGAGGTCAGTGCCCACCATCTGATAGAGCCCCTGGAGGGGGTCAGACCCAGAGCCTAATTGCCTGCAGCACAGGCTTGACAAGCTGTTAAGGTACCTTGCTGCCTTGTTCTCTGATGACAAGAGAATGAGGATGAGAGTCATTGGAAGCAGCAGTAATACTTAATTAGAAGACAGACTCTTGTCCCCTGTGTATATTTGCCACTGCCTATAATGCAATTTAAATTATTTCAAAGATGCATAGAAAAGCATCACCTCCTTAGGGGATTTGGTAAGCAGCTAAAGGTCTTTGTGTGGAGTGCCACCTCCTCAATTTTTATGAAGTACCTAAATGGAAAATAAGGGTTGAAGCAGAGCAAGAAAGCTCATAAGGTTGTATAGCACCTGTACATACCTAGTGGGTTGTATTTGTGTTGGGATGGGGAGAATACACTATGTGTATTCTTTTTCTCACAGAAGTTGTGTTGGGTGATCTTTTGGCCATGTTGGGTCCTGTGACCACAGTGGCAAAGCAGATCCTAGGGATGCTAGCCCAGTTCCTGCGTGAGTCAGTGTGAACTTTTGGGTGCTGCGTCCTGCCTTGCCAGTGGCTTTGGGACCACAGGGTGAGATAGCCCATCTCTTCCAGGGATGAGGGGATGGCACAGGAAACTTGCTGGATGCTTTCCCTTATCTTTAGCAGATTAAAACAGAATCAAAGCGAGGAACTGAGGCTGCATGAGGAGCAACTTTCATGCTACTGCGTGGTCCTTAGGCTCTAATTCTGCTTTCAGCCTTCAAATATATGGGAGGACCAGGTGTAGTTCTGATAGATAAAAGACTTCTGCACAGTCTTTATGGCTGCAAGGTTTTTTTATGTATTTTTGAGAACTTTATGCAGTCAGGCTGTTGTTTATGTCTTACAGAAGCCCTGACCCTCCAGCAAACAAAACTCTCATGCTCTTATGGCTTGTTATTGGATCCTTTTGTGGAGCTCCCCCCCAAAAAAGGTGTTCAGTTTTATCACAGGTATTTTACTGTTTCAGCACCTTTGTATTATCTTTGCTTAGTTTAGCCCATGGAGGTTGGTTGTAATTCCTCACATGAGAAGTATTAAAAAAAAGTGTTATCCTAACTTTGCATGAGAACTCCTTGATTATGAAATCATACCAGCTTGAGACACAATTACCAGAAATAATTGCCAAGAATTCTTGCTCTAAAATCTAAGCTTAACTTTCTGGGTTATTGTTGGCAGTGCTTTTTACAACTGGAGATAGTCTATTTAAGGCTGACTATTATGTTCTTATATTTGGGAATCAGGCACTAAGACTGTGAGCTGCAGTAAGATTTTATAAGATTATGTAGCACTTCATTTAGTTGAAGGGAATGAGAGGAGCAAGGTTCTGACCCTTCAAATGACAAGGACAAAGAGTCTGGGAATCATTTCATCTTTACCCCCATGGAGGAACCATTTGTGCTGGGCTGCAGGAGCCCTGCTGGGTCAGTGTAAAGGTTTAATACTACTCATTACATGCCATGTTGCAAAGTTGTTTTTGTTTCTTGTTTACTTTTGTTCAAAAAATTAAATTCATGTACAAATAGGTACTTCTTTTTCAGATTATTAAAAAGTAAATTACTGAAAGGAAGCAAAAATTTTGGGGAGCTGTTTTGGAAGAAGATTTCAGGGGTTTTATTGAAATGCACTGATGTACTTTTCCTCTCTCATCAAAATACATCTCAGGGCTGCAGGGAGCTGGAGTGAGGGCTAAGAAATGGAAAGTACAAGAAGGGCTTTCCATCAAACCCTACTCCCTTGAGAAACAGAGGAAATCGCAGAAAAATGCTACTAATAGTAGTATGGGGTCTCACCTATTAAACCCATCTGGTCAGATGAGAAACTATCATTAGCTTAGAATTTGAAGGGTGAGTCCTTGCTCTTTGCAAAGGTCGGGCATGAAGTGCTGTTTCCTCTAATCCAGTAAAAATTGGAAGATAAGGGAGGGCTCTGCCACGTGGGCTGGGCACTTGGGTGCTGGCCTGTGTGTTTGGAAGATCAGCAAACAGCCAAATAATGCAGCACTGTGCTCTTTCACGGGTTTCTGGCAGGAAATCAGCATCTTGGGAGTTCATGGCTTTAATCTCAATAGCATTTTGTTATCTCATCCCCCAATGGCTGGTGTATGCTTTTATTTTTAGATAAAGGGTGTTGGTGTGGCCATTTTTCCCACCACTCCCTTCCCTCAGGAAAACCTTTCAGCTTGTCAAAACTGTGGTTAATGCCAGAGCTGACAATTTCCCACGAAAGGGAATTTGCCCTGAGCTGTTATTGATGAGTGAAGCTGTCTTTGGGAATGTAGGATTTTAGGGAGGATGCTGATGAAAGTCAAGGATATTGGGAGAAATACAGACTCCCAGAGATGGTCGGGTTGCTATGCTGAGTGCTGGGGTATGTGGCTTCTATGAAAGGTGATGTTTTCTGGTCCTGCCATCGTGGGATCATAGCTGACATTGTTATTTCATGATCAGAAAAGCTCCTGAGTACTCAAGGAAAGTTTTGGATGCTGTGATAGGAAAAGTTTCTGTAATTTTAAACACCTGTGAAGCAGAAAGGCTGTGTCTTCATTTTAAATTTACTTCCAAGCTACCACACATGAGCAAAAATGTCATGTAAGCTGCTGCTTTGTCACCCCAAAACATCAGTTCTAATAATCAGATACTGAGAATCTGCAGATTCCCCTAAGTCCAGCTGAGTTTTATTTCCACTTAAAATCAATGTTGTGATGTTTTGCACTCCTAAAACCCATACTCTAGGAACTCAGTGATTTATGAGAATTTCAGCTTTGATGAAAAGAAAAGGAAAGGGAAATGGAAAAATGTAAATGCTAGATCTATAAAACAAGCCAAGGAAGACTGTGGCTTTTGTTTATTTTTCTATGTGTGTGCATAATGTAAATGATTCTGAGAAAATCCACTCCATGATTTTTTATGATGCAAATTTGGTCAAATTAAAAGCATAACAAGGTCACATGTAAAATGCAATGTGACTATCCACTGGAAAAGATTTCTTCATGTTAGGAAATATGTTCTCTTGCATGTCTACAGATATTTCACTGAGTGCAATTCCAGGACAGAATTTCTTTTCCTCTAATAAATAAAATGTAGTAATGAATTGGGATGTCCTTAAAAAAAAAATCCTTTTTGAAAAGCAGCTAACTGAATTTACTGCAGAAAGCACATTACTTACTGTCAGAAATATGGCAGATCTCTAGATGTGTGCTTTTGGTTACTGAGGTAATTGAGAAAATGAAAAGATTATCTTATTTGGCATCAAATACCCACTCTTGTATCAGGCTGGGTGACTTGTGCAGCCTTCTTAGAAGTCCCTGGAAAGGGAAGGCACCGGAGTTCCTGCAGGGCTGGACCTGAAATACACGTTTTCTTCTGTGTTGTTTTCTCTTGAATTGACCTGTTTGGAACTGGAGGACCAGTTAACAAGTCATTTATTAACTGAACAGTTCTCTAAACTTTTCAAAGGTAGCTCTATGCCTGTGCACGTCTTGCTTCTGCCAGCTCTGGGGCATTTGTGCATCTTTAAACTTGTGAGGAGCTCCCAGAAATCAAGGGCACTGCTCACGTGCTTTGGATGTTTACAGGACTGAGACCTTAGAGAAAACCTGGTTTGAATAAGAAATAAATATCTGAGGCTGCTGCTTCTGTGAGCAATCCTATTATGTTGAGTGGGAGATTTACAACAACCTTGTTGAAGGCTGAGGGTATAAAAAAGAGGAAAATGGCTGGAAGTCAGACTGGGGTGCTTAAAATAGCATTTTTTGGGGGGTGACTCCATCTGTGGGTCCCACTTTGGAGCTCTGCTGAGCACATCATGAACAAAGCATTCAGCCTCTTTAATGTGTGTGATCATAAGGACTGCAAGACAATAGCTGTGGCTAAAAGAAAAAAGTAGATGGGGAGTTAAAAAGAAAAATGCTAGGTGGCAGCAAGCAAAGGCTAGAAGGAATGAGTAGTTTTAAACATAATCTGTAGTAACTGATGGACAGTTTTCCCTGTTTTTATACAAGCTCTTCACTAGTGTAATAACATGGCTGGTGTGGCATGGCCTTTAGCTGGAGCAAGCTGGCAGGGAGCCACTGAATCTCACTTGTTTTTGCTTTGACAGTGTAATGTCAAAGGACATGGTGGCACATGGCTGTAAATCTCACTGCTGCTCATCCTGTGCCACTGTGCAGCTTTTCAGGCAGAAGCCATCTTATGTAAGGAGGTGTGCTTTTTTTTTAATGTGTATATATATATATACTGACCAATAACACATAGCTTCTGAGCACACTTTCTACCATCTCTAGCAAACATCAAAAGAAGTTCCCAGTGTGAGGAAGAGGGATTTTTCTTTCTGCTGCTGTGGTTAGGGCTGTAGCGATGGGAAAGCAGAGCACAGTTCAAAGATCTGCATTACTGAAATTGCCTTGTAATGCTTTATTCATAGCTTCTGTACTGCCTCACATGGGGTAAATTTATTCATTCTATTGCCTGGCTGTGATAGCATAAGTCCTAGTGTAAGTAAGGTAAGTAGTTTGCAGAGATAAAAAGCCTTTACCTATAGTTTTTGGGGTGCAGAAAGACAGGGTAGCCCATAGCATCAGAGCTGGTTGCCTATGCTGCATCCATGAGGGGTGTGTGTACTCTGGGCAGCCTGGTCCAGCCTTCCATGGGGAAGACAGATCTGGGCAGCTGGTGGCCTCCTCTCTGCATTAAATTAGAAGCCACATAGAGAGCTCTGTGTCCCCAGTAGCCCTGTTGTCTTTCTCTGATGGGCTGCTGTATGGGGTTGATCTGCACTCCCAGGCAGCAATTGACCCATTTCTATATCTGACCCCTTGAGGCTTTTGATGGGCTTTTTTCTCAGCTTTATCAAGGCCCATCTAGTGTTGGGGTCTAGCTGTTCTCAGGTTGTCACTTCTATGGTACAATGTCACCTGCAGACTTGCAGAGATTGTGCTCAGTGTCAGCACACATGTTCCTGATGATGGCCCCAATTTTGGCCAAATTTCTTCCTCATCCTTCACTGCTTGGAGACAGATGCCAGGAGGATGGGCTTCTGGGGGGCTCACCCAGCACTTCACACACCCTTCCTTCCCTTGAGGGAGCCCTGGTCTGGATGTCAGGGACCTCCTTTTATCTTACAATTTTCCAATTTTCGGTTTTAAAGGTTTGGATTTGGTCTCCCTTTTGGTTGAGTAAGTGATGTGACACATACACAGAGGATATATTACAAGCTGTGAGGTTTTAAGGTATATCACAAATGGAAGCAAGCAGATCTAGCTGTTGGCAGCAAGTATTAAAAATGAAGCAGGTTTAGAGAGGATTATTTCTGCCTTTTCATTTGGAGCAATAATCTCCATTTAAAAGTAAGTTGCTAATATGCCCTATCACTATACATTCATCTTAACACCTAATAATGGATTTTATCATTAATATGCATGAATTTTCACTTACAATAATCCAATCAGCAGCACATCTCCCTCTTTAAATGCAAGTTATTCAGCAGAACAGGCACTCTGCAACTTTGCTGTTGAGTATGATGGCTTGAATGTGGTGGAGCAAATTTAATTTTTGTGGTACTATCTGATACAGCAGAAGTTGCCTTTTGTTGTATAATTTTGTGTGTTCATATGTGCAGTGTGGATGTGTGGAATGAAGCATTTGAATCCCCTGTGCAAACTTAGAGGCTGATGTGGGACATCTCTGAGACTGGGGATTTTTTGGACATGGGGAGGTACTGATGAAGGGGCAATGTTTAACAGGGTTTTCTAGGGAGAAGCAGCAAACCACAGTCAAGCCACAGACATCTATAAAGGAGAGTGCTCTCTTGCCCTTGATTTGGCTCATCTTACAAATGTGATCTTGGATTACCTGCATACTCACCATGAATTGTTCTTGAACTTCAGGGTCTTTTATGAACACTTGGGTGGCACAACAAGGTTATGGAAATGGTGTTCCTTCTGGTGCAGCCCAAGCAGCATCGCCTGTTCTGGGCAATGTCCTCTCCAGCTGGCAGCACCAGGCTCAAGAGGTTTGTAAAGCTGTAGAAGGGTCCTTGGCTGGAGAAGGAGGAGGAAGTTTCAGTGTGAACAGAGATTTTGATGAGTTTCCTCCTCTTGATTTGATATTAACAAAGCTGGGGGCTTAGGTGCTTTGTTTTTTTCTAGTATTGACAATGTGTCAAAGACAGTTTTGTTTGTTGTTTTTTTTTGTTTTAAAGTCAGTTTCACTGGGGCTTTTTTCCAGTCAAACCCACTACTCATTCTCTGTTTGCGAGCCTTATTTTCACTTACGCTCAACTGGTATTTTTTTTAAAAATGGAAAATACAGTAAAGCTCACTTCTGTGATTTTTGGATGGGACTCTGTCTCTCTCCAGTGCTGTAGTTTTCATCAAATATGAAAAAAACAACTCAGGATTCACTTACAGACACAAAAGCCTGAAAGAGCTTTTCTTCTTCCTCCGTTGTCTGCCACTCTTGAATTTCTGGTGTTTGAATCTTGAAGTGCAGCTGGCAGAATAGACAAAGCCCCTGTGCCTACCCAGTTGAGAAGCTGAGGAAAATGCTGGGGGCAGAGCCCATCCCAGGCAATGAAGTGATGCTGTTCCCTATCATTTCCAGCAGTTCAGACACAGCGTGTGCTCAGGACCTGTGTAATGCTTCACAGTCTCAACTGAGGATCATTAAGCAATGACAGAGGAGAGGAGGAAATCCCACCCCCAAGAATACCTCCTTGGGTCTCTATTCCCTCCAATTTGTATGCTCTTATGTGCTGAGACAGAAATTTAAGTTAATTTTCTTGTTAACTAGAGCCTTGGCTTTATCAGCTTGATTTCCTTTGTCACCAGCTAATGGCTTGGGAAGCACTGTGGTTGCTCAGGTCTTAGAGGACCCTATTGCAGTATTAGCTGTAAGGAATAACCCCAGATGTCCCATTTACTTCTTGCATACAGGCTCTGCTTCAAAGCTACATTGAAGTGTGTTTAAAGCCAGCACTAGACCTTGCTCGAGGTAGACATCTGGTTCACAGGCTCTGATTCAGCCAGGGTGTACGTGCTGGGGCATAGATGAGAGTCATGAGCCTGAAGTGAGAATCATTTAAGTCTCCAGCTGTACAGAAAGCTAATAGAAGAGGTGCTTTGGGGAACTTGTCCTGCCAAGAGGTCTTTCTGCAGCTCCTATTGAGGGTCCTGTGCTGTGTCTGGGGGAGTGTGAGGGTTGGAGGTCTCCATTCATACGGAATAACTCAGATTATCTCGGGAATGAAAAAAGAAAACTAAATTCCCCACTAAATCATGAAAGCTTGAGCTGAAATACTCCTAGTGCCACAGGAACCTGGGGAAGAGATTAGAATTGGGGATTTACCAGGTCACGTAACGTGATGCTCTTTTGAAATGGCTTGTGCCCTACTGATGCCTTTTATTTTGTAGTGTTCAAAGAAGTCCTGAAGGGTCCCTTATGGTGAGGGACTGTGACTTACAAATAGAAGAGCTGGGCTCAGATGAACTCATGCCATTTTGCACATTGGGTCAAAACTGCACAAAGCATTTAGAGGTAAAAATAAACCCACTGAATATTTGGATAAACCTGTAACTGTTCAGAATGTTGATGGTTTATTTGCTTTTACCTATTTAAATGCTGGGGGTTTTTTAGTATTTTGCTACCCAATGACTGATCTCTAAGAGACAGTAAAAAATACATATTTAATTTGGAAAAAGTCTTGCAGGGAGGAATATATTTTTGCTGGTTTGCACTATAAAAGGGCAAAACGCTTTTCATTTCTGCCTGAGTTTTTTTTAACTGGAAAAGGCATCTTTCAAAGACATAAAATTGACATTTTTCCATGAAAGGCTGTTTTTGCTGACACAATTGGTAGTTTAGCTCAGCTTTAATTTCCTATTCTAAATATGTTGTAAAATTATAGGGTTCATCCTGAGAAATATTCAGCTTTTTTTTTTTTCCTTTTGAATTGCTTAAAAATTAAGAAAATTATTATAAATATGGCATAAGTCTATACAAGATGTATTTTTTTCCCCTCTCCTTGACAGTTCAGTGTGTGCACTCTTGGAATGATAATTTATTACAGGACATTGATTCCAACAAGATATTTTAAGTACATTAGAAACAAATTGAAAAATAAATGTAGAGCCAGAGTCCCAACTGGTGTAAATCAATGTCACCCTGTTGAACTCAGTAAAGCCATGCCAGAGTATCCCAGCTGGAAATGTGCTCTATCATGATTTTTTCCATTTTTTCTATAGAGCAGAGCTGGTTTTTGCCACCGTAGGTGAAATTTGTGGGGATAGGAAGAAAAGAGTGGCTCAGTAAATCATCATTGTGAGGGAACTCAAGAAGTGATTTTAGTACTTTCCAAAGCTGGCAGACTCAAGGGCACCTCAGCAGCCCTCAAGATCTGAGCCCATCTCCAGCAGGGAGTGGGACAAGTGATTTTTAAGAAAATGAATACCACGTGGCTGGTGTGGCAGTGACCTCTCTGGTTTCCCTCCTCCCCAGTTTTGAGGACCTCTGCCAGAAGCTGGATGTGACACTAATTTTTTTTTTCTTCATTTTTTCGATGAATATGTCATAAGAATTACTTTTACAGACATGAAACATATTTTTTTAAAGATCTCATTCTTGTAACTGATGGATCTGTTGGTATTTCCACCAGCAGCCTTTAAAAAAACAAAACAGAGGCACATGTCCAGCAAGGGAGGTGGGAGACTTAGCCATGCTATGGGATTCACTCTTAGAAAAGGAAATGTAGGGCAGCCCCATCCAAAATCCTTATATCACTGTGGCATTAACTTAACCTTGAAGTTTGACAAATTCATTACACGCAGCTGTTTACATCAGCTTTTTAAAAGAGAATTTTTATTCAGGAAGAAATCCATAGCTGTGCTATTTTTACAGGCAAGCAACCCCTTGTGGTTAGGCTTGGGTTTCTTTTGCCTTCTTGTTGATGGCAAACGCTTACAAAACGTTGTACAGATCGAAAAGTCAAAAAATACAGCTTTTGTGTGCAGGGAGTCACTATTGCAAATGTCATGTTTGCGTACTTTGGAATTAAAAATCAATGCTCCACTACGTATCAAGAAAGAATATTTCACAGCATCTGTTGTAAAAAAGATTATGGATTTCCTCATTAGCAACTTAGATATAATAGAGCTGAATGAGGAGGAGTGGAGCTCTCGGCAGGCAGACGGAGCGGCTCGGGGCTGTTCTGGTGCTTCTGGTTCAACACAGGTTTAGCAAACACATTGCTCTGTTTGGGGGAAATTAATCACACTCCTAGTTGGTGCCTTTTGTATTTCTGTTGTAAGGTCAAATCTGAACTGCTTGCTCTACAATGCATATCAGGGAGAAGATTATTTTTTTTTTCTAGTAAGTAGGATATTGATGCAAATCTTCCAGGACAAAACTAAAGAGGATGAGTCTGAAATCCACTAACAGCAATAACAATAATAATAGTAATAGTAATACTAATAATAAGTAGCACAGCCTGGGAATTGAAATGGTAAAACCTCTTCCTTTTTTTCTTGTCATTGTTTAATCAGTCAAGACAACTTAGTCATAACAAGGTCATCTCCTTTCACAGAGTTTCTCTGCCTGTCACCCCATAGGGATGGTACCAGTCTGAATCCTACCTACAGCTGTTCTGTGTGTATCAATTCATGGGCACTTTTTTATTGAGGTCATACACAAACAGCCACTTAAGCAAAAGAAAACCAGAAATAAATGCTTACTGGGGAATGAATTATTCTTCTTGACTCAAAGTCAGTGATAATATATTGAACTAAGAATTTCCCTATTGTTAGAATAATTTGTTTTGGTGGACATAATTAGGTGTTTTGGTGTCTTCTTAGCATGCAAGGTTTGTGGTATGTTTTACTGTTTTTTTGATGTGAAGAAAACAAATTTTGTAAATGATGTGCCAGTAAATATAAAACTCACTAACCCTATGTTATAGGTGACTAATTCCAGGCCTGGGATACAAGCAATCCATTCCCACCAGTTCTATGCAATCTCTTTTTTGTTCACTTTTTTGAAGTTTCTGGACTAACTGAATCTGTAGCTATCAACAGACAAAGTGCTGGGTGTAGTGAAATGAGGCAACCAGGTGCCACTAATTGCCAGGCAGTGGGCATGAGCTTGTTAAGCCCACCTGTGCCTGATTAGGGCAGGCCCCCACTGCGCATGAGCAGGACCAGGGGGCCAATAAAAGGTGAGACTTGAAGCACAGGCTCAGCTCAGTCCTGAGCAAGCCAGCAGAGAGATTGGCTGCTCTCAGAGCAATAGCACCGATCCAGGCTAGTCAACCCTGAGGGCTATAGACTCAGAGCACTATTCGTGAGTTTCTGCTGGAACACCTGGTTGGACCTTGGAGCATCATGCCCTAAGAGAGATTGGTCTTGCAACAGCTGGGTTAGGATAATTGTTGGCTGGGTAAGTGTGTAGCACAGCATCTGTTTGCACTGATCTGGGGTCATAATCTGACCTTTCTTTCCAACCACTCTGTATCCTATGAAACTTTACCAATTACAGTCGTTTCCATGACCAATCACCATCTTTTTATGTAAGTAAGAGACCATTCTGGAAACACCCTGTGATCTGTTAAATTCGGGAAAAGGTAAAACAGTTAAATAAAGTATTTGGGTAGTATTTTGTGCAACACACAGGCTTGTAGGTTTCTTTTCCATTGTTTCAGTAAGATACGGGAGTGATCCAAGGCTCCCATGTGAGACCTCAGACAGACTGGTGAAGCGAGGTGGGGGGGAATAGCACAAAGAAACATATATTTTGCTTAGAGTTGCCATTGCCCAATTATTTGTATTATTACAGTAGTTGGTCATGGTTTCAGCTGGGTCCAGCACAAATGCTTGATGAAAGCCCAGTCCCTTCTTCAGATCTCAAGCCAGGCAATCACTTTCCAATTACCAAGGGAACTCCCTGACTTCCAAGGAAATGGTAGACTAAAAAGTAGGGTGAAGTAGCTTGAGGTGGCCAGTATGTCACAATTTCACTGTTAGGTTTTTGTGTCTTTTAATTCTAAAGTTATTTGATGAGACCTTTAAATACTGTAGGAGTTTGAGCAACATATGCTCTTCAGAGAAGTGTTACCTTGGCCTGGGGTAATTCTCTACATTTCTTGATGGCTTTGACCACTGCTTTTCTTCTTTGTGATCTTTATGTTATGGAGATATGCCAACAAAAGGGTGGGAGCATTGATGTTGTCCTTTGGAAGCACTGATGACATTGAAGCCACATCTTCAGGCTGTACCATAATTATAAGACCTTTTCAGGGGGCCAGAGAAATGGAGCTAAGTGATTATATACCTGTCTGGATCATAAGCTTCCTTATCAAGCAGTTTCAACCAATAAATCCCTAAGCTCAGCTGTCCTTAACTTACTCTGTGTGACACTGTGCTTCTGCAAGATTAAAATGTGTATGAAGAGAACAAACAGACCCAAAACCAACCATGCAAATATTCTACCAGTTTCTAAAATACACATTTTCAAAAAAGGCTAAATGGAAAAGGTGAGCTGTTGCTTTTCCCCCGGTAGAAAAATAAAAAGCAAGTGGGCTTGTCAGTGCAGAACACTCTGTAAAGTAAGAGAGTTGGGTAAAATGCAAATGGCAGTTACTCAAAATGATGCTGAAAAGATAAAATGACTGCGTTTGGATAGATGGTCACGGATTAAAGATCTATAGTGCACTAAGTTGTGTGGCAATAAAGATAGGCAGATAAATGCAGGTCAGCGAGGAAGATAAGACAGGCTGTATATTGATGAGCTACTGTTTGAGGGAATATATAAATCCATAAGAGCCTTTGCAACAAATGATGTGAAAACTTACAGCACAAGTGTTTTACACGCAACACCAGAGCAAATCTTTTTTTTTATTAACCGAGTTGAACTTTAAAATTATGTTATGACCAAAAATCAATAAAGAGAAACTGATTTAAGTTCATTGGAGTGTGAAGGGGTTTATTACCAGTGCTACATCACTCTAATGATGTACTCTTAAAAATTTGTTTTTGTGATATATTACATCTATTATTGTTAAAAGGATAAAACTGCAAAGCAACAGTGGACATTAATAAATCAATTTAAAGAAAAATGGGCAGGTAGACAGGGAAAAATGAAATCCAATTTTCAATTTTTAAATGTTGTGCAATTGTAATATATGCAAATGGCACCTCCAACAAGGCTCTGGGTTTTCAGTTGCTAATGGGATTCTCTCCTGGTGCTTATTTTGTTTGTTTGGTGTAGGATAATCCTCGGTAACTGCACTGTGACAATACACCCATAAGTAATATTTCTAAAGCTAATTTTCTCACTTAACCTTCCAGATAGATCCACACTATAAAAGCAGCCTACAGGGCTTTGTTGATCAGGTTGCATGAAGCATTTCTTTGAGTTGTTAGAACACAAAACATCTGTCTTCCTGTCTCTGTTTTCCACCTATATTTATTGTCCTGGATGTCGAATATGTGCTGTACAGAGAGGTGCTGAGTTGGTGCCAACTGCTTATTAATACAAGAGCTAAACTAACAACTTCTGCTGGTCTGTCTTTGAACAATATTTAGGCAAAACTTTCTGAATGTGTTAAAAAAAATATACTTGTTCTCTTAACCTAGCTGTAACTAAAATAATTTTACTAGTGGATTCTTATTTTTTGCTAAAGAAACTTTGGATTGCTGCTGGGAAGCATTCATTGCTGCATCTCCTGGTGCTGCCTGCTCTTGAACTGTGTTTGTCACAAAGAATTACATGAGATTCCTCTTCAGCTGTGACCTTTCTTACTTTAATAGCACCTGACAGTGAAAAATGCTAGTGTTTTCAAAGGAGCCAGGGAATTTAATTGGACATCTACCTCTTTAAAGCTCTTTTGGCAAACCAGGCTTATTTATTTTTATTAATATTCTCACAACCCTGGGAGAGGGTGATACAGCTGAAACCAACCCACATGCATAATTGCACAGCATTTGTGGAAACACAGGGATTAAAATAAAGCAGTGGTGTGAATAAATACACTTTTGTCAGCCCCTCTCTAGAAACTCTTCAATCTGTGTTAACTCCAGGGGCTTCTTCGTTAGGGTGCTGTTGTACATGGGAAAGTGATGCTCTGACAGTGGCAGCATCAAGCTCCATGTTGATCATTTCCTAGCAATTACCAAATGTGCGCAGGGGAGGAGGGAGGTTTGTACTTTGAAGTGTTTAACCTCCAACCATTCAGCCTCACCTTGAGAGGAGATGCTTCCTTCTGAGATGCACTGCTAGGTGCACCCTCCTGGGTGGGTCTGGCTTGTTCCCTTGTGGATATGCTGACCTCGTAGAATTGCCAAGGACGAAAAGTTATAGAATCATAGAATCATAGAGTTGGCTGGGTTGGAAGGGACCTCAGAGATCATCAAGTCCAACCCTTGAACCACCATTGCGGTTGCTAGACTATGGCACTGAGTGCCACATCCAGTCTCTTTTGAAATATCTCCAGGGATGGAGAAGCCACTACTTCCCTGGGCAGCCCATTCCAATGTCTGATCACCCTCTCCATAAAGAAATTCTTTCTAATATCCAACTTAAACCTCCCCTGGCACAACTTAAGACCATGCCCTCTTGTCTTGTTGAAAGTCATCTGGGAAAAGAGACCAACCCCCCCTGGCTCCAACCTCCTTTCAGGGAGTTGTAGAGAGTGATGAGGTCTCCCCTGAGCCTCCTCTTCTCCAGCCTCAACACCCCCAGCTCCCTCAGCCTCTCCTCATAGGGTCTGTGCTCGAGTCCCTTCACCAGCCCAGTTGCCCTCCTCTGGACCTGCTCCAGGACCTCAATCTCCTTCCTGAACTGAGGGGCCCAGAACTGGACACAGGACTCGAGGTGTGGCCTCACCAGCGCTGAGTACAGGGGCAGAATCACTTCCTTGGACCTGCTGGCGACGCTGTTCCTGATCCAGGCCAGGATGCCATTGGCTTTCTTGGCTACCTGGGCACACTGCTGGCTCATGTTCAGCTTCCTGTCAATCCAAACTCCAAGGTCCCTTTCTGCCTGGCTGCTCTCCAACCACTCTGTGCCCAGCCTGGAGCTCCCCATGGGGTTGTTGTGGCCAAAGTGCAGGACCCGGCACTTGGCCGTGTTGAACCTCATCCCATTGGAATCAGCCCAACTCTCCAGTCTGTCCAGGTCCCTCTGCAGAGCCCTCCTGCCTTCCAGCTGATCCACATTCCCCCCAGCTTAGTGTCATCTGCGAATTTGCTGATGATGGACTCAATCCGCTCATCTAAATCATCAATAAAGATATTAAACAGAACTGGGCCCAACACTGATCCCTGGGGGACACCACTAGTGACCGGCCGCCATTTTGATGCAGCCCCGTTCAGCACCACTCTCTGGGCCCGGCCCTCCAGCCAGTTCCTAACCCACCACAGAGTGCCCCTGTTCAAGCTGTGGGCTGACAGCTTTTTCAGGAGGATGCTGTGGGAGATGGTGTCAAAGGCCTTGCTGAAGTCCAGGTAGACCACATCCACAGCCCTCCCCTCATCCACCAGGCGGGTCATCCGATCATAAAAGGAGATCAGTTTGGTCAGACAGGACCTGCCCTTCCTAAACCCATGCTGGCTGGGTCTGATCCCTTGCCCATCCTGCAGGTGCTGTGTGATTGCACTGAGGATGATCTGTTCCATGACCCTGCCAGGCACTGAGGTCAGGCTGACGGGCCTGGAGTTTTCCAGGTTCTCCTTCCGTCCGTTTTTGTGGATTGGCGTGACATTCGCCAACTTCCAATCATCTGGGATGTCCCCAGTGAGCCAGGACTGTTGGTAGATGATAGAGAGAGGCTTGGCGAGCTCTTCTGCCAGATCCCTCATCACCCTTGGGTGGATCCCATCTGGTCCCATAGACTTGTGGGGATCCAAACATCTCAGTAGGTCACTGACTGTAATGAAAATGTATTTGTCATTTCTTAATGCACAGAACAAAGCAGACTGCAGAGATTTGGAAACAGGTCAGCTGATGATGGGTATCTCTGTATTTGCTGTTTACTGAGTGCTGGAAAACATTATGAGAGGACTTGATGAAATTAGGCTGTCAGGAGAGCGTTTTTAAATAGGGGCTACCGTTGCATATAGTGTTCAAGGAATGTATATTCAGATTAGTTTCTGTGGTGTCCTCCAAATGTTTCCCATAAGCTCAGGGAAAGCTGAATAAAAGGTAGATGCTTTTGGACATTGTTTTAAGACCAAACAGGATTGGGATCTTTGCTTTGCCTTACAAGGTTGAGCCCTAAGTAATCTTGAGCTTGTTAGCTGCCACCTCCATCTCTTTTATCTTTATTTCTTATAATCTTGTATATTGCTAATATAAAGCAGAGGCTTTGGAAGCAGGAAAGTTAAAAAGTTGCTGTAATCAGGAATGGGATCAAGTGGCAATTTTTTGGACAGACGATGACTTGAACTACAGCAAGGTGTGGATCACCTTCAGGAAGCTGGAAGAAGGTAAATGCAAGGCAGCAGTAAACAGGGATTGCAAAGCTACTGCGGGAGGAACACTACAGTGATGCCTGAGCACACATCATTATTAATATTGAAATGTCAATGGTATTTTTAGCCCAGCATTTATTACCCATTTGAGGAGGGTGTCTAAATGAATCCAAATGTCTTGATAGATGTCTTTCCTTGGTGCCTGCCCCAGAATAGTTGAGAACCAAACAATAATTACAATCACTTCTATACAAGCAAGAGAATGATAATCTTGGATCTTGCAATTTTCTTCTGTCTTTAGCTATCATGCAAGTCTGTCATTCTTGCAAGTTTTAATTTCTGGCATCTGCTTAGCAGGAGTAAATTAGCTTAATTGCTGTAAGATTTTTCAGAAAGTCTTCCAAGTATTACTCCAGTTGAAAAATTGTGTTTGTCCCTCTACAAAGAGAAGCAGCCATAGTACGTGTTCCAGAATGTATTTCATTCACTAACAATTTCAACTTCTAACCTCACAGTTGGAACACTGGTAGCACATGCTGGAAAGCAGTGAAAATTTCGAGTAGTGATCTCTGTTTTAAAATCAGAGTGCATTCATTTGATTAAAATGTGATGACAATAGAGGTGATGGAAGTTGAAGCTCTCTAACCATGGTTCCCATTGAGAGATGTCCAGGGAAGTGTTGGCCTACTGCTTGCTGATGAGAATGACTGATGAAAGGCAAATGTAGATCCAGTTTTACCCAAGCCTTTGGGGTGTTGAAACCTCCTGAGAGGACGTACTGATGAGAACACAACAAGGAATGAACTAAATGTGTCCTCATGAGAAAAAACAAACACGTGCCTATCTGCAAAATATTTATTAACTTTACACAGGCTTGAAGAATCATTGCTACTATGTCATACCAAGTTACTAATGTGGATGGGTGTTTCAAAAAAAAGGGTGTAGATTCCCCAGATCCTTGACATGATGCCAGATGAAGGGTAATTGAAGGAGTAAGACAAAGGGATTTTGTTATGTGTAAGGTTATTATTGTGCTGCCACCTCTGTTAGCTCTGGGAGGATTTAACAAGTCAAAGATGGTAAAACCCAAGCCTTATCTTTTTTTTTTTTTTTTTTTTTTAAGTCTTTAAGGGAAAAATATATCTGAAACAGTAGGAGGAAGCAATTTAATTTAATTTGCAGTTTCTGGTTACCTATCCCTGTTGCTGAATTGTTTGTCCTCAAGGGATTAACTTGCTACTTTTTTTTTTTTTTATGATGGAAACTACTAGGCTGCAAGAGTTTATTTAACAAATCAGAATAAAAATAAATACTGTGTTATTCAGTAGCATGGGCAGGGCTTCAGTATTTTCTCATTTCTCATAATCTAAAGATTTTCTCTTGTGCATAGTGGAACTGTGTTTCTTTGGGGCATTATTTTTGAATAAGTGTGGTTTTGCATAGCACAGCTTGGACCATCTGTCCAGCTGCAGTCCCAGCCACGTCTCACCAGAGAGAAAAATATGCTGTGCCTCTCTTCTGATCTGCAAGATTTTCCACATCTCCCAAGAGCTGTGCATGAAACTGATGTTTCTATGAAAAAAGGAAACATTCCTGTTGGCTTGAATGAGGCCATGTTTCATTTCAAAGACCCAGAGCTTCCAGCAAATGTCAAGTGATTGTGGCTGTATTTGAATCTGTTAGGTATCTTAGGTCACAGTCCTTATTTTAGCAGCCCTTCCTCTGTAACCAGTGCCTCTAAAATTGAGGATAAAAAGAAAGTGTCTAAAATGGTGAGGTAATTACCATAAGTGATCAAGAAGGACAGTTGCTCTGCATTATGCAGGACTATTTCTTGATAAAGACTTCTCTTTTCTATGTTTGTTTCTGCAAGGGCATATTGAGTGAGAATTACATGGAGCCAGTTTGGCTGGATTTACATTGGCAGGAGATAAATACTGTAGATGAGAAACATGTTTGTCTGGGCCAGAAACCTGGTGTTGCAGAGAACAGTCCAATAATATGCACTGATGTCCAGTTTTCTTGGCATAATTCAGTGCAGTTTCTTCTTTCAAGGTACTTTCTTCTTCCCCTGGCACCTTAGCATGTTTGCCTCATGATAACCATTTAGCATTAGCAGACCTTTAAGTTCAAAGTCCTTAGGTGCAACCAACTCAAAATAGATTCAAGATTTAGTTAACCTGTGTTCTGCCAAAATTTGGTGGTAAAAGGTAGTGCTGTCAGTCCAATAAAGCATTGCTGCTTGTCAGATTAAAAACCAAGTGGGTTCAGTTTGACAGGTGAAACTAAGCTGCTGATCTGGTCATTTCTAAAAGGACATGTCCTCTTGTACTTGTGAGATCAGAAAAACTGTGGATGTCATCTCTCTGAGACATAACGCTTTCTTCTTTCTTTCTAATATAAACTTTTATAAGCCCTTCAAAAGCTCCTCAAGCTTGTGTAGTTAGAAGTCTCTCTTTATCTGTCATTTTGTTAAGCTTGAACACTTCATGGAGACATCAGACTTTCCACACAACTTTTCAGCACTAAACATGCTTTTATAACCGGAATAGTAGTCTGGGATAGATGGGAACAGAGTTCCAGTTTCTGGATTTCCTAGTTTCACAGCTTTGAATAGAGTTTTTCTTCCCTGGGGCTACACAGCTTGTCATTTCCTTAAGGAATTCCCAGTAGTCCCACCTGTGATGTTTCAAATCAAATTCTTGGTTTTTGGAGTTGAATGGTCTTCAAGGAAATCTGACCATCCCCAAACAAAAGTGCCTAGAAGTGGGGACTTATGTTTGCAGCATTTTTGTGCTTGATGGATAAGGACAGAGTTAAGAAGTGGAGGGTATATGGCCCTGCAGAAGGACCCAGGTTTAAGCAGTGGGCTCAGGACCTTTGGTGGGAAAGCCGAGCACTTGAGCCCTGACCTGGGCTTTTCAGTCCCACAGATGAAATCTATCTGCTATATTTAATGCAAGTGCACAAAAGCTCCATCAGTGGAATGGCTAGAAACAGACCTCTTAAATACCAAAACACAACACCTGCCATTACTTATCCTGACCTCTTCTCTCCCCTTCTGTCCTGACCCCTCTCCAGTTTTATGTCCCAATAAAGCAGCTGCACATCTTGCAGTTTCTGGCTGCTGCTGTTTCAGGAGGTTTATTCAGGTCTTTTAAAGAATTTATAGTTATTTCTTTAATGACCTTTCCCAGTTCTTTGTTGATTCCTTTCCAGGGTTACAAACTGGGAGAACAAAAGCTGACAGTGTATTGCAGGAATCATTTTGGTGTCTCACACACTATGTCTGTTACCCTTTCCCATCTAATTTTTCTTCTCTATATTTGGCAGGTGATGATTGTGGGTAAGCTGCTGTTACTTACATCTTTTTGTCTTCAAATTGTGACGTATTATGACACCCAAAATTAAGGGGTGGTGCAGAGGAAGAGTGGTTTCTACTTGTGAAGAAATCTACCTTCACATTTAACTCCTGGTCCTTGAATTTGGTCTGAGCATCACACTTAGCAAGATAACATCTAAAGAACATTGTTTCAAAAGAAAAAAAAGCAAAGATTTCACAGTCAGTTGCTTTTGGCCAAAGTCTGTGGACATAGATGATGTTTTCACAGGAAAGAAGTTTAAAAAAGCAAAATAAAAGGCAAAGCCTTTAATAACCTGGAAAGTCTGGTGTGGGATCTATATGGTAGTTCAGCTTGTATTCTTGTGATTAGAAAAAGGCAAGCAATTAAGTCTGAGATGGGTTTTTTTTAATGTTTGTTGTTGGTTTGTTTTTTGTTGGTGGTCGTTTTTTTGTTTGTTTGGGTTTGTTTTTTTTTTCTAAGCTGGTACTACATGGCAAAAAAACCAAACATCATTCTGCTTTGATCTCAAAGCCAAGTGGTGCCTTGGCACTGAGCCCCAGGCCTGCCAAAATAACCTGGCTAGGACATGAAAGGCAAGGCCCACAGCCTATCTGAAAACAACAACCAGCTCATAGTCAGGATGATGAAATGATGAGGACTATGTGATTACAAGAATATTGGCAACGATTTAGAGCTCCTGAGTCATCTGTGCTCTTATTTGTTTCTATTACTCTGGTTTTCTTCGGAATTTTTTTTTTTTTTTCCATCTGAATTTTTTGGTTGTGGAGACTGAGGTGGAACTGGTGATGTGGACCAGGGAAAAATTTATCTCTGGGCAGACAGATTTAGCAGGCTGCAAGTCTGGGATGAATGCTCCTAGGAAAAATTTTGTACAGCCTTTTAAGACTGCTTTTGAAGATATATCTACTGTAATTCTACCCTGGCTCAGATGCAAAAATAACCTGGCTTTAGTTAACCTTGACAAGTCTGTATAGTCTACTTAAGCTCTGGGTTGCTAAAGTGGCATCAAAACATAGGAACTGCGAGATGGAAGTTTGTGTGTCTTATCTGATGAGGTACATGGGTGGCAGTTGATTAAATCCAGAAGCCTGGGGAAATAAAAATGTAATGGCCACCTGCAAACAACCTCTCTAGGTTCATTTAAACCTTTCTGCTAAGATAATCAGTGTTTATTAAGAAAAGACATTGCTGGCTGGCCCTAAGACCTTAGGATGTGCCAGTATGTGCTATGTGATATCTACAATACTTCTCCGTGGTTGTGGTGAGGCAATGGGATACAATATATGCTGTTGAGGTGTATTAAAAAATCTCCTTGATTACAGTATTTTCATCAGATGTGCTTTGAAACTTTAATGCTGGGCAGTAACTATCCTCTGGTCCTGATGAACTGTCATCAATCTTGAAAAAATGCTTGGTAAGCATCTGTGCAGGGTTCTGCAGATGGGCCTGATCACCTGGTATGGAATTACAAACTCTAAAGGAAAATATGATGACATTTATTGATCTAGGGGTTTTGCTAGTCCTGGCATACATAAGCAATGAAGAAATGAGGAAGTTCAGGGGTTGTGATGGATTCAGGGGTAGCATGTGTTTGATGCCAGCTGTATTCACACTGCAGTGAACACAAGCTAATGCCAGTTGCATGCTGGCAGTGTCTGACAGAATGCCACTATTTCCCTTCTCAAGAGAGGGGTATTTTAGGAAAAGTGCATGTTTATAGCTTAATGCTTTCTATTTTTACCATGAAGATGACTAGTAGAAGGCTTTTCTTGAGCTGTTCTTTTGTTGCATGAGAACTGCTTCTACAGAGCGTGCATTGCTGAATCCCACAGTGGAGCTGAAGGGAGTTCTGAGTATCACTTCCTCTTTTTCCCTATTGTTGTCGTAACCTTCAGGTAATTTTAAATGTTCTGTGTTGGTCAGCTGAGTAAGAATACTCTATCTGTCATAAATTCATATTAATGTCAACATCACTCCTTTCCAGTTTTACTAGAAACCACTGCCAACAAGCTCCCAGTTTGAGTTATGTTACTTTTCTATTCCTGTGAAGTAGTTAAAATAGAAGAGTTGGCATAATAACTAAATTATTTATGGTCAGTTTCTCTCTTACCAAAAGCAGATCTTCAATTCTGCAACTGCTTTGCAGCAAGAACACCAGGAAATTTATCTGTGGTGTGTTTTGCAGCAGAATTCCTGAGATCAGTTTATTTATTTCTCATTTACTCTATGGAATTATTTAAATCTGAATGATATGTGTAATAACACATCTGGTCTTGCTTCAGAGCTTAGCAGAAGAGAGAAGGAAGTCAGCCCAAAAAACTTGATCCAAGCTACTTCTTTGTTCTTGAGAAGTTTGGTCTATTCAAAATGTGGCCAGAATCCAAATGAAAAGTATCAACCTCTGTGCTGAGGGACTGCCTCCAGTACATGCCAAAGTTATTCTGGAATCATTCTCAGGTAGGACTTTTTTATATCGTAAAGGGGAAAAGCAACTCACTCCATTGATTTTTATCATTTTAAGGTAATTTGACACAATAGGAACTGCATGGTGTTACTGGCTGAAACCATGAGTGCACAGAATAGGTTGGAGTTTTAAGTACAGCAAGAAAGTTGTAGGGCTCTAATGGGCAAATGAGGAGTGTTGTGTTTATCCTGAGGATAAAAAGGGAAATAATTCAACAGACATCAGGTACTTCAACATTATGACAAGTGAAGAAAAAACTTGAGGAGGAAAGTCTTTAGTTTTCTTTGTCCCTTTTTGTTTCTTTTTAGTTCTGGTTTCCAGTAGTTGCTTTCAGGGTAAAACAAATGCAGATTAAATTAAATTGGATTAAAAACATACAGGACTGCAGTTTTATTTTATAGACATTATGGAAAAGTTATCCCCTGACATCAAGCCTATATGAATAATTAGTATTTACTAACATGGAGCTCCAAATTTTCAGGTAATTTAATTCTAGAAAACAGGTGGGTTTTGTCCATCTCTGTGTTTGTATTCATGGGGACAGTGTTGTGCACAGCAGAAGATCCTGCTTTGGACAATCACCAATTTAAATGGGGAGCTGGTGACCTCTACTACCTTTTAGCCTCAGTTTCCAGGAATTCAGTGGGGAAACATTCCTGGCAGAATGCTGCAAATTAAAAGACACTAAAAAGAAATGGGTGAGATTAAAAGTAAGGGTGATTCTGTGTGAAGGCACTGGCCAGTGCATCAGCTGTGGTGATACTGCAGAGAGAAGAGACCATGTACTGGGTAGGAGTTGGTGCTTGAGAGGAGAGGTGATGCTGAACCTCAGTTCTGCAGCTGCCCCTAAGACCAGTTCATCCACCTTGCAAAGCCAGGTCGTGTTTCACGCTCAGCTGCTTGATGCTGTCAAGTGAGTATCCATTCAAGTTCCTTATTTACTATGTGCCTACAAGGTTTATGTTTTTGAAGTGGTAATCTACTATTGCTGTGTGTGTAATACATGGTTTTATGAAGCATTATTCACTTTGTAATTTACTCAGTCTTGAGGGAAAATAATATTGGTTTAGATATTCAGACACAGGGGCTGGACCCTACTTTCTTCAAAGCCTCTTGAAAAAGGGCAAGATGGGGCAGTAGTGAGGACTAGGCATAAGGAGGGAGGTGATTTGGGGGTTTTCTGGTTTGTTGGTTTGGTTTTTTGTTTTTCTTTTTTTCTAAGAAACCAGTGATTTGACATGACCTATTACCACGGAACATAGCAGATCAAGCCATTTTTTATTGGGTTAGTGATATCATTTCTGTTACATTCCTTAGCTATGCATTTGTATGAATGTCTGGAACGATTCAGAAATTCAGCTTGACTGGCACTTTTCAGTGCTGTCACTCAAAAGGCAGAAAACCAGAAAGTCTGAAATGTCTTAGTGCGCGACAGGCATCAGGTGTAGGGATTTATGCTGCTGTGAACAACTGAAACTGATTCATCTCTGGGGCTTCTTGAGTTCTCACCTGATTTATGTGCAGAAATACAGTGTAAGTAAAATGCAGACCTACTTTAGTTCCCTAGACATGTGGTGCTGCAGAAAGCTTTTAAACTGCTGTGGTGGAAAGCAAACACCAGAGTACTGAAGAGGATCCATGTATTTTATTTATGCTGCTCCATGTCCAGAGGTTTCCAAGCATGGGTATGTTCCTATAAGTGATGCAATGTACATATTATTTAAAGAAGGTTCAAAGACAAAAAGTCCTTGCCCATTCATGTAGTGACAGTCTAAAAGAAACACTACCAAATGTGACCTGGTATGGAGCTATCCAGACATGTAGTGGATGCATGGGAGTGTAAGGCAAGGTGCTGGAGCCTCATGCTTTGCAGATTTTGGTATGTGACTTGCCCCTGGGAAAGGTTGGAGGCACACCAGGACAGGTGGACTGAACTTCACCGAGTCCTCCTTCAGTGCTGCTTGTGCTTTCTTTACATTGATTTGTTTCAAAACAAGTTTGGGAAATTTTTGAAAAATAAGATGGGGAGAGGAGAGCTCTAAGTATCCATATTTGGCTCTGTCACAATAGAAGCACATTTTCCCCTGCTTTTCTAAAGGAGGGGAAGGCAGGACTGATGGACCAGGGGAGCTGTAGCTGTTTGAGCATTTATTGCCTTTTTCAGTTGGGTTTGTGTTTCCGTGGCAACATACCCTCTGTGGCTTGAGATATGCAGTGAATTGGTACCTGTTGTGTCTGTGAGGGGCTGGGTGAAAAATAGGCTTCGTGAAGGTAATGAAAAATAAGTTACCTTCAGGCACAATTGGTTTTTAAGCTAGATTTACATGATAGGCATATGGCTTATATAGGGTCAGATACCAGGGAGTAACTGAAGCATTCTGTGGTTGGGTCTTGGTTCAAGTGACACCAAGAGGGGAAATGCAGAGTAAAACAATCCCATTTATCTAATTTGCTGAATAAATAAATGAAAGCGCTATTACTAATGCAGATTTTGAATAGAATGTTCATGGCTGAGGGCTCAGATGAAGCACTTCTTGTGGAGAGGTAACATTTCAAGGGAATCAGGATAGAGAAAATGGACATGACCTTTTTGCATTGTGCCTTCGTTTTTCAGCTGGTTGTCTACTTTCTCCTGACATCAGTCAATCTCTTAAAGGTACCACTGTTTTAACTGTTGGGTAGAAGTGGAAAACCTCAGTGCACTGTTGTGAGTTCAGATTAAACAGCTACTTCAGCACCCATTAATTTGCTTCAACAAGAGCTGGATTTTCACGATGGAATGGCTCTCAGCAATCCTGGCTCTCTGCTAATAAGGATTTTAAAAAAAACAAACCAAACCAAACAACAAACACATCTCTTTAATCTGGTGCCTAAGTAGGCATTTATCTTTTCTGAGAATGGGTTTTGCAATGTTTTTTCCAAGCAGCACAGTATGGAAGAAAGTAAAAGCATGTGATTGCAATGGCTTGGAGTAGGAGTGGCTCAGCTGGCTGGTGACAGGGATCCTGTCAGGAGCTGAGTTCCCCATCCATTAGACTGTGAGGCTCTGCATAAGAGAATGAGGAGCCCTGAGCCCAGTATCACTAACCTAGGCATTAGCAAAGCTCTTTCTCTGTAAAAGAGGGTGCTTTTTAGTGTGATTAAAACCATCACTACCTCCTGGGCTGCCCAGGGAAGTACTGGATTCTCCATCCCTGGAGATATTTAAATAGAGACTGGATGTGGCACTCAGTGCCATGGTCTTGCAACCACAACGGTGGTTCAAGGGTTGGACTCGATGATCTCTGAGGTCCCTTCCAACCCAGCCAATTCTATGATTCTATGATTCCTGCAATGGAGAGGAGGTCTTCTATTGTTGGATCTGGTTCTGGTTTGGGTTTTGTGACATGCCTGCCTCTGTGTTACCAAACATGAGCATGAGGTTCTTCCATGCTTGATAGGTCTTGTGATTTCCATCTCTTGTAATAGAACATTTTTCCTGTATTGGACAAGGCACCTCAAGAACCTGCTTCTGTGAGGGGCTGGGACCTCCCTCTGATGTGTTTGCTGATTGATGTCAGCTTCCTAAAAGTGCTAGGAGGTCATCCCTGCAGCGAGCTTCTCTGGTCCCATTTTTTACTGATTTGCCTTGGTTTTCCATCCTGAAGGATCACGGATTTTGGGGATGCAAGGTCTTTTCCCTATGTCATTATTCTGCATTCCCAAACACTGAGCTGGCAGACTGGTTGTTCCCCGAAATATTAATCCCCAAATCCCTCCTATACCACCCGGTCTGAAGCAATTATGATCTTTTCCCCTCTTCTGCTAATTGAATTCATTTGGAAACAGACATAGCAGTCTCAAAGGACCATCCTTTTAATTTCCCTTTTACGTGTAGCAATTAGTTGGGGGTTGTTACTGGCTGAAACAATGAGCTCACAGAATAGGTTGGAGTGTTAAGTACAGCAAGAAAGTTGTAGGGCTCTAATGGGCAAAGGAGGAGTGTTATCAGCCAGGGCTTGACATAAACAGCTTATTGTCAGGTAAGGATGCCTGGGGAAGCCCTTCCCCTCAGACACATGCTTCTGGGATCCTGCTTTAATCAGCTTTTACAGGAAAAGTGAAACTGGTTTGGTTTTCCACCAATGCTACCCCCCCCCTTGCCCTCACAATATATCAGATATTAAACCTGAGTTGCCCTGGGGAAACCAGCGTGTGTTTTTGCAGGGATGTAGGAAGAATTTGTATTGTGTAAGTTGCATTTTTTTGCATGTAATTTTTGCAGTCTATTCTGCTCGGTTTTTCATCTTAAAACCAACATCTATAGCCTTTTTAATGTCTTTTTTTTTTTTTTTAAAGTCTTTATCACTTGAAAGGGATATAAAAAGTTAATAACAGATTTATAATTTTATTAGCGTTTATGCTCCAAATGCGAGAGAGTTCCTCAACCCAAGTTTAATGCATCCTTAAAGTCCTTTTTTATTAGCTTGTTAATTCCCAGCAGTACCATTTTATGGAAATGCATTTTTTTCTGGAGGAGAAACAATGGTTTAAAGTCAGATGAAGGCAACATGAGTTTTTTTTTGGTTTGACTAGTTCTTGTTGGGGTTTTGTTGGTGGTTTTGTTTTGTTTTCTACAGGGAGGGATTTACTTTTTTACTTCCACAAAAGTGATTTTTACCATATTATTGCAAGTACTTTTGACAGATACAGGTGCCCACACAGGGTGGGTGTTCAGGGTCATCCTTTTCAACAGAAGAACACGAATGAGGGCTGGGCAGGCATGAGCATTGGGTTTGCAGTGGGAATGAGTGACAGAAAGCCTCCTGGTGATCCAAACTTGCTCATTCTCTTCTGTTTTCCACCAGACTGCACCAGGTTGACGCACAGTGTTTGGTGGGGGTTTTTTTTTTGTTTGCTTGTTTGGTGATTTTGGCTTTTTGCGTGTGTGTTTTTTTGCTTTTTTTTTTTTAATATTTTCTATTTTTCTATTTTTTTCATAGATCTGCCTGTCACAGATGTTGTCCCTTACTGGTCCATTTATTTTGAAAAATGACCTTTATGTTAACAAGCTAGTTTGACTGATCTGGACTTTTTAACACGCTGAGGATGAGAAATTATTTTTCAAATGAATCTGCTTTTCTTATTTGTTTTCTAACTGAAAATTACTTAGGGGGAGGCGCTCTGCTTATGTTTAATTACCTGTGTTATTTTATTTTTTCATTCATACAATGGACAATAGGGTGTAAATTAAAGTTATATGGTAGCTGTTGCACTATCTAAGCCCTCTCCACTGCTTGTGTAGTCATCTGTCTGTGTTTCCATGTGTGAGAAACAGAATTTGTGGTTATCATTCTGTTTCACACACAGCAGGAGCTGGAAGCAAACCTGTGCAGTAAAATAGATTTGAAACATTTTCTGTATCACTAATTTCCAAGTCTTTCTCTGTGGTAGAGCATACAAAAAGGGAACTTTAATAAAACCTATCATTAGCCTCGTGGATCGATATGGTTTAGGAAATACTCAACAACTTCAGTTGTTTAAAAATAGGAAGTGCCAGAGGGGGTTCCCACCTCCCCACTGAAAGCAAATCACAGGATTGATCTGTCTGCAGTGTAACTGCAAAATTTGCAGAAAACAGGTGAATTGGCTGGAAATATAAATAGAGCCATAATGCAAGGGGGTGCCTGAATTGTTCCTGGGCCCTCCCAGGCAACCCCCGATGGGTCCTCTGTAAGTGAGACAGTCGCTTTGGGGGGAGTAGGGAGGGAGCTAATGCCAGCCAGAGGATGCTTTGCACGTTGTAGAGTTGCTGCATTTGTCTTTCTGTTAATGTTTTCTTTTCACCTCTTTCCTGTTCTCTGAGCAGACCAGTTTCTCAGGTAAGTCAGAAACCAACTTCAAGAAATTCATCCATGACAACAGCTCAAATCATGGAAAGAGAGAGACCCAAACTGAAATTACAGGAGTAGCCAAGCCCTAGGTCAGGGAACATGCTAAGGAAAAAATAAAGAGGACCTTCTGCGGGTTTAAAATACATAGAGTAGTTTTATAGAGCTCAGTAAAATATCTCTCAGATGACTTGCTTTTTTTTTAAATAGTCTCTGAGAGTTTCAACTCCATTTACTATTCAAGGTTAGACTTAGGTCCTGCTATGAAACTCATTTCCCTTTTTCTCCTTAAAAACCTGCCTTCAGAATTATGGCAGGATTCAATGTCTCAGCCAACATCTTCTTAACGCTTTGGTCTAAGAAGGGGTTTAGAAATTTGGCATCACCTTCAAATGTGACTCTGTCTGTGGCAAAGCAGCAGAAGACCCACAGGAATGGTCTTGTGGACCTGTCTGTGATATCCAGACATGCACTTTAAAGCTCCTATTTGTTGCATGCAATCTTTATGCACAGTGCAGTGAGAACCTTCCTAAGATCCCAGCCATGCCAGTTGCTGGGCTTTTCAGGGATTAAGGTCTGTAGACTGACATTCTGGTATTTATTAATGAGTAATTTATGAAGGCAAGCACTTAGTCCTCTACTGTTAACTCCATATCACATTGCATTCCTTCCAGCCCACCAGGATAGTTTTCAGGAAAAATGCTTGGGGGTAGGACAACAGCAGCACTTACTTTGCTGCATGAATTTCTCCTGTGCATATCCACGTGATCAGCTGAAGGTCTGAAGAACTTTCTGAATCACCTGCATGGCACTGGGCTCCTGTATTTTCTTCACCATAATCCACTGAAACCAAGTTTCTCAAGTATCATGTTACTTTCAGGCTAGGGGGAATTTTTAAATTTTTTTTATTTAATTTTTTTTTAAGAGCAGCATCCAAACCCTGTTTGACTTGTGCTATTTCTGTCTTAGCTTGCCAGTAGTGAATCTGCAAGGTATTTTAACTGGTATTTTAGCTTGCCAACAGGATCCCAAAATAAAACATCAGCATGATGAAAGCCATCTTTGTCTTGTCCAGGAATGAAACTGCAGTGTCCCAGGACTAAAAATGTAAATTTCTGTGGACTGAGCACATGTCTGAGAGAGAGTGTATTTAGTGAAGCAGTGGCCAGTCCACTGAACACAAAATTCCTCCCAGTCTGGTAATGAATGTCAAACCACTGTGTTAAATGAATATACAGAAAAGCTATTCTTATTCAGCTGCAAGTCTATGCTTGGAAAATTCCCTTTGAAAAATTCTACTTAATGGTTTTCAGTGAGTATGGAATAAATCACAAGTTACTGTAAGGTCTTGGTAAAGTCATTAGAGCAACCAAATTTTGATGATCTTCAGGTCGCTGTGCAGATGAGTCCAGGAGCTCACAATGCAATGGAAGAGCATCCTCCAGGCTGGCGTGTTCCTGGATGGAAAACTGCCATCCAGCTTGATCCCAGCTTCTTCTTACACGTGATTTTGTAAATTGGGGAGGAAAATTACATGACTAAAATGCACAGTGATGCTGTGGTATGACAGCTGGCCTTCGTGTTTTGCATCCTAGCCTGTCTGAGGAAGAACTGAAATCTAAATAAAGCTGTACTCAGAATCTAGGAAGATTGGATTCAATGAGGTTTACAGAATGCTGAACTGTCACTTTGCTTATGCATTTAAGCTAAGATAACATGCTAGGCTTTCTCTTTTATCCATGGATACACCTAAGGGTGATTTTGAACCTGCTAAAACAATAATTTGCAGTTGAATTTGCCCCTTTCAGTTGGGAACTCTCTCCCAATCTATACAGGCAGAGCTTACTACTGGTACTGTGTTTCACATTTGCATGGCTAAAAATGGATGTGGGGAATCCCACTCTTCTTATCATTAACTTCTCTGTGATTGTATTATTGCATTTAAAGGATCACTAGCCTAAAGGTATACAAGCAAGCATGACCATTTAATCCATAATTAACCTCTTTACTGAAGGCTTTGTATAACTTAAAATAACATATGATAGGATTTCTGGAATTTCTGAAGGCATGCTTAAATATCATAGAGTAGTCTGCTGTTAGATATTAATTGAACTCATTGGCATTTATACAACAGAAAATAGCTGAGGGAAAGAGTTGCAATTTAGTATCATTCACTTTGTTTTTATTTTGTCATATGCCTTCAGTCCACACTGTCATCATGTTCTTAAATACTACAGCATGCTATTTCAAGAAAAAATTCAGACTCCTCTGACTTTTTGAAGGCTCAGCAGATAATAAGGTTTCCATACTATTAGGAAAGGTGCTGTAAATCAGATAGGACTTAGATAAATACCAGTGATGTCCCAAAAGTTTGGGCCTTGGGAAGTGCTGGATGTAAAGGCATCTGCAGAGGCTGCAGACCTTTCTGGGCTGGAAGTCAACTTGAAGAAGACTGAAGTTCTCTACCAGCCTGTACCACAGGAAGACTTCCATCATCCCCACATCACCATAGGCAAATCACAGCTTGAGTCAGTCCAGCAGTTCAGCTATCTGGGATGCATTATTTCCTCAGGTGCCAAGATCAACAAAGAGATAGACAACAGATGGGCAAAGGCATACAGAGCATTCAGAAGACTTCATAAAAGAGTCTGTAGCAATAAACACCTGAAGAAAAGTACAAAGATTGGTGTCTACAGAGCCATTGTACTGTCCACTCTTTTATATGGGTTGGAATCATGGGGCATCTACTGCCACCTCCTGCGACTCCTGGAACACTTCCATCACTGCTGCCTTCATACAGTCCTAAACATCCACTGGACTGACTGTGTGACCAATGTCTCTGTCCTTGAACAGGCAGGGTCACCAGTATTGAGGCCATGCTACTGCGGACATAGCTGTGCTGGGCAGGGCAGGTCTCCAGGATGGAGGATCACCCCCTCCCTAAGATTGTGCTCTATGGTGAACTTGCCACTGGTGCTGCAACAGAGGAGCCCCAAAGAGGAGATCCAGGGACTCCCTGAAACAATCCCTCAGCTTTGGCCATGTTGACTGCCATCGGGGGTCCCCTATGGCCTCCAGTCAGGAGACATGGAGACACCATCCATAACACTGCTGCCTCCTTTGAGAACACACAAAGAATCAGTCTGGAGGAGAAAAGACAGCACAGAAGAGCCATGCCTTGGCTGTCCCCTCACAGGACACTTTCTGCTGGGCCTTTTGCAACCCCACTGCCTGTCCCATATTGGCCTTTTCAGCCATCTGTGTGTTTGCAGCAAGCCCGGGGAGAGCCCTCCTGAAATCTTCATTCATGAAGCCAAGCCATGATGATTATGAGTTTCCACAGTGTTGTTTTAAAATGTGAAAGTGCTGCTTTTCCTCTTTCAAACTTTTCTTTTGTTAGTGAAAGGTAATACAATTCTTTCTTAATTTCTTTCCCCACTATTGGTCCAAGATATTTCCCTTTCTCTCAGATCGACCATGGTTTTTCAGAAAAAAAATTTGACAAAACCAGTCTTACCTGCTATTGGCTAACAGAAGACTTTTAAAAAAGATAGTTCAGTTGTATGTCTTTACTTTCCACAATAAACTAGGGAGGTAGGGAAAACCATGAACTGGAAGCACTAATTAAAGTTCTTAAGTTGAGTGAAAAATCTTGCAGTTCTTTTTAAAAGGAAAAGCTTGATTTCTAATAGATGACTGGTTTTAGTAATCGTAATGCAACACAGATGTGTTAACTGATACTTTCTGCATCTGTCCTCTGAGCAAACAGAGCACCTGAGAAGTAGAGCTGTTTTTCAAGAGACTTAATGCTAAGTGCATCTGGAGTTCAGAGTCTAACCATACACCTAGTTTAAAACCACGTGAAGTCACTTTTAAGTTGGTAAGCACGTGCTTGAGTACCTTGCTGTTGTGAGAGGTACAATGTGCCGAGTCCAAGAGCTTCCCTCCTTCAGAGTTACACCAAAGGAGCGAAATCCTTCCTTCCTCTTGAGCAAGGTCTGTTTCTAGTGCCTGTGATTCAAAAATACAGCGTTGCAGAGTGAAAATAATAGCCTAAATGAAATCTTTGGAAGCTCCTCTGCAGCTGTGGGAGGGTGGCAGCTATTCCTGTTGGCAAACTGATTATTGTAGCAGAGCACTGGAAGAGACAGACGCTTCTAATATTATCAATGATGGCAGAGCATTATCTGAAATATTCAAAGAACAGCTGTGGTATTTTGGCTATTGCAGTGTTGGTTGTGTCAGCATAGATAGATTTCTTTCTGTTTTTTTTTCCCTGGGAACATAATAGTCAAATGAAACCTGGATAACTACAGCCTCAGGGCTGAGTTGGTGTTCTTTACCTGCGAACTGCAGTTTTCTAACAGGAAGACTAATGCATGTTTTATTGTGTTGTATTTAAATTTGATTTGCTGGGAGAAAATGTTTTATTAAAAAAGCAAGGAGAATAACTTGTTAAAATATTTCCTGTACCTCCTCAGGTGAGCTATGGAAGAGAAGACAGGGATGCACGGGCAGTCCTTTTAGTTTGAGGTGGCTTGGACACCAAGGAAACAATTCTATAATAATTCCAATCCCAGACCTTGCTTAAACAAGATTGTTTAAGTTAGGGCTTAAATCCAACCCGGTTCAGCAATTCAATGAAGCTGTGAAGTTAAGCACCAAACAAATTACACCTATATTTTGCAGCTATAAATGTTAAAAGCATGGTGTTTCCCTGTCCATGCACCTTGGAACATGGTGGAGGGAGTGTGCATTGCTCATCTCTTGTGCTGGAGATCTGTGGTACTGTCTTGCTGTGCTTAGTGATATCTGTGGCAAAACCCCTTTCTAGCTCCCACCTGCTGCACACACCTCCCCTCCTTCACTGGCAAAGGCAGCATAAGATGCTCTGGTTGCAACAGGGAGCTGTGATGCCTTTTTATCCTGACCTCTGGCAAAATGTAGTTTTGTGGCTCTTTTCTACTACATGTGGAATAAGGATATGGTTTAGCCATGTAAAGTCTTTTGTGAGTCTTACTTGTCATAGACGGAGCAAGGGGAGATTAATTCTCCCAAGGAGCCTGAGAGACATCTGATGGTGCCATCATCCAATGTACTATCCCAAGGTGAGCTTCTGAATCACCTGAGAAAATTTATGCAGGGTTTGGGAAATAGAATTTGAATTTGCTTGGAGTTCTATTCTTCTGGAGAACATCTGGCTTTAGTGGGAAACATGGTGTTCAGGGCTTCATATTCTGAAAGAGGCAGTTTATATCATGGTTACATATGTAAGGTGTGCAGCATTTGGGGACTGTGTCCTTGTAAATAGCTCAAG
Source organism: Calypte anna (assembly GCF_003957555.1). Taxonomy (NCBI): domain Eukaryota; kingdom Metazoa; phylum Chordata; class Aves; order Apodiformes; family Trochilidae; genus Calypte; species Calypte anna. The sequence goes on from NC_044253.1 coordinate 31,078,874, forward strand.
ATCCCTTTAGAACAGGATTTGTAAACTGTGATCTATCATCTTAGGGGGCTATCTGCTTGTTCTGAGGGGGTTCATAAAATGCAATAAAAGCATCTTGCTGTTAACAGACATGAATTTTCTGTGTGGTTGCAAGCTTTCACCATGAAATTTCTGGAGCCCCCAGAATAAAAAAGATTAAATCTGCTTTTGTTCTGCATATCTGTCTTATGTTCCAAACCTTTGTTGAGAGCCTTGGGAGTGAAAATAATAACAATAACAATAATAATAATAGATGTATAGTTTTGTAGATAATAATATTGCTAGCACAAGTTATTATTATTATTGTTATTGTTATTATTATTGTTGTTGTTATTATTTAAGAGGAAAGTATGGGCAAAGTGATTCTAGCTTCATGCCAAAGTGACTCCAGATTTGTCTGGAGCAGACTTGTCTTTGCCTTGGAGATATATATGTACAGGAGCTGAACATAAATGGCACCAGCCAGAATCAGGGAATGATTTTTATTTTTAAATACATGAAACTCCTGTAGGTCTTGTAAAAATAAAATGCAAATTCTCTGACTTGACAAGATGGGAGCCAGTGTGAATCCCCACTGAGCCAGACATGAGCTATGCAAATAAATGGAGTTTCAGCAATTTACAGGTAGGTTCAGTTGCCAGTTGATACCCTCTCATCTGTAGGAAGCACTGTCACTCCTTCGGCTTGGTTATACCTGCAGAGCTTCTGGGTTTGGATTCCAAGTGTCCATCATGAGAAGGAGTTCTGAACTTTTCAAATCTCTTTTTTTTTTTTTTTTTTTTTTTTTTTTTTGAGAGAGAGAGAGAGAGAGAAGGTGGGTGAGGGTGGCCTGGAGGGGACAGGGAGCACCTTGTGTTGTTTATATTTCACTTTCCAGGATTTTCTAAGCCTTTGAGGCAAGGTGACTTTTAGCAGCCTCAAAATGAAGGAGTGTTGAATGGTTCTTCATTTTATGAGATATATAATACATATGGATAGCAGATATAATACTCTGATGGGCAGAGAGCTCATCTGGATGTAGGGCAAGGGAAGAGCATGATCTCAGTTGAGAGCTGGTCTGTGGAGGGTGTGCCACTGCTCTCAGCTGCCTCCCTGTGTCTGTGTGTCCACATAGTGTGAGGGAGAGAAAATACAATAAAATACCATTCTGAACATCATGAGAAGAGGAGAAATGAGTGTTAACAGCCCTGCAGGTTGTTCCTGGCTGTGCAGCCATCTCCTCTGTCCTATCTGTTCCTGTTGTCAAACTGAGCAATTGTCTCCTGGTGAGGTCCAGGTGCTACTTTTCGAGTGAAGGTGGGAACAGCCCTGCAGTCCATGACTAGCAGCTGCATTAGCCTGATGATAAGCCACAAACACAGAGAAGTTTGTGAGCATATTCAGAATTGAAGATGAGACTTGATCCAACTCTTTGTAAGTTTGTGTATGCTCATTGTTTTATCCATGGTAAAATCCTGCAATTAGTCTGTCGATCACCCTGGACTTGGTTTTATATTTCCTCGGCATGAAGTGTAGGGGGTTCTTGCCTTGAAAACTATCAGCAGTTGAGACTTTCATGGATAACTAAGAGGGATTTAACCACTTAGTTGTTCTGAATCCACAGGGCAGTCCCATGGGTGTACAGCCTGGGGTTAACTGTCTGGAGGCTGGCTGGAAGCTGTCACTCCCGCTAGGGCTGACGACATCTAAGAGACATGCTACCTGACAGGTCTAGAAATAAGACATTAAAATCTGATTATTAGAACTACTTTGTCACTAGGTTTTTAGGGGAAAATAATAAGAAAAATACTGGCATTAGCATTGCAGATGGAAAAAGGTGTATCCCAGATAGAGTGAGCTTGTACAGCTATAATGGATTGAAAAAGAAAAATACCTCCATTCTGCATGACATTGTGCAGCTGATCTGGATTTGACTTACCCACATCCAGTGGCTTAGATCTCCCTGTCTTCCTTCTGCTTGGTTGTCTGTAGTTGTCAGCTTCTGGCAAGACCCATTAAGGTAGCTGGGATTCTTTTTCTCCCCAAATTGTAGGTGTTTTACAAACCAACATGGGGTCTGAGGCAATTTCTGTAAAGTCTGGGTATTTTGATGATGGAGGAAATGCTCTCACTAACTATCAGTTTTCCTGTCTGTTGTTTGAAAGGTTGCTGTTAGGTGTTTTCCTTCAGTCCTGCTTTTTTTTTTTCAGAAATTATTATGGATTTTGCTGATGCTTAGGCTGTTGTGCCTGGGGTGGTGTGGCAGACTTCTTGGGCAGTCTAACACAGGGAAAACTTCTCTGTGGGGTGCCCCCTGCATTCACTGTTTCTCTTCCATGACAGTGATTAATGAGTAGCACAACATTAAATTGTTTTTAGGGTTATTGGCAGAGCTGGTCAAGTCCAAAAACATTTAAAGGTGTATCTTCCTTCAAGAAGCAAATTTACTATTGTAATGTCAATCAAATCAGAAATCAAATTTACAATTGTTGTCTCTGGAGTTACGTGCAATCCAGTAATTTCCTACAATTCTCCAGCACAGTGTTTCCTGCTCCTGCAGAGTCAATATCTGCTTGGCACAGCACCTGCCATTGGGGTTTTGGTTTCTGCTTTTATTTCCCTCTAGCACACTCACTGCATTCCAGATCCGTGCCATGTGGTTACCATGGCACACTCACTCAGAGGGTTGGGTTTGGATGTCCCCATTTCAGATGCCACAAGTGTGACCCTGGCAGTTTCTGCATATTTCTGTTGAGTTTTTAAAATTGATGGATGGCACTGCCCCACCTGGAGAGGCTGGGTGAGAATGAGTCATTCTGTCAATCTCTAATGATTGCATTTTTATGATGTTGAAGGTCTTTTCCAACCAAAATGATTTTGCGATTCCCTTTCAGAAACACACAAAACCAAGGGTAAAATAATTGTGTTGTGTTTTTGTGTTTGGGTTTTTTTTTTTCTTTTTCCTTCCTTTCTTCTCCATCTCTTACCTTGGGAGCCTGCAGGCTCTCAAATGATTGTTGGGTCTAATTGGAAATTGAGTCCCTTGCTTTTAAAGTCTTTTCATAAGACTCTCTCCTACTTCATTAAATCATTAAATGACTTTAGCAGGTATTAGTTTTGAGCTTTATTAATTGTGACTTGTTTTTCATTATGAGATAATTGTCAGTCAAGAAACATAACTGTTGTAACATATCTGAGCAGACAAAGTTTCCAGGAGGCAGGGAGACAGGAAATACAGAAAGGTTGCTTGTATTGAAACTTCTTTAAATAAACTCTTTCTGGGGGTATTTAAGGATTCCCTGGAGGTACCTCATTTGGGATATAAAACCAACAGCTTAAAAGCTTCTCTAAAGCACCAGGAGCTCTGGTGGGAATTTGGTGAAGAATATGATGTGTTTATGGTTTGTATTGTAACCATTCCTGCCTTCATTGGGAAATACTTCCCATTCCCAAGCTTGCTTGCTTAGGATGATTTCCAGGCATGGCAGAGATGCACAGCTTCTTGAAGGCTCGGTGTATGCCGGGGGCTGCAGTAGAAGATTCAGGTAATTTTGAGAGCTGGGTCTGCTTGCAGCCAAAACTGTTTTTTGTTTTTACAGGCCATGCAAATTCTGTGGCTCTCTCTAAGCTGCTCAGAACTGCCACCTGTGTTGGGAATCACAGAAATTGTACGAGCGTGGTGCACTGGGGGCTCAGGGTTGGCCAGAATCTGCAGTGATGGTGGTGGAAGTGAGACTGGTATTGAAGAGTGCTGGGCCTGCCTGGTCTGTGTTGACAAGAGCAGTGCAATTTATCTTGAGCTATTTTCCAGGGACTCTGAGCAACAAAACTATGCATCATCCTAAAGATGCTTCCATGAAACAATTAGGCTGTATTAAATTATTTCTACTTTAATGTGAAGTGCTTCCTTGGAATAGGCAGACCTTGATGCACAGCTCCAGGTAGTGGAGAAAAAAAAAAAACAAAAACCAAGCAGCAAACCCAGTTTAGGACTAATGCCTGGTAATTATACTTAGCAGTTTTTTGGAGTCTTCAGTTTTTATTCTAAACATAATTCATCCTTCCATTCAGAAGAAATTACAGTTGTAATGACAACATTTGCAAGCAGCAGTGAGTGATACTAGTAGCCTCTGAACACCCATTCTTTACCGAAAAAAGATTTGCTATTTCCAAGTGATAAGATAAAATCTTTTCTGCAGATGATGGCTTCTGGAATATATATATAAAAAATACAGTTTCACAGAAAAAAAAATAGACCGTTTCAGAGAATCCTGAGAATAAAAGATGTGGTCTTCTAATGGCTGCATCTTAGAAAACACACCACTGCTGTGATTTCAGTAGCTTGGTATTTCATCTGTTGTTTAATGGTCTAACAGAGTAAAATATCACCCCATAACGACTCTTGAATGTGTGTAGGTTTCTTTATAGCCTTTCGTGGAGATGCAGGCTTCAATTTTGTCCTGAAGAAGCTCCTAATATAAATGGGTAATAGATCAGTAAATCAGATAAGCCCTGCTGGTGAGGAGAAGAGGGATGGAGTCGAGGCTCAAGGAGGCCAGCAGCTTGAGTGATGGCAGCTGTGTCCCTCAGCCACGCTCCTGAGCTTCCCTTGGTCTTCCTCCAGCCAGTGGGCAAAGGGAGACTTGTTGACTTTGAGGTGAGGCTGGAGAAAACGAATAGATCATAGTAGAAACAGGGATATAAAGTCTGCCACACCACCCCGGGCACAACAGCCTAAACATCAGCATCATTTTTGAACCAGTCACGGGGACATTTACCTTGTAAACTCTTTATCTTCTGTTCTTTACTGTATTCATGGAAGTGGTTCATTCAGGAACTGCTCCTGCAAATGTATTCAGATCTAAAAGTGATTATATAGAGCAAATTTCAGAATTGGAGCCTAATCCTTAGAGCAGGACCTTGCTGTGAACCATCTAATATGTTGTGTTGAAATGGATTCAAAAGCAAAGAATGTTGTTCCCTGTAGCAGCTGTTATTAATATGGAGATTATGGGGAATGGTAAACTGGAAGCTAGGCATGAGCTCCTTCAAAAAAAGATAGCATCATACTGGGTGTTAGAAACAAAGTAACTCATGGGGGGATTAAAAATTTGGTGTAGAAGAGTTGTGGGGCAGAGGGGGGTAGTTAGCTTTGATGTGTATCAAAGGATGTTGCAGTGAAGGACATTGGAAAAGTCAAGTATCAGCAAGAAGGACAGAAGTTAGGTTTTAGAGGAGATCCATCTGTCTAAATCTGAGGGTGTCAAAGCAATGCTATATATTTACTGGAGAGATCATGGGACCTTCATCACTGGGAGATGTTTGGAACAGAAATGGTTCAAGTAGGGCTGTTTGTTTGTCTTGGAGATGTAGAATGTCTGTGTCAGAAGTTAGTAAGGGATGAGGATGGATTGTGTCCAGCTATATGTAGCCTGAGGAACATGTGAGTTGGAAAAGACACTCGAACTTCAGACACAGTCTCCAGTAACCATTGTAAAGGTTCATATGAGTAATCACAGGTTAATAAAATAATTTTAAAATTATTCTAAAGTAATAAGTAGCTAATGCACATTTTTTGAGAGATGATTTGCCTTTTCATTTGGCTTCATTTGACAGAAGCTGACTTGCTAGGTTAGGTATTTTTTTTAAAAGACCTTGCTTGTAGTCTGTACTCATTCATAAGCAGATATAGTTCCTTCCCTTCCTTCCCTCCCTTCCCTCCCTCCCCTCCTTTCCCTCCCTCCCTCCCTCCCTCCCTCCCTCCCTCCCTCCCTCCTTTTTTTCTTCCTTCTTAATGCTGATATATATCTTTTGCTTACAATCCCAGGAAGAGAAATGGATATTCTCTTGTGTGTACTTGGAAAGTTTCTACTTCAGATTTGAATTCACTGCACTCAGTGGAATTGAAGATTGTGAAAAGCCAAACAGCTCTTTTATGGAGTCAATGGAAATGTTGGTTTTAGGACTTCTTGCATCTTGCATCTTCCTAGGCAAAGTCATCACTTCCCTCTCTGCTTACAAACTGGACCAGAAGCTAAATGTTACATGCTGGAGTTAATAAAAAGTCTAGACCTGATGGAGTTCCTGTCATCATCTTCATCTCCCCCTAAAGGATGAAGACAGCAGCATTTAATGCAGTTGAGAGAGAAGAAGGAGCAAATACTGCATTAGGGTCTTTGTTCAAAAGACCTGTGCACTTCAGCAGGCTGATTTTTTTATAATCATGTTCCAAGAGAGCAGAGTGGCTGCAATGTTAAAGCCACGAGGAAGGGGAATCACTGTAGTCAGTGCAGGCTGCCATGGAGAGCTTTCCTTCCAATCTTGCCACACAGCAACTGTGAGGGATCCCCCCCACCAAATACATCCAGATCTGACTGGCTGTCAAATCTGAAATGAAACACCTGTGTGTCAGAAATATTAATGGATATGAGCACTAGCTTCTTGTCTGTGGTACTGACCACCTGCCAGGCTTTATGAACTGGCATTTATTTGTGTGCCTGTATATTTATTTATTAGCTTTTTGTGTTCTGGTTGCCACCCTCCACCCCCAAGTCATAGGTAGGGAGAGTCAAGCAGTTTATGAATATATTCTTTGTGCACAAGGTGTTGTGGCAGAGATTGGGAATTACATTCAGGTTTTGGTTATTTACCTTTAATCTAGACCCCTCTGCTAGCATTTCAAGCAGGTGCCTTATGATAGTTTTGGACTTTGCAGTTTTATTTTTGCTTTACTGAGCTTGGGCTCCTACAAAAACTTGCAACCCATCTTTCCACAGGTACTCAGCTAACCTGGATGCCACTCCTTCAGAGAGAGGAGAGGATTCAAGGTGAAACTTGATGGTTCTCCTTCATTTTCTGCTAGTTCCATTAGCATTCAAAACTGAGACTCCATTGTGTTTCAGTACTTAGCTCCCTGCAGAAATATATAGGCTCTCCATGAAGACAGGATTCCATATGTAGTGCTTTTGGTGAAATCTGTTTATCTTTGCAGTTGGCCAGGAATAAATAAAACAGCCTTATGGTTCCCATGAGTATACACTATATGCCTCAATTATTGGTGCATTATATTAGTAACAGATGCTCCATTCCCCCATATAAAAGGGAAGAAGATGTCTGAACAGTAAAACCAAATTTTTTGCTTATACACTGTAATTATCACCATTTCTCCATTTCAAAGGCATCTGTCTGACATACCCTAATTGTGATGTGTTGTGTTACCATTTGCATTACATTTTGTTGCTGAAGAGAGCAGTGACAGCAGTGGTTAAGGTTGCAGGAAGATTTCTGATCAGTTCAGGTGCTTTGAGCCTTGCCATAGTATTTTCATTTTAGCTTGAACCATTTCAGGCATTTGTTCCAGGCAAGTCAAACAGGTGATTTGCCCCTGAGAGCTGGTGTGGATACAGACCCTCTGGCTAAAGGCTGTGTAGTCTGTGCTATTTGAGAGCTGCCCCAGGGCAATGGGCTGGACAGGTATCTTCAGGCATCATCCAGTTTGCTTTTATTTCTTTTAACTGTGTTACCACCTTGCATTTTGGCTCTGTAAAAAGCTTTGGTCAAGTGAGCCCATGGTTCGCTTGTTCTCAAACTACTCAACAGCAAAGTTATGGTACTTGGGGTACAACATTAAAATAAACAAACAAACACAAAATATTTCAGATGGGCATTTTGCTAACACTAGTAGGCTAGTAGGCAATTTTTAATAATCTTAAGAAGTTTTCTCTCCAGTTGACATAAACCTCCCTGTTTTACCTTGCATGTCTTTAAGTTCACAGCTCCAGTAGGGAGAGTGACCCCTCAACTCTTGTGAATTTTAACTGAGCACTGCTCTTCAGCTTTGCCTCTTTTCTGTTGCAGGCAGTACAGTGGAAATGCCAAAAAAGTATTTTAGCAATCTTGGATCCTTGTACCCATTAATTTTTTTTTTTTAATAGAATTTTAGCCTCAGGACGCTTCTTCATGTATTCTGGCCCCTAGGAGAACAGCCTTTGGTAGTTTGTCAGGGTTCTCCTGTGTGAACTCAGATGAGGTCCTTTCCATTTGATTTCATCCATGTTGCCTTTTCCTTTATGGATCAGGCTGGCATTTCCCCCCTCTTCAATAATGCACAGCTGCACTTCTGCATCTCTCCCTCCACCAGAGCTGATAGGACAAAGGCAGCTTTGCAGGGGGGCAGGCAGGTGGAGAGTGGAGGATTCCAGTGTGTGAGTAGCTTCAGCCTCTTCTAAAACAGCCATGTAAATTTTGTTTGCTTGAAAACTCTCTCCTGAGTCATCTTCAGCACAGTGTTTTCACTCTGGCTCCCTGCCCTACCCAAGAGAGTTCAGTGTTCAGTCTGCTGGCAGCAGGAGGCTGGGTGACTGCAGAGCTTTTTGGGGACAGGCAGTGAATGGGAGCAGTAGCAGGCCCTGAGGTGTGTTTATACAGTCAGTCTCGCTTCCTCCACTCCCGTGATATATTAACCACTTTGGAAGTTTCCCAGCTGTTTCAGGGGATGAATAACAGCAGTAGGAGCCCATATTTAACCTTCACCACTGGGGCTATGTGCTTTATAGTTGTCGTCTTTTATCCCCCTGGCTGTCTGAGAAAGACTTCAATTGACTTTCTACTCCCTCCACTGCACTGGTTTCCCTCTCTGCTTGTAGCCACACACATGGGAGACAGGGCCACTTGCCTTTTCTTGGTCAGAGCAGAGACTTCATCCTCTGTGCTTATGGATGCACTGCAGGTGGGGGGCTTGCTCCCCACAGCATTGGTCAGGGATTTCCTGGAGGCTCTCCCAGCAAACCTTTGCATCCTTTGGCTCAGAGTTATTGGCTTGGGTGTAGCCTGTCTCACATTTTGATTGTCTTAGTGACTACTAAATAGACATGATCTGGGTTGGTTTTCTTTTTTTTCAGTGAATGACAAATTCAGGGGGTTTGGGGAAATAACAGTGAATGTCTGTTGTGAGATTCCACTCACCTCTTACTCCTTAAAAAGGCTTCAGGCTGGAAAAGTCCTGACCTGTCATGAAAGAATTTAAGATGCTAGCTGTGATGGTGTTGCACCAGGCTGCACTGGGAGGCAGATGCAGCTATGCCCAGAGGTGTGGTAGAGTTACCACCCCTGGAGGTGTTTAAAAGATTTGTAGATGTGGTGCTGAGGGACATGCTTTAGTGCTGGACTTGGAAAGACTGGATTAACTGTTGGACCTGATAATCCTATAGGTGTTTTCCAGTCAAAACCAGTTCTATGATTCTATGCCGAGATGTCTCAGCATTCCCTACTTTCAGCCAGGTGTTACTTATCTGGGATTAAGTTTTCTGTTTTTTAAATGGGGGGAAAAGAAAGAATGGTGTGAACTGTAGGGAGGGTGAACTTGCCCTGGATAAAGCCCAGTGGCAACCATGGATGGGACTGTCACTGAGTGGCAAAGACAAAGATTTATGCAGGGTGGATCTGGAGCTATTAACAAATACTAAATTAATCTGAAATAAGAATGAAAAAGGGCTTGCTTTCTGCATTCTTTTGCACAACAAAGCTGTCTTTGCATATCCTTATAGACCCCAGAGCCACCAAAACAGAGGGCAGTGTTTGGCTATGTGGGGCTGGGTATACAGCAGCTGCTGGTCTGCTGCTCTTACTGACCTCAAGCAAGGAGCTGGTCAGTAGTAGAAATTGTCAAGCAGAGCATTTGGTTGGGATTGCTGCAAAGTGAAGGGTTTTTACATGCACCATCAATGCAAAGTGTGTGGCACCTTTTGTCCTTAGTTACTGCATCTGATCTGCAGTAATGAGTCACCTTTGCAAAAGCCAGTGATCAGAGAAGCAGGACAAATTTCCTTTCATGCTGGTAAGAAGTAAACTGTGGAAAGGCCTGGGGGTGGGATGGTGAGGAACAAGCAGTGTGTTCTTCACACTTACGGAAGGAAGAGAATTGGTTTTCTTACCATTCCTCTTATGGTCATATACTATGGTGTGTTAAAGAACTGATGGAGGGAATAGATGCCACAGGTGCTATATAAATAATGTACACATAGTCCAAGTCCTTGATATCTTGCAGCATAGCAATTACAACAGCCACAAGTAAATAGGGACAAATGAGATGAAAACAGAAGGTGGCAGGATTTGAGAGACTTGGGCAAATATGTTCATTTTTTTGGTATTCAGGTAGTCATATTGCCATATAATGACCTTTATCCAACAGCATGTGAGAATGCCCAGAATATTTCAAATTATAGTACATTGTGTGACTGGGCAGGACTCCACAGGTGACTCTGTGGAGTCTGTGACCTCCCAAGGCCCCTTTGTTCTTCTGTTTCTGTGATGAAAAGTTTCCTGGTAGTTATTTTGCTGCAAAATTCCCTGGATTTGCTTGTCTTACTGCTTTCTGTGTACTCTACCTGCCCAAGCATCCCCTTTAACCTTTGTGTAGAGTGCTTCTGTCTCCTTCATTTCACTAAGGTACCAGTTTAGGAATGGCAGACTGAGACATTTATACTCATAAAACTATGCTTGAACTTTAGGATCATTGAGAAGATACAGCAATCTTGCACTTTGGTTTTTGTCTGAATCTAAATTTCAAACTGTGGAAAGGTGTTGCTTGTAGCAGTTCAAAGGCACTCACCTTTGGCACGTTCACAAAATGAAAATGTGTGCTGTTCCAGAACAAATTTACTTCTGTCCTTGATACAGAGATGAGCAAGGTAGTATTTCCTGGTGTCTCTGACTTGGTGGAGGCTATAGAATTATTGTTGCTGACTGTAAACGATATCCTTGAATACAAACAGCACTGGTTTTAAAGCAATGAGTTTTAAGTTGCAGTTTATTTGAAACTAGTGTTGAAACCCTGGTTCCTGCAGTTCAGTATGGATGCCTTCCAGCTGGACATAGCTCCTTGTTTAGTGAGATTACAGGACGAGCAGTAGGAGCTGTGATTTTCTAGGAAAGAATCTGAAGCAAACTGGTAGAAATTTTTATGTCATATTCTTCTTATTCTCAGTCTGTCTCCCCTTAGTGTCTCAGTAGGATTTGGTAAGGGAAGCTCATCTCTGAGTGGCTTGTGGTGAAAGTCTGTGTGGCTGATTCAACACAAAACACTTCAACACTGTCTGCTTTAAGCACTGCTCCATTCCTAGTGACTTCAGGAAACTTGTACAAGTACTAAATGAAAAACATTTTTTCCCTCCTTATTTAGAAACATAGAAAAGAAGGATTGTTTTCAAATTGGGAGTAACCTTGAAAAACCTACTACCCTATTTGAGCATATATGGTGTCTGGTCTTCCTCTAAAGCCAAGAAGTCATTCTAGTATTGTCAGGCTCCCCAGATAATTTTAATTGCCCTGGCTGAGGAATAAAGCAGCCACTACTGTCTGTATTTTTCCTTACCACATCCCTTCCTAAACAGGTGAGAGTTGGCACATGCTGTTGCATCTCTCTGAGGTGCTGGTTTTATTTGACTCCAGAGGGCCTGCAGTGGAGGTTACCTGTTCTGCTGATGAGTAGAGAAGTCAGAAACCATTTCAAACCCTTGGAAACTTGCTAGCCATATAGGTAGCCCTGGCTAAAGTCTTTAGTGCTGCTGCCACTGCATCCTCCCTGCTGCGCCTGGAGATAAAGCACAGCTTGAATCTTCAAATGCCACTGGGAGGATGATCAATCTCAATCCAGCCACGTCCTTCTTCTCTCCCCCAGATAACTTCTAGTGAGGAAGAGAGGAAAACATAAAAGCAGCAGCTGTAGGGCATGGGAATTTGAAAGGTGGTGGAGTTAAAAATCAATCAGGACCAACAACAAAGGGCTCGCAACTTAATCTCAGGGAACGGTACTGCTGTGGGATCCCAGAAGCAAGTAAAAAAACCCATAAATGCAGACACAAGCAAAGATGAAAATTTCTGTATTCTTCCTGTTATTATCCTCAGTGGAGGAAGAACTGCTTATTCCATCCATTCACCAAGCAAACTAAAGTTAAAATAAGATAGAGGGGATCCTATTATCTGATCGTTGTGACAGTGCTATGCATATGATATACAGAAGGAATTCACATAACACAAAATAAAATCTAACATTAATCCCCAAGAAAGGTATTATAGAGCTCAACAGAATATGCCATGGGTTTTAATTTGGAACTGGATTTTTTAGTGATACATTTTGGATTGTTGTCTTTCATTTTTTCGCTAGTTTCAGCAAATGAAACGTTTTCAGGCATTTACTGAATTCTGTAAAAGAGTTAGACTCCATGTTTAAAGGATTGTTTTGTTTTTTTTTTTTTTTATATTTCACGAAAAGATTGAGCCCCAAATTCTCTCAAAGGTCTCCTTCCTTTTGCTGAGATTTTTCCATCACACTTGGAAGTTGCTTGCATCTGTATAATTTTTAAAGATCTGACAGTCTGAGGCAGGTATTTTAAACATAGGATCTAAAAATCCATATTTTGGCCTGCTTTCTGTCAAAATGTATTTTCAGATAAGCTATGCTTAGGTCCATGGGACTCTGCTTTTTACACTACCTGAAACCCAGACAGTGATTAAATGCCTGACTGCTCCTTAAGTACCCAAAGAAAGATTTGGAAGTTTTAAAATAAGGTGTGATTTTACCCACAGAGTAAAATTACATTAGTACTCTTTAAACTAAGAAAAGAAACCTTGTTGCCTTTACTGGTCGCCAAACCACTGTATAAAAGTCTTCAAAAATAATAACCAAAATGTGTTTATTTCAAGAATATTTCAAGGCTGACTCCTTCCTCACCTTAATACAACGTTGCCATCTTGCTATATTTCATATCAAGTATTCCTTCCCTGGCTTCTATTTTCCTTCCTGGTTTGGCAGATCCCACATCTCTGACTATTTGGTATTGAAAATCCTGTGCCTGTTCCTCTGAACTTTTGTTCTGACAGCTTTTGGATCTGCAAGTCCCCTTTGCAGTAGCATTCTCTTTTGCATAGTTTTTTTGATATCTCTTGAATTCAGGGCACTTGAAATTGGGGTTTTGCTGAAATTGAATTTGAGCAGTCAGGGGACAAGTGGGAACAGGGCTTGAACTTAGCACAAAATTTAGTCTCAGGGGAGCTGCTGTCTTCTGACATACATCCTTGGGCAGGATGAAGGTCACAGTGATCTTTAGCCAGATACCTGAAGACTGAAGGGAAAAACACAAGCAGTGTGGACTCTATTAACCCAGAACAGACCTGAAATGTAAAAAAATGTGTTACTGGGAGGATTTCCCCTAAGCTTTATACTCTTGTAGAATCAAGTGATATTGCAGTATCAGTTATCTGACAGAGAAGAAAGGTAAAATTAAAATGTCTGAGTGTTCAGTGAAACTTATTTTTTATTAAATACAGTGGTCTGCAAAACATGGAAACCTCTCTTCCTTTCTGCATTTACACCCATGCAAAGCTTAATGTCTTCCTCTACTCTAGGTTGGCTCTTTGCAAGGCAATTCATCTGTGTCAAGTTTGCAGTGTGCCTATAAAATCAGGAGGCTGGCTGAGTAAATTAGAACTAAATAAAAACTTTTTGGTCTGGGAACCAGCAGGATAAATCCATCATACAAAATAAATCTGAATTTTTGTGAGCAGTGTTGCCTGCTATTGTTCTACATTATTTCTTACAAGACTTTATAAGAATTGTATCCATTTTTCCCAGCTGGGAAAAAAGGGATTTTCTGACGTTTATACATTTACTTTTTTTCAAGACCAACTGAACCTTTACAAATAACAGTGTTACCTCCTGATGTAGAAATAGGTTTTATTACTGTTCTGTTAGCTGTCACTTGTAGAGGTTTTATTTCAGGATTATTAAAAAATACAAATGCTTTCCCCCTGTGCACATGCTATTGTGTTGCATCTCAGATCAAACATGGAAATGCACTTGGAGGATTTCACAGTAAAAATGCTGAACACAACCTTTGTCATCAGTATAATTCTGAGTTTAAAAGAAAATTAATTTATTCTTTCCTGAAGTTGGAGTTTGAAGCAATACTCAAACACAAAGATTCACTTGATCTTCTCTGATTTCTTCAGCAGCGATGAAATGCATTAGGAAACCCTCTGCTACTTTACCTTTTCATGGTTGAGAATTTCATTGATTTGTGCAATTACAAGGTTGGAAAAATGTGACCAATGTTTGCACACGATGTAATAGCAACCTATAAGAGCGGGAGAAGGAGGGAAATGGCACTGCACAAAATCAATCCTTTCCGTCACAGTTCACCCCTATTAACTGAGTCTTGAACACTTGCAATTGAATATGTGCTTCTCTAATTTGCTGAATTGGTACCTTGGAGCTTGCTCCTCTGCCAATACTAAAATTAGCCCCTCCAAAGGAATGAAGTTGTTGGCAGAGTGCTCCCACCCAATGGTGCTCCATAGCTTGGGTATATTGAGTAAGTTGTTGCTTAATATCTTTCTCTGACCTCACTTGAGTGAATTTGGCTCTGCCTGAGAGGAGATGGGGGCTTTAGAGGATGGGGATCTCTTGCAGATGAGAGCTGTGCACAGGAAGTAGATGAACATGGAGCTGAGGCACCACTGGGAGAGGAGGGGCAGATGGAAAGGTGATAAGGGAGAAGACCAGGTAAGGAAGGAGAAGTATTGCTGCAAAAAACCTTGAATGCAAGGACCATTTGGCTGCTCTGGTGCCTGACCTCTTGCCCTAGAGCTCTGTGCTCAGTATTGCCATATAGCAACACCATGAACCCTGGGCACTGTGTGAATATAAAACCAGGTAATCCAGGGCCATCTGTGGGTATCTGCTAAGCTGACAACAACAAAACACAACCTTGCAAGACCTTCAGATCCTCTGTGTGTAATTCCAGATTTATTTTCCCATCACTTCTGGTGGTGTTCTCCACAGGGCAGTACAGTAAGCACAACAAGAGACAGGAAAGCAAAAAGGCAGAGCAATCCTCAAGGGTGTGCACACAGCCCTGACTCTTTAACCATAGCCAAAGTAATCTTTCTTTAAGACAAAGACTGGATTTATTCAATTATATTGGTTTGAAATTTGTTGACATCTAATACTCTGCATGCTGGGAATAGGTAGTGAAGTTGCAGCCCCAGCTTGTTTCCAAATATGATTCTGGGGCTTGCTCTGGAGCTCAAGTACATTTCCAAAAGGAGAAAAATGTGGAAATGAGAGAATTTGATCAGTGTTCTTAAAATCATTGAGAGGCCAGGTTCTTGGATAAAGTTAGTGCCTTACAATAAATTCTGTGAATCATAAAGTAAAACCATTACAGAAGTCTGTTTTCATAGTCTGGCAGGCTCAGTGGTGGCAGAGCTCTGTTTGTCAGAAGCAAGTTTCATGGACAGGTAGAGACTGAAGATGCTCTAATGGCTGTGGCACAGGAATCTGGCAGTTCTCACTTTGTCTTTGATTTCTCTGCTTCATATTGCTGGTAGATTCAAGACTGAGATGTACAAGTGCTGTGGCAAATCAGAAATCTAGTTAGTTTTGTTGTTTTAACAATACAAGGCAGGTGCCAAAGAAAATGAGTTGCAAACTGTACTTCATTCCATAGTCCTACACAGCTACACTTCATGTTATCTTTTCTGAAAGCATTTCACAATCCTTCTGCCTGGTGGCCTCAGGGAAGACAGTTTCTGGTTTAAAAGAAAAAAAAAAAAAAGCAAAAAAGTGGTTGGAAGAAGGGTAGGAAAGGGAGGAGATGTCCAGGTAGGACTTCAGGTTCTGTAAGCTCTGATTTACTGTGGTGCATTGAGCTTTTGTTACAGGGCTGTGGTTGTGATTAGAGCATGTGAAAGTCCATGTGTGGAACATTATGGAGGGTGAAGAGGTTTTGGAAAGAGGCATCAGTCTGACAATAGAGGGGTGTGTAATGACATCCCAGATGGGCAGCACTATCAGTAAACAAATAAACAGGTTGAAGATGTAAAGGAAAAGTAATTTTGGCCCAGTTACTTCCACTTCTCCCTTTACAAAAAAAAAAAAAAAAAAAAAAAAAAAGAAATCTGCTTTGAAATAAAGAGCAAGCATCTGTGTAGTATTACTACAAAGCACCTGAAAGGAGGATCATGATAGAATTAAACTGTCACAAAAAAAAGTAGTTATAGATGTAGAAAAATAATCTTGGTTCTTTTCTTACTCCAACACAGGTATGTGGAGGACCATCACAACATGGCAATGAGGTGATACTTGTCATTCGTGTGACAGAGACAAATTAGAATCCAGCCATCTCAGGGTGGGAACGATTTTTGTGAAAATTAATGACTTGATTAGAAGGAGAAATGAAGCTTCTTCAAGGGGACATGCAAATAAAGGAGGAATCACTAAAACTGTCACTCGGTGTAAAGTGAACATTATGCAAAGAAATATCGGTGGGATATTGTACAAAGACAAATTTGATGTCATATTAATCATACAGTGCCAGTGGGAGCAAAGGGGAGAGAAAGAAGAAGGAGTCAGTGCAGTACTTGTCTGACTTGAGGAGTGTTCCCTGCTGCAGCAGGGATGAGGGTCCTGGTCCCAGGGGAGCAGGGTGCATCCTCTGCACCCTGGTGTTTTTTCTGGTGATCTTTCCCAAGTCTCCAGGGGAAATGGGCTAGAATTGCTTCCACTCATCTAGAGGCAAAGGTAATGCTGAACATTCAGTTCAGTTTCCTGATGGCAAATTTGCAGAGCACAGTGGGGTCTCTATTTCTGCACCCTTTCATGAGGAGCAGGGCCACTGTTTTAAATGACAATTAACCTCTTGTGGAAAGAAGCCCATCAGGCAAAAACTGATCACATAATAAACCTGATTTTCAACTTGGTTTTGTTGGATTAAGAACCAGATCTATAGGGGCAGTTAGTTTCAGGTTCAAGCCCTACCTGGGAAAGGAACATGTTTGAAGACAAGAAAGATAGATAAACTGAAAGCAATGCTTTTCTCAAGCAGGAATGGTACCTGAGTTAATGGCTACAGACATGCAAGTAGTATGTTCAGAAGAAGACCTTGGTTTGAGTTTGAAGGAGTGCCTGAGATGTTCTCTCAAGTCTAAATGATCTTTAAGGCCTTTTTACTCCTAACGTCTCTTTTCCTGGAGTACGGAGAGCCTCATACCTGCCAGACATAGCAAGGTAGAATCCAAAGATGTCTATTATCTCATGCAGCGTTACCAGTGACAAAGAGAGGGTGATGCCCAGACTGTTCTTTTGCTGATTTATTATGTCAAACTTAAGTTTGATGGGTATTTGTCTTCATAGAGTGAGGGATCTTGCAGAAACCTAACTGAAAATAACAATCTTGTGCGATGCAGATATAAGCTAGTAAATTCCCAACATGGTGATCTCTATTTCTTTGGGTGCTGAGCATTTGGTAGTGCTGGTGAGATTGAGATAGCTTTGTGCTCTCACAGTGATGATTCTGGGTACAAGTAGGGTGTATTCTTGCTGCTGGGAGGCATATTTTTGGGCCATCTATCTGTATGCTCTTTTTGCCAGGAAATACGTGGCCTTTACTGGCTTATACAGAACACTTATTTCCCTAAGATCAGGGTGCTGGATCTATGCAAAGCAACAAAAGGCTTTGTGAAAACCCAGCCTAAGCACAGGGCCATCACTGGACCTAGCCTTACCTGTTCAGTTCACCCTTGTGCTGGGGCTGTGGGTGCAGGTTTCAGGCTGAATTTCACAGGAGCTGCTTCACTTGCCTTGCACAAATGTCCTTGGTGTGCTGATGTTTGGCATGCAAACTGGATGCATGTTCCTATGCTTTTTTGTGCTTTCAAAAACTTGATCCTGTAGGATCATCTTATCCTTTTTTTGTTAGGTTATTTTTTAATAAGATGAAGCCAGCAGTTGCTGTCCCTTCAGGAGCCAAGAGATAGCAGGCTCTGCTCATTCATTCTTCCACTCAGATTTTTTCCCTTGTTTTCCAACAAGAAGCTTTGAAGCCTCCACCTTTTTCCTCTTGTTTGAAAGTAGTCCCTGGGCCTGTCTTCATATTCCCCATGTATATTTAAATGTAAATTGCATCTGACTGTGGTGACACTAATTAAGGCGGAGGCGTTCAGATGCAGCCCCCCTTGTGGGGAGCACAACCAATAAACCCGCTGTGACTGGCAGCTGTTTTGACCACTTTAGACAACTGCAATTTCATAAATGTCCTTCCCCTTTGACTTGCTGGTAAGGGACCACCAGGCCCCCCCTTGGGCACCCACTGCCAGGCAGGGACCAGGTGGCTTCAACAAGTGCAGGGCTGGTACCCTCCCTGCACCCCAACCTGCAGGCATCTCACCCCATGGGGGTACTTTTCAAGGCTGTTGCTTGTAAAAAGAGATTTGATTTTTTTTTTCTTTCTTTCTTTTCTAAAATATTAAAATATTTTATATTATCCCAGTGATGTGCTCCTGAGGTGTTTGACCAAATATTAAACCTCTGCAAGGGCTAGTAATCCTGGAAGTAGCTCAACACCTTCATGTGACATTGAAATCATTCAGTAATTTTACAGTACATTTGAATTTCGGCACTGCTCAGCCACTCAGTTTCCATTAACTTTGCCTGGAATTTCTTATGTCCGTGCACAAAGCAAAAGTGTCAAGTTTCTCCTTCATGCTCCAAAACGCCACCTGAATCACAATTGTGGTGTGGCTAATTGTTATTAATTAAGCTGTTCTGAGCAACCCTAGTTGGGCTGTGCCTTTTTTGTCGTTGTAAAAAAAAAAGTCTATGCGTTTTGTAGGCACAGTGTGAAGGAGGGCAAACAAGAGAGTCCTGCTCCTGGGAACCTCCTCTGCACCCTGCAGGGTGGTTTCGGGGTGAGTGTGGGAGTTTTAAGGGATGGGGCTACCGGATCAGGGAGCAGTGCAGAGCCAGGCTCATTACTGTCAAATTAGCTTCCCCGACCTTCGGTGCCATTTACCCGTCACAGGCAGGCAGCTTCAAGGACATTTTGCAATGGGTAAATTTGCTCTGAGCCTCCCTGGCCGCACGTGCTCCCGCATCACTTAAGCACATGGCCGTGGCCAAAGCCTCCGGGCAGAGGGTTTTGCTGGGATCACATGCTGGGTGCCCTGTGCCCCCCCCTGGGGCTCCCCCTCCTGCCTCCCTCCAGTTTCTCAGGTTCAGATGATCTGGATCATTGAGTGGGGTGAGGAAGAGAAAGGTATTAATGAAACAGAGACCCAGGGAGCAGCCTCCTTGCGGAGGGTTTGCTTTGGGTAAATTGCTTCTTGGCCTTTGCTTCTTAATGAGGCTGCTGCTGGTGTGCCTGCTGCTTTCCATCCCAGCACCAAAGGAGTGAGGCATCTGTTGTGCATCCCCCTGCCTCAGTGTTGTTTTATGAAAAAAAAAAAGAAAAATAGGGTGGAGAGGTCTTTGGGCAGAAGCACTATCATCTTGTGAAAGGCAGGAATGTGAAGCTACTTTTGGTTGGTGGGAATGTGTCGTCCACATCTTTGAAAAAAAGCAGCCAGCCATCTGCTGCTTCTTTTCCTTTTTTCCCCCTTGCCTTGGGTTAAGAACCAGAAAACAGATTATTTTGGCACATCACTGGGACATGTTACTTTAACAGTGAGCTAATGGTTACCATTTTCAGGATAAAGATGCATGTCAGGAGTAGTCTTGAGTATTTTCTGAGTTGAAAAGGATCAGGGAATGGCTGACATTGTGTACAGACATAAGAAGTAAGGCTTAGGGCACAGGCTGGTAGTTGCTCTGGATTGCTCACTCATAGCATCCCTGGAGCAAGCAGCATGGAAAGGAAATACCCTGGAGAAGCATCACAAGAGGTTGGAGTGGGAATCCCCTGTACCCACGCTTTCTTAGTGTGATTTTCCCCTGTCGTCCTCTCCATATGCTACTGGCTGAAGCTTTAATTTGTCCACAGATCCTCATGGTGCTGCCACCACTGTTCCAGGGGCAGCTCCAGTGTTGTATAAGGTATTGACATTCCTTCATCCCAGTAAAATTTCTTGGCATTTTACTGTTATATGTCAGTTCTTCTGCTAGTAGCATTTGCAGAAAAATGACCAAATATCTGAGAGCAGCCCAGGCTGGGGTTAAGAAGATTGGTGAAATGTGGTGGTGGTGTTTGTCAGGTCAAATCCCTCACCCCGTTCTTATAGAGTCTCTTACCCCTCCTTTCCAGGACTGACATATTTTCCATAGCCTCTTTGGTCCCTGGAGGATGTCTAGCTGGTGCATTTCAACAGTTCATTCCCCAGGCAAGCTTTGGATCCATTCTATATTGCTGTCTTTTTGCTAAAACAGCTTTCTTTTCCCTTGCTGCAGAGGAGACCTGCCTGGCCACCCTAGGGCAGGCATCTCTTTTCTGGCAGGTAAAGTAAGAATCAGCCCTCCACGGTTTCTGCATTTCAGTGAAAAGGGGCCAAGAAAATAGGCAGCCCAGCTCTGAAAAGACCAACAGTATTATAGCAGCAGGGGGAAACCCTATGGGATTGCAGTGGTACTTATGACCATTGTGTGTTTGCTGTCTCTGCTTCCTCTTGCCTTCCCTGAATCCTCACCAAGGGTGTGCAGTTTTGTCTGAACCCACAGTTCCTGAGTGAGGCAAGTTCCAGTGCTGATTACTCCAGAGATAAACCAGTCCTGCTGTCGCTGAGTGGAGGATTCAAAACTAATGGTCCTTCTGCTCCTGGGATTTACCATTTGGAAGATACTTTATTGCTATCTTGTGACATTTCCCTGCACTTTTATGCTCATTTATATAACTGTTTTCTTTGATTTATGGCAGGTTTTCTTCATGTATAGCAGTGCCATAAATTGTGCAGTCCTACTTTCAGTGGTTATGAATTTGAGATACTCTGTAAGCAGTAGGATGGGGAGAAAGGGCAGAAGCCTTTTGAAGAGGCTTTTGATCACAACCCCAGACAAAATGACCTGTTATTTCAGTATGAATTTGAAGCAGACATCAAAATAAGTTGGCACAGTCTGTTTTTTTGGCTAGTCAGGAAGTTGTGGAGGTTTGGGTTTTTTGTAGTGTACAATCAAAGTTATTCATGTATGGTAAAAAGATGCATGAGGCTGAGTCCACATAGTGACATTTGTGTGATGAGCCCTGGGAGCCCTGGTACTTGATATCTGCAGAGGTTTTCAGAACAGCAAATTAGTACTCTTCTTTTCATAACTTTCTTACCTTTCTCTTCATAAACGTGCTTTTTCACTTTGTTGCTGTTCTTTAGGACTCAGACAGGCTTAGATTTCCAAAGAGTGTTCAGTGGACATCAAAGATCCAAAGCCTATCAAAGCCACTGGTCAGGGCACTGAAATAAAGACCTCAGGTTTTGATTTGTTGGCATCTTGCTTTGTAGGGGAAGAGAAACAGCTCATTTAAAAATTGCTTTCTGAATTCAGCTGTCAGAGAAGCTTTCTGTTGACCTTTACAAATTGATACCATCACAATCAATAGACAGAAGTTTAAGGGCAGTCTCTGGGGCAGAGGGGCAGGAATAAACTGAAACATTTATAAAATATATATGGAATGCATTTGAAAAAGTCCAGCAGAAAGAAGAGACGATATTAAAAGGGAGCATATTTGAGCAAACTGCTTTGTAAAGAATTCATAGTCCTTGATTTTGACAGGTATGTGTACTTAGAACCTAGCTTTTGGAATGATTTCTAAAAGTATATGAAACAAAAAAGAACACATTAAATATGCCTTAGATTAATCCAGTGTAACAATATAGTGAGTAAAGAAAATAACTGGAGATTTTGAAATTGCTTTGTCAGGTTTGACTGGAGGGGAAGTGTATTTGAGGGGCTATTTCACAGCAACCTTCATTCCCCTATGCCCTCTTGTAGCCTTCAAAAGTGAAGCCATTTCCAAAGGCGTAGTAAGCATTGCATGAAGAGGGAAAAGTCCTTGGAAGTGTTCAGGGTGAGGCTGGATGGGATGTGAATCAATCTGCTCTAGTAGGAGGTGTCCCTGCCCATGCTGGGGGTTTGGAACCAGATCATGTTTAAGGTCCCTTTCCAACCCAAACCAGTCTGTGATTCTCTGACTGTACCCAAAAATGGCCACTGAGCTGCTGTTCGCTACAGCTGAAGCCCTCAGTAGCCTTGGAAGCATTTATTTGGTGTTCAGACTTCTGGTTAGCTTTTCATTTTTATTATGTTTAATATAAATTATGTAATCCAGGGCTTGGTTCACAACATTTAGGTTGGAGGAGATGGGATTTTTGTTGTTTGCCTGCTCCTCTACCCCTGAGTGTGTCTTATTGGCAAAACCATACGTGCTCAGTAATCTGTATGAAGCTGTTTGTCTGAAATGGGCACAAACTAGAAGAGATGAAGGGCTGTCTGTGGCAGATAATATTTTAAAATTAGGCTGTATGTTTTATACATAGCATATAGAAGTAAAAATGGTTCTTGCATAGACTTTAGTTATTAGAAGTTTGATTTTTTTTTTTTTTTTCTGCCTATAAACTGCTCTCTGAAAGCATTTGGTTTAATAACATATGGGGTTTATTGCTTAGTTTAGCCATGGACAATTAGGAAAGGACAACCACTGGTTTAAGAAAGGCTTGTGTAAGACAACACTTTTGATTAATTATTTGATTCAGCGACCTTAAAGTCTGTGACTACCACAGACTCTGGGATGTGGTCCCTTTTCCCAGGTCCAGTGTACTTTGGCTCCGGCCAAAGTGTCGTCTCCACCCCATGGACCTGGACAGCCTCAGTGCAGCCCCTGCCTCTCCCTGCAACTACAACGTCTTCCCCTCATCTGCAGTACTTCCAGGTCTAAATAATTACCATTTCAGCCGTCTTACATCAGCTGAATTCTCCTGTTTGACAAGGTTATCGTGTTGCTTGAAAGACTGTTATTTTCATCAACGAAAAATAAACTCTGTGTAGCTTCAACTTATTAGACCTCTGCATTTTTGCTACAATAGGATAGTTTCTTTAGTCAGGTTTTTTTGCATTGCACAGTCACCTTGAAGCACTTGGAGAAAGCAGCTCTGAAATGTTGCATTTGCTCCTGCCCCCACATAAATGGGGACACCCAAGCCCCGGCATGGCCATTGCGGTTGCTCCCCATGAGATGCTGCTTTTCTTTGGTTCCCCAAATGTTTGTAAGGGACCTGTTGTTAAAGCCCTTCTGCAATTCCGCCTCGCAGGCTAGTCAAGAGTGTGGGGAGATTGTTCTCTCCAAAGCAGTCCATTTCTTTGTGTTTAAATTTCACAGTTACTTTAATCATTTTATTAGGTGGTATTTGGATTATGTGATAATTACTCATGCAGCGTGAAAACGATTACTGCAGGAGATCTCAGGGAAATACCTCTTTCTTTTTTTTTTTTTTTTTTTTTTTTTTTTTTAATGTCTCAAGTGCCTGGTGCTTACCCTCTAACCAGGCAGCAGTTGCTTTGTGCTGCTTTAGTGGTGACTAATTACCAACACTTACATTAACAGATACAAAAGCACCTGTCCCACCTACCCCATCTGAGCCTTATCTTTTATATAAACGGTGCTTAAACAGTAGTAAGTAGGATCTGAGGGTTTGTTGTGCATCTTGCCAAATGTATTTTAAATACTGTATAGGCATCGAGGACTGCAATCCCGTTCCAATCGCAGTGGCTGCCAGCATTCCCACTGGATTTCTCAGGCTGAGGATCAGGCAGAAGCTGAATGAATGTGCTCCCTTGTGCACACACAAACTCAGCTTGTTTGTACAGTGTTAATTAAAATGCATTTAAGTTGAGTGAATGCTTGCGGTATTCAGAGCCCCTCTGGGGAAGGAAATAAAAGGCAGGCAGGCAAAGGCCTGAGGCTGTCATGGAGACACAAATCCCATTGGAGCAGCAGAAGCTTCTGGGGAAGGTGGACACCACTGCAGCAATGCTCTGTGCAGGCTGAGCACCCCTGGGCCCCCAGGAGAGCCTCTTGCAGGAGAAGGAGCCCTCAGCAAAGCAGCTTGGTTTATGACCTGGGAAATTATTTGGGACCAACCTTGCAGCAGGATCAACCTTGGCATTCCTTGCCAAATTGATTGGTGTTGAAGGCACATGCACAAAACCCAGTTCAAGTGCCTGACCCCCTTGTGCTCCCCCCCCATTCCCACCCTTGCATGTGCTCACCTGGTACTTGAGATTGGTGCTTCATCATCTTGCATCCTCCTGTTCCCCATACATTTAAAAAGCAACCCAAACAGCTGACACCTGCAGAGATTTCCACCCTTTGCCCTGGCAGGGATCCAGGATACACTGCAATGCAGTGATGGAAGACAGCAGGTTGCATGAGCCATTGCTGCTGGGCTGAAGCAGGACTTGGGAAAGGTGGGGGATGGAGAGCAATATTTGCAAAATCTCCAGGCCTCCAGCTTGACACTTTGCTCTGCATTTAGCTGCTGAAGAACTTGTGGCCTTGTGTTACTCATGATCATTTATCTGCAGACTTAATCTTAGAAGGTGTTGGTGGTGGTCGATACTTTGGTAGTGTAGGGAGAGGATTTTGGTTCTTGGCATGAAAAGTTATATTCACAAACTTCATTTTGAATGCTGCATCCAAGTGGCCAAACTGGAGATTAGTGCAGGAATAGGTGGTCTGTAATGGCTTTCACCAACAACAGGGAGATCAGTTCCTCCATGTGATGGTTGAGGGCAACAGCAACGTTTGTGTGGACTAACTTGCACGTTGTAGTGGTATTTAATTTCTTTGAGGAGGAAATGTAGGCCAGTTGGAAAAGGGATGCTATTAATATTCTTGATCAGGCCCAGTGCAGAGGCAAAACTGGAAACATGGTAATAGAGAAAGGTCCTGCCAAGTGGTTGGAAGGCAAAGAAGACTGGCCTTGTGTTTCACAGCTATTTGAAAACCTTTTCACTGTGTCCAGATGAAGTCTTACCTGAACTAAGCTAGGTGCTGGAAGCAGAGATCACTCAACTCTTTCTTAAATAATGTCTGTTTGTTGCTTGTTTAGGTTATGTACTACAGCGTGAACTAAATTGTAATGCTGAAGACATTTCAATAATGTACATTATTTTTTTTCCTCCTGCATCTGGTAAGAAAATCCCACACTCCTCCTCTGCTACATGACACACATGTGTCTGTAAAGGAAATCTTTATTTTCAAAAGCTTTTCTATCTCAACTTTCATGATGGGCATTTGCCAGTTTGACCATTGGCAGCAGCTGGCCTGATGTGAGCAGCAGTGAGTGGTGTAGGGCCATGTGTCACCCCCCTATCACCCCTTTCCCTTGGGTTCCCCGCCAGCTTGGAGGCTTATCAGCTGCCTCCTTGTCGGAGCAAATGCTTCCAGATTCACAGCAAGACCTCAAGGAGAGCCAGATGATAGAGCAGATGGCAGATGACTAATTTGGCAAAGTTAGATGAGTGGAAATTGTTTGTTTTAATTGCTTGTCAAGTCCGGTACCTACATTATAGTTAAGAAGCAACTATTTACCCTCAAAATAGAATGAAATGAGGAAAGACTGGCAGTGTGTTTGTCTGTGAAGAGAGAGAAAAAAGAATGGAGAAATACCCAGAGAAAATAATTTGGTACAAAGGCTTTGTGGGGGGGAAGAACTGTTGGCAAAGCCTCTTGTATTAATTTCTGGGGGTTTTTTTGTTTGGTTGGTTGGGTTTTTTGTTGTTTTTAATGGTAGCTGTGTGAGGTGGGTCTTGCAGCACAATTTTTTCCATTTTGTCCTTTCCAGTTGTATCACAATATGTATGTGATGAAGATAAAAGAGAAACATAGCTGGAAATATTGGCAAAAAATAAGCAGATGACAATGGCTTGACATAGTTGGCAGAGGTAATTATCCTTGAAATGTCACAGTATAAATCTAATCAGCATTCAGTGTTTTGATGCTGTTTTCTGGCTGATACGAACAGGAATGCTACTTTGGTAAAATATGCTCTGTAGCATCCACCAAACATTTTGGAGAGCTCTGTGCAAGGAGGGAGTGCCATCAGCTTGGAAAAGTGTTATCACACATAACTCGCCCTTCTTCATCAAGTTACAATCAGTGTCAGTCTTTACAGTGCCTGTTTGTGTTCCTCTTCATAAAACTGGGAAATTCTTCCCTTTGTAGGTGGCAACTGATGAGCCTCTGCTAGAGGTGGGACCACCCTGATAAAATACATTTCTGCAACTTTTCTGGAAGTTCTAGGAAGCTTTTACAGTGGCATATGAAATGATATTAGGAGGTTTAGTGAGCAAATTTCAGGCAATTACTGGTTTTGGTCCCTTCTTCAGGGACCTCTTCTTCATGCAAAGGGAAGAAAAGCTATATTGGTTTTTCAGAGTCCTTTTAGCATTGAACAGCTGATTGAAAATTATTGTAAATTTTTTTATTTGACTTTATTTAGCAGTTGTCAAGAGCTTAACTTGGAAAGCAAAATAAATAATTGATCTCCCAGACTTGTGTTTCTGGGCCTTGTGCACGAAGGTAAAAGGGATTAAAGCCTTGATGGTGTGGCTCACAGCTACCGTGGACCAGCCTGTACCATGTCACCTCATCCTGATGGTACTATGGTGGACTCTGAATGGCAGCAGGATGGCAATGCTGAGCTTCTCTTCTGTCTCTGTGGCTGTCCAGGGGTTGGTTCATGGTGGTTGGGTTGATTGCATGCAACTGGATTCAAATGGGATGGTAATTTTCTGGAGTAGAGCAGACCTCACGGAAGGAAAACACTTGTGCAAGCTGAGTTTCTAATTAGGAATACAGAGAAAATTGTGCTGTCCTTCACTACAATCTCTCACTTAGGGAAAGCAAGCCTCTAATTTTAAAACACTCTCCAAACCCACTAGGCCTACAGGGAAATGGGTGGTGACCTCAAGAAGTGCTTTGCCCTCTCCCAGGAGACATCTGCAAGACTGTATGTTCAGGGGGTCCTTCCTTTTTGTTAGGATATGCTTTATTGCAAGAAAAAATCAGGTCTTAGGCAGCTCATTCAAGCAGAGCTGTAAAAAAATATTGAAGGGATTAAAAACGTATTTACTGCTTTTTCTTTGTGCGTGTGTGAGAGAGCCCGGGCTGCTGCTGAGAGTGTGGAGCAGAGTGAAATGAATGGGAACTGCTGCTGCATTGCTGGTAATTGAGTGTTCCTTAAAGGATTTGAGTCTTTCCCTCCATCTGGGGGCCTTAACAAATTGCCATGAGTGTTTGCAATCATTAATAAACAGTTACGTTAGCTACCTTGTCAGGAAACCCTGGTGATGGTCCTGTCTGTACAAGCACAGCTGATTAAGTGAATAAGTGGAAAGTAGGGGGAAAGAATAGGTTAAAAAGAGGGTATGAGTTGTTGTTGGGCTTGTCCTGGCTGGGGTGAAGGATAGTGTGATTATCTTTTTATAAATACACTTCTGAACTGGGTAGGTCTGAGAGTTTAAGCCTCCTGGTGTGTTTTTGGTCTGTTTTTGGACAAACCAATCGACAAGCTGGAGGTTGTGCTGTGAGATGATAATTAGTGTTTTATGATTCAAAAGACTATATCCAGATACTCAAGATAAATCCCTTGGAGCTGATAACAAGGATACCTCATAACTGCTTTTCTGACTGCATTTGGGAAGAGCAGCAAGATACCAATATTTCAGGTGGGGCTGACCAGGCCAGAGATGATGGGATTCACTCTTTCTGAATAACTCCAAATGTAGGCAGATCTAGAGGCAGGGTGAATATGAAATTAAACAAGTTGACCTACTTCCAAAAGTTAGTCAAGCTGTTGATCTGAGAGGATTATAACATCCATTAGTATTACAAGAAACAGGACTAGATGGAGTCAAGTTGGATTTTTTAATTTAATGTATAGATTTATCATCAACAGAACAGGGCAAAAATAATGGCCTAAAAAGCAAAAGTTAAAGGACATTTTTAAATGCCTCAATTATTTGCTGCCTTTGAGTGAGCATCTGAATCATTTGGCTTTGTTATGAAAAAGTATCAATGGGAAATTAATTTCCAAGTCATGTGTGTGAATATTGATGAAAGGCGTAAATTCAATTCAATACAGACTGCTGTAATTAGGGCCATTAGGAGCTGAAGCTCTTCTCCATCATTTTAGGTAGCTAGTAATAAGGAAACAACTGAGTGTGAAGTGTGAATGTGTGAGTAATGCCTGAAATCCATGTTTGTGGTGACCGAGCAACACTCTGCCCTGGCACTTGCCCAAAATCAACTACATTTAGGGTGTATGAGAAGCAGCCCCAGGCAGGCAGCCTGGCTGGGCACTGTCAGATGACCAGACAGGAAAGTGCATGTCCTTCAGCTTTGAGGTAACACACACACAAACATACTCTGTGAGATTTGGTGCCAGAATATGGCAAGAGAGGGATTGGCCACATGCATGTCAGTGAAGGATGTGTTTGAGAGCTTAATGGCAACCTGGTACAGGCTATCAGTCAACAGCTCACTGTTGTTTTCTGTCTGGGAAAATGTAAAGGGATGTCAGATTTTCCTGGGCATGTGTTGAAATGATGCTGAAAGGTTTCCCTCATCGAGATGCCTCTGTCAGATTTCTTGAGCAGGTTGGGAGTATACACGCTCGGAGATGCTCAACAGTGAGAAAAGCTGCAGACAAGAGGTCCATCTTCAGCTTCTACGTGTTTGACCTCAGCTGCAGGCAGGGGAATGAGTATCTTTTATTAAACAGGAGGGGTTCTGCTGCAGGAGCTGCTTATAGCAGACTTTTTCTTGCTTTTCTGTTTCTTAGGCTATATAAAATAATGTGTCTAACAGTATACAACTAAGTGCTTTGGACAGAGTTTATGAAATACAGAGTATAGTGGTTTTGCATGCCATGGTGAGGAAATACATTTTGTTGTGCTTGTGTTTATGCCTATGTACAGCTAGAGCATTCCTAAATCTGTGTATTATTTTGGCACCTAATTTTACAGAGTTGCCACAACACTGAGATGCTGGAGATGAGCAGGAGGGTGGGAGGGGGATGTTTGTACTCTGTGTTGAGCTCAGGGACAGAGGGACTGGGGGTCCTGCATCACTCCTTCTCAGCTCCCACCTCACATGCAGTTACTTTAGTACTTATTAACTATTTTGGCAAATCAGACCCGGAACAATTATTTTTGCCTTTGAACTGCTTCCTGTGGCTCATAATGGGGGGATAAAACTTATTAGCTCCACTTCCCAGCTCCTTTCTGTCCTCTGTCCTTCCAAGGTCTGGCTCCCTGGTGTTTGTGGAAAACCAGGAGCATCTTTGTCATTGTATGTGGCAGCAGCATTTCTCCCTCATGCCATCAATGGCTTTTAACCCTGTTAGTTGTGTTTTGCCTTAAAAGAAGGCCAACAGTGTATCTAATCTCTGTTTTAAAGGATTCTCTGTGAAGGATAGAGGTACTGTTGCAGCTTTATCCCTCTGCAAGTGAGGATTGATCTAATCTGCTTTCCTTAGTTTAATAGTTTTATCTTTTTTTATTATTATTTTGAATCTGGCATAATTAATAGGAGCATCAAAAGTATATGTTCAAAATATGGGCTGTAAAGCTTAAACACAAATTAATGGCTCATAATAATGGATTATTAATAATCCTTGGTTATATCTACATTTGCTTTAGGACTTCAATTCATTTTGCAGGCTGGGGCTCTTTCCTGCCCCCAGGACTCTTTCTGCCTGAGCTGCTCTGCTGGTTGGGTACCAAAGGTGCAAAATTTGAACAGCTGCAACCCCTGGTTCGTGTAGGATGGTCTCACATCTGTTTCCAACTCCTTTGTTTTGTGGAGGGGAGTTGACTTGTCAGGAGAGTATAGAGCTGAAAAGCCAAGCAAGGCCACTCAGTACTTGGGATGACTGGTGCTGCTGGGCAGTGGCTTTCTCTGGTTTCCCAATTTCTGTGTCAGAGCAAACTGGGAGGAGCTGGGTTGCACAAACCTTTTACCATGTAACTCATAAGCAGCAGGAGCCCAGGTGTGAGCTGGACCAAGGAAGTATTTTGTGTATTTGTGGGATTTCTTTCTTTAAGACAGAATTTAAATGCTCCAAATGACTTTGAGATTAAATTTAAAGTATCAACATGATTTCTCCTAAATTTGCTTTTAAGATTTTATTAATCCAAAAGAATTTGTTTCCATAGCAATACAAAGCCTAGAAGTATTTAATTGCAATGGTTTAGTTGTACAAATTCAATCTTATTTAAAGAAAACCTGCAGCTCTGGCTTACATCTGGGCTGGCTTCATCCCAGTTGAATCCTCTTGCAAGAGCAGGCTCCAGGTGTTCTGAATCCTCATCCTTACAGCAAGAAATGGCCAAATTAGCTTTCAGGAAACATTTAATGGGTGTGCAACATGAAACACCAGCATTGCAATATATAGCTTTATTAGCTGAACTGCTGGAATTGTTTTCTGTGCTATGTTGATCCTTAGCACTGATTGCGACATGGAACAGAAATTATTTATTAGTCCTCGGGAGCCTTAAGACAGAATAACACTTAGTCAGCTGCAAACAGTCAATGTTGTTGTTACAGATGCTGCTGTGTTTAGGGAAGAAACAAACAAACTGATCTTGTAATTGGTAGCAAACATTTTAGAAGTCTTTTGGCAGGGGCAGGTGCATGTCTCCCTAAAGGGTGGAGGTGCTTGTGCAGCAGATCTCAAGATTGTTCCAAATATATATTTAAATATGAACCAGGGCAAGGCTTTGCATCTCAAAAAGATGATGTGCTATTGCCCAGAAGCAGTACTTAATCCTTCCAGGTGTTCTGAGTCCAGCAGAGCTATGTCAGGTCCCAGCGGGACCATGTCTTTCCATCTAGGGAATCCCAAACAAGGCTCTTGAAAATATTATAAATAAAATCTTCATGAGTTGTGTTTTGGTCTAAGTGGTATGCTGGTACTCTAAGTGGTATGCTTGTACAAGAAAATTTACAAAATGAGAACATTTGTGCTTTAAATTAGGCCTTGAAGTGAGGTGGTAGGTTCTATTTTAAAACCCAAGGAAACCAACCAGTTTTGTTTTTTTGTAACATGGTATAATTGAATATATGTCAAACATTTCAAGTTTTTAAACTTAATGAGGACTTCAAAATTTTAATTTTAGCAGTACAGTAAATAAAAAGATATTTTAAAACTACAAGAAAGAGATAAGAGAACTACATCCATTACAATAATTTCTTTGGTTTTTGGACCAAGTATGTATTTGGAAAAGCAGTCCACTGTAGTGCCTGCTCAGCTTTGGCCCACAGTTCTTAGGTGCTGGAAATACAAACCCCAGAAATAATCTGATAAAACCTTCATCCCATGAATGGCTCACAAAGAAGCCAGCCCCTGCTGTCCCTCCCTCGTGGGGAGTAGTTGTTCAGGAGGAAAAGATTTCTGCTGCCATTTTTAGGGCAGAGGGAGTTTCCTTGTGAGAAAGCTTTGAGCTGTTGGTGGGTTTCTGGCTGCCTCCTGAAGCCCTTTGCCAAGGGCTGCTTGAAACTCAAGTCAACCTTGTACAAAAGCAGGTTGCTCTGCAGCAGAGACCACAGCAGAGCACAGAGATGATAATTGTTACCATTTCTATTAAAAAGAAAAAAAAAAAAAAAAGGAGAGAGATGTTGTAAAACAGTTAATAATAGTAGTAGTTGAAAAGCTAATTACTTTTGATATTTATAAAAAAGGACCCACATAATTCAAAAGAGCACATTTTAACCAATTTTAGTGATTATGCCACCAGTTGTGGAGAGTTTTGTTTGTATTGATCTAATCCAGTAATGGGAGTAATTCCAGAAATGTTGCTCTCATCTGACTCCTATTCTGCATAGCATAATGGCCATTTCAAAAGTTTGGATATAGTCAGATTAATTTGCTTGCAGATATGAACCACCCACAAGCTGTTGGTAATCAGAAAAAAGTGTGTGTAGAAAAAGCCCAGCCCCACCCATGCCCATTTACCTAGCACTGCTGTCCCAGCAGGCTGAGCACTTCATGAAAGATTCTGTTCTAAAATGTTTCTTGCTTTTCTTTCCTGCATTCTTTTTTGTCCTTGTTTGATGAACAGCAAGCTAATAGGCTGAGCAGAGTTTTGAACCAGACTTCAAAATTTAGAACAGATTAGTTTGTTTAAGGACATCTTCTGAAAAGTAATTGTGTTAGCATGGTATTTCCTAACTCATCTGCCACATCTCCACTGTACACTCAGTCTGGTGACTTTGTGGAACGATTATGACTTTTTTGTTATGGTCTTTCCCCTGTTTAAATGTTGTATATAAGTCTTCTGATCAGGTTGCTTTTGACTTGTCCAACAGACCATTCTGAACATCAACTGAATAAGGAAATGTTGGATTACCAAGGTCAGACTGGATGAATGGGTCTCTCCAGCCTTTTGTCCTTTAGTCTGTGATTAACACATCTTGTGAAGTGCCTGATTCTGTAGTAGGATGTTGCTGAGTCCTACATTTGGCCCCTTATGTGCTGGGGTCAACTAGTTTTGCATTTTTCTCACATTTCTATCTTTTCAGCCTTTTTGCATTTCACAGTAATTACTACCCTTTCATCCCATTTGGTGAAAACTGCTTTAATTGCTGAGATGATCATGGACCATATTTGTACCTCCCTATTTCTACTGCTGATACTCAAGTAACTTGTGGTGGGTTTTATTTTTTTTAGGACCTAATCCTGTGAATTATTTAGGATTTTAGTTCCAGTTGTCTGTACCTCTGTATACAAGCTTTATTTCCTTCTCTGCTTCTGTGCCTCTCTTTCCCACTCACGGTGGTGGTTTTTCCTGTGGTTTCTTGCAGTGTGTGCTGGCACTGAGAACAAGCTGAGCTCTCTCTCTGACCTGGAGCAGCAGTATCGGGCCCTCCGCAAGTACTATGAGAACTGTGAGGTCGTTATGGGCAACCTGGAAATCACCAGCATTGAGCACAACCGAGATCTCTCCTTCCTCCGGGTGAGCAATCTTTGGTTTCTCTTCCCTCTGTCTTATCTGTTCAGGGGAGTAGCTACAGGTGCTGGGCTGGAGAGGGGCAGGTGTCTTTCCCACTGGCTCCATTGCAATATAAAGTGGATAATAAAATGTCACAGGTATGCAGAGAACAAGAGCGATGTCGTTGCTGTGACAGATGCTCTGAGTCTGCATCATTTAGATTTCTTCAGGATTTGGGGGAGAAAGCCATGTCACTACAGAGAGAGGTGACACCTAGTAGGTCTCTGTCACCGTGTGTTGCCAGCAGGTAAGGAGCTGGTGAGGCAGGGTTTAGGAAGGTCAGAGAATCATGCAGATATCTACTGGAGTCGTGGAGAAGCTAATTGTAATGAAATCTTTGGAGAGACTGATTAATAGACTAAGTGAGGGAAGAACTCTGGGCAATGTTTGTGGAGCAAACAAAAGGAAAAACAGAGGGATTGCTGAATGAACATGACCCTTCTGTGTGTGGGAATGGAGTGAAGAGCCTAACTGAACCTCCAGTATCCAGAGGATGTCCACAGTAGCTGAAGGCTGTCCTGCCACCATGGAGCCTGAGTTGTGTACTTCCTCAGTTCTTACTTCAAATTTTGAGTAAATATCAAGCTTTGGGGTTATGAAAGAACATTCCAGTGTGGTTTATGTGTTCCTCCAAAAACTAGGAGGGAAAGTTGAATGCTGAATTAAAAGAGCTTAGGCCCATCATTATTTAGTCTTTTGAAACTGATTATGCTTGAAGAAATATCCACATAAAGGAGGGATCCAGGTGGGCACCTGAGGATGCTGCAGATTATGTGGCTTCAAGATGGAAGAAACTGGCATGTAGGGATGAGGGCCACAGTAAAACAGGCATCCTGTGGCAGTGTGATGGCAGCCTATGCTGGTCATTCTCTCTAATATAAGTCATGACACAGATAAGGGTTTACAGCACTCATGTCATATGGTATTACTTGCATTTACTTCTGCAAAATGCTAATGTTGTTTTTCAATATGAATGTCTGTATATAAGTGGGATTTTTGTAAGGAACACATAGAAGGAGTGGCAGGTTCAGGTCTGGCAGCAGAAAGAGAGTGGCAGGATCCATCCCTGGCAGGCTGTGTTGGTTTTCTGGGACTTGGATGAACCTAGTGTTCATTTTCAGTTTGTAAAAATGTGAACTTTCTGTTAGGGGTTTTATGAGCACATTCCCCAACAGTGAGTGTATTTAGCTTTTTGTTAGGGATATCAGATGTTTTCCTCTCTATACATTGGTCTATATTTACTTGAAGTGTACACCACGCTGCTAAAAGACCTGCAAGCAAAATTCAGCTACCAGCTACTTCTGGAGTGAAGCTTGGGGTGCTAATTGCACTCAGACTAAAAGGTTGCCTGTTAATTTCAGTGCCAAATGCTTAAGAAGTAATTGCTGTCTACATTTCACAGTTGTGACAAGTGGGGAAAACATACGTGTGCTCTGAAAGAGACAGAGCATGGTGCAGCTGGACTAACTGGGTTACCAGCATGTCAGACAAGTGGCATATAGGTACCACCTGTGCAGGCAGGATCCCTGCACTAATTCAGGCATTGCTGGTGTTGAAGATGCCTCTTGAAACTCCTGACTCCATCATTGTGCAAGGCTTGAATTCATCATGGACTGTTCCCCTGCTTCAGCTTTCTTCTCTTCTATGTTTCCTACTGCAAATTATTTGGAAATCAGGGCATTAACATTCCTTCTGGAGAGCAGAGTAAAATATTGGTGGAAAGGGGGCAGTAAAATCAGCAGATAAGAGGAAGAAAGAAGGGCCCTGGGCTATGTAGTAAACGAAGGTGGTTTGGCCACTTGTGTTTTTTGGTGACAGTTACTATCACTTTTCTATTAGCTGGATTGCTTCTCTTACCTGAGACTGCCTTCTCACAGATGTCTTGTTAAAAAGCAGGACTTGAAACAAAACCCTGCAAACTGGACGTCTAGTTAATATGATAAATTGTAGTCATTAAAATAGAAAACCAAACAGAGAACATGTTATTGGTGAGGCAAATAAATAAATAAATGTTGGCATATTTATGCCTATAATTCAACATTCATTAGGTGGGCAGTACTGCTTGTGTTTTTCAATTTAACCATTGTTGTGATGGCCACATGAAGGTGACAGATCAGAGATAACTATAAGAATGGCTCTTTGTCTCTCTCAGAAATATGATTAACTCACTGTGTGAGATGATGCTCCTCCAACCTGCTCCATTTTTTTCATAGTCTCTATTGCAATAATTTCCCTCTTCCTCAACCAAATGGACTTCAGACAGGCAGTTGATGTATCCCTGAGCTGTCTGTACATCCAGCTGATGAGTGCCAGGGCTTTGTGTGCCCACCTGCCTTCTCATTAGTGCTCAGTGTAGCTCCCTCTCACTACAGGACAGAGGGAAGACGTAGCAAGCCAAGCATGCTGAGCGTTTTTATCATGCAATAATAAAAGAATACTCTAAATGAATTGAAGTGAAAAAACCCACAAAACAACCATATAATTTTATTTACCCTGTGGAGCTACATTAAAAGATCAGCATCCCATCTCTCATACTTATTTAGACGTTTATTCCCTAAGTGAATTTGCTTTATGTCTCTGAGATAGCTCTCTGGATATCTGCTGATTAAGACTAGAAGGGGCTGCCTATCACCTGAACGAAATGCTCAACCATTTAAACTTCCAGGTGTGACAGCTGTGTGCAACACTTTGAGATTGAGGAGCTTTGTTCATGTATGAAGGGACTACATTTTCTAATGCTTTTTTTATAATACTTCTGTACCTGTGCAGAGCAGGAGTACAAGTCTGGTGGTTTAGTTTTGTGTATTTTATTTTTGTGTTAAAATTTTGGTATTGCTTGCCTGTGGGTGACCAAAAAAAGGGTGAGCAATTGCAATGTGAAGTTGTCTTCCTACACTCCAGCTCTTTAACACTGGGACTTCCTCCCTGAAACCAGATAAACTGGTTGAGCTGGTGCATGGCCTGAGTCTTGTCAAGTCTAGAGCTGGGATTTAATTCCTTGGCTTGGATTTCAGAAAAAAATCTTGTGAAAAGGTCTGGTTGTGCCCTGGTTCATACTGCAAATGGCTGGTTTCAGAAGCAACAACTTTGTATTGTGAACTAGCATAAAATACTCAGTATACCACAGAACAGTCTTCTGCAAGCACTCTTGTTCTGCTTAACACATTTGGTAAACAAGAGTTATCTTTGAGTAATCCCCAGGCTTTTAGCAGTTCACAGTCAGTAAACTGTCTTCTTGCGCCTGGATTTTATTTAACCAATTCAGATTATTTACTTTTGAAGACATGACCAAAGTTCTATACCGTTCTCTGCAATAACTCTCCCAAATGATTATGAAACTTATTTCTAATTGCAATCAACAGCCTTTGAAAATGATCTACCATGGCTTTATGAGTTCTTTTTTCATTTCCCTTGTGCCTCTGCAGCACCCTTAGCCACAGCTATGTTGGCAGCTATCTGCCTGCCATTTCTCAGGGTAGGTGTTTCATGATGGGCAGCTCTAGAGCCACTGTGGTTACTGCAAAGATGTTTAGCCCCATCTTCCCTTTGCCAGCATGAAGAGCTGTGTGCTCAGTGAAAACCTGCACCAGGCCCTGCTTTCTGCTTTCCTTACAATCATGTTTAGACTTTGTGGCAGATAGAATAATGTGAGGTTTATGTATTTTTGCTTTTGCTTGTGTTATAGCATTGGAGTAAGACTGGGTCAAGTAGACCTCTCTGATGGGGGGAGGACTACCAGAGCAGCCATGGGAAAAGTTGGTTAAAAAACCATGTCATCTGGTTCCATGGCATTTAAAGCTGCTTCTGGGTAGGAAGAAAAATGTTCTCTTTTTTAAAAAAAGCTTTTTGGTCCTTCATAACAAAATGGGTCTACGCAGTCCCATCTGAAAGGGTCTCAGTGGAGATGAGGGTGAAGAAGAGACCCTGTGGTCTGAAAAGATGTGTTGGGAAGGGGAGTGCAGAGACAGGAGATTATTGCCTTGTCCAGTTTGCTTGGCAAATCCCTGTAATGATATATAGGTCTCCTGATGGCCTTGCACCACAGCTCTGTGTCCTCTTGTATGCTAAAAAAGCATCTGAATTCCTGACTGACAGCTTTTAGGAAGGTCCCAGCTCAGCAGAAATGGAGTGGGATGTGGAGAGGAGTCATGAAAAAGAGAGGTTATGCCTGTGCAGAGGGCAAGCTTCCCCAGAAGTGCTTGGAAAGCACTGCAGCCTGGCTTTACACCAGCACAGGGATTTTGGAGGGGTTTGCTGCACCTCCTTTACCAGGAGAGCCTGGCCAGCATGTGTTTTTTCCTTGGCTGGCAAAAGGCAAAGGTGGCCTCCAGGTAATTACAGATTTGGAAATTAAATGTGTTCCTAATTGCCCTCGCAAGGCCTTACCCATTGGAAAAGGACACATAAAGAGCCTAATGGTGTGCTAGCAGTGGAATGGGGGGCTCTGCATTCCAAACAAATCCAGGTGGACACCTCCAACTTGCTGTGAAAACCTGGCTAGGGCATCCTGTGCACGCAGCAATGGACACAACTGCTGGGTGGGTTACAAGAGCTTCTGGCAGCTTCTGGTGTGGGCAAAATATTTCACACTCGCCCTCGTCAGCCACCAACTGTTCTGGATCAACTGGAGCTCTGTTCAAAGTGAGATGGATCCCAAATTCAAATAACAGAATGGGAGCAGAGGCTAACAGCAAAAAGATTGTGTGGTACAGCTCATCCTTGATGAGCTTTGGGCTTGCTTGCTGCTGTTTAAGATTAATATTCCATGCCTCACAATCTCCAGAATAATCTCACCCAGCTTCATCCTGACCCTGTCACGCTCAGAGTTGCCTCAGCTGGTAGGTAAACAGCCTCCCATGCTTTGTGGCCTGTGTTTGCAGTTGTTACATCATTTCTGTGCCTCAGTTGTTTTTTCCCCTCATGGTATGCCAGTAAGTCAACAACTGCATCTCTGCAGCATCTGCTTTCTTTTGCTGTCCCAGGTGAGCATATGTAATGCAGGTATGTCCTTGAGGCACCATGGACTGTTAGCTGCTGCTGTGCCAAGACTGCCTCTCTTCCTCAAAAGCCCCTTTTCAACAGCCTGTCTGGTTTCAACCCATTTTTGGTAGACAGAGGACATGCTAGATTTGTGCCTCTGCCGAGGCATCTTTGGTGTCAGCCCCTTGCTCCTGGTGCTTGTCTTCTGGCACATGCAACACAGCAGTGCAGGGACCCTGCCCACATCTCCCCTCCCTTTCCTCCCCCTCAAAAGCTGCCTGTGGTGTGCCAGCCTCCCATCTGCCTTCCTACCTACCTTCTGCCAACATTTCCCCCTTGCACCTGGTCACACTTGCCTACTTGGGGACACAAATAACCCAGGGTGGCTGGCAGCTCCCTGAGCTGCCATGGCTGCTCCCTCCCACGGAGTCTGGGGGAGCTGCAAAGCATTGAGGAGGGACCTCAGCCCCTCTCCCCACCTCCCCCTGCCATACTCACCTCACTTGTCACACAGATACTTCTGTCCACCTTTGGCACCGTGGTTTTCAAATGTTTTTTGTAAACCTGGCAGCTTCATCTCTCCGAGCAGCTAGTGCTTTTGCTAGCTCCCCACAGCCAAATTTTAACTCAAGTTTTATTCTCCTCCCAGCCCTATTCTTTGCTTTTTAAAGCTGTCCAGAGCATTGCAACAGGCAGAGTAGCCGGGCTAGGAGGCTGCTTTCTCATCCGTACACAACACCAGCCTTCTGTCCCTAAAATAAACCAAAGGATCCACTTGTACAACCTCTTTTTCCCCTATCATCCTTTCTGTAGCAGCAAGCAGCCCAGATGAGCTCAGCAGTGGAGTTTGGGCTTTGCTTTTGGCTGAGAGAAACTGAAAGACTCTGCAGGCTGGTGTTCTTCTGGTTGAATTAAAGTTTTAGCTTCTGCAAAACAAACATAGGAGAAAATTAATATACAATTAATCCTTCAACTGAGCTGCCAAGCCTTAACCAAATATATGTACATTGGTTATTGCCCCATTAATATAGCAATTATTTTTGGTGACATCACAGATACAGTTTGAAACACCCATTTGTGTTTAGGAGGGGAGTTGTGTGCTCCTGTTTTGGCACAGGGGTGGACTATAACGTGGTCTTTTGTGTCTGCATGCCCCATTTGCTGTGGGACCCCGCTCTGGGAAGCAGTTTTCTGGGGAGAAGGGCTGCAGATGATGGCAGGAGATTTCCAGGAGAGCCTGGGGGTGCTGGGGATGGTACTGAGCTGCTTGTCACAGCTCATCTGCTGTGGGGCTGCTGGAGGCATGGACAGCCACGTTCCTTGTGACCACATCCCTGTGATCAATTTCCTGTGTAAAACAGGAGCTATGGTCTGTGTGGAGCAGCTAGCAGGTGGTATCAACAGGCCCTTTACCAACACACACACACATACCCATGTAGGGGTAATTCAAAGAGGTTCCCCCATCAGGACTCTGGGAGGCCACGTGGTGTTTCCCAGCCTGGGGATTCATTCTTCCCTTTGTTGTATTGACAGCAGCCAAGAGCTTCCCCAGTTCCTCTGCCTGTGTCCCCTTCAGTTGAGAGGTGTGTCTTTCAGCTGTATCACATGTGGAGATGAGAGGTAAAGATTTGAAGTCCTGGGTGTTTAAGGAGTCTCTTTAAATTTTAGCATTTCCTGTTCAGTTCCCATTATACAGGAGGCACCCTCCCTCCAGCCTCCCAGGAAGCCTCTCTCATTCGTGTGTGTGGCAGTGGCAGCAGCTCTAGAGCAGGAGAGAGATAAAAGAAGCCTGACTTAAATTATTCAGAGTAACCCAGACTTATACACATGCTCCAGCTCAATAATGTTCTTTTTGCTTGCTATCCTGTTGTTATGGTTGTTGCAAAGCCACCCTTCATTAGGCAGAGCAGGGCACTGGCCAGGTGATGTGAGGTCGCTCCCAGGGCCCACACGGATGGTCCTCAAGACATAGGGCAAGGGTTTATCTGTTTTGCTGGTCCTGCTGTGCCTTTCTAGTTGCTTTATGTTGCTGTGGAGACACCTGGATGTCAAGTGATGTTTTCCATTCAGCAGTATTGTATCTCAGTATCTCAGCCCCTTGCTGGGAGATGATGAAGTGCAAAAAGCCCTGGTGCCAAAAATGTGCTCAGGATGCGGGGTTCATTGCTCCAGGTGGAATGCTTTCCAGATTTGACAGAGGTAATATGGTATATGTGTGCCAGCTGCTGGCAGCTCAGCCTGGATAGTCTGTGGAGGATGGTAATGGTAGGGTAAAACATTTGGAGGAGCTGGCAAATATACCATGACCCCAGGAATGTAATGGTCAGGTCTGGGGTTGTTTCCATAGATTGTTGAACAGCCTGTGAAATGGAGGTGTCCTTGCTCTTTGGTCATATAGCATCCTCAACAGCCTATAAGGTCTCGCTCCTCTTTCTTTAACTTCTGCTTTCTCCTTCTCTCTAATACAGATCTTATTCTGTTCCTAACAGTCTGCTATGTGGGACTGTATTTTGGGGTTCATGCTGACCCCAGCCAT
The DNA here is from genome assembly GCF_003957555.1 of Calypte anna. NCBI lineage: Eukaryota > Metazoa > Chordata > Aves > Apodiformes > Trochilidae > Calypte > Calypte anna. Next base: position 31,119,196 of record NC_044253.1, read on the forward strand.
TCTCTCCCTGATCAGTGTGTGCTCGTGGGAGCATTTGACTCTTTGGGCAATGTCTACCAGATATCTTCAGGGTGCACCATAGAACTTCAGCGTGTGGGTGACCTCCTGCCTGGCTCTGCCCTATGACAGTGCAGGGCAGTGCCTGGGCCAGCACAGTAACATTGTCCACATTATTATCCACCTTTGCCTGTGCTCAGCCAGCCAAGTGTCTGACAAACTCTGTGCTTTCCAACTGGAGCCTAGAACCTTAGCCATCAAGAAAAATACAGGCCAAGAGTTGAACTCTTAATGTGAACAAAAGCTACTGTTGAGATTCATGGCTCTATCTAGGATTGATTTTTTTTTTGTTCAGTGTCTCCTCAGACTCTTCCTTCTGTCTGCCCATGAAGGGGTCTGATGCTTTCAGCTCCTGCATATGGGCAAAATACATGTGGCTGAGCCCAAACCCAGAAGCTGATGCCATGGGTACTATAAAAACACTGGTACAGGAGGGAGGACATTATTAAAAATAAAACAATGCAAACATTCTTAATTAGGTGTTGTTTCTCTTTTAAGCTGATCTTGCCTCTAGGCGAGTGAAACCAATTATGTCCTCCCTTTCAACCACCTTATGCTGGTAATGGTCTTACTCTTGTCCTTGTAAACCTCTCCCCTAGTTAGAAATACTGGCCTAATTGCAGCTGGCCTAAAGTAAACAAGGGAGCAGAGTTAAACTAACCAACAGGAAAAAAACCTAGGTGCAAACACTTTTAAATTATAAATAGATTTATTAGATTTTAAAGCAAATGATTAGTTTTCTTCCAGCCATAGAAAGAAAGGTTATTTGATGCAAAAGATGCGTGTAATGAGCTTTCAAGGCCAGTGTTAACCCTAGCTAGGAGATGGCATGGACCCCACCATTTTGTGCTGTTCATTGACAGTGTTGTCTAGGGTGTCATTAAAGTTTATTTATTCTCCTTTTTTTTCCACCTGCCCTCTCAAATCTTTTTGTGGAACAGAGATGGAAGTTGAGAGGCACAGAAGTTGTATAGATAGGCATATAGATATCTATGTAATTGTAATACAGAGGCCTGTGCACAGTGGAAGGATTTTATACTTCCCTTTGAGTGACATTTTTCTCTTTACCCAGGCATTTAGGCTATATGTTGCCAATTTTTCCTCTAGCCCTTCCTCCCTCCAATCCCATTTTACAGTGGAATAAAATGAGATTAAACAAACCAACTGTCAGAGCACTGAACAATCTTGCATTGTAATACACTAACTCAGAGTCCTGGATCAATGGGCTTGAATTGCTGTTAAAAGCTGAATGAAAGGGAAAGCAAAGTCTTTTGCCATAAACTGTGGCAAGGGGTGGAGGAGCAGAGGGACAGATGGAGGCTTAGCCAACAGGTTTTGTGCTAACCTGGATCGATATTAAAGGTTTCCTCTGTTCAACAACTGTTGCAACAGCAACACCCCCAGCTCTCAAACCTGGTGTTAGCATTGGGCTGTTTAATTATACAGCTCCACGTGTGTCATGCATCCTGTGCGGCTGTCCAGGAGAGATGGGGCAGAGGAAGAAGTCGGCCTTCCTGAGATTCCACCCCCAAAACATCATGTCAAGGGAGTGCCTACCAGGATATGATTTACTGAAAGTTGCTCTATCGCCTGGGGCTGGGCTGAGGAGCCAGGGAAACTAGAGCTGGCCAGGGGGTGAGAGTGGATGTGTCTTTTTGGGTTGGAGGATAGGTTTGCTCAACCCAACAAGCAGGAACAGCCATTAACCATGTGCTGGCTCTCAGTACTGAATCCTATTTCTGCTCAGTTTAGGAAGGTTATCGAGGTCCTGGAGCGGGTCCAAAGGAGGGCAATCAGGCTGGTGAAGTGACTTGAGCACAGATCCTATGAGGAGAGGCTGAGGGAGCTGGGGGTGTTCAGGCTGGAGAAGAGGAGGCTCCGAGGAGACCTCATCACTCTCTACAACTCCCTGAAAGGAGGCTGGAGCCAGGGGGGGGTCTCTTTTCCCAGGCAACTCTCAGCAAGACAAGAGGGCACGGTCTTAAGTTGTGCCGGGGCAGGTTTAGGTTGGAGATTAGAAAGAATTTCTTTACTGAAAGGGTGATCAGGCATTGGAATGGGCTGCCCAGGGAAGTAGTGGATTCTCCGTGTCTGGAGATATTTCAAAAGAGACTGGATGTGGCACTCAGTGCCAGGGTCTGGGAACTGCAACGGTAGTGGATCAAGGGTTGGACTTGATGATCTCTGAGGTCCCTTCCAACCCAGCCAATTCTATGATTCTATGGGGTAGATAATAAAATACTTATCAGGTGAGATGTCCCCGATTTCAATCATCATCATGGGAAGGTGGAATCAAGAGGGTTTGGTTAAAGCAACAGGGACCTAGTTCAAGGCAGTACCTCTGCAGATGGTTAAGTGCATTGACTTCTAGTACTTGTGTTTGAAGCTAAGTAGAAAGGTAATAGTGTCTGCATGCTGTATTGGAATAGCTCGTAGTGTTACTTTTCCCCCTTTAGTGTTGATTCGTCCTACCTGAGAGGAAAAATGAAGTGCTTCAAAGTACTGTCCGAACATAATAAACTTGAAAATGTCAAAAGGCAAGGTAGAAATATCATTCCAACTTTGACAAACCTGCACTGTTTTGTGCAGGAAACATAGTAGTCATAGCTCAATGTTGGTCACTGGACAGAGAAAGGTTATGCAAAAGGTATATTTTGTAAGAAATTTTATGCTTGTGCTTTAAGAGAACCACCTTAGTAAGCCTGAGGTGGAGCTGAGAACCTTAAAATAAACGCTATTCAGTTTGAATAGTATGGAAGGGATTTTGCCAAGTGGTCCAAGAGCTTGAAAGGTTGCCAAAGCCTAATATTTCCATTCATTCTCATTTCTAATGGGTTTGGATTTATTCAGATCCTGAATACTAGCAAAGAAGCTGTTTTATAAATTGTTTTATATTTCTGTATAGTCATGATGATGGTGGAAGTATCTGTATCTTGCTGTAGGGGACAACCCATGAAACAACACAACCCATGGCTACCTGCAGGTATAGTGCTGCCTCTGAACCAAGAAGGCTGAGATGTGGAACATCATTACTTTAAACCCTTTTCATGCCAGCATTGCTGGCTTACACACAGAAGCACTCCTCTCACCTTGGATTTGAAAAGGGCCTTTTGCAAACAACCCCCCAACCCCATACTCAGCTTCCTTTCCAGACAGGGTCAAAGGGCCAGGGAGAGTCGAAGGGATGGTGAGGTGCATGGGATATTGCTGCCTTAAATCAAAACCATCAGCCCTGTGTAATACATATCTTAGGAATGATAATGACAGTTCATCCATCAAAAGCATGTTGCAAAGGAAGGAAAATCTATAATGAGTATCAGGAAACCTAAGGGTTGTCTCTGCAAAAGTGTGGAGTAACCTCTTTGGGAAGCAGATGATGTTAATTAATTCCTTTCAGACCCACTGTGTCTTCAACTGTAAGAAAATATCAGTTGTAAAGAGATGTCTGATGTAATATAATAGGTCTTATAGATTACTATCATCTTTGAAATACCACATTTAATTTCTTTGTAGTCTGGTGAATTTTTAGGTGAAAGGAAGAAGAAAAGAAGTGCAGTCTGCAGGTGGGTTACCCTCCTACTCTCCAGGCTGGTTTGCTCAGTGCACAGCATCCCTGCTGCTGTAGTCGCCAGTTGCTGCAGCCTGGTCATGTGAAGGTGTTTGTCTCATCTGCTGTGAAACTTCAGTTATCTTCAGGTTATTTGGAAAATAGTTAAAAGCACAGAAGACTATTAAGGAAAAAGGAAAGGAAACTGCAAACCCTTGTCCTCCCAGTATTTCTATTTCATTTACGTGATGTTCTCGTGAGCAGGTGGTACCTTGCCTAAAATGGGGAAACCTATTATAAACAGCCATTGCAGGGATCCCTATGGGAAGGCACTGCACAAGGGGGTGGGGTGAATTTCTGTTCTCAGTAATTTTCAGCGATGTGCAAGCAGAGAGAAATAAGAGGAAAATAATTGCAAATATTTATGCTGTGTTAAAACTACTGCAGAGAGCAGGGACAGCTGCACAGCTTAAACGTAAAGGTTTTGCTGGCATTTGTCGCAGCCACAGTTAATGGGAGCGGTGGCAGGGTATCCTCCTCCCCTGCCTCTTCTGCCTATTTGTTTCCTGAAAATGCTGATATTCATAATTGAGGCCAGGTGAGGTCCATCAATTTAGCAAACCAGGAGCTGATCCCAGTCCTGCTGTCAATTAGCTCCAGCACTCAGCATCAGCATGGCTGGAGGTTAGGGCAGCCGTGCTGGGTGATGAGGGTGGATGCTGAAACACGCTCCCTTCTCAGCTAATCATTTCAGTGCCAAAGCAATCATTTGATCTTGGCAGAACAGCTGGTTTTAAAATACAGATTATCCACTACTTCATCTCCTCACTTAGCTGCGGAGCTGATTTGTTTCAGCTATAGATCAATTATACCACCAAAACAACACTCGGTTCACTTGTACCACGTGAAATGAAGATAAAATGGGTTTAGGCGCTAATGATAGATCTTCCATTATAGTCCCTCCATCCCTGCACATAAATACCCATCACCATGGAGTGAGGATTCATTCATTCCTGGAGCTAGTCCTGCTCATTTCATTAGGATACAATGAATTATTTTAGCAGAACAATGCATATGTAAGAATAAAATGCAGTTAAAAGGGCATTTATTTCTCGTGCTGCCTATAGGTGTCCCTGATTGGGTGACACCAAAATCAAACTGATCAGACGTAAAATCAAATATGTATGGTTAAAGCCTGTTGGGAAGTGATGTGTCTTGTGTGCGAGGAAATCCAGCTATGCCAAAGCAGTGTGTTTTAATGTGATCCTTTTCTTGACATTCTTATGGCCCTTTGATAAAAATTTTCTCCATTACTGGTCAGTGAAACTGAGAAATATTGCTTCATTTGCAATGAAACCCCCTCACCTTGCAAATCAATCTGGCACGTGCTCAGCCAGCGCATTTAGACTATGCTGATGAAAAAGCAAAGTGCCAGATTTATGAAATAACAGCACTACTACTACTACATACAGCACTACTACTAATGCTGGCAAGCCAGCATTTCCATGGGCAGAATAGGTCCAGCACATTTACATCTGTACTAACATCCACACGTTTGCATCTTTCACAGTAGCCCTGCTCTTGCCTGCTTTGGGACTGATTCAGCTACTCTAGGCAGGTGTGTGACAGAGCAGTGAAGGACTAAATATTCCTGGCTGGAAGTACTCAAAATGCAAATTTTGGTTAAGTGTTAAAATACCATACTGCTTTGACTTTCTAACTCTGATGCTTGACCAAAATGGGTCAGGCTTTTTCTTAGCAGAAGATGTAATTAATAAGGGTGCTTTTTCCACGGTGTGTCGCACTGATGCAGGTCTCACACTCCAGCTGTCATCAGAAGGTTCCCCAGTTCTACCTGACCCGAGTGTTCAGCCCCGTGTGCTTGTATCTTTCCTGGCATTCCTGAGATAGGTGAAATACTTACTCAGCATTGATGGGAAATACTGGGTTTATGGCTCATTTACCTTGTTATGATGTTTTCAGTACACAAAGGTTTCCCATGTGTAATTCCTGACTTTTCTGTGTGTTCAGCTCTGCATATTTTTAGCCACCTTTTCCTACTTCTGTGAGAAATGTTTCACATGGGAAAAGCATGTGTGAGGAAACTCAAAAAACCCAAAGGGGGTGCAGGAAGAAGAAGCTGGCATGAAGGGGCTGTTTTCCATCATGGTGGGAGTGGGAAGGGGGACTGGGGTTGAACCTGGGCATCTGATCCCAGGCGCTGGATGTAACGAGAATGGCTCAAGGCAGGAAAAGTATGTCTTGCACCTGATTTGATGTTTTTGATATTGTTTCTTGCTCTTAGTAGTCCATCACAGCAGCATGGGATACCTGATTTGCAGGGCAGACATCTTGCTGTGGGTCTGTTGCCAATGCCCGCAAGATTTTGTGAACCAGGGAGGAGTAGAACTACCTGCGGGTTTATTCATTTCTGGAAAAGGATTTTTCGAGTGCAGTTTGTAGAACCCGCACAAGGAAGCTTACTGTCTCTCTAGAGGCAGAGCAGTGAGAGGGAGGAATGTGTTAATGGTGGTTTCTGACTGTTCTAAGTTGAGAAGTGGGGAGCTGCTGTTTCCAAGCCACCTATGGGTGCTGGGGCTGGTGTCCTTAGCTCCATCTGCCTGATGATAAGAATGTGAAAAGATCAGGACTGAATGGAAATCATGTCAAATAAGATAATCTGCACACACTTGCCCAAACACATCAGAGCCAGCAAAGCCCACAACCAGGAGTTATACAATTCTTATTTGTTTAAATGACTTTGAATAAAGTTGACACATTCCCTGAGATTTCAGTTTAAAAAGAAATAGTTTTGATTGCATTTCTGCACCTCAGCTCCCCCCATAGAAGGTCACCTTTCTGCAAATATGCATTTAGCTTGCAGAGATCTAGCCCTGGCTTTTAGTTTTACTCCTTTTAAAGTTTTAGGTCTTTGTTAAAGCCCTTGCTGTACAGCTATACCTAAAGTTCTGGGTTTTAACTCTGACCTCTGGTAGAAAATTACACACCTTTTTATGTCTAATAAGGGCTAAAATTTTAAGTGAAGCAACTGGCATCTGTACAATGTCTGCTGCCTGTAGCCCTCCCTGCAACTGTGAGAAGCCCAAACCTGACAGCTCCTTAAGCAATTTTGGTTGTTTTTTTTTTCTCCCATGAAATTTTAATGCTGCATCACACCATGAATTCATAGCAGATGCAAATATTTATCAGATCTGCTGCAGACAGTGTCCACTGGATGTTAATTTGCCGAAAGGATGAATCCTGTTGTGTCTGGCTAGCAAACACTTCTCAGAAGCAAAATAAGGAGGCCTTCATCTTGGGTTTCAGGAAAGCTTCCAGTAAAGGCTGCTCTTGTTTCCTTAAATAAACATCTTCAGCTCCATCCTCCAGAGGCATCTCGGAATGGCCCTCTGGGGCTCTCACAAAACAATAAGGGCTCTTTTCTGATAGCACTTTTAAGAGGCAATGATTTTTCTTAGCCTTCATTTAACTGGTGAGTAATTGGCCATCATCTTGCTCAATACAAGGCTTTGTGTTTATTTTTTAATTGAGCTAAATACCTCTTCTGCTTTCCTGCTGTCTCTGATCTCTGCTGGAGAGAGCAAATCTTAGCAGCTTGGAACATCACACGTTTCTCTGATGGCTTTCAGCTCCCATATGCTCTGGTTCAGCATTGGTTTTGGCTGATCACATTGACAGCAAAACACCTTTTTTATTTAAGCTACAGCTTCCTAGAAATACGTCTCCGTGCCTAATCAACATAACCTTCAGTTCTTTGAAATCCAGGATCTAAAAACCATGAATGTCAGAAAAACTTCATGGTGTGTGGGAGTCTTTAGCGCTTCTGACAGATAAAAGTGGAGGAGAGAGGAGGAAGCCATTTGAAAAAAACACCAAATACAGGCTGGAATGGGGTTTTTGCTGTGGCTGACAATTGGGCCGCTGCCTTGGGAAGGACAAACTGGTGCTGAGAGACAAATTTATGGCTAAGAAATCAAAGGGAAGCGTAGCACTGAGTGTAACGTGGTGAGCAGCCAGGTGGGTTTTGCACAACCCAATGTGTGCACCGAGCTCACGCACTGTTTGCTGGAAGAAAAAGTCCTCTGCTGAAAGGTCTTTTAGACTTGAGAGCTGTCGGTTTATTATTAGGATAGTAGTGTGTTTGTTTTTTTTAAGAAGTGAGAAAATTAGAATAAATTACAGTAAAATATCAGCAACTGCCTAAAATAGAGTATTAACAGTGTCTTGTGGCGTTTTTGCAGCCAGGCAAGCACACACAGCAGGAATAGTGCCAGCCTGCACTTTCTATCAGCTTCAATTACTACTTTCACCTGGTTTTAGATATTTAAAGTTTAATGTTTAGTTTTGATGATGCTGAATAAAAATAAGCAAACTATGAAAATTCACATTTAAGGTATCAGTTGCAGTGAGCATGTATCAATAATGTAAGCAGGATGAGACTGAATGGCCACAGTCTTCCAAGAAAGCTTTTCCATTTCTGTTGTGTTCCCTGTCTAGACAAGATTTATTAAACAATCCTCTGAAGAGATTGTCCTTCTCTGCTACCTTTTATTATTGGTGGAAGCCAATTTGAAGTTCACTCTGTTGTGTGAGGGATCTTTTCCCTCATGTGATTGATGAGCCGGATGGGAAGTGATTAGACTTTAACAAGCCCACACTTCTTGGAACAACACTAACAGGAAAAAAAAATAAAAGGCTGTTCATCAGATTTCAGATTCATTGCCAATTATTTCCATCTTTCAGGGTTTTTTCGCATTCTTCAATATCTTGTTTTTCTGGCTTGCTTCACAGGGTAAGGAAAGGGAAGGGAATGAAAGATTTGTGTGGTGCAGTCAATAGAGGTAAATGTAGGAGGAAAGCTACCAGCTGCTAGGGGCACTCTTGGTTTCTTGCTTTGTTGTTGTATTTGGGTTGTTTGTTTTTTTTTTTTTTATGAAGTTTGATTGTGAGTTGCTTCTGATACCCTTCCCCAGGGATCTGCCTGCTTCACAGAGAAGCAATAAACTGGGCTAGCTGGAACAAGGCTGGTAGGACAGACAATAGGACAGGTAGGACATAGGTGCTGTTTCCTTCCCTAAATACAAGGGAGGACAATTCACTGTCCCTTATATTGGGGCTGTCAGTGTGAAACTCCTTTGTCCTCAGTCAAAAAGCATTTATTGGATTGCTCCATGATTTGTATGTGATGATATCCAGGGAGACTTTTCTCCCAGAGATCCCAAAAACCCCGATATCTGACTATGTGGAACAAGCAGCTTTACTCCCACCTGTCATTAGGGTTTGGAAAGCCTTGTTAGAGGCAGAAATCCAGGTTTCACCTTATTTTGGCTCTCATTCAAGCCACTCATTTACCTTTAGCATGTGGGTCTTTTTCTCTTATGTTTAAATCTCTTGTCCTTCTCTTCTTGGTGCCTGGCAGAGATTTTCATGTAGAAATATAAGGCGCATAATCATCCTTGCCCATAAGTTTCCTAATTCCTCTTGTTTTCATTCAGAGATTTGAATGAAACAAAATTTATTTATTTATTTTAAAATTCTTCCTCGGGAGACCTCTAGAACTTATTCACTGGGACAATAGCAAATTTGAACGAGATGTCTGGTTTTCTTTAGCATGTCTTAGGACCACTGCTGCAGGCTGAAACATAAACACCATAGAGCAACCAGGTATACAATGAATGGGGAAATTCTTTTCCCCTGGTAAAAGTCAAACGAGTTGCTCTATTTTAGCTTTAAAACTGAGCTTTTATGCACATTGCAGAACCTCAGGGGACCATCCCCCGTTGGGGCTGTTGGCTAAAATTGTCACTGGGGCTCAGCTGTGGTGTGGACCAGAAGCGAACTCCTGTAAAAGCCAGAGCCCTGCAATTATTCAACACCTCAGCTTAATGGCTGAAGTGGCAAAGAATTAGGAAGGTCTTTTGGGGTTGAATTTTTTTTTTCTTATAAAAATGAGTACTTTGGAAAATGTTTTTGGTTATGTTTTGGCTTTTACTGTGAGAAATGGTTTATTTATTTTTTAGCTCAAACCAAAAAAGTCCTTAATTTCTTTAAAGAATTCATTCTGGTAAACTGCACAGCAATAAGAATCTTGCTTTTTTTCAAGTGGGTTTTTCCTCCCCCTATCCCAACCAAAGCTATTTACCATATTTAAGATAAATACTTCATTTATTTTTCCAACCAAAAATGGATTTTTTTCCCCCTTGTGTTGATACGTTTATTCTTTGTAAACTTTCCCTAACCTAATAAGGATAGATTTTTTTTTTAATGGCATTTTATGAGATCTGCCTCATCTTTACTGTTAAAATTTGATAGACACAAGTTATTAATAAAAATGCAGGTCAGTTTTTATTGTACTGGGAAGAGCTCTTGCCTCAGTAAGGAATGTAGTAAATGAAAAGAAACAAAGATCACAGATGTTGTAATACAATTAGTAAATGTGTGTATCATTGAATTTCACTGAAATGATTGTGATTTGTGCTGTTGTGTTGTTTGATTATGTTTGACTAGCCCAGGAATTGGTAAGTTCCTGCTGAAGCCTTTTCCCTTAGACTTACAATAGGTCATGGTAGGGTATGTTTCTCATTACCATCATGTAGGCACTATTTGAACTGGATCTGATCTCCCAAATTGACTGGTTTTAGCCATTGAAGAATAACTTATTTAGGTGCAAAGAGGTGCAAATTTATTTAGGTGCAAATATGTTCTTTGCCATATTTAACTGAAGCCTGGAGCAGACAGAAGAGATGGTAGAATTTATAGTCCATTAAAGTGTCCATCAAGTGTCATCTGTGAAAACTGTTGTGGTTATATAAAACAGGAATGAAACAAATGTAGTTTTAGTAAGTGTTGAAAATACTTTTCTTCTGGCTCACAACCACCCCGCATGACAAATCTCTTGGGAGTTTCGCAGAAGTCAGCAGTGTTAGGGGCTATGTACCCACACACTGAGAATCCTTCTCCAGTAAACCTGAGAAATGCAATATTTGTTTTTGCTTCCAGAAGGTTTTATGGTTTGTCTTGAAGACCTGAGGAAGAGCAGGGCAGAAAGGTGTGTGGTGTACCTGGCCCTTGCGAGGCTGAACTGATGCTCTTGGGTCAGTACACAGAGGTGCAAGAGGTCATCACTTATTTCCAACGTGAAAACCCCCCAAGTGCCAGAGAATCCTGTCCTTGCAAAGACTGGCATACTGATCTGGTGGATCCAAGGATTTTGCCTTCTTAAGCATTTCTGAGCATTTGGGGGTTTCTTCATATTGATCTTCCAACCTAAGCTCACTCAATAATATGATAAATAATTTATGGGTTGACACTTTTCCCATCCTGCTCTATATGCACTTCACATAGGCACAGGGCAAAAGCTGAACCTGTGCTTTGCAGCCAGGGAGGGCAGCAAGAAATAAAGAGAAAATTCAGTTGAAGTCTTTCTTGCAAGCTCAGCAAGGAAGATGGATCTGCTTGGAGAGCCTGGGGAAGCTTTGGATGTTGGGGAGTTACCTGATGCGGTAAGAGGTGTGTGTGTGGAACCAGTTTATGCCTGGCCATGGCAGCTCTTGTGTTTTGAGCTCAGATGAGATGAGACTTTAAGCTTTCCTCTGCCCATCTATAAACACAAACTCAGCATAATTTAACACCTGCCTTCTATACTTGTGGAGGTTGGTGGATCTGAGGTTCAACTGTCTCACCTATCTACACCAGGAGATCCCTTTGCCTCAGCTCCTTTATCTTCCTTGCTCTTGACACACCAGGCATTGCATCAAATGGACTATCAGCAGGCTAAAGCTCAGGTTGCTGGGTCCTGGCAGGAGCAGTACCTGTGGATGGACTGGATCTGTCAGCAAACACTGCCAGACATGTGCTAGTTTATTCAAAACTGTTTTCATCACTGGAAGAGTACATTATTTATGAATCCTTTCTCCTCTCTGTTTGGAGATCATTTATCAAATCAATCAGAGAATTCATTAGGTAATTACTATTTTTTCATTATTTGCCTGAGCTTTGGTGTATTTACCCCACACAAATAGAAAAAACACTGCTAAATGGTTCAGGAATGGATCAGGAACTTGAAATACCTATTTTCCTCCCTGTAGTATAGATGAGGATCCTGGGAGCTGCTCTGTAGTGTGCCAGCTAGGATTGAAGTTGTGGTATTTAAGAAGTGACAGGATGCTGCCAAGTGTCATTTGTTGTCTTTGGCCTGAACAAGATCACCTCTGCTTCATGCTGGTGGACAGCCAGACTTGATTTGTGCCCCATGTCACATGTGTTCAATTGAGGCATCAAGAAGTTATAATTCAATGCTTATAAAAGGCCCCAGGCAGGTGTGACCCCCTAGCATAATCCTCTTTTACAAGGTCCCCTTGCATCTTTCAGAGCATTCCATCCCATATCCTGTTTGTTACCACCTCCATGATCATACCACCTTCATGGTGGTGGTTGTGGTTGGAGATTTCCAGGGCAAGACCAGCCATTCATCTGCTCTTTCTCAGAAAGGGGTTTGCTTTTTGTTCAGACCAGGTGGCCTGGGCAGCCACTGGGCTTGAGGACCACGAGCAGCAGGGACACCCTGGCATCACATCTGCCATGGGGGCTGTACCTCCGTGCTTTCAGACTGCATGTAGTTTCCGTAGTTTGAGTTTTTTAAGTCCCTGACTTGCTGTGACAGGGCGGAAACAGGTTCCTGTAGTGAAATGAGGCAACCAGGTGCCACTAATTGCCAGGGAGTGGGCATGAGCTTGTTAAGCCCACCTGTGCCCCTTTTATTGGCCCCCTAATCCTGCTCATGCGCAGTTGGGGCCTGCCCTAATCAGGCACAGGTGGGCTTAACACAAGCTCATGCCCACTGCCTGGCAATTAGTGGCACCTGGTTGCCTCATTTCACTACAGGTTCCTGTAGGACAATGAGGTTCTGTCAGATGTACGGAGAGCTCCCGAGTGAACAGGGCCACCAAAATGTCGTGCTTTCCATTTCCCAGTAAGGGGAAGCTCGTGGGACCCTGGGGTTGGATAAGAGCAGGAGATGATGAACAGGATGGGTAAATTACAGCAGCATCATTCCAGGGTGACTTAAACTTCTGTACGAAAAGCATCAGTTCCTGACATGCTTCAAGAGCATCAAGGTGAGTAGCTGGGCTGGGTTTGGGTGTCAGAGTCTTTTTCCAAGACCCATGCAGACTAAGGGGATTGCGGGGAAGATGACCTTGCATGACACCTGTACCCTACCTTGTCTGCTATGTGGGGTTTATTTTCAAGTAAATGTCAGGGTCTATTCTTACCAGCTGCTTGCAGTGTCCGTGGTATCCCCGCTGCAATGTTAATGAGAAAGTTTTGCCATGTGGTTTTTCTCCTGGTGACCCAGCTATTCTGCAAAGTACTAAGGGCCACTGAACAAAAGTGTATAATGTATAATTAATGCAATAATTGTTTAATTTTATTCCCCTTTTCATCAAAGTTGCTGTACAGAGTGCATGTATTAAATATGACTACAGTGCTGTTTCCCTAGACAACTGCTGAAGATGAGTTAGGAAGCCCTCAATAGGCTATTACAGTTAAACATTTTCTTTGCAAAATAAATACAAGCTGTCTTGTGAATAAGAATGAGATTAGCTAAAGTCACTAGTTAGGGTGACTGAAGAAGCTGTAAATGGAATAAAGCATAAATTCAGCATCTGAATTTTCTTCACTATGAAATAGTTTTCATGTTTTATTATTTACACACTGTTGCTGTCAAAAGCCCTTTGTAAGTTCAGAACTTCTTTTTGTTGGGTACCTCCTGGTTTTCAGCTTCTCTCTTTTGGTCCTCTGTTTTTCATCATCCTGCTCCTGGGTTTTGGACAGAGACAGTATTATAATTATGTTCAAACTGTCTTTGCCATCCTGCCTTCTCCCTTTCAGAGTTTCTGATCGTCACAGGGCTCAGCTTGGTGAGCAGAGCTCAGTACCCAAGGCAGCTGGCTTTGACCTGGACTTAGCTAAGAAATTAGAAAAAGAGATTGGAGGTCTCTGAAGCAAGGAGAACTTGGTATTGCCACTGATTTTCTATCAGCATGTGAGCATCACTGGTGCACACTGTATTTTGGCAGCTCCTAAGTCCTGACAGTGATCTGGAGACATGAAATCCTATAATGGTGCACAGATAAGCTTGTGCGTCCTTTGTGGTTAGATGTTGGTCTCATGTTTGCTTTTTTTCCATACATAATTCAGTTTGGAAATTTTTAAACTACATGTTTTAGGAAGATTTAAAAGATCCTTTATGATGGAAGAAAGGGGTTAAGCTGAAGTTAAAAAAGAAAACTTTTGAAAGGTGGTATCAGAAACAGAAAATTGGATGGTTTAATCTCATAGCTTTTCCCTAAAGCTTGAAGCAATTTGTTTAAACATCGATTTTAACATTTATTTTTCTACTATGTTCTTTTTTTTTCCAATGGCTTAATTTTCATTCCTTGTCTGGCATGCCTGTTAATTTTGCACGCTATCACAAGCCTAATTCTTCTCTGTTTCAAATGAATATCATATAAACTAATTGCCATATGATTACCATGTAATTACATTGTGACTCATGACAGATAAGACAAAGTATCATAGCTACATTTTAAGAAATGATAAATGTTTGACTAACGTGTCAGAAAAATGTAAATATATTGTGATTATTGTGGCACTTTTAAACACATTAATTCTCTCCCTAGTTTCTGTAAGCTGTCAGTCATGCTGTGGCAAGGAGCAGTCAATCCAAGCACCTAAATTTATCCCTGTTTAGGCAATGTTTAGCATTGGAGAAGGTGGTGGTTGGTGGCCGGATCAAGTCACTCATGAGAGACCTGACTCTTCCAAGTAAATTGCTTATTAAATAAGTTTATCCTCTTACACACTTCTAACTGTCTTTTGCAGTATTTCCCAACACATGCATGATTTTCTTCCAGCTCAGCACTGGGGGATATCAGTGAGTTTTTTTACTATTTGGGGCTCTCCTAGCATGTCCTGTCTGCTTGCAGGGGCATCTCTGCTGCCCAGGACCTCCACATGAGCCACGGGACTGAATGTGTGGCCACTATAAGTGATCTTAGCCATTTCATCTCTGTGTCTTTCCTTATCTCTCGCTCTCTTCTGTTCTCCAGAGGTGCAGAAAAATACAATTAATTAGTGTTTAACCACACGCTGTGGTCTGTGGAAGGCACTAATTGGAAACTAAGCCCAGCATTCCCCTGCAGAGTTCCTTTGCTGCTCCAGGGTGTCGTGTTGGAAAGAGATGCAATGATCTGTGGCTGTGGAGCAAGTGAATGCTGCGAGTGGTCCAGCTGCTGATGCTCACAAAGCTTGGGAGAAACGGAGCTTTGGCTGCACAGCCAACACTGATTGGTGGTAAAGGGACCAAAATTGAAAGTTAGGAGTGTTTTTCATCGTAATAACTAAGTTGTTCTTCGGGGTGTCTTATGGTTAATGTAGGCAGGGACAAAACTTTTTAACAGCTGAGGTGTGAGACAGACTCCTATTGATGGGTAAAACATGTTTAGCATGGAAATGCTTAAAATAGTATATTTAGTTTAAATTTCCTTGAACTCTGCAAAGGTATTAGGAAACATAAAGCCACGCTAAAGAAGTAATTGAAAGCCAGATAATGGATGTTTGGCTTCAGTTATGAATAACTTCATCATTGATCTTGTCTTATTACTTAGAGTGAAGTGTCCTTAGCAAGATTACAAAGAGCAGATTTCTGATTTCTTCCGTGCTTTTTTTTCAGATTTCTTCTGTGCTTACATGTCACCATCATACAATAGTCAGTATAAAGGGTAGTTATATAGACCTACAGTGATGCAGAGAGCTTTTTGTCTGTGCAAGTGCCAGCACACCACTACAGGCATTTGGGCTAGGATGTCTCAAGGGCTTATTTAGTCCTGGTGGCTGCTGCTCTGCATGTGATCCTGCCTTTGCTACATGCCTTGATGCTAATTGAGGTGCTTTCCCAGAATTTAGGTGGGCTTCCTGAGCAACTTCAGATTGGGACATGTCTGGTTGGAGGCCACCCCCTTTGACACGTGGCCCTAGGGATTTATTTTTGTCTGGATTAGCAGGCCAGTTGCTGCTCCTTTCCCAACCAAATTAAGCAGCCATCATTTCCAGTGATTCACTGTACTGGGCCATGTCCTCTGCTCATTTAAGGTCCTGGAGCAAGACTGGTAGCAGTTAACAGCAAATAAAAAGGCACATTCATTAAAAAAAAAAAAAAAAAGAAAGTAGAGAATATGAAAAGGGGAAGGGCAAGGGAGATATTTGGCAAGGGAGGTCTAGTGAATTTACAAGCTGAAAATTATGAGCCCCATAGGATCCCCTTCCCTCATGATGAGTGACAACAGAGTTACTCGTTGGGCTTATAAAGGGAGGGACTGCAGCGAGCCAGGCCGCAGGGAGCTACTGAGGCTGCAGGCATTTCCCAGCCACCCATTTACAGCCACCAAGCTGGAAAACAGTGTCCCAGTGCCCTGTGAACTCACCTCTTAGAGGCATTGTTTCAAGTCTGTAGCCACAGCAAAAATGAAATCAAGGCGCCCTAGTTCTGGAAGGAGTGAACTTCAAAAGCCTGTGTGGAGCTTGTTGAAGTATTAACAGTCTTGAACGTGGGCAGTTTCTTTCCCTTCCTTCTTACTGTCCTTTTATTAGCTGAAAAAAGTGAGGAAGAAAATAATTGAAAGACTTGGTTAATGCAATGTGTGACATTAGAAATTGCCTTAATAATGAAATGCATGATTAGACCAATTACAGAGGTAGGATGGAAATGCTGTGTGTGTAGGTAGTGCATGCTTAGCACACACACACCTTGAAAAAAAAAGAGCTGGTAACCATCAGGGACACAAGGAAAGAAGTGTTTCTTTGCCTCTGGTAGCTTTTGCTGTGGCCAAAGCCAGCTCACCTTTGTCCTCCTGACTTTAATTTGTGTTAAGATGCTAATTCTCTTCCGTTATTCTCATTGTAAATGTAGTGTTTCATCCTATTCTCCCCCCTTGCACTTCACCTTGCTGTTTCTCCTCTCCTTCCCCAGAGACCTGGTAGTGTAGCCCTCAAACACTGACACAGGCAGGTCCTGAAATTAAAATCCCAGTTTGCTTTCCAGAGGCGTGCTGGCTGTGCTCAAATGAAGCGATCACGAGCGAGCTGCCAAGTGAAGTCAGAGGGGAAGCTCCTGGGCTGGTGTGGGTCAGTGCAGTCCCCTGTGTTTCCTGAAAGCACGTGGATTTGCCAATCTGATCATCTGTGGGCTTCCCTCCTCAGAGGTTCACGAAAGATGATAATTTAGATCTTCTCTGCTACATGATACATAATGGGCAAACGCTCTGCTTGCAAATCAGTGATGCGTTACTCTTCCTCGGCCACCGTTCCCATGCTGAAATCTTTATACTCACAGATATTTTGAAGATGTGTGGTAATGCATGATTTCTGGCCTTAGCACCAAGTGTCTTAAAGAGATTTCATTTAGATAAATTATCAGCTGGATATGAATAAGTAAAAAGCAATAAATCAAAGCAAATCAGCTGTTTCAGCTAAATGGGTTTTTTCATATCTATGATATAGTCCAGAAGGAAAAAAAAACTGGTTTGTTTTGTTTTAATTGAATGTGGTGGTGCTACAAGACAATGGTGTTTTTAATTACAGTTTTGTGAGGGAAGTTTTAAGTTCTTTTTTTACCTATACCCCTGAGAAAATACATTGCTGTTTCAGTGAGTAGATTGAAAATGAGCAATTTTAACAAGTAATTTTTTCCTTTTAAATGCTATGTATGACTTCTGGATGGTTTAGAACATATTTTGTGGTTGCTGCCCTGGATACATGATCAGAGTTATGTGTGCCTGAGGTATGTACAGCCACTGTTTGCATGGAAAGCAATGCAAAGAGAATATGTATGAATCCCGGTGGAAAGAAGCAGTCTCACCCCCACAGGATCACCTATCTCAGCAAACTTCTTCTTCAGTGATCATGTACCAGAAAATTGAGAACTGCTGATGTTCACCTTGGAGAGTTTTATCCTTCCCAAACCCTTGCATCAAATGTATTGGGAGCCACTGGTCATTGTGGAACCTTTCCAGGGAGGGACTCCTCCATTTTTCCTCAAAAGGTCTTCCCTTTCTTTCCCTCTTTTTTTCTCTAAATCCCCTAATCTCTAATCACATGCTCAGAGTCCCTTTCCTGTGGATAAGGAGGATGCTGTTGCCATTCCAGTTAGCCTTTTCTGTTTCCCCCCATGAAGTTGTGAATTAGGGATTTTAAAAACTTCTGTTGTTAGGAAAAGCTAAATTTTCTCAGTCAGCATCTTTCACAGAAACCCATCAATGTGGGCTGGGGATTTTGTGTCAGTGAAAACTGAAAACTGGTTGTTTTGATCTTCAAGTGGCTGAAAAATAGAAAGACTGTTTTCCAGCTGGCTCTATTCACATTATGTTGTGTGAACATAATACCACTCACATCACTGTAAATTATGCTAACATGCAAGAAAAGGCTATAAAAGTTAATTCAGTGAACTGCACTGGGTAGATTTTTAAATGCTTCTGATAGGGTGCATGGTGTGAAATACACCTATTTCTAACTGGAGGCAAGGCACAAAGGTGAAGGAAAGAAAAGTTGAAATCTGGGAGAGTTTTTAACATCCCTGTGTATTAAATTTGGATATTCAGAGTGTACAGCTATAGATTTTTTTACATTGTTCCTTAAGTCAGTGTGTTTTCTGGATTGCCTTTTCTCAATGTATTTCTTACTGGTTAGTCCCCTCTTCTGTGCAAATTGTGTTATTTACCCTACAGTATGGGTGAGCTGATGGTCACAGCAAAGTTTTATTTACACAGCCCTGCTTTGTTCCCAGGAAGGCACCATCATCATCTTTGTTACCAGTCCCACATTGGCAAAAGCAACATTTCTTCATTCTTTCCCAGGGAAACAGTTCAGCATTTCAGGTGCTTCCTATCACTTTGTGACACCGGGTGCTGTCAGTTCTCCTTGTTTTCTACTACTGCATTTTCAACTACAAGTGTGTATTGGTATTTTCTACTTGAGGGCTGTTCTTTAGATTGCTGGGGGTTGTGCACAAGCAGGCATAAACAAAGATGCTGTGTTGAGTAATGTGATAGTCAAGGGCTTCATTCCTGACTTATGGTGATGAATGAAAGAAGGGTTAGGGAACAGAACAGACCTGGGAGTCAGCTTAGCCACAAGAAAATACTTGACACAGTATGAAAGTAGGGAACTGAAAGCAACATGCTTCCCTCAAGTGCAGTACTTTCTGCACAAGAGCTTGCCATTGTTTAAATAGAGGGAATTTAAATGACATTTGGCACAATAGTACTTAATCTAATTTTGTCAATTAAAGTATAAACCTGTCAGGAAGAATGCTGATTAGGGCTAGGGAGTGACTTGGAAGGTTCAAATAGGTGATAAGTGCCTGGTTATTAGCTTTATTAAGTGGAATGTTTTGCTTTTAACATTTTCCAAAGGCTTCTTAGTTCAAAATAAGCAGTAAGGTGTCAGTGCATCTATGCACATGTGCAGCTTGCTCCAGGAGAGGTGGGTAAAGGCAGGAATTCAAATCTGGTGGTGCCAGATGGAATTCAAAGGCAGGAATTCAAATCTGGTGCTGTAGTTTTATTTTTCATGTCAGTGATATGGTGCAGTCCCTGCTGTGATGCAACTCTTGCAGTACAGTTATTTTTCCTCTCTGGACCTGTGCTTTCCTCTGTGCCTGGGTAGTGTCAACTGCACACTAGAGTGAATCCTCGGTATTGCTGCTCTTCTTTGTCCAAGCCATTGCCCAAACATTTTTTTAGCAATGTTTCTTTCTGAGAAGAGAGATGAATTCTGAGGACAAGCATTTTTAATGCTATTTTCCAGTTACACTTATTTGTATGGACGTTGCTGAGGATTTAGGCAGCCCTGTTATGGTGCACTTTGCTGTGCATGAGTTTAAAACATTGCCACCTCCCTCCAGCTTCCCATCCCACCAGCAAAGTCTGCTCAGGCTGTAGCTCCTCTGCTTTGTTGGCCAGCATGAGTGAAAGCCCACCTCCATTGGCAGCTTGAGTCAAGAGCCTGCATCCTCCACCTGGGATGTGTCTGGGTTGAAAGTGCTGGCCCCTGGTCACCTTCTGCTGACGCCACTGCTGCAGGGCCATGGCACAGATGGGTTGGCTGGACATGTCCAAAGCCTCAAACTGAGAGACTCACGAGGGACCATCTGTCACTGCCCAAAGCCCTTTTGTATGAACACAGAAGGAATTTGAAAAATCAGAGGAGGTAATTGCTTTAGTTACTCCTCCAAGCTTCGCCCAGCAGACACTGCTCAGCCCAGAACATGCTGTCCTTGCAAGGCGCTGGGCTTTCTCCAATTATAGGAGCTCTTGCCTTCTATTTCTGCTTCTTCCTTGGTTTCTCTGAGGTTTTCTGTTTCCCATGTCCCTGCTGTCCACCCTCATGTTGCCAGACCTTCCCCACATGCAGCCGAGACACAGGCATGCCTTTTGATTTGGTGGCATCTGCCATGCTCCAGTCACCAGCCCCAGTTGCTCTTCCCACTTATCCCAAAGGAGGGGCTGTGTCTGTTCCCACTGCTTTCAGTGTTTACTGTCTCCAGGCCTCCTGCCTCCCCCATGCTGGGAGCTGGAAGGTGATATGGCTTTGGCCAAGGCACACTGCCATACATGAAATGGTGGAGATAGAAGAAAGTGCCTGGCAGCTGCCTCTTTCTCCAGCTCCTTGCTTAACCTCATAGACTGAATGGACAATTAATTCCCTTGCCCTGGAAAATAACCATGTTTGACACACTGGTGAGGCCTCAGTCTTCTGATGGGAATCATGCTACGTGCTCAGCTCTGTGTCAAGATGGTTGAGATTTTTTCCGGGTTTTGTTTTTTTGGTTGTTTTGTTTTATGCAAGGGATGAGATTTCTTCTTATAATTAATAGTACTAATGGAAGTGCTGGTGTGCTGTGAAAAAAATCCCCTTTACACAGCAGGTCTGAGGAATACCCCTCAGACCACTCCCCCAGTGTTGGGCATTGGAAGGAGCTTCACATGAAGAAGAAAACAAAATCCCTAAGCTAAATAGCATATTTAGTTTAAATTTCCTTGAACTCTGCAAAGGTATTAGGAAACATAAAGCCACGCCAAAGAAGTAATTGAAAGCTAAAGTAATTTTAGCTTGAATTGAAAGCTAAGCTAAAGTAAGTTTAGCTTACTACTTCTACTCATCAGTTACAGCTTCTCAGTAAGTAGTAAAAGCCATTTCAGTATTGGTTTTAGATTTTAGGACAGAGCATGTGAATGCATATATGTCCTCCTTGAAAACTATATTAATTGTTTAATCTTGGAATAAGTTTATTACAACCTTCTCCTGCTTGACCACAGCCTTTGTCCAAGAAATGGTGTCATGAACAAGAAACCCAACAAGCAATTTATGCTCTTTCCAGATAGAGAAGGGAGTTTTAAGTTGGAACCAGGATACAAAGGGAAGGAAGGGTGGTACAAATATGCATTTTGTTTTGTCACTTGCCACTTCTGAAAGCTGAAGCACTTAATACCTTGCTTGTCACTGAACCCCTCTGCCTGGAGAGCTTTCTTATTCCTTGCTGACCCAAAATTGAGTCACAACATCTAGCAGTGATTGAACTCAGTATTATTAAACCATTGTTGTTCTTGCTTTGGCTCCTTCATACCCATTGCCTTCATTAGCTGTAGTGAAGTTGCTGGAGTGTGGTTTGATTGCTGTTGCTGTTGTGGGAATTCTCTGGAGAGCTGGAGAAAGTTTGGGGGTGCACTGGGCTGGGTGAATGGCCCTGGCAGCACTCCAGGCTACATCTGTCTTCCCAGCCTATTGGTTTGTGGGGTTTTTTTGAGCTAAAGGGCAGGAGATGGCCCCAATGGGATCTCCCAGTGACCTGCACAGAACTCTTAAAACCCAACTGTAGTATGGGATCTGTACAGGCCATAATTAATCAGCAGTGCCTTGCTGGCTACTGGGGCCAAAGGCAGGTCTGGTGCTGCCTTTGGGGCAAAATGCACAAAAAGCCATAAACATACTTATATAAACTTTATTAAGATTCTTCCAGTATGAATCACAAGAATTGAGTGTTCCTGAATTTTATTTGGATGTCTTTAACAACCCCAGTCCCAATACTAGGCATATCAACATAGTCCAATCTAAATACTAATTTCTAAAACCACAAAAATACATATCCTGATTTTATAGCGTTGTGTTGCAACCCTTATCCTAATATCCCTACATACAAACTCTGTCCAAGCTTAATGATATCTAGTGTTTCAGTAAATCCCTTTAGGTGTTAATTTGTTGCCAGTATAAATTAGCTGAGCTCAACTGATGCCAGTGGTACTGTGCAAGGTTTTATCTGATAAGCATCTGTTTTTTGAAGTTGGGACCCCACAAACACCCTTCAGTATGATTGCCAAAGGAACATAATGCCTGTGCATCCCAGAGTACTGACAGTCTGCACCCAGGTTTTTCCTGTGTCCTGTCAAAGGGTTAAATAAATAAGGAGCCATATTTAAGCTTGCAACCTGTGTATTTGAAAAGAACTTATTCTTGAAACTACCACCAAGTCCACCAGAAGCCTAATCCACAACTTTGGGAAATTCAGTGGAAAATTGGCTTCAAGGAGCATTAACTCAGGTTCTTGGCAAGATTCTTTCTTTATTGGAGGAGGGGTGAAGAAATAAAGAACACCTTTAGACACTGAAGTTACTCTTTTATTTTCTCTACAAGTTTGCACTTGTCAAGTACCTGGAGTATTTTACTGATTTATTTGTTTCTATGAGGCAGAACTGGATTTAAGCTTAACACTGGGCACTAGGTGGGTTTTAGCAGTCCTGAGATTTGTGCATGGCTGTTTCCCCCTCCGTGCCTTACAGCTAAATCCAACTTTCTTGGATGCATGCTCCTGGGCGTGCTTTATGGCATCTCACAGTTCCTATGAAGGATATTTTTTTCTGCCAAACCTTTTGCATCTCCACCAGGTTTCCCCACCACCAGCGTGAGAAGGGAATGTAATTTTTCCAAGCACCCAAGCATGTGTGTCATGGAGGGGTGTCAGCCAGCTCTGCAGCCTGATCTGGCTTTGCTCTGAGGTCTTTAAACAGGTGGATTTTTTCATCCAACCCACCAGGGCCCAGTAGGGGTTACAGTTCTCCCAAGATGCCAACAGGGGCTGAGGCACCCCAGATTTTAGGCATTGAATGGTAGACCCAAATGGCAGCCCAGCTGGGGATTGGAAATACAGGTTGGTACTTTAAAATCATTCTGTTGGCGTTTTATCAAATAATTCTGAATTACATGATCTTAAGGTGAGACTTTTTTGCTGGTCCATGCCAGTTCAATGTCAGAGGACCATATAAAAATGCCAAGGACCCTTTGCTACTCCTCCTTGGAGCCTGGAGCCATTGCATGGGTGCCTGTTCCTTCACCCACCTGCCATGGTGTGGGAAAGCCAAAGCTGGGTCTGTAGCTCCCTTTCTGCTCTGAATTGTACTGCATGTGATACTTCTGTTTTAAATGCCATACAGCAGTGTGTTATTTTGTAAGAGGAGCACCTTGCTATTCAGCCCAGGGCTTCTTTTTTTACTTTTTCTTTGAAAAAAACATTTATAAACCCAACTTTTTATAGTTAACATAATGCAGAAGTCAGTAAAGTGCACTAAGGCAGTATCTGCCCTTTCCATGCCATGTTTGTGTCCCCATAACCTGTCACAAAGGTGTGCACATCCTGTTTTTCATTAGCAATAAGGAAAATCTATCTTGTTTCAGTTAAAAAGTATGCAGAAGCTGTTTGCCTAAAAAGAGGTTGAGTCTACCAGAACCTTACTGGGTGTGGGTACCAATGATGGAGATATTTCTTTCGACATTTGGGTTTCAGCTCACTTGTGTTAAGCTTTTAAGTTTTTGCATCTGCTATTTTTTTTTTTTTCATTTTAAAATATTCTGTGTACAAGTAAAGCCACATGAGAATGATCTGTTTTCTCCTTTTTGTTTCTTTCTGAGGCAATAAGACATCTGGCTGCTACTAGTGTGAATTATCAAGTCACATCCTTTTAACCCTCCTCATCGTTTTATTTGTAAAGTGCTCACCCGCTGAGATACCAGGGGCCATGTGCAAATAGTTTAAAACAACATCAGGAAATAAACAGCATAGACAAAAATGATGAGATGGTTTTTAACGCTGAAAAGCTGTGAGCACTGCAAAAAACCATGTTGTTGGGGAGAGGAGAGAGAGAGCTCAAATCAGTCTGGTGTAGTGGCAGAGACTGGAGCTCACCCTTCTTCCAAAAATTAGGCATGAAGTTTAGTTCTTCAGCTGTGGGTGGTGAACCCAGCAGGCACCAGAATGTGTCTGTAAGTCTTTCCCTGAATTGAAACAATAGTATGCGAAAAGCTGCAAGCCTGCCTGTTCAGGAGAGCAGGACTCCAGCACTACCAGGGGGCTGTTCACTTCAGGGAAGACTAGAAAAAATTAAAGGTTTTCTTCTGAATGCAGCCTTTGAGGAGAAAGTGCTTGGTCCATTGGTGTTCAGAATGTCCTTGTGCCAGCTCTGTGTGCTAGGAACCTGCTAAAAATGAAATTGTGGTTGTAAAGCCTGGCTGGCTGAGGCACGTACATTGCTCGTGCAAAATTCTTTGGAAGATGTGTAGCGATCAAGGCTGAACAAATGAGCTGGCTGGCTGTGTTTGTGTGCCACAGCTGCCAAATGGCTCTTCTTTTTTTTTCTGAAAGAGTGCTGCCAGAGAAGCCCAAAAAAGCAGCATGTTGCCAAGATATTGAACTTTCTATCCCTGCTCCAGCAAATAGAGATATCAAGATAGGAAAAGTGCCACGCAGATTGCTGCTTGTTCGTGATGCTCCTGCTCTTCCTTATCCACACACGAGGCAGCTTGCAGGTGCCCAGATGGCAACACCAGCCTGTGGCTCCTTCAGGGCCAGAGGAGAGCTCACCAGGGTTGTGGTGTGAGAGATGGCCATGCATGAGTGATGCTGTGACCTGAATGTGCAGAGATGGGGCCATGGGGTGGATCAGAGGAGGGGAAGGCACCAGCCCCTGCCTGCTTCTTTGCAGCTCTGGTTATTGTCTTGCAGCGCTGCCTTGTGCTTTTGTGGTATCTGCAAAGAACTTTGTAGAAAATAAATAGGAGTTTTCAAGGAAAATAAAAGGGTGATAAAACAAATAACACATCCTTGATCTGTATGATTTAAAAAATAAATGCAGGAGAGCTGCCAATAAATGAAAAGAAACTTCCAGAACAGTTCACATGTTGAGTGGCTGCAAGAACTGAGCCATCAGTCCCTCTGCTGGGGATTATTAATCCAGTATAGCCTGAGCACTGCGGGAGGCAGAGAGGATAAATGCTGATCTTCCTGGTGCTTTCCCATCTGACAAAGCCTTCAAAGTCTCACACCTCACCCAGAAGCCTTAGGACTAACACAGGGTGCAAACTCCAGCCCTTCCTGTGAACAGACTGCTTGTATGGAAATCTGTCTCTGTGTTGGGCTGGTCCCTTCAGCAAATCAGGAATTTTGCCCAGTAACAGCTTGAGCATGAAGATGAGAAATTCAGCTTTGCTAGGGTAGATAGCAGAAGGCTATCTAAGTGGGTAGTTCTGAAATTGAGGAATTTCATCAAGACAGCAAATGATGGCTGTGATTTTAAAGAGTTCTCTTTAAATAGAAGTGGAGGGTTTATGGTACTATGGGAGATGGAGAACTGTGTGTCTCTCCCCCCCCTGCCTGCCCTATGGAAAGCTTTGGTAGGTGGATGGGGAAAGTCAGTGCTGTTTGGGGATTGACTTCTCCTCACACATCTGGGGGATGCTCTGTCGTTGTACCAAGGTGGTTTGCTCATATTTCTGTGTTATCACATCAAAAGAATGGATTTATTACAAAGTGGCCATTGATGAACAACAACTATAACAGCAAAGCGTGGCTAAAAGTAAGAAATAATTCCAGAATGGAAAACAGGCAGCCCGGTACTATGTAAAACAAACACATCCAGAATCTCCACTGTGGCAGTCAGGGCTGTAGGTACTTCACAGCAATGGTAAAAGTATTTTAGGCAGGAGGGAAAGGAGTGGAGAGGCTATATAGCCTCTTGCACTGATTGAAAGCCAAAGGAGTAATTTTCAGCCACAAAAATCAAGGGAGGGGATAAAGCAAACAAGACCTACAACTCAAGCTAATAATCAAGATAAGTGCTAGAGATAGCAAAGTATAGCACAGCAGTATTGTGTGCCGTGCAGTGTGTGATAAGAGATTTCTTGTAGACTGTGAGCATTTGCCAGTGCTGCTGTCTAGGTTGAGTCAGGCTTGTCGAATTCCTGTGCTGAACTTATTATTGTTTTTCTTCAGGATTATAAAAAAAAACCAAAAACAAACAAACAAAACCCCACAAAAAACTGAAAAAAACTTTCTATTTTTTTCCTTCTGGTATAATGTTACATAAAAATGGGGATAAATGCAAAAAATACTTTTTGAGGGTTTTTTGTCCATTTCCTCCTTCTTAGCCTAATCACACAATAGGAGCTGAAGTGTTTGAAAGGAGCAATTAATGATTATTTTATTTTTTACACAAATATTTCTCTGTCACTTTCCTGTTCTAGTCAGCTGTTGGAAAACAAAACCAGTTTAATCTTGAGAAGAAAAAAGTTTTAAATATTTTAAACAAATTAGCTTCTTCTAGGACCTTAACTACCATACACTCTTGGAATTTTAAATGAAACTTTTTGAATAAAGTATATGAGGTCCTTTTTTAGAACGGAGGGAAAAAAACAACCTCTGAAGCAAACCAGAGAAAAGGAAGATAATAACACTTGGAAAGCAACCTCTTGGCAAAGAGGAACAAGAGCAGTGGAATAATTTAATTGCTCATCAGCTAATTATACGGTATTATAATGTTAATGTGTCTTCATCATGACAATGTAATAGGTATAGATTGAAGCATATGAAAAAGAAAGTGTTGATGCAGTAATTATAACTAAGAGCAGAGCTGTTAGAGTAATTATAACGCTTCATCAGGTAATTAACGTATTGTTCAACTTGAGACAGAGAACAAAGAGTGAAGAAGTTAAATATTGAAGGACATGCCTTCCCCACTCTGGGGCCTCTGCCTGCATTTCCAGGAGGGGCTGCTGGTCCCTATTGATACTGTTATTTTCTTATTTCCTTGTACATATTTTAGTGAGGGGGGTGGGGAAGTTATTAGGGTGTGTTCAGCTTAATAGAGGGGCAGCCTGGCAATCATTATGGGAAGCTGTGTGTCCTGCACACCTTCCCCCATTGTCATTGCTGTGGGGGAAAACGATTTATGGATGGGTATCCAGGATTAAAGGGCAATGGATGCTGCTGGAAATTAACCTCTAGTCAAAGACATCTATTCAGCATGGGTTGAACTGGCTCGTAGGAGAAGTGCTGTGGAGAAAATACTACTCAAAGTGTATCTGAGTTTCTCCTGTCTGCCTGTGCAGCTGCCTTTTTTGGGGTGGGATGCTGAGGGCTGAGTTGCTTCTGTGCCTGCACCTCGTTCCAGCTGCCCCCAGAGCCCAGGGATAAGCAGCACTAGCTTGGCTCTTGCAATGAAACTACCAGGTTGGGAATTTTGCTTAATTTCATTAAATCCACCCCATGCCCAGCAGTCGAGTCCCCAGCAGGGAAGGTGTTCAGATGCCATCTGGCACAAGTGCATCCACAGACAGCAGTGCAACGCACCAGGATCTGCAAGGCTGTGGTTGGAGTCAGGGGGATGGGTGGGGACAACACCTCTGCCACCAAATGTGTGGCTTCAGGACTCCTCTGTGGTTTTGTACTGATGTGCCTGAAGAAGGATGTGGGATCTATCCCACCAGTGCCGTTGGACATACCATAGGACATAGGTGCTCAGGATTAAGGAACAGAGCTTGAAGGGGGTTGATAAATCTGGGTTTGATTTTTCATTTGGTTGTGAAATGGACTGAGCATTGTTTTCAGCTTGTACAATACTCAAAAGGGAGCCCTTGTGTCTTGGGTAGCAAGTCAGGGCAACATAAACACTGCTTTTAAATATCCAGCTTTGTGTCTATTGCTCCCCAAAACAACAGAGAAGGAGTTTTGGCTGTTCCCACATCCCAAAGGAGTGCTTTAAGTTACTAGACCAGTGCTTTAAAGGTGTGGGTGCACTTAACTATGAACATTAACTAACTATGAACACATATGTATTGCCCTTGTAAGATCTTATTCCCATCTTGATGTGCAGTTTTTGACACATCAACAATTCATGGGAAAATCTCTCCCAGTCAAGTCTAAACCTAAACCATGGCACATGGGGAGAGAGAACTAGCTAATAGCACTGGGCAGATTTGTCCCTTTTCTCTGGTCCACAGGGACACTCGGCACAAACATCTGCAATCTGCACACCTCCCTGGAGCTAATGGTATTGTTGACAGCATTTCTTCTTGTGTTATTTTTGGGTGAACTTCCTTCCTTCACCTTAGGATAGTTTTCTACTGCAAATCAAACTACCTCGAACTGATTGTCATCATCAACAGTATAATTTCAGATGAAATTAGCACAACAGTGGGACTGATTTGGTCAGTTCATTTAATGATGTGCTCATTTGCAGTTCACTTTTATGCCATACTACATTTTATATAAGTGCTGCATCCCTTTGCAGGCTTTACAGTCATAATGGTGTGGCATCATACCCAGCTAAAGTACTGAGTGTTTGGTCAGTAAGAAACAAATGAAACATTTCAATGTTTTTTTAAGGCAGGTAACAGCACACAGCAGAAAGGAGGACGTTGTGCTTCTGGTTGAAGATGTGCAAATACATATTTATGGTGACAGAAAGGTAGGATCAGTGTATGCAAGTGAGGGTTTAAGTGCAGTAAAGAGAGGGGGGGAAGGAAATAAGATTGCTGGAGGGGAAGGAAGAAACACAAAATAGTAAAAAGAAGTATGGAAAAAAGGACAGAATTAGATAAGAGTGAATGGGCTGAGTTAAGGTTTAAAAGAGATGACTGAAAACCAGGGGGCAAAGGCTTTGGAGCAATTTCTGGTCATAACAGCAAGTGGAGTTTCAGGTCAGAGGTTGTTGGATTGTAAGGGGAATTTCATGCTATAATGCTAGCAATCAAGGGCTGCTTCAGGACCTGCATTCAAGAGAAGTTCCACCTTGATCCAGAACATCCCAGATGTGTGCTGTGGGCATTGGCTGGGCTAGAGAGAGGAGCTGGAGCTCTTGTGATGACTGCACTGGGACGTGCAGGTGTGTTTCACTGGCTCTGCCTTGGGAGCACAGAAAATGTGGTTCAAGGCTCTTATATCATAATCTGAAATGCTATCATATAGGATCTGGATTCATTTTTGCTTACTAACATAGTGTATACTCAGTTAAGGCAGCAGCAGCATGCTGTGTTCCTAGTGAATAGATACTAACCCATCACAGCATGCTTGCTGACTGCTTCAGCATGGCTGGGTAGTTTCAGTTACTCTTAAAAATGAATGAAAATCAGACACCTACATCTTTTGAATACTTTTGAAAATATTAGCCTTAAAATAGACTTAAAATGACACATCCTACAGGCAATAAATTATAGGCAAAATGGAGTAAAGTTGTTTGGTTGGTGTTTTTTTTTTAAAAAAGGATTTTATTACACTTTAACTAATATTTGCTAGAAAATATTTGCTGTGGTCTGCAGAAAACATTATATTGAGCAGAATGGCATATTCTTTTGGTTGGTTCTTTCTTGTTATATGTTAGCAGTTTGTCAAGTTTATTCCCTGATAAAAACTGTACTTGTGTCTTAGTCTGTGACCGTGGTGTAATGACAGATGGCTTCAGGCTGTCTTCTGAGGGACTGTGGCTGACAGTGTGTAAGTAACTCAGGACTAACCCAGTACAACCTTCCAAGAGGGAGAATCCAGTTCTCTGGTCTGGATGTAGCCCATGGAGAATCTCTGCCCCTCACCTCAAATTGAGGATCTGTCCCAAAATCCTTACAGGGTGAAGTCAGCTGCCACATTGCAGCTGGTCCAGCTGATACGAGTGCTACTGTTAATTACCTGGAATTGTTTCTCAAGGTGTTTCTCTGAAGTGATTCTTTCTGGAGGGTTAAACTAGTGTGTTTTTAAAATGGTCATCATTCATGTCTTAACTGTTGCATTTCTGCTTTTGGGCCAAACCTGGCAAGGGAAATGTAGAAACTGGTGGTAGGAGAGGTTGTTCCCAGGCTGTTCCTTGCAGAAAGGACCAGGACTAGTACAGGAGAGGTGCTTCTCATGAGGCAGACAGCCCCGTGGAGCAGATCCCATAGGGCTGGACCAGGCAGAAACCCATGAATCTGCTGTCAGTAAATCCTGTCCTGCAGGCAAAGCTCCTTCTTTGCTCTGGTACAGCTCTGTGCTTCAGGTGGCAGGGATTGTGTTTACACCTTGGAAAGGTTTGCTGTTATACCTGAGAATACTTTTGTCATCCTTTGAGCTGTGGGATGCTTTCTGAAATCCTTTTTAAGATGGTACCTTGGAGTGGTGAGAGCCACAGCTAACTGGGAACTGGAATTAATTTTTTATGTCCATTTATCAAGTTTAATTTTGATGGCTTTCACATCTTTTCAGTGACAGTTTTGCATTTTGAGGGAGGCTGAACAGAACTTTACAAACTATCTCCTCCCTACCATTTAATCACGGGACCATTTTTATCACTTCTCTTCCTTTTCACAGTCACCCTTTTGTCTTGGGCTTCCTTACTTTGGCTTTGCCCTTTCTAGTTGTGAACACGATGTCCCACATGGACCCACGCTGCCTATATACATTGTGTTACAGCATTTCTCTGGTATTTTTTTCTTCCTTTAATTTTCTTTGCAGGTAACAACAGTCAAAGCATTCTCTTTTTTTCAGTACTGCTGTGTTCCAGCCATTTTTGATCCCCATTGATCCACACATGGAATTTAAAAGCTCAGCCAGGGGGCTCCTGTGTTGAGGAAGAAATACAAACACATTTCTGGGTCTTATTTCCATCTCTAAACGAGAATTTGTTCTGTTGTTGACACGAAAGCCAGGCTGAGTGTGCATCACTGAATTAAAAACTAAAAAGCAATTAGAGGAGCCTCTTTGGAAAACGTTATCCAGCACAATCATGGCCTAATACTCATGTCCTCCTCCACAGCCCCATACACCTTTTTAATTTCTTTTCTTTTCTTGCAAGCCATCTATTCAAATTGCTTGGGAGTGGAAAATGGAGTTATCGACTGGCTTTTCATGAGCTGTCATGAAGCAGTAAATAGAAGGAAAAGACAAATGTAAGCACATCCAGTGAAAGAAAAATCATAATTAATATTTCAGTAGAATAAACTGCCTCTGAAAAGACAAGAGTGGAAATGAAAGGAGAAGGATATTAGCTTGACATATATCAAGGTTTTAGCTATATTATATATATATATTTTCACATAAATCTATGCTGTGGTTATGCCTAGTATGCATGTTCAACTAACAGGGAGCATAAATGCAGCATAGAAATAAAGCCTTTGAATGAGTTCTTAAACAGTTTCCAGCAATTGCATGGAAATCAGAGAGGGAGGTAAGTCTTGGATGTCAGAGTTGCAAGAGTCATGGAGTTGCATTTCCTTCTGGTGAGGATGCTCTAGAACACTTTTAAACTGAGCATTTAATGCAATGCTTTAAAGTCTTATGAATGCAATGTATTAAGTATATGGCTAATGCTTGTATTACAAGGTGATAGGTAGCTTTGGTCCTCTTACAGTGGGCTGTTCTCTGCAAAAAAGATCGCTCATTTCTGTCAATATCAAGTGTCCAAATAAATGGTAGGATGAGCAGAAAGAAGAATAGACATCAGCCTTGTGTACAAAGGGAAAGTATTAAAAAGGTGCCAGGATAGCTTGTCCTGTTTCTGACAGGGAATTGTGTCGAGGGTCCAGAATACCAACACATCCCTCACCCTGTTTTTCTCACAATATTTCTGGAAAGAATTATCCTGGAAGCTGCTGATTCCCATGCAGAGCCTGAGGTCTGGAAGGTGAGGGGGCACAGGGTAAACTGATCTGCCCTCTGATTTATGTGACTCATTTGAAAGTGTAGGCCTGAGGCCAAGAGCAGATAAATGGCTCAGGCAGTATCCAATAAGTTACAGCTATTGTGTGGCTATTAATAATTGTGGGGTTTTTTACAAGACACATGTTGTGCACAAATACAATTACTGTATTTTCAACAGTCATTGCAAATCAATCATTTCTACATTGCGTACCAACTTGGTATCTGATTAGCACCAAATTCAATTTGTGTTAATGAGCCTAAGGCAAAATTAGCTTGATACAGTCTCATTTAGTAGTATTTAGATATAAAACGCAGGTTGTTTGGTTTTGCTCTACTTAGGGTTACCATAGTAGGATAAACAAGTTAATCCAGACTATCAACCTGAAAGGTTTTTTTTTTTAAATCAGCAAGAGGCTGCTCTGTGTTGTCAGGAAGGCCTTAGGTGTGGATGTTGACATTACAGGAGATGTAATGGTCACAAACTTACACCTCTGAGCTTACAGGAAAGAGTTCAGATGGGAATAATACAAGAATATCAATAAGAGCATTTCTTAAGAGTCCATAAAGCATCTCAAGCCGGTGTTACAACTCAATAATACCTTTCTAAATGCCAACAGTAGTTTCCTTTGGAGGTGTGTGGGCTTAGGGTCTTAAAGTGATTTAGAAAATATTGTCAAAGTGCAACTCACAACACAAAGACTCTACAAGGAGCCCTTTCCTGCTTCTAAGGCCAGCTGAATACTGCATTTCATTATACCTATGAAATCCCACAGATGTAGGACATCATAGTCTTGTTTTGCAAAGTCAGCTGTTCTCATCACCACTGCCCATAGCTGGACTTGTGTCCACTGACACTGTGAGAAATAGTTTAGGAAAGGGTAATATTAATCCCTTCAGTGGCAGTTCTCACTTGCAGATCAGTTAGGAGCCCACATACCCTTCATCTGTTTGTGTAATCTTAAGGTACAGGAGCATTCCCATAAGGTTATTTTTAATTTTCCCTTTGGGCTGCCCCTCCTGCTGCACCATAACTGATATTTTCCCTAAATCCAGGGGAGGATAAATGCGTTTTACATGAGCTGTGTTTTTGCTTGGCTTTCGGGATCTTGAAGAATGAGCATTTCTTTATGCCTCTCCCTAATTGAAGATAACACATTCTTAACACTATGTAAACTATAAAATCATAGAATCACAGAATGTTCAGTATTTCTAGAAACCCTAGATCAGGTTGCTCAGAGGCCCATCCAGCCTGGTCTTAAAAAACTTCCAGGGTTGGGGCTTCCACAACCTCTCTGGGCAACCTGTTCCAGCATCTGACCAACCTCATGGTAAAGAACTTCTTCCTAACATCCAATCTAAATCTGCCCTGCTCTAGTTTGAATCCATTCCCTCTAGTCCTATCAGTACCTGATGTCCTAAAAAGTCCCTCACCAGCTTTCTTGTGGGCTCCCTTCAGATACTGGAAGGCTGTGTTCCAAACAACTTTATTCCTCCTTAAATCAGCACCCGGAGCAGATCATTTTAGGAGGGATCTCCTGATTTACACTAGCTGAGGATCCATACTGGACCTGCTTCCAGTCAGATGAGGGTGAGATGAGGCCTGCAAGACCTTGATTTTCAGAAAAAGCCAATGTTAGCAATTTTCATTAAGCATCATGGAAATTAATTAGCCCAATTTTATGGAAATTAGCTCATTAGAAATAATTTTAGCTGGCCCATTCACAAAGCACTTTTCTCACTAGGAAGAAAATAAATTAAAAAAAAAAGAGAAAATGAAAAAGCAAAGCTCTGCAAATTGGATACTGAAAAAAACCTCTTTCTCCTCTCTTTCTAAAAACAAATGCATTTCAGCAGCTGTGCTGTTGGCAGGGGAGGGGCAGCACCCACAGATTGAGCCTCTAGACTTTGCTTTCCCACTCCGTGCCTTAAAGAGCAACAGCGAGGGATTTGTTCAGCTCAGTATTGTTTGGGGCTGCAGATGTCTTTGCACAGCCTGAGCTTGCACATTGTGCTGTTTGCTACCTTTAGGATTGGCTGAAGGAAGGAGGGGGGAGGTGGAGAGAGATGACAATCTCCAGGACCATCTCTCTGGGGACATCAGCTCTGTGGCTTTTGAGAAATCAAGCAGTTCAGGCACAAATACATAATTACAGGGGTGAGAGCAGAGAGCAGGTCCCTGTGCTGGGGGAGCTCTGCCCTCCCTCTCAAACTTATTAGGCTGTAAGGTTGTGTCTTGTGGAGCAAAAAAGGGTACTTGTGCACTGGGGGGTCTTGTGTGTTTTGGTGTCTATCAGCTGGGCCCTGTGAAATCTCCAGACAGTCCAGAGCAGATGATCCTGAGGCTGCTGTGTTTTGATCCCCATCTGTTCTATGGATTTCTTGTTCTGAAGAGTTTCTAGCAGAAGCTCTAGCTGTTTCCCATTTCAGTTTTTGTTCTGTTAGGTGCTTTGGCCAAAGGAAGGTTGTTAAAGAATTTATCTTCAGACTAATCATGAAATACACAGGTCATGCAAGAGAATAAATACCTTCACCTCCATGCTCAATCTCAGCTTCCTCACTTCTCTTGGGGGGGAGTTCAGGATTTACTGGTCTTCAGGGTTTCTAGAAATTTCCTTGTGGCTCATAATTTTCAGTCCAGCAACCAGTTTTCTTCCCTGGGCTAAGTGTCCAGTTGAAAAATTGTTTTTCCTTCTCAAAGTGTTAACTCTCCACCCCGATTTCATTCTTCTCTCAGATCTCTCTGTTTTTTGAACCTCTTTGACAAATGCCATTCCTGAAACCTCTAAAAAGAACTAGGGGGAAAACCCCTTATTTTGCTTAGGGTACAATGTGTCCTGTGTTCCCAAAGAGCCACATGTGCTCAGGTGCTGTAGTTCTCCAGCCAACACCACCACTGTTCACCTACATCGCCAATTTACAGGAATGGATCAGAGCATCTTGTCAGGAGATGTATTCCCTTTCACTTTTTGTGTGTCTCTGTCTCTCCCCAGCAACTGTTAGTGCCTAACTGGAACACCTACAGGGTTTTCTTTCCTTAGAGTCCCTTGTTAGATGTGTGACATTACTTGTTTAACAGTTGGGTGTCACAAACTCAAAAGAGATGAAAGAGCAGAGCTCCCCAAAAGGCTCTTGAAGAGGTGCAGTTCATAGAGGGGCCACCTGCCTGGATGAGCAATGTAGGCAATTGGCAGGGGGGGACATCAGGAGGGGGGAGTGAACCCATTTTCCTGTACTTTAAAGTCTCCCACCCTCTCTCCTCCTGTTCCCAATATTTGCAAAAGTCTTTCTAAAAAATTGCCCTCTGTTTTGCAGCAGGGATTCATTAACATAACTCAAGGCAATGGGAGAGAGGAAAAAGGTGTGGGAGGTCTGGTAAATACCTTCCATCCAAAACTTTATGGAGGGGCCTATTTGTAATCAATTCCACAGCAATGAAGCAGCTGGTGTACCTGAGAAAACCAGTGCTGGAGTCCTGGGCAGGTCTAAAACCTGAACTTTAAATACATTG
Organism: Calypte anna; assembly: GCF_003957555.1. Taxonomy (NCBI): domain Eukaryota; kingdom Metazoa; phylum Chordata; class Aves; order Apodiformes; family Trochilidae; genus Calypte; species Calypte anna. The sequence continues at coordinate 31,154,377 of NC_044253.1, forward strand.
AAACCAAAGGAATGTTTTGAAGCTGAGAAAAATCTTCCTGGCAAGTGACAAGATCAGAATTATTACTCTTCCACAATTTGCTTAAGCAGCTACTATAAACAGCTACTAATCAGGCTCCCTTGGTGTTTAGAGATATCTGTAGATTGATTTTAATTAGATTGGCACCTCTTTGTTAATTCTATAATGTTTGTTTGCTTACAAGTTAGAGTATTTGGGTGTTGTGATGCTGTTTGTTTAACTTCTTTAGTGGAATTCGAATTAGAAGGCTCTTGGGCATGTTTTTTTTCTCTGAAAATGGGGTTTTGCTAGAAATAGTGTGGGCTGATTTTTCAATTCTTCAACTGCAATTGTTGTTTTAAACACCTTTAGGCACCTCCACTTAGCACCATTGCCAAGTGATATGCAGGAAAAGGCACAGGCAAGAAAAAATGCCAATATTTAGGTGTTTTACAAGGGTAATTATTTTTTTTTCTGGTGGTTATTCCAGAACAGCAGATTTCTAGTATAATTAAAAAAAAAAGCAAATGATGAAAAAAATACTTCCAATGTTTCAGGCCTGGTGAGGGCCTTGAGGTCCCCAGTTCAGGTTTCTGTGAGCATCCATCTGCTGCTGGACATGCTTTGAATGGGCTGTAGACCTTAGCAAGCAGTATCAGTATGGTCTTTTCCAGACTGAGGAACAGTTTAAGTCTGTGTCAGTAGTGAAGATTCTGTACCCATATGAACCAAACTGAGTCTTTTAAGGTTGGAAGTGTTTTTTTCCCTTCCTTTCTCCCTTTCTGTGGCATGAAATTGTTTCTCTGCAATAACAGCTGATTATCTCTAATCTGCATCTTTTCTATTATGATTTTTGTTGATTTACCTTGACTTCAGTTTGTTTTTGTGGTTATTAGGGATTTTAGTCTACTTCCCACAGTTTCCCATAGCTCTTCTTATGCTCAACCCATTTCTGTCTTATTATCCGAGGGTGCCCCTGATGTGATCCTGATGAAAAATAGGTAGGGGGCTTGTAAATTAAAAAATGAACTTTAAAACAAACCTCTCAGAAATGGAGTTTGTTCTTCATGAGAAGAATATTTCATGACTAAAAGACATTTTTGCTGTGCTCCCTTTAGAAATTTGGGCTTTGGAAATGGGACAGGGCATATTTTATGATGTAGTTGGGCTCTGCCTATTGCATCTAAAAACATCCTATGTGCAGCTAGAGTAGATTTGTATAAGCCAATGAACTTGGTGCTCAGGATGAGTTTTCAAAGGGCAAGGGAGGGCTGTGGCTATAAATCCCCCACAGGCATCATACATTTCAGTTTAGGGTTAGGCAGGAGTAACAGAGATATTGGGGGTGGTGGGATTGATCCCAGCCCACAGTTCAGAACCAGCCCTTTAATTCTTTTTGGTGTTTTCTTTGCTTCCAGCTCAAGGCAACAAGAGGGCACATATGCTGGAACCAAGCTTGGCACTGTGGACCTATCTATGTTTTCTCCCAGCACCTTTGTGCACTTATTTTAAACCTTCTTTGGGTTTCAGTCTTTCATCCAGCATTTCTGCCTTTCATCCTAGAACATTTCATCTTTTCTTGATCCCAAATCTAATGAAAAAAACAAACCAGACTTTACCTTGCTGCAGTAAGTATTTAATTCAAAGACTATTTGAAATTCAAGAGAAGAAATTTCACTTTTTGCTGAACTAGCTGGCCCAAAGAAGGCTCAGGGTTGGGGTTTTTTTTGTTGTTGTTCTTTGGTTGGTTTTGTTGTTGTTTTATTTTTATTTTCTCATAAGAAATGATATAATTCTCTTTGAGTTGAGGAACTTGGATTCTTAATACCTTGGGTCTATAAGTATTTACATAGTATTTGTATGATGATACAGTCCAAAGAGCTTCACCTGAGTATTATTACAAAAAACTTTATTTTGGAAGGGAGAGTTCTGCTCTGTGGTGTTTCGGTCCAAACAGTTCGGGAGCTGAAGAGGTTGGGAAATTGTGAGGGAAAGGCCTGAGATGTGCAGAAGGACCTGGCAGGGGATGTCTGGGTGTCCAAGCTGGTGCTCTGCTGACCACACATCCCTTTGCAACTGGTAATAGTAGGAAAATCCAGTGCACTGCTCTGCCTTGGAAGCATTGCCATAGGATGCCCACCAGCTTTAGTAGTAAGAGTAAGGCAAGCCCACAGCCAGGATCCCAGACACACACCTTGTGTTTCATGTGGGCTGAGCTCTCAAATGTGTTCATACTACTCTGGCACTCCTAATCAGGCACACAAAATCCTGCAGACACCCACATGCTCCCCTAAAGTTCAGCTCCCTACCTCAGTGAGCTTTCCTCTTTGTGAAATCCCCATAGCAGTTTTTCTTTGTGTTTCTATAGCTGAGTTGGAGGTGAGCCCCTTGCCTTGACATGAGCAATGCCTGTGCTGCCTGATGTAAAGGCTGAAGTGGTTATTCAGCAGCAGTCAGTAAAAAATGAGGAGAAGAGAGGTGTCAGAGGAGCTGTATTGAATGCTGGTGCACAGCAGAGAGGGTTAGCAGGTGTACCTGGGTGTGGGACATATAGACTTCCTCCCACATTAGGAGATTACCTTAAAGGCAGTTGTAATAATCTGACTTAAACCTCTAAATGCAATTAAATCCTGAGTTAAGCCTGAAAAATTTGACCTGACATTCTGCCTTTGACTCATCTGTTTTTGTGTCTTGGTATTACAGCAAATATGCTGTAATGGATCACACAGACTCTGCAGAGTCTGCTGAAACAGCCAGGGTAAATTAGGGACAGCACATCAGGCAGGAGTTTCAGTCTCAACCATCAGTTTCATTTTTGTAATGTGCTCTAATGTCTGACAGCTGAATGTGTATTTAATGAGCTTTTAAAAACAACGGAGTTTTGATCAGTCGGAACAACATGCCATGTGCAAAGGTGCCTGTGCTGCTGCAGAGCTGAATACTTGAGGAAAATTAACTCACCCAAACACTAAATAAGGCTGAAAACCAGCTTGTTAGCTGGAGAGATGCCATCCGCTCTGTCCCAAAGCATTGCCTCTTCTCAAGGGGAACTCCAGCCCTCTTTAAAGGTTCAGAAATGTTTAATTAACCACATTCCTCCTGTTATTATTCACTTTTTTAGCCTGTGTAACCTTCCAGCCCTTCCAGCCAGATGTCCTTCAAGATGTTGTCTCCCACCCATTTGGTGCGAGAGAAACTCTTGCTGAAAGCCCATAAATCTTCAATCTGGCCTTAATTCCGATCTCCCTTGAACACTCCTCAGCATGGAGAAGGATGAGTGTGTGCTCCTCAGCTTTCCAGGTTCATCCCTGAGCTTTCCTTCTGCTTCTTTCAAGAGATTGCTTTTATCTCATGGTTCTCCCATGTCTTTGAGTTTGTCTATCAGTTGCCCAAGGAAGAGACTTTCTCTTTAGTCAGTGTTGATCACAGCTGTTACTGCAATAAATACATAAATAGCATCCAGGAGAATTACAATTTACAGCAACAGGCTGAAGCAGAGGCTTGTATTTTTCATCTACACCTGTCAAAAAGACCAGGAATAATAAAAAGTATCATGAGTACTAGAAATGTATCAGAGATTGTGTGAAGAGCTTCTTCGACAGCCCATCAGACACATGAGGCCAGGGTAGTTCAAGTAAGTTGCTAAACCACAGAGGTTTCTCTATTTTGAAACTCTGGTTTATGTGTTACCCATGTGAATCAGACAACATTAAGTTTCAGTTAACACATCCCCAGTGTAAGAGCTGTAGCTTAGAGATGTTCCTTTAAAGCTATTGCTAACCCTGTGTGCCAGAGATTTGCAATTCTTTTCAAAACCTGGAAGAATCCTAACTCTGATCATCCTCCTGCATGGAGCAGCATGATAGTTGGCCATACAGCAGCTGTCTGGTGCCTGGTCTATCAGTTTCAATAAATATTTTGAGGTGCCGGAATAAAGGGGAGCATGGAGCGAGGTGATGAGCTTTACTCCATCCCATTTCATGGTTATGACAAGGGCTGGTGTGGTGTGTGGGCACAGTCCAGGCTGCTTTCACCAGTGCAGCAGCGTCAGAGCCATCTGGGGTAATTTCTCCATTAATTTCCATTGTCCCTTTAGACACCTTTTCCATGCCTCTGCCTATGACTGAGCCATTTTAAATCCCTTTAGCTCCAGTGACAGGCTGGTGCAGAAACAGACACCTGCATCTAGCCTGTTGCTTTTAATTTATTTTTTTTTTTAAGCCCCACCAGAACATGTTTTGGGGGAAAACAGCTGACAGAAGCAGTGATGAGCTGTGAGCTACCTGAATCATGCAGCAGGAATTGCAAGCAAATGGTAAATTGTATTGCCCTTCACCTGAAACACCCAAAACACTGCCTTCTTGGCTAATTCCTTGCATTTCTCCCATCTGACTGTGTATCTTTATTCCTTCTGTGAAGGCTGGGAGGGAGATCTAAGCTATTTTGCCAGTAGGTTGAAGAGGGCTTTGAACAGCTCCTTGCCAAGTGGTCACCAGGTACCTGCAGACAAGTGGGATTTCTCTTGCTTTATGAAATGTTCCTTTGTGTGTATTGAACCCTGCAAAACACTAACAAAAGAACTTAGGGATTGCAGAGAATGTGTAATTGAAAAGCTGGTGTTTTCAAAAGGTAGAGAGCAGGGTTTTGTGGGAAGAAATGGCAAGAAAACATCGTAGCAGTGTCATGTAATGAGATTATCATATTTTTCTTTAATTCACTGAAATTTTGTCCTTTCTTGGGTGGATAAGAAATGTTCAGAAATGGATTTGATTATTTTCTTAGATCCTGTGAGAGGACAGCAAGTAATGACAGAGAAAGGGTCACTTAAAGGCTCAGGTTGACAGATGAAGCAAGCGCAAGTTCTCTGTTTATAGAGGATGCATTTTGATGCTGGGCAGTTGGGGAAAAATATTACAGGGTTTTGGGTGCAAACAGCACTTTCTGATGGTGCTGGGGGGGGGGGTTGGTTTTGGTTTTTTTTTTATCTGTTTTGCTTTGTTTTTTATATGATACAAAATGTTTTCCATAGTCCTCAGCTAAAGAGAACCATAGTTCTCAGCTCCAGGTCTGCCAGAGGGAGCTGGTGGGATAGAAGGCAGCATGAGCAACTGGGTTGTGGCTCAGCATCTCCAAAATAGTTCCCTTCATGTGTTTCCAAGCTGATCAAGTGATCTTGATTTTAATCAATATAAAAATGAGGACTATCCATCTGGTTGATTATTTTTTTTCCGCTCCAGATGTTTACAGTTAAGTTTTTTATTTTTTTTTAACTAAAAAAAGTTTCCTATAAAAACCCTATATATTTTGGTTCAGATTTTGGTTTTGTTAAGAAAATATTCCATTTTGCTTTTCCCTGAAGGTCTTAAGTATTTATAGGTTTTTTTTGTAGTGTTTCTAAAAACTGGCATTTCCTAGCCAGATGTGTTTCTGGCAGTACGTCTGTGTTTATCTGGTCTGATATTGCTCTCACCCTGTCAATCACTGACATTTGCCAGGGTTTCTTGCATTTTGAAAAGAGAATAAATGACTGTTTGGTTCTTGTTGCTTTTTCAGGAAGTTCCTCCAAATGAAGTGTTACGTTTTCCAGTTGCTTTATTTTTTTTTTTTTTTTTTTTTCCAGAGAGCACCTTGTGAAAAGGCAGCTCCTAGGTGAGAAGAATTAGCCAGTCAGGTTTTGTTAGAATGAACCTTGAATCAGAGTTTGGAAATGAAACTTTCTGCAGATGCTGAGATTTTTCAACTCTTCCTTCTTGCTCTTTCCTTGTCAGAAGTGGAGTTGAGGCATGGGGAGGGAAAACAGTCTTAATTTGAAAAAAATGAGTTTTATTTTTATTATGTACCTCATCTGTATTTCCTGGTTAGCTGTAGGAGCTGGAAGCTATGGCGATGATCAGATAACCTGCCCCAAGCAGCACCTTTATTTTAACTTTCTTCACTGGGTTTTCATATGCAAGCCTTCATGGCACAAAACAGTTTGTAGATGCTGACAGTAATATCTCTGAATCAGATCCATAGAAAACTTTGTTACAGGGTTTAGGATAAGGTTATAAATGTGTCTGCTGAAGATAGGAACACTGAAGAAGCCTCCAAAGAGGCTTTCTTTGAGGTCGCTGTCCCTGTAGGTGTGACAAGATCTCCGAAGTATAAAACAGAAGGACAGATTAGAATTTGTGTCAACTGCAGTGATCAGAGGAGGGATTTTGGGGAAATCAGTTTCTTTCTCCGAAGTCTTAAGTCCTTCTCTCAAAAAAAAAAAACCCAACAAACCCAAACTAACCCACTGACCAAACCCTGAAAAAAATGTGAAGAACAAAAAATTGACAGCTCAAATCTCCACGGATTTTAGAAGTCAAGAAAATAAAAATAAAACCAAACCAAACCAAAACCACTTTATCCAGTGATTTTTATCTTCTTTTTTTAAAGTGATAAGAGCTTAACTTACCAAGCCACCAGCAAATAGCTGCACAATGTGGTTTACTGTGCAAGCTGTTTAGATGTCATTTCTTGCCAAGTCTCAGAAGGCTGCCCTGGTCAGTGCAAACCTAAACCAGGCAGCCCTGCTTCATGAGGGCCAAGCCAAATGTCAGCTCAGAGGCACTTCTTGTCCCTGGAGTCCATGGTAGCAGCTGGTCTGTTATGGGCTTGGGTTGTGGGAGCCACCAGCAGTGCCTTGGAGACTAGGACAGTCAATTTTGCTTCTTCCAGTTTCCTACAAATTTGGTTGGCTGTAGGGACTTGCCCTTGGCTTAAAACCACAGGACTGATGGAAAGGGCGTGGGTCAACCTTACTGTAGCCCATGCGTTTGGTCAAGCTTTTTGAGACAGCTGGCTCTGTAAAGAGAGTGGTGCCACCAGTTATTAGGGGGATAGCTGTCACCAGCTGAACCTGATGGGGTTTTTATTGTTTCTGGGGTTATGCCTGAAGGTGTGTGACTGCACAGTCTGCACAGTGTTTTATGTTTTGAAAAGCTGCCTTTTTTTTTCCATTTACTATCCCTGCTGCTTCTGATGGCTTTTGCAGTGCAAAAATAAGAGTATCAATTTCTAGGCAGGGGGAGTTCAGAGGGCTGGAATACCTCTCCTATGAAGGCATGCTGAGAGAACTGGGGTTGTTCAGCTTGGAGAATACCTTAGAGCACCTCCCAGTACCTGAAGGGGCTACAGGAAAGATGTAGAGGGACTTTTTACAAGGGCTTGTAGTAATAGCATATGGGAAAATGGTTTAAATCTGGAAAAGGGGAGATTTAGATTGGATATTAGGAAAAAATTCTTTACTATGAAGATGGTGAGACCCTGGCCCAGGTTGCCTAGGGAAGCTATGTCTGCCCTGTCCATGGAATTGTTGAAGGCCAGGTTGGATGGGGCATGGAGCAACAGGTATTAGTGGGAGGTGTCCCTCCCCATGGCAGGGCGTTGGAACTATATGGTGTTCTATATGATGTTCAATGCCCATTTCAGCCCATACCTGAGAATCCATAAAGTTCCCATAAGGCTGATGCAGGGACAGCTTTTGCCTGTCTTGTGCTATGTCCCAGCTTCACTGGCCTCTGCCTCTTTGGATTTAATTGCAACTTAGAGCTCAGCACGAGCAGCAGCCATCAGTTTTTCAGTACCTGTAACTGATCATATGGTATTTTAGGAAATATTTTTGTGTCATTGACTTTATTTCCCTTTGACAAGGCAGGTAGTACAAGTGGCTTTGTATTTAGGCTAACTCTCCAAACCCTGTTGCATTTGCGTGTACTCTATAGAATTTGGTTGAACCTCCTTGCTTGTGGAATCACAGGAGCTGCCTTTTGTATTTATGTTCTGATTAAATAATGGAACAAATAACGAGCAAGTCTCCAAGGGCCCATGGGAGGTATTTTAGCCATGACAGAACCATATTCAAATTGGGCAAATCTTAGGCAAGGGGAAGGCCAGGTTTTCCTAATCTGAGCTCAAACTGGACATCTCAAGGGATCCTGAAAAGTGAGATTATTTACCCTTACTTCTGAATCCTGGCATTGTATAGCAAAGTGAAAAGCAAACATCTGATTATTGTTGTTAATTCAGTCAGGGTTTGAACATGGACACAACCACACAAGGTCAGGTCAGTCTCTTCAGAGATGAATGGGAAGAGAGACTTTTTGCCCTTGTTTCACTCATGTGATAAAAAGCACTGGAGACCTAGAGAAAGTGTATGACTTTGAATGATCTCAGGATATAACTCTGACTGTCAATGTTCATTTTTATACTCTTGTAATAAGTTAACAAGGCTATGAACAAAATAAAATGCAATTACCCATGTTCGTTTTGCAAACTAATGAAGAATTCAGGAGGCTGTGAGAAGTGGCAGTGAATCATGCAAAGATGTTTGCCATCAAAATCAAATCTGCTCTTTTCCAAAGAAAAGTGCTTCTAGACTTCAAGGCAATGCCCAGGGAAAAGATATATGATGCCATGTCAGCAGCTGTTAGGCTGATTGCAGTGGGTCTAGGTCAGGACTTGTTATATGTGATGATAAATCAATATAAATGAACCCAGCTCTTTGGTTATTTGTTGTCTGGAGCTAATTTTTCACACTTGGAGGGAATTTAGCACTGAAGTGACTCTCATAGTTCAGGAAAGCACACTCTTTCCCTCAAAGTGTAACAGGAAAGTTGGCTGCTCATGATGTAACCTGCTGCAGAGTTTCAGAGGATATGTCCTAGGAAAGTTATTTGCCTTCCAGTTTGATGTTCATGTCTGAGTGCCTTTCTTGCTGCACTGAGATAAAATTCAAGTAGCTTGAGTTTGAGGCATGGAGAAGGTGATAACACTTAGCATGGATGATGCTCTCAAATCACTCCAAAGAGATTTGGGCTTGGGGAGCCTTTGGATATTTCTTGAAAGGATATGACAAGCTGAAGTTGCTCCAGTAGGTTTTAATGGCTTAAGGGAAGACCGCATCTATCAAAAACTTCACAGGACTGGCTTATTGTTATTGTGTCTTGTATTAGAAGCTTTTTTTCTTATCAACTTCAGCTTTGAATCTAGGCCACTCTCAAAAATCCATTTGGTGGTGGTGGTTCTTTACCCCTCACCAATAGTTAAAATACAATAAAATAATTAAAAAAATAAAAATGCAAGGACTTGTAAGCTGTTCTATAATGACACAGATAAACAGTCTGTGCACATTTAATATCAAAGCATTTATGACAACTTTCTTTTCCCAAAGATTAAAAAATAGCCAGAAAGGAAATTCACTGAGCACATGTAGTACCTTGATATATTTCAAAGAACCTGCAGGCAGCCAACATTGTCCCAGTCTGTGCTGGTGACCCTTACAGTGCCTGAAAAAAATGGTAGTGCTGGGAGGGAGTTGGAGGCATTTAAGAAGTGGGGACTTTACTTTTGGTCTCTACTGGTTTAAATTGGTAGGATTATGTTCTTACTTAGAGTTGGATCTCATCCCTGGAAAGTCAGAAATCCACAGTGTGGAGTCTGTAATAGGCATATTTAATACTATTCAAAATTAGCATTTTACTTTTGGCAAGCTACAGTGCTTTCTTATTCCCATGCTTAATTTTTCAGATAACATGTATTCTCTTAAGCAAGAAACCTTAGTGTCTTAACCCTCCTGCTGAAAATCACTGACCTTTGCAAGGCTCAATGAAATGCTGCTTGAGATCCTTGCTCTGAATGAGGAGACCCCAGGAAGTCACACTTTGTAAGGCTCCAAGTTGATCATACATGTCCAAAATTTGAAAAAGTAGTGTTGAGGAAGGATTTTCCTGGGTTCTTCAGACACTTCTCCTGAAGATGGTTCTTCGGGAGATGGAAAGAGCTTTCTTGTTGCAGCATCTCAGCTGGCCTGCATAGCCATTACCTCCCATGTGGTACTGGGACAAACCCTGAGATAAAGCACAGAACTTGCAGAGCTCTCAGATTTTAGGATTCTGCACTCTCGCAAGGTTCATTAATTTGATCACATAAGTGCTGCATGAATTAGATGCAGTTTAGATAGGAGAAAAAGGGTGGATCATCATGTAGATCACCAGGAACTTGTCCAACACATTCAACTACGGAGTGTGTTGGTATCTTTCCTGCATTGATTTGTCACTGTGTTACTCTTTCCCATTACTGATCTGACTTGGAGCCTGTCTCATAGATACACCAACCATTTATCCCAGCCTGGACACCATGGCAGACCATCCAACAAAGCTTCTTAACATCTGTTTAATTCAAAGCATGCAGGTGAATGTCTTTGGCTTGTGGACTTGAGTATATGCCTCACTGTGCTAAATAAAGGCGAACCTAAACACTTGTTTATTTAAAATTTTCTAATAGTGTGAGATTTTGGATGTGGTTAGCAAATTGCTGATGGCCAATTTCATATTCTTCACATCCTTTTGATATTAACAAGAAGTTGCCATCTACTGTACTTTGGAAAAATATTTCCTGTACCATGACTTAGCAGTGAATGACTCTGTGTGATGTTTTACTGTCTTTAGCTGGTAATGTGTGTTCAGTCACACCAATCTTTGCTACCATCTACATATGCAATCTTAATAATTTCAGTTCTCTCACAGGGTGACTGGAACCATGTTTTAAAATGGTTTTCATTAATTGTTGAAGACAAATATTTATCATATGAATGGAGGTTTGTGTGTGCTAAAAACTCATGCAAGTGTTAAGTATACAAATTGGTTTTGGCATTGTTCAAGAACTCTTAAAACTTAAGTCAATAAATGAAGATGAATCAAACTCATGCTTGTGATTCACAAAATGCAAGGTAAACCTCTCATTATATATTTAAATTGTGTGCACTGCTAGGAACAGAAATCACAAAGCGGAGGTGCAAATGGATTTCCAGAGAGCTGTGCTACAAAGTGATCAGCTTCTCTTGTGCTTTGCTGTTTCTGCAGCTCTACTTCCATGTCCCATGAATCTGACATTGCTCATCAGTTTATCAGAATTACTGACTAGACCTTGAATGGCACCTCTGTAGCACATGGGTTTTGTGGAGCTGTGCTATGCACATTTACTGCCGTGTAAACCTGCTAATAGATTGACGTGGTCTATGAAAAACCCTCATTCCTCATTCAAGGAATCCAGTACAGATATGAGACAGGCTTTGTGAAAAAGCTGAGTTGGGCGCAAGGTTCAGTAACCAACCACCAGACTATGGCTGGAAAACAAGGAGGTCACTCCGTGCTAAGGGTGAAAGTCTTAGCCTAGCCCACTGTCCTATGGGGCTTCCCAGGTGTTTGCAAGGGATTTGTCAAGAAAAAGGGATTTCTGGGGCCAGCCACAGCGTGAGGGGAACATGGCTTGGTGCAACCTAGGAGCTGGGCTCAAGGGAGATGCCAGGGCTGGAGATGCTACTGCAGGAAAAGTGCTGGGAAGGCTGAGCTGGATTTGTGTGGGGCTCTTGGTTTAAGGAAGGCTTTTGGGATGTTCCATGCAGGAGACAGGGCCAGGGCTGTGCCACACACACATATGAATTTACAGAAATTATAAATTATTTCAGTCTATATATTTTCAGTATTTTCAGTAAATTACTGAACTATCCTTGCAGAACACTTTGTAGCACAAGTGGTTGCAAGCATTGGTGAGCCTGGTGTGGTCACAGTCACTGCCAGCAGTGCTCCTGCAGGCTGATTCATCTTGAGCCTCAAATTCAAAATTCAGTAGCTTTTCAGATTGCTCCAGTCCTTAAAATATCAGTGACTTTCTAGAGCATGCAAATGTAGATTTAAATACCTCAGATCAGCTACTGCATTATAGACCCTGTCTTTTAAATGTTCCCATATGGACAAGCAAGCAGAGCCCAAGAGGGTTTTACTACAAGCTTGTTATTTTTCCCCTAACAGAGTTGTGAGGAGTAAGTCTGCCAAAGTTTCTCTGTAAATCAATCTATTAAGCTCCATATTGGAGTGACATAAACAATGGCTGGCATTCACTTGTTGCTGCCTGCTAATATTGAATCTAAATCTTAATGTCTGAAGGGTGAATAAATTACGGATGTGTTAATTTTATGTTGTTTCCAGCTTGCTGGTAGCAATCCTGCACAGCTGTTCTGCCTTTGTCTTCTTCCACTGACAGTGACATCCAGTGTCTGGGCTCATTATATTCCCTTCAATCTCTTTCTCCCTCCAGCCCTTTTTTAATTATTTCAATCTATTTTGACTAGTCTTGTGCAGAATTTCGTTTTCCTCGTGTACTTGCCTCTTTCAAGATGTGCTATTCCTCTGCCAGTGGGTGGGACAGGTTTAGAAATACCTACATGGCCCTTGTCTACTAGGGCTCCCTGGGGACTTTGCCAAGAGCCTTCTTAAAAAAGAATGGTGGAGTAAGAGCCAGTAATGGTAATTATGTCTGTATGAGAGATTTCTACATTTTTGGTGAGGAATCTGTTGGTTGGGGGAGCTGTGTGAAGGGAAGAGTACAGAACATCTGTGTAATTGTCATAGTTCCTTTTATAATGCCATTCTGCTTGATGGAAGGAGGCTAAATTCTGTTCATTTCCTGTAATCTCATTAAAGACTAATTTGGAAAACTAAAAAAGAAGAGACTTAGTTTAGGTCAGGCTAACTACAGTTGAAATACTTCTGGTGGCTGAACTAGCCAGAAGCTCTCTGTTTCAGGTCAGTTCATCAGTAGCTTGGGGTTTTTGTATGTTTAACAGTCCAGGTGGATAAAGGGAGAAAAGAAGAAGAGATTTATTCTTTCTCCTGACATAATAAGGCCTTGATAATTCTTCCGTGAAGCAGGTTTTATTTATCTCCTTGAGCATTTCATGGATTTTCTTTTATAACTAAGGTAGAGGTACTTTCTCATCTTGTCACAACTCATTCCTCCTGCCATCACCTTGGTGTTGATTATCACTAGCTGCAGGGTCAGCAGGACCAAATAGCTTTTTCCTTTCAATTCTTTGGTCATTCAGTCTTTGCAGGGTAATTTTGGGGTTTTTATTTAAAGTATGCCTTGCCAAATTATTATGGATAATAAGCTATTGAAGAGCACTAACAGCAGCAATATAAAATTTGGCAAGTTGAAGATGAACTGAACTGAACCAGGGTTTTCCAGTCAGCTCATTAGAAACATTTCAGTCTGAGGTTAACCAAAACATTCTTGTTTTCCTTTAGGATTTCCAAATTAGTGCAAAAGAAAAAAAAATATAAATAAATATTACCTATTAATAAAACAAATAAAAGGAAGATACAGAGATACTTTAGGAAGCTGGGCTTGGGTCAGTGGAGCATTTTTGTCTCAGAAGCTTGAAATCCCTCTCTACTGCCTCTTCCCTCCATCAGGAAAGCTGTGACTGCTGTTTCTGGGCTAGACAGTTGAGATATGGTTGCTGCAGTTTCAGTGTATGAGGTTTCTATCATTCTTGTGCTATTAGCATAATTTAAAGAAAAGCAGGAATAGATTTTATTATTGAAAAGAATACTTGGGAGAGAGTCAAGGCTGAGCACAAACAACTAAGAAATGGAAGGTGAAGTCACAGTTTGTTCCCCCATCAAAACGACAAGAGACCCCATGGCGCCAGGCTCCAGGACTTTTGTACATCCTTCAAAGAGTCAATGAAAGTAATGAAAAAGCATGAAACTTGTGCAACAAAAGGTAATGGATTTTCTATGAAGCTGCCTATTTACATTGTGTCTTAATTTAAACATGCCCAGAATTCTGGGGCTATGCCTGTCTGATCCACCAAACAAACCCTTTGGGCAGTGAGTTCACATGTAATAAATCAGGGATTGTTGACAAAGCTATTCTGAGGATAGCAAATGGTTTTCTGGAAAAGACAATCTTTTAAAAACAACTGCATGTCCAAGAGAGCTGGAACCAGCTGCTAAACACTGGACATAAACATAAGGAGGTTTTGAGAAAAGCAGTTGAAAGGGAATTAACAAGTTCTGTGGAAAGAACTGAGCTGGTATGAAAAGCAATTTATAGAGCAATTATAGTTCACCTTTGGGGTGTCAAAAGTTCACAATATCAGGCAAAGACAGCTCTACATCTGGGGGACATAGAAAGATATCTGCATTGAAAACTGAACAGGGGCAGCTTAAAAAAAGTATTTGTGGGACATATGAAAATGTGTAATAAAAAATGGCCAGTAAAGTAGAAAAACAGTTAAAAGAAAAATGTTTGTACATAAAGATTTCTGATGTCCTGACCACAGGGACTAAGTTTGGTGTTTAATTTTCTTTGCTTCATCATACGCTGCCCAGCCAGTGATATGCCAGGGAGTCAGATTTGGATGCTGTTGGTAAGGGGATCACAGCCTTGCCCCTGTTGCCAGGGAACCAGGTTCATTTATTCTCCATAGAATCATAGAATTGGCTGGGTTGGAAGGGACCTCAGAGATCATCGAGTCCAACCCTTGAACCACCGTTGCGGTTGCTAGACCATGGCACTGAGTGCTGTCCTTCACATTCACTGCTAGATGCAGGCTCTGTGGCAGTGTCTCCTCTTGCACCACAGTCAGGCAGTTCCTGCCAGTCTGGTGAAGGATTTAATCCTTTCACCAGTGGCTGCAGAGGTTGAGCACTGTTTTGCACTTGCAGGTCACCTTCTTCTTCAATGTTCCAGTTTAAAAAGAAGCTTTTATAGTGTGATACATAGGGGTTCCTCAGTGATAATTTCTTGGCATTTTTCAGTGGTCTAGAAGATTAGTTAGGATGCCTGGGTATAGGTATCAGAGCTTAAAAACTGTCTCCTGCTCCACACATGCCAGCAGAAAAATCTATTGCCTGCTGCCTCAGAAAAAGATTTTTAAATAGAAAACTCACAGTCTTCAAGCACTTGCTGTGCTTGGTCTTGTCCCTGTGCTTGACACTCTATTAAGAGGTGCTGTGAGCTTCAAAAGTGTGCTAGTTTGGGCTGAAATTTTATTCATAATTGCTGACATGAGGCTATGGTTTGGATTTGTTCTGAGAATAAGGTTGATAACATGGCAATGTTTTAGTTGCTGCAAAGCTATGCTTAGATTAAGGCAAGGGCTTTTCAGCTTCTCATACTGCCCCTGTCCTCCCAGCTGCCTCTCTACAAGAAGACAGCCAGGAAAGCTGACCCAGTATTTCTAGAGGGATGTTCCATGCCATAATATGTCTTTCTCAGCATATAAGATGGGGAGAGTTGGCCAGGGGATGCAATGGCTGCTCAGAGATTGAGCATCAGTTGGTGAGTGGGAAGCACTGGCATCACTTAAGGTTTTTTGTGTTGTTTGGTTTTTTGCTTTCTTGTTTCTTTCTTGTTGTTGTTTACATTATAATCACATTTTAATATTCTAATAATTAGAATTAGTATTATTCATTTTATTATCCTATCCTATTTTTAATTATACAATTGTTTTTACCCCAACTCGCAAGTTTTCCTGTATTTTTCCTCTGATTCTTTCCCCCATCCCAGGGGGATGGGAGATGGAGGTGAGTGAACTCCTGCATGGTGCTTAGTTGTTGGCTGGGGTTAAATGACAAAATAAAGTAATTTTCTTACCCAACATTCACAGGCTATCTTTGCCCCAAGGGCAGTGCTGCAGGGCCTGAAGGGCTGTGAGCACCAACAAACTGGCTTTTGGAATGCTCTTTGCATTGGGAATCACTCAGGCTGCAGGAATGTCTTTTCCCCCCCTGCTCGCCTTCCTTTCCACATCCACAGGATGTGCAGCTACTGTTTTCAAACAGATTTAGGCTCTTGAGTTCACTTGGAAGACAAAGGTGGTTTGAGTTGTAATTAGGGAGGTCAGTCTGAAAAATAAGACACAAGGCCCTGTGTAAGGCTCATGGGAGAAAGTGAGCACTTGACGTGAGTTTGAATTGTATGATCTCTCTTTGGAAAAGTCCACTTCAGGGCTGCATGCTTGATCTGAGAATGAAACTGTATAATCAAAATTGTAGGGCCAGGAGCAAGAAAGATGTTGGAATTGGGGAAAAAATTCCTTTGTTTGATAGTGTATGTATGATGCTCTCACATTTTAATTGAAGAGAGGTTAATTAAAGTGCAGTGTTTTAGGATGTCCTGGGCAAAGCCTTCATGAAATCCATCACTATTTCTTTTAGAGAGAAGTTGAGTAACTTGCCTGGTGATGACTGGATAGCAATACAGATATTATTTGGGGCTGATGAAGGATGACTCAAGAGTGTTCACAAAGTTGCTGGGATGAGGGGAAGGGACAAGCATTGCCTGTGGATATCTGGATAAGGAAACTTTGGTGTTTTACCTCTCCTGCCCTACGGGCTTCTGAGAGGCAGATAAAGACAGCTGAAGGAAAAATTACATATGCTAATTACTTTAAAAATGAATTAATTGCTATTAATTATTCTATCACAAAATCAATTAGTATCGTACTGCAAGTAATTTTAATTAAAGCAGTCGATAAAAATCAGATAAATTGTATACACAGCAAAATTATGCCAAAAGGCCAAAATTAGTCTCTAATAAGAAATAAAACCCTAAACCGTTCAGCACTGAGCTTGAATTAGATGTTATTTTTATTAAAAAAACATTAGAGCCCACAGCAAAAACTTGAAAGCAGAAGCTACTTTGCAAATGAGAAGAAAGCTTTTGGTGTTTGTGAATGAAGCTGAAAAGGATCATAGTAGCTATGGGGGATTTATATCTATCTACATATTTCTGAGATTATTTTCTCAGAATGAAAAAACCAAAAAGACAGAAGAATTGTTTTCCAGTGTTTAGGTTATTATACTTAAGGGGATGATTTAAAGGGACTTGATCTTGAATTTTTATTAGCCCCTTAAACAAAAAGATAAGCCTTCTTTGTATTTTGCACTGCTGGTTCAACCCAGATGCTGTTCATGTAGTTTTGGTCCTAATTTTGGAGTAGTCAGGTTTCTAAGAAGAAAGAAAATGGAGCAGATTCGGTGTTGTTGAATTTACTCAGAAGAAATGTGTTTGAGGCAGTGGTGTGGGAAAACTGGGGGCCAGATCTCGTGGTGGCTAACTCAGTGCTGCTTTGTTGGCATTTGTGGGGTTTCTGCTTTGCCCATCTGACAGGCAGCAATTGGCTGGAAGAGGCTCCTGCAGATTTAGGGATGCCAATCATTCAGGATTGGATAATGGGGAGAACAAAAAGCTGGAGAACATCAGAGGCATAATTAATCCGCTGCCTTTGCTTTTGAGTCATTATGTATGGTATGTGGGTGGGTGGAAGTTTGCATTAGAAAGGAAGATGTTGTACTGCTGTCTAGAAAAGGACACAGGTGTCTGGTGTGTGCTAGAAACACGCAGGTGTTTGGGATGCTGCTGTTTTGTTACTGAACAATTTGCTTACTGGTTCATGACAACAGCCAGGGGAAATGGATTTGGGCTGTCCAGAAACATGGCTGATTTTTGCAAGGAGATGGGGGAGTGCTGTAATGTGTGTGCCTAATAGACCCACACCAAGGAATGTTTCTGTTCTCACACACACTCACAAAAAAAAGCTGAAAAGTTGCATGGACTGAATTCTTCTAACTCATTAGTGCAGTTTAATGTTTGGGATTCCATTGACTACTGTAAAAAGCAGGTAAAGTAATGAAAAACTACTCTTTGTCAAGCAAGAAAACGAGGCACTGATGGAAAAGCTACTTTATTTACTCATTTATGGAGAGAACATGCTTTGCCCAAGTTTAAAACTGACTGTGCAGCTACTTTTGAGTATTTCCATGAATAAAATGTCTAATGAAAGCACTGACACTTTCCCCGTGTCTTTATTTTTGAGACTTTAAAGTGCAAAGGAAGGGCTCACAAGTGTTCAGTGAACAGTTGTCAGTGTTGCCATATGGTAAAAATGTGCTTTTTTCAAGTCTTTAGTGCTAGAAATAGCTTGTTTCAAAGCAATAAATGATGAAGCAGCTGAAAGGCATTTGTTGAATCCTGACTCTGCCCTGGCTGTCCCTATGCTTCCCTTGTCCTGACCTCTCCTAAAGCCTCTGCACAGCTGCTACAGCTGCAGTTCTTCCAGCAGGGTTTGTGATCTACTACTTTGGGGCAAAAAAAAAAAATTTGTTCATTTTTCATCTAGTTGACAGGATACAGTAGTTGCTATCATTTACATTTCCCTGTGTCTCATAAGCAGTTCTGATACCATTATATTTTTATGGGTCCCCATCTGAAGTCTCACTCCTGATGTGCAGTTTAGGAGCACTTTGATTCATAATACCCGATTTTAAGTTCTTGTAAAACTTAGTTATGACCAGTTTAACATCCATGTGTGGCTCTACCTGGTGATGTGTCTACTTCAGCTGACTAAACTCAAGTCCATCTTCCTCTCTGAAGAGCTGTACCTACAACCTGGCACAACCTGGCAGGCTGGTTGTCTGAGCACAGTGATGCTTTGTATAACTTGCAGTGTAAAACCAGAGTATAAATCATGAGTTTTCCTGAAGCATGACTGAGCATCCATGGTTCCACTTGTCTCCTTGCCTTAAGTTTACATTCAGGTTTGAAGCTGCACTTTTGTGTGGAAGATACTGTGGGTACTTTTGCTTAAGGGAAGGGAAATGCTGTTTGGAAGACAGGAGAGAAGGGAAGGAGCTGAGACTGGGATATTACAGTGTTTGTGCACTCCCTTGCTGACTTAGTGAATCAGGATTTGAATCCTCACCTGATCCCCTCTGTCCACCTCCTCTTTGACTTGCTGTATCACATCCGTGAATTCTTGTTGCTTAGGATGGTTAAAAAGTTCTCTGTGACAGCAAGGATATCACATCCTACTTTAAAAGGTATCAGCTTCATATAAAGGCAAAGAAGTCTTTCAGCAAAAATTATAAAAGTCTGGCAGTTCTCTCCCTGAAATCAGTGGGTGATTTGCCTGAAAAGATTTTAAGCTGTGGTCCTATAAAATTTCTTTCCCTCTGTACAAACTCCTACAACCACGTACAGAAAGTTCCAGTGGACACAAGTGTACTGAAATGACATTAGTGCCTACAGTTTAAACTATGTTGATTCCACAGACATTTTTGGTGAACTGTATGACACTAACCCCTGAGGAATTTGTGCAGACCTCTGCAGTGGGCAGCCCACACCCCACACTCATGTTTACTGTGGAGAAAATCTGTATGGACTCCTACACAGTGTGCAGTGCCAGACAGCTGACTGCACTGAAAGGGGATTGAAGGAAAAAAGTATGTGAACATAGCAACATAATTTTAATAATTACACTGATGTAAGTTTAATAACACAGTAGTTCTCTTGACCTGTTAAAAAAAAAAAAAAAGGCATCATGAGCTACTAACAGGTGTGAGTTTTGGTGATGAGCCTTAAAACCAATATCAAAACTGTTATTTTCAGTGCCTTTCTAATTCCACAGCTGTTCTAAAGAGACCAAAGAAAGTCTCACCTGCTCACATCTCCATCCCTTTTCCAATGCCAGATGGAAAAGCCCATGCCAGCAGTGTCTGCTTTACCACAGTCTTCATTGCATTCAGCACAGGAGTTGGGTGTAGATACCATCAGTAAGCATCGGATGATGATATATCCCTTCTTCCTTGCCTGTCCAGCTGAGACCAGCTGCAAGGATTCTGGTAACAGCTTAGTTTGGATCCATCCTTTGGTATCACCACAGCCTGCTACTGCATTGCCAACCATGAGCTGGGATTGGAGAGCACCACATTTCACTCCTTTCCAACCTGGGTGGTTTTCATGCCACCTGCCAAGAAGTGGGAAACTACTCTGTCTTTGTACCTTGAGATCTGCACTTTTATCAAACTCAAGTCTTTTCAGAGAGATATGTTTAGTGCTTCCTCATTTTGCTTTATGCTTCTCATCATGATTTTATTTATGTTTTGTTCCATTGTGTCATGCAGCATAGTGTAAGAGGTCAAGTGCAGTAAGGTGCTCACTGTGTAGGTGAAAAATCTTGAGAGATGACGTTCTCTCCAACATATGGCTGGGTTTTAATCATAGATTATTTTTTTTAAATGCTGCACTTTTTTCAAAGGTCAGTCTATCTGCATTTCTAAGAGAGATGCAATCCAGTAAGCATGTACATAGAAGAAAAAAGAAAAAAAAGCAGAGCAAACCAAATCATCCTGGCTTATGCTTTCAAGCAAACAAACTCAGCCTTGGAAACCTCCAAGTCAGATCTCCGGTGTGGGTGACAGCAGGCTGCTGCAGGAGAGTCAGAATCGTGCCTGTCATGTACAGAAGCATCCCTTAGCCAAGGATCTTGGTATTTCACACGATCCTCATGTTGCAGAGAGGAAACAGGCAGGGATGAAATGTTTGGACTAACCATTTGTTGAAGGTGAGGCTATAAAGTACCACTTCAGCTTCCTGGCTACCCAGTGTTTGCTGTGCTGGAGAGTCTTCAAAACATGTCTGAACCAATCTTTTCTGAAAGGACTCTCCTTGTCTTTGATCAAGTTTTCATGAGCTTTGTGCAGGGGGCGACTCATCTCCAAAACATGAGCACATCTGTTTACTGCTGAGGCCTGTATGTCCTTCCCAGAAGGCTCTTTTCTCTGTTTCCATAGATCTGGCAGAACTTGCTTTTATCCATGGAAATGTTTGTTCAAAAGGTCCAAGGAGAAGGCAATAAGATTGCATAACATTTTTTTTCCTTATTTACACTCCACAGTTTTGAGATCCTTTATCATACCTTTCTGAATTAAATCCAGTTAGGATGGAGTCAAACAACCTAGAAGAGCTACAGGTGCTGCACATTACTGCAGAGGTACAAGTGAAACAGGGATAAGAGATTGTCTCTGGAGAGGAATGTGTTTCCCATTGCTTTATCTCCCTTGAAAATAGTGCTGGGTTTAAGCATGGGGCCACAGGAAACACCACAAGGAGTTGAAGTGTTGGGCTGTTTATTCCTTGGGTTTGGGAGAGGGAGTATGATGACAGCATGTCGTGCCCAAGGTAGGTACTCTTTGGATTGGCTTGTTTAGCCACTGGTTTTGCTGTGTTTGGGCCAAATGGTGGCTCTGAGAAAAAAACAGCATAATTACTGTAATTTTCTAGATCTTAAGGTTTGCACATACATTGCTGTGACTTACAGAAACACTGTGAATATTGATGCCAAAGTAGCTAGCACAAGATCACAGCAAACCCCACACACCAGCATTCACTTGTGTTTCTGGAGCATCTTGATGTATGATCACTGGCTCTTAGCAGTCACTGCCTGGAGGACATTTCTGTTCAGGACATCCCACCTTACAAAGTAAAGGAAATATTTGTCTGTGTTCTGCCTTCTCACATGGCTTCCTGCATGGGGGCTCAGCAGGCTGCCAGGTAGAGCTTGCTAGCTACTGGGGGCTTCTAATTAGAGTTACCCTGAAAAATTGTCCCGTGTTTCTTATTTTTACCAAGAAGGTATATTCTTACAGAAACCTTCTGGTGGGTCTTTTAGTCTAGAGGTCAAATACTGTCCCCTGCCATGCACTTGAGAAAAGCCTAAGGGCAGCAACAAGAGCTGAAAGCCTCTGCTTTGTGGTGGCCCAGCTGGCCAGCCTCAGGAGTTGTGCTTACAGAGCCCTTCCTAATGAAGAGAAAAGAAAACTGGAGGGTTATTTTCTAAGAATAAAAATTCCTTTATGGTTTTTTGAACCTACTTTATACTTGGTGCAAATGATTGCTTAGCATCTGGCAGGCTGGGGTTTTGCCATGTGCGGCAGAGGATGCAGTTTGTGTAGTTGCAAGCAATCTACTCAAAAAGCTTTTCTGTAGTCCTGGAGCTCAGGAACTTGTTCATTTTGAGCAGTCATTTTCCACATTTAGCCTATTAGGGATTCTATTTTTGGTGACCTAGTTTGAGCTCTTTAAAAAATAATCAAGCAGCATTTTTCAGATCTGATTTGTAATGGGGCTGTGGATTGGTTTTGCAACTTGAAATGAAAGTTGGGGCAGGGGGAGGATAGAATCTGCATTTTATCTGCCTGGTCCTTCAGAACTAATGTTTGCAATTCATTTTAGAAGGCCTCTAGGAAGGTTAATCTGAGAAGACTATGGCTTGTCTTTGCCACTTCAAGAGTTATTGTTCGACATGCCACTGGGAAAATAATAAAGTAGCTAGGTTTAAATAATACTTTCTATGTGATAACCTCCAGAAGTGCTACCAGGTATTACTGGCCATGATCCAAAAGCTGTAAAAGCTTGTGGATTCACTCACTTCCCAGTGTGTACAGTGGGGTTTGGATTACAGAGCAAGCAATCGGGGCACGTGCCAAACAGCCTTGCCTTGGGTTATGTACGGACTCTGCTGAGGCAGAGTTGGGATTCAGGCTGGGGTCCAAAGATCCTATTTCCATGCTTTAGCCAGGCTCTGGGAGTTAGTGCCACACAGGAGAACGAGCAGCCTCTGGTTTCTTGTGCCTGCAGGGAGGGTCTGGACAGTCACAGACCTTTCATTTTTGTAAGAGAGGAAGGATGCTTACAGCCCGGAGCTGGCCAGGCCCCAGCATCAGCTTGTTCAGATGGGCAATTAGGAGCAATTTTGGCAAAACTGAAGCAAAGAAAAATGCCTGAAAATATTTTCAATCTTTATAGGATGTTTTGGTTTTGTTTTTTGGGATTTTTTTTTTTTTTTTGTGGCAATGCAAAATTACATTCCTAAGTATCAGGCAGCCTGGAGGGGCATTGCAGT
This sequence comes from Calypte anna, assembly GCF_003957555.1. Lineage (NCBI taxonomy): Eukaryota > Metazoa > Chordata > Aves > Apodiformes > Trochilidae > Calypte > Calypte anna. The sequence continues at coordinate 31,176,935 of NC_044253.1, forward strand.
GGAAACATACTCTTCACAATTCTTTCATTTTCTTTGGGTACCACTTCCCACCCAGTGGCCAGCAAGCTGCTTGGGTAGCACACCCTTGCTCCAGGCTCTGTCCTGAGACCAGGAAGAACAGCCTAGCAAAGCTGATATTACTAGGAAAAGCACAGAGTGATCCTCTGAATCCCCAAGAAGAGTCTCTGTGGTATTATTAAGGCTTGTAAATTTAGGAAATAGGAAGGGAGCAGACAGCCCGCTCATTAGGACACATCAGTGGGGGATGTCCCTGGTGTGGAAATGCTCAGAGGTTCTCAAGGTAACCATAGGAAAAATGTGCAACCGTGGTGTGTTATGGATGTGCGTAGTACCTCCTGGCCATTGTCCTTGGAACCTCCTTCAATGGGGGTCCATGGAGAGGGAGAAACAGAGCCAAGGGATTCAGAATTACAGGAAAGAATTTGGAGCAGCTGTGAGACTGCAGCGAGGGCCAGCCAAAGCCTACCATTAGGGAGTTCAGAACTGCTTCTTTGTCCCTCTTTATCCCTGCTCGAGGCCCAGATTGTGTGGGGCTGACCCACAGAGCACAGCTCTTCTTTGAATTGGAGTTTCTCACTGATGGATGCCCATGCCTCAGTTTTCTCATTGTAAAAATACTCTTACAGGGGCTGAGAGTTGGCAAAGAAGATCCTATAATTCAACTGAGATCAGATTGTTTGTAATTAAGAATGTTTGGCCTATTATAAGGATGAGACTCCTATATTTAATTTATATTTGATTAAAAAAGAAGGAAACAAGTGCTTTACCATTCCTATTGCCATTTGGTGTTTCTATAGCTCTAAAGTATCTCCATCCAACAAATAAGATATGGCAAATGTTTTAAATACTATTTAATTTATTTTCTAGTGAGAAAAAAAATGTAAATGCCTGAGAAATTATACTTTGAAAAATGGCAACTGCAAATTAACAGCATTTCACATGGATCTTACTTTGCATTTTTAATACACATAATGCATTTCCCAAATTACATGATTTGCATTATAAACCAGAACAGCTCCTGTGTCACTGCTGCTGTCCAACAGTTGAATTACAAGGCTTTTCTTTCCAAACTGTATAAATACATATTTACCCAAATGATGCAATTTAGGGCTCCTTTATTTACATTTTTCTGGTCAGTCAATCATGTTGACATCTTTTATAGTCAATGATTTTTAAAAGTATCCAAGTAAATTTAGCAGTTGAGGAATGGAAGTGCCAGGTGTATGCTGGGAGCAATCTTTTTGCTATTGTGGTGACATTTTGGCTCCAGAGTTGGAACCCACCCTGTCTCTGCCCTCAACTTTTGTGAAATTGTGCTTTATCATATTGTGTCACCTTCAGCTGTGGTGGTTTTACCTCCCTTTCTGGGCCTGTAGTGTTAGGTGTCAGGTTGGGGACACTCAGGTTCCTGAGCCCTAGCCTGTCTCAGACTTTATTCTGTGGGTAGGCTGGCACACGTTTTGTCATGAACCAGGAGTCTGAAAAGCTGTCTGGCCACTGTCCCTTTATCACTCCAGAGTGCATTCAAGGCAGGGGCCTGTCACCTCCAGAGTCTTCCTCCTCCTGATCCTGCCTCATTTCTCCACCCTTCTGCTGTCTGAAATATCTAGAAGATGTCCATCATGTAGTCTCATCACCACCAACAATGTCAATTGTTCAAAGCCCTCACTCAGGTCATCCACATGTGTTTTCAGTAGTTTTCTGGGATTGCTGATCCTCATTGTCCAAGGAGATTCAATTTCCAGTTTTCATATTCCTGCATCATTAGCATGGTGTCTCCACTGCTTTGATTGCATTCCAAGCTGGAGGTCAAAATCAGAACTGATCTTGAGTCAGCTCACTCCAGCATGTGCTGGCTTCTGGCTTGAACATGAAGAGGAAAGGAGGTAGAAGGATAGATAAATCTGCTATTTTGTTAGTTTAGTTCTGTCTCCCTTACCCAGTTCTTTTCCAGGGAGGCTTCTTAAGCATTCAAGGGTTGTGTGTACCTGTTACTTCGTCTCCTTCCCTTTTAACTTTCATTGGCTGATTTCAACCAAATTTATCAGACAAGTTGAGTTTCCAATGACAGGATGTTCCACAAAGGACTGAAGAACTGATCACAGGGTAGATGGCAGGGACCCAAGACAAAGCCTCCCCCTAGGGATTTGCTGCATCTCAAGCTTCAACACATTATTAGTTTTGAAAAAATTCCCCCCAGGAAGCACAAGGGAAAACCAGCAGCTCTGCTTTCTGCTGCTCACAAACCTGCTGCTCACAAACCTGCTTCTCTCCCTCGCTTCTTGCAGCATCCCAGGCTCTCATTACCTGTCCTTGTGCCTCTCATGGAAGAGGTTAATTTTGGCAGATAAGATAAGTGAGCAGGACAGCTTAATTGTCTTGCACTTAACTGAAATAAACCCTAGAGAAGGGGAGGAGTTGGATGTTGCATCATAGTACCTAATAAGTTGGCATAATATCTGCTGAAATTAGGAGCCTGAGAGTTTAACTAAGTGTTGCCCAAACCTGAGAACACTCAGGAGCTGGATGTGGCCATGTCAATGGTGACAATATCACTGACCACAGTTGCTTCAGTGTTGCACTTCTCCATGTAGAGGGTTTCTGTGACTTTGTCCCTCCCAAGAAACTAAATGGTTAAGTGCAGTTAGTAATTTCATGGGTTTTCCTCCTCAAACAGCCTGTGATGATTTTAAATACATATTACCAGGTGACAAGATGTTGGGTGCAACTTGCAAACCCAGCCATGGACAGCCCTGATCCTAGTTTTCAAGCTGAAAGAGCTATGTTAGAGCCAAGGTTGTAGCTCTGTCTGTAGCCTTTCAACTGATGTTTACTTACAAATGGGCTTTAGGACCAGAAAAAGGCCAGGGCTACAAAACTAGCCAGAGCCAAAATGCCTATCATCCTACATTTTTCAGGTGAAAGAAACACCATTATGATAAGTGATGAAAGCAGCAGCACTTTATGCTGTTCTAATAACATCTATCCAAGTGAAATAAACAACAATAAATGCCTGTGGTATTAATGGGGTCCTTATTACCTGGCTGTACAGGATCTGTGCCAGTGCCAGCCAGTGTTAAACACAGCCCCTTCAGCTCATGAAGTGTTGGGGGTGCAATTTGGTTGACTTGTTGGCTGCTCAGAAGCCACAGATGGCAGGAACTCTGCACAGCAGCCCCTTAGCACTGGTGGCTCAGAAGGGATGGTGGAAAGCAGCTGGTTTGTGTCAGCAAGCAGCAGCCTTGCTCCACCATTAAGAGAGCTGAGTGCTTCCCAAAAGGAAGCCAATGCAATCCCCTTTTGGGTTTGCCAGGAATTGCCACACTGGGACTCGGGAGAGTTAAAAGTGGTGGCTCCAGTGGTGGGAAGTGAGTGCTGTGCTGGACAGTCTTTCACTTGGAGATTGCCAGGGGAGCTGCTGGCTTGCAGGAACATTACCATTGTGCTTTCTAGCACTTTTCCCCTGCTGATCGCCTGCATTATGCAAAACGAGCAGATTCTCAGCTCACTCTTGGTAATCAAGGTATTTTTTTGAGAAACAGAAGCCATGCACTGCTTCTAATCAACGTTTTCTCAGAATCCTGTGTAATGCTGATCTCACTGCAGCATTGCAGACAGGGAGAATCTCGCTCCCTGCCTCTGTCTTCATTAGCTACTTTGATAGTACATTGGCATGACCTCCTCCTTCCCTTCTGCCCCACTCCCTGAGCTGTATTTTGCACCTTGTGGTAGTTACAGAGGTGTAGTAAAAGGCTGGGTACTGTGCATTATGCACATTATAAGGGCTGTGCCCTTCTGGAGTGTGTAATTAAACCCATAGCTACCAAAGCTGTGGAGTTACCACTAGTTGTGTCACTAGGGGTAGTGGTTTTAAACAAAAAGAGGGTAGATTTAGACTAGAAATTAGGGAGTAATTTTTTACAATGAGAGTAATTAAACTGGAACATGTTGCCCATAGGGGTGGTAGATGCCTCATCCCTTGGAAGCGTTCAAGGTCAGGTTGGACCAAGCTCTGAGCAACGTGATTTAGTCAAAAGTGTCCCTGCTCACTGCTGGGGGGTTTGGACTAGATGACCTTTAAAAGCACCTCCCAGCCCAACCTCTTTTGTGGTTCTGTTCTGGTTTTAGGACAGTAGGAACTGTTCATAGTCTCCGTTAGATTGTCCTTGGAGAGTGTCTGATGTAGTGAGCAGAAACTTATCTGCTGTGTGACACCCAGGAACAGCACAGAGGCACAGAACTCTCAGTAACAACATATGTCAGAAGTCCTCTCTGAGATGAGGAGAGGGTGGGAATAGCAGCAGTGGGATACTGAGAAACTGAGAATTGAAGATGCATAACAAAAACAGCTCTTTGCCAGCTGATAACCCAGCAGGATGATGATCAAGTGCACAATGTTTATTGATATCTAAATGGCTAATTGTTGCATTTTAATACTTAGCATAAACTCAGTTATCTGATTTTAGCACAACTTAGTATTTATTATGAAATATGTGAGGGGTTTATAGCTATTGTTCACCTTAGGGAGAAAATAGAAAAAGAGAGAAAGCCATTTTATTTTAATAGCACTGACTTCCTAATCTAAGCACTCTGTACTAGCAGCTTGGTTGCAGAGTGGAAAGAAATAGTGGATATTACTGTTTATCCTTTGTTATGGAACACTATCACCTCTATCTCCATCAGCAGAGTCAGGCAATAGTTTACTACGGCAGACACTGAGGAATATCAGCTCCCAAGCTGCTCCAGTTCAGGTAGTTTGTCATCGTGAGCTTTCAGGACAGCAAAAAAATTGATTAAGAGGGAAGATTTGTCATGTCAGCATTTTTGCCCACCTAGAAGGCAGTGCTCTTTCCCTCCCTCCTTATCACACACCTGTCTTTCTTGCACTGAGTTTTCTCCTGTACAGGGGTAGCTTTGATAAAGAGTTACCTTCTTAGCTGAGCCTCAGAATTAGCAAGTGCTATACGTATGGAAATGTAAATTACACTGATTAGCTAAGTGTCACAGTTTGAGGAGAAAAGTGCAATCAGAACAAGGAGAGCAAGAAGAATATTTGCCCACTCCATCTATGATCAGTCCTTCAGCAGCTGCCAAAGAGGTTCTTAGTAACACTCAGAAAAACAGAACCTAGAAAATACAGTCAGTAACTGTGAAAGATGAAGAGACATGCCTGGTGTAATACTGTCTTTCTAGAGAGTGAATTCACATTTGCTAAACCTCCTCTCTTGGCTTACACATTCTGGGGTTTGTCTCCAAAAACTTATAAACATGCTGAATAGGCTAAGCACTGGGAGCAGAGAGCAATTCAGCACCCCAGTCACCTACCACTGTCTCCTGATTCTTAGTGATTGGGATTTTTAGAGAGCTGAATGCCATGCAGCAATTTCTAGAGCTGGTCCCACTGTAGTTAGGCTCTGGACAGGCTTGCAAAGCAGAGCTTATGGCTCTGGTAATTTAGGAACACCTCAACACTTAGCAAAGCTTCATCATCCATCCCTATCTGCTTTGGTTTGAGCTTGTTTGGTTATGACCCCCCACAATGCTGTGATGAGTTTTTCATTTTCAGGAAGGATGACAAATAGTTCATCTCTATCTATATCTCAGTACCTCAGATTCCAGAGATGGGAGACTTGGGATACTCCATGTCCTAAGCCAGGGCTGCCATTTAGACTCCTTCAGGGGCTACACAAGGAGTTTCGTCCAAAAAAAGTGGGATATGTGGCCAGACAAGAAAGGACTAAACTCAGGCACCTGCACCATGGCAGTGTTCCGAGATATTTGTCTTCAACATGTGAGACAGTCATAGTTTTGCATGAAGTGTAGCTTCAGAGAAAGGTATCAAAATTCAACCCAAAGATGCTCTTCTGACTAAATAATTTTCTCTTCACAATGCTGTTAGCTTGGAAAAGATGATGGAGTTTGACACGTTGACGTTACCCAGGGAGGACATCCTGAGGCAGGAAAGAAGACATTTCCATCTGCATGATGACAGCAGCAGCTGCTTGTCATAGAATCATAGAATCATAGAATAGGCTGGGTTGGAAGGGACCTCAGAGATCATCGAGTCCAACCCTTGATCAGCTACCGCCACAGTCACTAGACCATGGCACTGAGTGCCATATCGAGTCGCTTTTTAAATGTCTCCAGGGACGAAGAGTCCACCACCTCCCCAGGCAGTCCGTTCCAATGTCTGATCACCCTTTCCGTGAAAAAATTCTTTCTAATATCCAATCTGAACTTCCCCCGGCACAATTTAAGACCATGCCCTCTTGTCTTGTGGTTGTGCCAGGACAGCCTCATGACTTTGTATGGTTTGGAGCACAGAAAGCTTTTAAGGACATACTTCAGCTTTCAGAGTGGGGCTAAGTTTTTCCATTTGTTGCCCACATGTATATGTATCCATCCCAAAGTGCTAGAGTTTCAGATCCAGTCTTTGCTTGGTGAAAACCTCAGCTGAAGTCCTCTGGCTGTAACTAGCTATAACATGGTTCTTTTTTCTCCTGCCTGAACTGAGATCAAGCCTCTGCTGAGAATCACTGTGGAGCAGCTATCTCCAGCCCTGGTAAGAACAGCACAGTCTCTGGGGCCACAAAAGGGTTTCTTTTGATCTTATGCTGCAGTTTAGGAGCTCTCCAGATCATCCCTGAGCCTCTTTGCTTCTCCAAAAGGAGAAGATTTTCCTACTCGGTGTGTCACGTAACTATTAATATTGAAATGCACATTCATTTGTTGTCTGTACAGTTGAAATTGATCCCAGCACAACTTTCCTAGAAGGAAAATACCTGCTGGGAGGAGCTGTGCATGCAGGCAAACCCCTTGGACCAGCCACCCATTCTGTAGCCCACCCCTTTATGGGCACGTACATGTGCAATCCCATCACTGGCTCTGCCAGTTCCTCATGTCCTGTAGGGCGTGTTGGTGAAGATAAGAGCTGAGGAGTATTTTCAGTTCCATGAAAGGACATAGTGTGAAGATAATTAATTAAAACCTCTGGGACTTTCCTTGAAGCAGCCTGTTATTACACAAAGATTGCTTGTGGAACTGTTAGGTAAATTTGGCCTCAGGTAGTTCCCCCCACTTCTTGGTCCCTCTGGGAGGAATTATGAAATTCTGGAGTAGAGTGATGCTTTGTTAGAGTTCTGTCTGGTTTAATTAATTCAGCTTTAGTTATAAATCCCATCAAGAACAGCCAAAACAAGGGACACATGTTAATTTGTAGGTGTCCTCTGAGTTAACTTTGACACTGGCAGAAAAGGAAAAAGCAGTTTTCCATGTTGTTACAAACACTGCAATGTGAAGTGACATGAAAATGAACCTCTAGTTCATTCCAGGTCTTTGTTCTATCTGTAGCTTTAGTCTAATATTTGCAGTGATGTTGGCAAAGGCTGCAATAGCAAAGCTTCTCCAGAGGACATTATCCCTCAGCCCATGGTGATATGTTGAGAGCCAGGGTGTTACCCTGATGTTTGCTGTGAATCTGGTCAGTTGGGTTGCTGGAGTCCCCATACAGTCATTTGTGCTGTTTGATAGTATTCTGGCAAGGCAAAACCATTGGAATGACAGGGCTGTAATTATCTCTTTAGACAGGGAGTGCCTGCTGGTTTTTAGATGCTAGTGAGACATTAACCTCAGTCTTTGGGCTTCACAGGGAGCTCAGTGTGAATTGTCAGAAAGACAATATGGATAGGCCAATGAAGTGTCACTGGAAAGGGCAAGATAGCTGGGATCCCTAGAATAGGCTGTGCAGACATTTTCATCGACCATTTTAGTGAGTACTTTGAAAGAGATGCTTATATGGAACAGCACCTCTGTGGCTCTTTCTGCTAAACTCTAAGCACTGATTTGAAATTGGCCCTTTTCCTTTAACTACTGCTAATTTGTGTTTTACTCCTGACTTTTCAACTTCATTTCAGCTAGGAATTGCATTAGGCAACATAAGGACATCATATGCCACAGACCTTACCCTTTTCTGGAAAGCTTACAGCCTAAACAGACAAGAGAGGGGGGAAAAAGCTGGCAGTGGTAGGAAGGCAAAGGAAAAAATGGAGAACAGAGTAGCAGAGATGAGCTGTTGGGCTTGTGGAGAGCCTCTAAAAGAAAAGACTTTAAGAGATGAGCTCAGGTTGTTTAGTGTAGCAAAACTGCCAGCACACAAGCAGATGCCAAGCATAACAAAAACCCTTTGCTTCTGAGAAGTTGCAGGCAGGTGAGAGTTCTTTCCTTTCACTGGTTCACCAGAAAGCAAAGCCCAGAGCTCCTGCAGTGCCAGGCCTTTAACATTCACACCAGCAAATGTAACTGCAAAGGTCTGTGAGGGTTGCACCCTGGATAGAATTCATCCCTTGGTTTGTAGTGCTTTCATTTAGTATCAAATATCTACGGACAGGGTCAAATAGGGATAGGAAAGTATCATAACAGACATTGGCAAAGGAGGAAGCTGAAGCATTCAGCCAAAAGGCTCCCATCCATGGGAGCTCATGAGGAGAAATACTGTAAATATCTCCCTGGGTCTGGGAGGCACAGGGCTAAATACAACCCTGGTGTGTAGGACTTCCAGAGTATGTGCAAGCTCACACACATATTATTTCAAATGATCAACCAAGAAAAAGTGCCAGCGTTTTGTTGTAGTTAAGTATATAAACTTTTCCAAACATTCAAGTCAAGGTGTGCTCTGCACGTAACAAGTCCATAGTATCTTGTAGGACAGAAAAGGTTGGGTTTGAGACATCTTGGAAATATCTATGCAAGGTAGTTGTAGGACCAAGTGATATTTTGGGGTATTGAGGACATGATTTAAATGTTGTGAAGTTATTTTTATTGACTTCAAAGTATCAGGACTTACACTGACTAACTTAATACTCACAAAACAATAAATCAAATTATATAATGAAATAAATAAAATTGAATGGTTCTATTCATTTAGTAAGATGTTTTTGAGGCCTTAAAGGTGTGTTTGGTAGGGAGTTCTCAGGTTGCAAAGACTGGGTCAGGAAGCAAGGGCAAAACCAGCCCTTAACCAGTGGGATGACGCAAGAAAGGAAATGAAATTCAAAGCAGCTGGGAATAAAGAACTATTAGATGCCAAAGTGTCTCTTCTTGTCTAGGGCCAGGTGAGAAAGAAAGGAAAAGCAAAATAGTTGGGCAAACCGGGCTGTGGAGCAACATGGTGACACTAGTTGTCTGCACATGTGGGACTTTAGGAAATGGCATGTGTGGATATGGGGAGCTGGTGCTGAGTATGCTGACCATGTGCTCAGTGTCCTGGAGTAAAATTCCCCTGGCCTGCCACTGTCTGATTTCCTAGCTGGTTGCTACGAGTAGAAAAGAATTGGGTAGAAAGAAAAAAAATGTGTCCTTAGGAGCCAGAAATGCCTGCAACTTCAACCTGATATTATACTTGCTGACTGAGACCTGAAGTCAGGCTGGATGCTGTGAGAATGAGAACTGGTTTTGCTCAGCTGAGACAAACCTGTCATTTCTGCCAGGATTTTTCTCATCTCACGGCAGCTGCAATTCAGCCAGGGAACTGTGTAAGCATTGCAGTTTGAGATGTTCAGAATATCTGAAGACAAGAAATTCTGCAGGAAGAGAAACACACGCTTTGTTGTTGTTTTGTATATATGTATATTTGTAAATGCACATAAAACATAAATACACACATCCATATGTGTTGTGCAGAATAATGGAAATTTCTGAAAACTCCAGAGTGACAAAATTTGATTCTGCAAAATCCTCAGGTAATTTTTAGAATTCGGTTAGTATTAATATAATTAAAATAATAATATCATTTATTAAAAACAAAAATAAAATAGAATATTTAAATAAGTAATTTTCCTATTGGTTATATGGAATGTGCTTAGGTTCAGTAATTATGTGTTAAGCCTCTCCTGTAATGATTTCATGATAATCTGACCTTTGATGGTCCTAGCTCACTGCAACTGGCACTTTCTGTATGGTTTACAGACAGCAAAGTAATTAATATCTATTAAATACCACTGCTGGCCTTCTGATGTACTTAGGTCCTTGAGTGCTCCCTCCTCTCTTTCTCTTGAGACATCTGTTCTTTCCTCATGTTCCTGAATACTGAATGACAAACACATTTTCAAGGCCACTACCAGGCCAACAGCTGGCTGTCAACTTAAATAGATGAGAGGGCAGGGAAGGCCTTTGTTGGAAGAGAAATCTCTGCTGGGTATGCTGAAGCTTGGTTTTGGATGACCACTTAACTCCCAGGATCCTCTTTCCAAGGGAGGATATGTCCCCAGTGTGTGGTCAGTGAGGTTAAGGAGGCACTAGAGGACAAAGTCAGTGCACTCTAGGCCAGAGTTTGCTCTCTTTGTAGTTTTTGGTCTCTGTCTCACCTGGGTGCAGTATTCAGCATCTCAGGGTCACGAGTGTTTCATAAGGTTTTGGGTGTCTGGTTGCTGGACTGCTCCCACTGATGGACACATCCCACCTGAGGGATGTGCTGAGCACCCTCCATTTAAGGAGCTCAGAAAACATAATCCAAAAACTGCCAAGGTTAATTTTATTCAATATTAAGTACAATAACAGCTCTTGAAAAGCTGTCTTTCAGGAAAAGGTAATAAGAGTATTAATAAAAAAAAAAAGGGAGGAGAGAAGTCCTTTTTTAGCTTGCTGCATTATTTTATCATTGCCAATCAGCTGGGTACTCCTTTGAGATTAGTCCTGTATAGTTAGTAACATTGTTTCTGTGATGACTTTAATGACTGAACCTTTCTTTCATCCTTAGCTGTGACAACCACTCTGCTTTTTCTCCTTCAACAAGGAACATTATTAAATATAGAGGTTTCCTCTAATTAAGCCATTGGCAAAAAAATTGCTTGTCCAATCATTTGCTGGTGATAAGTATTGAAGGAAATTATATCTTGTATGGAGCATTACACTTTCCTGCCACATTTTTCCTAAGAAAAGAACAAAATGGTATAAAAATAAAATAGTAAGATTGCAGACTCAAGCACTCAGAAATTAAATAATAGCAGTGTGACAGCTTCCTGAAGCTGCCTTCTGTTAGGAAAGAAACATTCTTTGCTCCTCTTCATGAATGTTCCCCTGTCCTCTCTGACCTCTTGGTCTCTTCCCCATCTTTTAATTTCATAGATTTACCGTTTCTTTTTGAATCTTAATTTTTAAGTTATTTAGAATTTTTATATCAAGAGCAAGCTATTTTTTTCTTGTCTTCTGCTTGGGAAAGAGGGAAATAATTTTATGCTGAACTGCTCAAACACCCCTCACCATAACTCACCCCTAATTTAAAGAAAAAGACATGGTCGTGACCTTTGAGGGAACCACAGTTTGTTCATTGTTTCAATAATTGCATGTTGGAACAGTGGTATGTCTAAAGTGCCTGGCTACTAAAAATTCTGAACATGATAAAAAACAAAAAAAAACCCAAAACAAAACAAAAAAAAAAAGCAAAAACAAGAACAAAAAAAGTTCCTCTAAGATTGTGCCTCTTTCCTGGTTCAGGAACCACAAAGAAAATGTATTGAGAAGTTTTCAGCATGAGCCTTTGGAAAAAAGCTTTGAAATCAATGCAGAGAAAATCTTGTCTAATTGTTAGTTTAGTCATTGCAGATTAGAAGTTGTTTTGCACATTGGTGACACCCTGCATAATCTCAAAATCTGGAATTTACATGTCCTTCCTAAAGAACACCTCTGACTTTGAGAATCAGATATATTCAATAATTGCTCACATCTTATAAATCGTGGATCTATCCTTGAAGGAGACTTTAACAATCTATTAAAGCCTGAATAAAAGAGCTATTCTCCAGCTTCTAGATAAACAAAACAAAAACACATCTTTAAAAATCACAAGAAGTCTCTCCACTTTTTATCTTAATGGAAATAAACCTAATCAAAAGCCAGCAATTAATGAATCTCTCCAGGGTTTCCATTCTTGAAGAGATTAGCGCTACAAAGGCTGAAATGGTTTCAATAGGTAAATGTGATGTTGAGCTCACTTAATGTATTTGTATATTCTCAGCTAAAATCCAGTCTGTGGATAAAGATTCTCCTCTTCAATGAAACCAGACAAAGAACCAGCAGTTCCTCCAATATTCACTAATTTATGCATGCAAAGATGTCCTAGAGTGCCAATGAAGTCGGTTTCTCTCAGGAAGTGCATTTAAAATACTCATCAAAGAATGGTTTGTTGCACATAGGAAACAAACTGAAAGCATGTTTTAAAGAAACTATTTTCTTGGGAAGGAAAAAAGCTCTCAGAAAATAAGCTAACTGATTTTCCCGGATTGGACACACAGCCATTTTCTTTTTGCAGAAAACCATAGCCCAGACTGAGGTTGTTTGCCTGAAGTTTGGCAAGCATAATACGTTTTCCCTATGTGTAGTCAGTTCCTGTGTTCAGAAATAGAAATGGCCTTTTGCTTTCAGGAGTGGCCTGACACCTTTGCCTACAGTTTGAATAGAAAAATATAAAAATCTGTTGTTCAGCTCCACCTGTGTATTAGCTCTCCAGGATGTTTAACTCGTTCTGCATTGCTCCAAGGAGTGGGAATCATGCCAGCCAAAGGCTCCAATTGCTTCCACTGTAGGTAGAGGAAGAGATTGTAATAAACACATTTAATTTCTCTTGCTAACTATAGACTTGCCTGGCACCTAACCTGGCTGTACACTAGGAAAAATTAAATCACAAGATCTGTTGTAAAAAGCCTATCACTCATTCTATATAAAATGAAAAAATAAAACCTCCTTCTACTGATCATAGAATCACAGAAGCATAGAATTGGCTGGGTTGGAAGGGACCTCAGAGATCATCGAGTCCAACCCTTGATCCACTACCGCTGCAGTTACCAGACCATGGCACTGAGTGCCACATCCAGTCTCTTTTGAAATATCTCCAGACACGGAGAATCCACTACTTCCCTGGGCAGCCCATTCCAATGTCTGATCACCCTCTCCGTAAAGAAATTCTTTCTAATATCTAACCTAAATTTCCCCTGGCACAACTTAAGACCCTGCCCTCTTGTCTTGCTGAGAGTTGCCTGGGAAAAGAGACCAACCCCCCCCGGTTACAACCTCCTTTCAGGTAGTTGTAAACACCGATGAGGTCTCCCCTGAGCCTCCTCTTCTCCAGGCTGAACAGCCCCAGCTCCCTCAGCCTCTCCTCATAGGGTCTGTGCTCGAGTCCCTTCACCAGCCTGGTTGCCCTCCTTTGGACCTGCTCCAGGACCTCGATATCCTTCCTGAACTGGGGGGCCCAGAACTGGAAACTGCCCACAAAATATTTCTATGATCTTCTCAGCAGCTTGCTTACAGTGATGTGTAATTCTGGACACCCTGTTACGGCCTGTGCTGCATTTGTCATGTGTTCTTCCCATTTGACTTCTGATCAGACAGCTGACCTTTCACAACCATAGTGGGAAACACACCATTTTTCATCTCTCCTTTTTGTTCCCTGTCTAAAAGTTTAACCAGTTGCTGTCTCAGGCTGGGGAGAGACTGAATAATGGTCGTCCTCCATTTTCCTTCTCCTTGGGTAGAAGAATCAGGCATGAATGATTTCCCTGGTATGGTTCAACGAGTTTTGTAATCTGGAGGACAACTCACCATCCTCTTGAGATGTAGTTCAGCTTAGACACAAGTGAAGACATAATTGGGCTTTAGTGTGTAACAAATAAGAACAAAGAAGGAACCAAATTTTTCTGTGGTCAGCGACATCTCGTTTTGCCAAAATAAATACACTAACTTGTTTCAGGCCACTGACATCTCACAGCACACCTGTGCAAGGCTCATAAGTGGTAATAACTGGGGTCAAGTCTCTTTGTGTTGTTAGGAAAAGACCTCTGCTTGAAGACTGTAAGGTCTAGCAACAAAAAATAAATTTGTCACAGACATGGCAGTGCAGTGCTCATGCTGCTGGTTGACACTGCCTCTCTAAAGCAGTGTCAGGCATTGGTGTGAAAAGACAATCCTTGCTTTGTCCTTATGGGTGAAAGCACCTTGAGACCCTTGAATATGCTCAGAGCTTCTCTTAGGCTTCAGCTGTCTGAGGGAAATTGATAAAAGAGAATGTGTCTTCCCATAGTCAATACTTTTCTAAAATCCTTCTGGGGTCTTGATGTTATATTGTTTATGAAGTAGCAGTTTGTGCAATTTTATGTTGCCTGGAAAGAAACTGATTTCCTTGATTGGAGCTTCCAAATGCAGAGAAAGCAAAAGTCATCAATCCTCTCCACTTGAAAATTCTGTAACTGTGCAGCTGATGTACCATGAGTTGCTGCAAAATATAGCTACTACAAACAGCCCAAATTGTAAAGCATTTTGTAGCAGCATAATGCTCTCATTTTGGTCTTTCCAATCTAATTTATGACTAACTTTTCCCTTGGGAGATGATACAATAAACTCTCCTGAAATCCACTCTGCAAATATGTTGAAGGCCAATCAGGTATTACAGATATAATGTCAAAATTCTTATTGACTTGCTAAATATGTAGTCATCTGCAGCTTTCCTTAGTATAGAGAGGTGTTAACAGTGAAGGCTGGGTGGTTACAGAGTAGAGACTTTGTCTAGATCATAATATTGCTCAACATAAACAGCTTAGGATTTATTGTGTGCACTCAAGCAGCCTGTGTACCTAAAAGGCAGGCAATTCCTAAGCAGATACACAAAGGCAGGAATTATGTTTTACACAGAAAACATTGGGAAGGCTCCTAGATGCTGACGGAAGCCTGATCAGCTTCTCTACTCATGTTTTAACTGAAATATAGGCAGACACATGGTGCAGGCTGATGCCTGAGCTTAAGTCTTATTCAGTCAACAGGAAGAATAGTGGGATGCATCTTTAGAGCTGTATTTTGCAATTTCAAAGCAAAAGTGGGGGTGGGAATCTTGGTCCTATTATTTGCCTGTTATTTTAACTTAATGTTGACATTCCCACATTATTTTATTGTTTTGTTCAATTTTTATCTTATTTTTCACATACAGCACTCTGTTCCCAGCAATACATCACAAAATGAGTCAAGATACACATTTCAATGGCTGCCCATGTTTTTGTCCATCACCATCACTTATGTGTTGTTTAAGGATCTTCCTTTCCAAATGCAACATTTGGGCAGTTTAATGGATTCTAGACTGGCATTTGTTTTGCCTCCAAGCCCTTCCTAGACCCTTTTGTAATGTATATTAGCTCAGACTCAGCCTAACTGCCTCATTCCTGCATCAAACTCAGTAAATAAATAACTACAGAGCTAGTTCTCCTGTTTAATGTAGAAAAGTCTCTTGGAATAACAAAATGTAAAGACCAACCATTCAGAAAACAAAGCTTTAGTTCAGCAGCTCCCAAGGTGTATTCTACAAATTACATGGCAAAATTTTCACTTAGAAGTTTCCAACAGATTTTAACAGCTTTAGATGGATCTAACTGATTGCTACATTGAGGAAATCAAATGCTATATTCAGTCCATTGATCTGCTGCTCGGAATATTATTAATATTTTGTAAGCATATTATCAAAGAGGACTAGATATCTGTAAGGACAAAGGTAGGATTTAATTTCTGCCAGCTGCCTGAAATACTGAATCACAATTCAGTTCTGCAGTCATGCAGCAGGGCAAGGCTCCTCGAGTGCAGCTCTTAACAAAATTGCAACCAAGCCCTGCCTTTGCTTTTTATACATATGAAAGCAACCTGGAAAACCATCAGAAGTTCCTCTCTTTTTTTCTTTTTGGTGACAAGTTTGAATCTTAACTGCAACTTGAGTGTGCTGGGCAATAAATTCTCTGCAGCTGCCAAAGCAACTCTGGTTACGTTACAGCTCTTGCTTCCAGACCAGGTACCAGAAAAATATTTTCCACAATCCGTGTTTTGATATTTTATCAGTGTGCTCAAACTTGAGGGATTTTTACTGAAGCTTGTACAGAGTATCTGAAAAACTGCTGGTGCTCATAAGGGCTTAACATCACAATTTCACAAGTGTTTATGTAAATGCAGGATGCACAGTATGGCAGGAGACAAGACATGTGGAAGGAAATTCCTTATGTGTCTGCTCTGTTAGCTACAACATTGTCTTTAAATGGGACATCCTCTTATACTTTAGGAACCTCAGTATGTTCTACATATTTCTGTTTGCTTATGGATAGGACTTGGAGAGAAGCCAGCAATACCAACTGGTCTGAATCCTGTAAATACATATCCTGAACTCCTCTGAAAATCTGAGCTTATCTTGTCACTAAAAATTCATAATTTTCAATGCACAATGCATAGTTTGATGCTAATTGAGCCCCATAAATTGCAGCAGGCCACCTATATCCATATCTGGGCTATTAGCATTGCCCTTGCTAGTGCTGCAAGTTCTGTAGTTGCTTAGAGGCCACTTTGGGGTTACTTAGTAAATGCTCATTTTTTAAATTGTTCTAATGAAAGATGTATGGCATTGCATGGGTGAAAGATAGGAAAAAACAATAAAAATTAATTGATGGTGTTTTAGGTTACTCGGATACTCACCAGCATGCCTGACTGAATTTTCTGAAGGTGGATATTATGACTGTCCTGAGGACTTGTTTAAAGTTAAGCAAGTGTTATCTTTGCAGTTTAGTGGGTTTCCCTCATAATTAAACTGGGAAACAAATCTGATGAGTTTGGTATCATGCAGTTCTAACCATATATAAATGCTTACCTTTTAAGTGATGAAAAAAGCACAATGCTAAATGATCTGTTTAAGTCAGCTCAAGATATGAAAAGCCTCTGAAGGAGATGACATGGTAGTAACTACTCACAGTCATTATTTTAATTATGACTGTGTTGCAGCCTGTTGAGCTTTGTTAGGATGAAAAAAAGGGGTGATGCACTCTAGAAAGTATTTTCATCTTTGTATTACTTAGTAATCTGGTTTTCTTAGGCTTTCATGTAACGTGACAAGGTGTAAAGTTCATGTTGGAGGGTCAGCTTAGATCTTTGGAGCAGTCAGGAGACTCCTGAGCAGCAGCTGAGTTGTGTACAGGCCCTTGCTGTGTCCTCATGTGATGGATATCCCTTGAAATTAGAAATTACTGTGTTTGCAACAGATGGGATAAGAACTGTCCACTTGGCTTATTCCCTATGTATTTCTAATTTAAAGTTCTTTGCCCTTTCTATTTCCCTCCATGTGGTAGAAAAATAGGAAACCCCCTGGGCTTCCTCTGGGGACCAAAGCACCTCTGTGTTACTTCAAACCAGGGCTGGAAAAGCAGAGGCTTTTGTCTTTGCCTCTCAAGTGAGCATACAGAACATATATTCTTTACATCTTTTTATAAATATTTTTTTAATGCTTGTGAATTAAACACACTTATTCTTCAGGTGCCCCTCATCCCTCATGATGAGGCAGCAAGAGCTTTGCCAGATTGGGTCTAGTGATAGCATAAATAGTGTGTCTGCAGCTGAAATAAAACCCCAGAATATAGCTCTCTTAGGTGCCTTAGCCACACTCTAACCTTCCCCAATAGGTGTTAAAAAGACTTGGTAGTGTTTATGAAAAACATCAGCTTCCCTAATTGTTCATTGATCTGTTTTTCTGGGCAGAATGATGTTTTCACTGTTATTTTGCTCTGTTTCACTCAGATTCATTTGACTCAAACTGAAGAATGATTTCAGATAGCAAGGAACAATCTTGACTTTTACTCCCAGCTGACAGGATAATTCTGGCTTTAAAGCTGGGAGTTTAAAATGCTTTACCTGTGCACTGCTACTATTAGTTGTAATTAAGTGAACAGTTTGTCTAGAGCTCATTTTTACAGCTCATTGCTTGAAAAAGAACCTCTGAAAAGAACGATTTTATTTTTGGGACCCCACTTCTCTGTTAGCCCCCAGCATAGCATCCCCCACCCCCTGGCATGGCTGAGAGGGGCAGGGGCTGCCATGTTGTGGTGCCATCCAAGGCAGGGCAGCATCAGAAGGTGTGACAAGTTTGGGGACATACAGCCTTCACTGGTGTCATTGTCATCAAAGAGTAACATGCTTTGATTTTTTGCTTTGATAAAGTTGGCTGTTTCAGGAAAAGTAGAAGCTTTAGTAGAAAGTGGGATTTGGGGTGCTGGGTAGTGCTGGGCCTTAGGGACACCATGCTCTAGGGCACAGGTGCTCATCTCCTTTCTGAAAATTGATGTAAATAAAAAGCTTTTCTCTGGTAAACATATGAGAGATGAATCCTGTGGCATGGCATAGTTTGAAAGCAGCTTGTGAGGCTTTGGATTTGTCAAGAATTAATACCTTTGGCCTCCCCCCCACACATACACACACTGCTTTTCTTTCTCTTTCTTAATCCTGGATCTGGCACCTAACAGGGCCCATCAGAGAAGCAGACACCTTTGGCTCTCGAACCCTAAGAGGTGCCTCCTCATCTGCTTTCTGAGCAGCCAGGCATCTGCTCAGAAGGGTTGATGTACAGTGTCCCTTGTCCCTTTGTGACAGGGAGCTTGGGTGCTTCAGCCTGTTCTTTGTTTAAATCTGTATGCTCATTCCCACTTCTGGACCCAAAGAGCTTTTGAGAGCCAAAATGCATTTACTGAAGCAGCCAGAGTGCTGTGAGAGCCTGAGCCTGTCACTGCCTCACTCAGTGGCATCTTCAAATAACAGGTCACATCTCAAGAGCTGGCGACGTGACAAGGAAAAGCAAGGTCATGCTGGGCAGGACTTCCCAGTTAAAATAATTCTGTAATGAGGGCAGAGGGGAATCCTGCAAAACCACAGTGGTCAGCATGCAAGACTGGAGGTTGCCAGAGTTCATTTGGTTTTCCCCACTGGAAACTTTTAGCTAGGTCTGTTGGTGACTAATCTGCCTCTTTCCATTGCTCTAGGCTATTGTAGCAAAATGCAGTTAATGGCATCCTTGTTTCTTTTTTTTTTCTTTCTTTTTATTAAGGGTTAGATTAATGTATTTTTACAAGGATCTCCAGCTCTAGCAGGAGAATCAGACTAGGAGGTGACACTGAAACTACCACTGCTGAGAGTCACTCCACCTTACTGGTGGAACAAAGACTGATGCTGAAGCAAAAGCAGCTCAAATAGAGTATTAGGATACTTGAGCTTATACCTGAATTCAGGATACCTGAACAAGAATGGTTTCAGCCTTGTATACAAAGGCTGAAAGGTCCAAATCATGCCTAACCTTGGCATCAGTTGCAGAGGAGCAGATCAGCCTGGCTGGTGTGTCTTGTGTAAGGACTTCTGAGTCTGCATGGAATCCAACAAGTGTCTTTCTGGTGACTCTTGACATGGCTTGGAGCAAGCTCCAAGTGGGCAGGTGTCCATTTCCAGTAAGAATCATGTCAAAACTTGCTGTGACTGGTAAAGTGATGACATTGACCAGGAGTGATTAGAACCTTAGCTGTAGCCTCCACTTCCAGGTCATTTTTTCAAGCTGGGCCAGTCAAAAAAACACATCATCCTGCAAAGCATATTATTCCTCTGCCTTTTTCATCCAAATTTAAATTAAAAATAAAATGCCAAAATAATATAACCGACAACTAGATCTGATCAGTAGGTTGATATCTTCCAGTAAATGAGAAACCATTTGGGTTTTTTCTTTTTTTTCTTTTTTTTTCTTTTTTCTCTTTTTTTTTTTTTTTTTGAAAGAATTCTTCAGCAAACAAATAAATGGAAACAATGGGAATGGAAAGGACCTTCTGCTTGTCCAAATGCTTGTTGCAATATATCATTTCAACCAAATAAAACACACACAGTGTGGGACTCCTGGGGCAGTTCACAATTACCAATATCAAAACCATGTTCTTTTGTCCACTTTTTTTCCCTAAACTTTGGAATGAAGACTTGCTGCTGGCTGCTGCTGTGTGTGTGCATGTGCAATTACAGTGCCAGACTGGATTAGGGCCCTTTTAGGTGGCCTTGCTGTTTGACAGTAAGGAAAGCATACCCTAAAAATAGCAACCATGGCTATAAGTGACAAAAATTGGCAGGCAGAAATCGGTCAGATACAGCTTTGGAACAGCTTTTAATTTTTTTCATTTCAATTCCCAGTTAAACATCCCTTTAAATTAATTAGAGCAATCACAGTATCCCTAGAATATCAGTGTAGAAATTGAAGCCTGGTGCATGGTTTTAATATTTCCTAAATTCTTAAGAGATGCCATAAAAGCCAGTCTAGGGAAACCATTGTGTACGATGAAAAACAAATTCCTGACCAAACTGGCTAAGCTGGAATGTCTGAAAGAGAAGAGCTATCATAGAAGTTCTGGAAAGCTTCTGCTGATAATGGAATCAGTGTCCCAGGGTATATTGCAGCTCTATATTTAATACTGAGGTATTGAACTGTACTTCTCTGAACTGAACTGTACTGGCAGCCCACAGCTTGAACAGGGGCACCCTGTGCTGGGTTAGGAACTGGCTGGAGGGCCGGGCCCAGAGAGTGGTGCTGAACGGGGCTGCATCAAAATGGCGGCCGGTCACTAGTGGTGTCCCCCAGGGATCAGTGTTGGGCCCAGTTCTGTTTAATAACTTTATAGATGATTTAGATGAGGGGATTGAGTCCATCATCAGCAAATTCACAGATGACACTAAGCTGGGGGGAGTGTGGATCAGCTGGAAGGCAGGAGGGCTCTGCAGAGGGACCTGGACAGACTGGAGAGTTGGGCTGATTCCAACAGGATGAGGTTCAACACGGCCAAGTGCTGGGTCCTGCACTTTGGCCACAACAACCCCATGGGGAGCTCCAGGCTGGGCACGGAGTGGTTGGAGAGCAGCCAGACTGAGAGGGACCTGGGAGTCTGGATTGCCAGGAAGCTGAACATGAGCCAGCAGTGTGCCCAGGTGGCCAAGAAGGCCAATGGCATCCTGGCCTGTATCAGGAACAGCGTGGCCAGCAGGTCCCAGGGAATTCTGCCCCTGTACTCAGCGCTGGTGAGGCCACACCTCGAGTACTGTGTCCAGTTCTGCGCCCCTCAGTTCAGGAAGGAGATTGAGGTGCTGGAGCAGGTCCAGAGAAGAGCAAGGAGGCTGTGAAGGGATTCAGCACAAGTCCTGTGAGAAAGGGCTGAGGGAGCTGGGGGTGTTCAGCCTGGAGAAGAGAGGCTCAGGGGAGACCTCATCGCTCTCTACAACTCCCTGAAAGGAGGTTGGAGCCAGGGGGGGGGGTTGGTCTCTTTTCCCAGACGACTTTCAACAAGACAAGAGGGCACGGTCTTAAGTTGTGCCAGAGGAAGTTTAGGTTAGATATTAGAAAGAATTTCTTTATGGAGAGAGTGATCCGGCATTGGAATGGGCTGCCCAGGGAAGTAGTGGATTCTCCATCCCTGGAGATATTTAAAAAGAGACTGGATGTGGCACTCAGTGCCATGGTCTGGTAACCACAGTGGTAGTGGATCAAGGGTTGGACTTGATGATCTCTGAGGTCCCTTCTAACCCAGCCAACTCTATGATTCTACGATTCTCAACCTAGCTCAACTCACTGGGTTCTCATCACCGTTCTGTAGTGACACCATTCTCTCTTTAGATGCCCCACAAGTATTGAAATAGCTCAAGAGCTTTTTCAGCAACTTCAGTATCATACAGATGTTCACATGTTTGACTTTAGGACAGCTAGTGCTTGGAG
Source organism: Calypte anna (assembly GCF_003957555.1). Taxonomy (NCBI): domain Eukaryota; kingdom Metazoa; phylum Chordata; class Aves; order Apodiformes; family Trochilidae; genus Calypte; species Calypte anna. The sequence continues at coordinate 31,198,518 of NC_044253.1, forward strand.
TTTGTTGCATATAAATTCTTCCTTATATATACCACCACACTTTATAACTTCTAATAAATTTTAAAATAATACTACAAAAATTTTAAACATAATTAGAAGACCTTTGTACATAAATATATGAAACGGTGGCAACAGCGCTGAAGCAGCAAAGCAAAAGCCTGTCTCTTATGCTGCAAATCCCTGTCACCTTTATTAATGATACATACACAGCACATTTGATTTGATGCCTGCTAATATTTCCCTGTTTGCTTTTATTGCGATATTGACTGCCATCTCCATCATTAGTTATAATCTGTACACATTACTCTGAGCAGAATTTTTCTTTCCATGTATTGTTTAAGTATTGACTTTGCCAAAGGGAAAAATAAAAGTGCAAGCATTTAACACACAAAAAGTTAAATAATCCATTTTGGTCTATTAAATATGCATACACGTGCTAATACATGTTGGGTTTTTTTTCTAAAAGTGTTTTAGTTCTAATAAGCTTTTGGACTTAAAAAAACTGCTTCTGGTTATTGGGGTTTGGTGGTTTGTTTCCCCTTTTCAACTGAGCGGACAATTCATGAGTATGGGCAGGAGAGTTATTAAACAGTTCCACAAAGTTTTCAGCCAACCCAAAGATGGCAGCTATCATTTTGCCACAGGTTTTGATACTAGTTTGGATTGAGATTTGGGAAAAAAAGCATGTTATTCCAGCACCTGTAGTTGAAACTTGAAGTTGCATCTTTACAAATGTTCAGTGATTGCTTTTATTTAGAAGTACAATTGTGTTTACATAGCATCACAGAATTATTTGGGTTGGAAGGGACCTTAAAGGTCCTCTATTTCCATGCCCCCTTCCATGGACAGTGGCACCTCACACTAGACCAGGCTGCTCCAAGCCCCATCCATCCTGTCCTTGATCACTTCTAGGAATCCACTGCTTCTCTGAGAAACCTGCTCCAGTGTCTTGTCACTGTGACAACAAAGAATTTCTTCCTATTGTCTAACCTTCCAGTTTAAAGCCATTACTCCTTCTCCTATCACTCCATGCCTTGTAAAACGTCCCTCACCAACTTTCCCATAGCCACTTCAGGTACTGGAAGATACCCTAAGGTCTCCTCAGAGCCTTCTCTTCTCCAGGTTGAACAAACCCCAACTCTTTCAGGCTGTCTTTATTGGAGAGGTACTCCAGCAACCTGATTATCTTCACGGCCTCCTCTGGCCTTGCTCCAGCAGTTCCATGTCCTTATTGTGTTGAGAGCTCCAGAGCTGACCCCAGCACTCCAGGTGCTTTGTCTTTATTTACTTTTTCAGACTTGCCCTCCCTTTCCGCCATCCATTCCTGTCTGATGGTGAGCTCTTCTAGAGGTGTCTCTCTTACCCAGTGTTGTGTCCCCTCAGTCTTACCCAGCAGCATCCTGTACAACAGAGAATTACTGGCAGACAGGCTGTCTTATCCAAGCTGTGACATTGCCCCAGTGGATTCTGCCCATGTCAGGCAGGGGCCTTTGACCTACTCTCTGCTTTGAGCTGTGAGCAGTCATCCTTTTCTGCATCTTTAATACCTACTGGGAATTTCCACTTAAAATTAAGAAATCTTAAAAGAATACCTACCTCTTTATTTTTGCCATTTTCAACCAGTATAAACTGGTTATAAACTCATATAAATTGAAACAGAAATGTGGTTAAAAACACTAAGTTGAAACATAATTTGTTTTCCAATGTTGCGTTTTGCTTTTTAGCCTTGGGTATCTATATCCTTTCATAGTACAGCATCCATTGTAGGAACAATTCAGAACAATTAAAAACTGACCATTTCTAATATGGTTCTTTAATTTTTGTCTTTCAGTCTATCCGAGAAGTCACAGGCTATGTTTTGGTGGCTTTGAACCAGTTTGAATACCTCCCACTGGAGAACCTGCGCATCGTTCGTGGGACCAAGCTCTACGAGGAGCGATACGCTCTGGCGATATTTCTTAACTACAGAAAGGATGGCAACTTTGGACTCAGGGAACTTGGCTTGAAGAACTTGACAGGTGAGTGAAAGTCATGAATGTTATGGATCAGTTACCAGCAAAAAATGAGCTTGTTGAATATTTGCCCCAGAGCCCACAGTCACTCGCATTCTGCAAACAGCAGAGGTACCACAAGAGGCTGGCAGTTGTACTTGGTTTGAGTGGCTCACTGCTACTTAATTTCATTCCTTTTTTGGTTCACAACTGTTCTTTTCTCAGTAGTGATTAAAGACTATGTATGGAATTCATGCTGAAAGCATACTTGAAACAAAAATATTTGCTGAGAGAGTAGATCAACTTTTTTCTTTGTTTTGAGAACATAAGCTTGTTGATTTCCAAGTGATCTTCGATTATGGCACAGGTGTTGATTTAGGTGTTACATATTTTATGCCAAGTGAGATTACCTTTAGCATCCCCTCTGCCTCTGTGCTTTGCTGCTGTCTGGGTCACACTGCTGCTGTACTGAGCAAGTAAGGCAAGAGGAAGACAAAAGGAGGAGATGGTATCTTTGATACATTTAATTTTAGAACTCTTTCTAAGCAAAAATCCTACTGCATTGTGTATAATGACAAAAATGCTTGTTTTCTGGAGATAAAAATTTAAGCCAAGTTGATGGTTTTCTGTTCATCTGTAAATCTGAGGCTGAATAAACATTTCCCTTCTCCCAGCTGAGGATCTATAGTTGGTGATTTGGTAGATTAAAAACTGTCTAAATAGCACAGGACTGTAACTTATATAAAGTGCAGGCAGTGGCAGACTCTTTTAGGGAGTTCACTGGAAGCATTTTATTTATACCTGGTTCCTTATGAGTTATGATAATTTCTACCCTAAGCTTTGATGATAAGCTATTTCTGCTGATAATCACTGACCTGAGCTCAATGTGGAGTTCAAGGTGGGGCCCTTCTAAACTATATTTAGGCACCCTTCATACTCTGCTTTTTTCATGTTGGAATATTCAGAGCAGCACACAAATGCTTACAGTTTCTTGTTGAGGCCTCACTGGGCCATACAGATAAGCTTTCAAAAACAGGATGGAAAAGTAAGCTTGCAATATTTTACAAAACAAAACCACTGTGGATGACTTTTTCTGATCAGGCTCTTTCTCCTGGTTTTATTTTTAGCAATTTTCTTTACTGAGACCATTATGCTGGTATCAGAGTGCTTCCCAAGGTCTCTATATCCCTGTCATTAACTACTCTTTTCTCTATCACTGTCATAATTCAATTTCCTCTTCTTCTGTTTCCACATTTCTTCCCATCTTTCTGCTTTAGAGTGTTCATTGGGACTGCCTATGCCTTCACATGTTACAGAGCCATAATATCAAGTAATAATAGTATTACCTGTTTCTTCATATACTTTTTCTTGTCAGTGGTTTTCAGAATGCTTTGTAAAAGACTAGGTAAAACTGAGACGGAGAGGTGATGTGATACAAAGGCCAAAGGAAAACTGGAACTCACTCTTCTTGGGTCTGAAGCTGCTGTTCTGCCAGGAAGTGAGGGTTGTGTTTTCAGTGCTTGTTTAGCCACGACTTTGTTTCTCAGTAAGGTTAAAAGCCTTTTTCTTGTAGGCTCCAGGTCAAGATTTCCTTCCTGAACTCTTCCAGCTGTCCTCTGCCAACAGGCAGTTTGTCTGGCTCCACAGAGTCTCTCTGGAAGCTGCTTTTCCATGGTAGGCACAGCACAGAAACTGCCCATCAAATGGCTTTACTTTCTTTTCTAGTGTCATAAGAAGACCTGCCTTGGCTCAGCATCTGAATCTTTCCTAACATGAAATCATCACAGCCACTTCATCTGATTTAGGTGTTTCCAAAGCCCTCTGGTGGGATTATTTGGCTCAAAATGTATTGTTGTCTCTAGGAAGAAAAGTGTCCTAATAACACTAGCTTGTCTCCACTGAGCACTTAAAATAGCTTCTGTGTTCTGAATATGAGCCAGTATGTGCTTCAAAATACTCTTAATATTTTCTAGATAGCATGTGCCAGGCCCTCATGGGTCTCTTCAGCAGCTGTTCTTTGACCACTTTGTACATTGGTTGAAATGCACCTGACTATTTTAACCCACAACCTGCAGCTTTTTGCAAATGCTCTCCCTTGAGTATATTGATACTTCATTTATTTTTCTAACACATCCTTAGCTGCATAAAAAATAGTAGCTGTATAAAAATAACTGATGAATGTGATGTTGCAAGGCTGCAATAGGTCAGCTCTATTTGAACCTATTTAGTGCTTACCAGCTGCTCATTATTTATGCCAAAAACTGCGTTGCATGTGAAGAACTGTCTGCCCAGGGCTTATGCCTTGTTCACAGAAGTTTGGAGCTTGTTCACAGATTTGTGCAGTCTCTGAATGATGGAGTCCTGAGGGTATTTATGCTCAGTGCTTTGCAATATACAGACACTACTCCCTGTGTTATATCAATGAAGAAATTGCTCTCACCTTCATATTATCCACAGGCTTAACCAGAGACAGGGTTTCAGCCTTCTGTGCAGTACCATTGCATTATTTTCAGTGTGTTGTTAACAGCTTTGGTTTTATTGCCAGAGATAACTATCATGTTCTCATATTTAAATGTATCTTTAAGTGCTTGAATTTCCTTCCTTACGTTACAAAAAAATGACAGCTATGAAGGCAGTAAGTTTTATCTCACACAGAAAACATGATCCAGTTCTCACTCATAATATCTGTCAACATGAAAGGGAGTTTTGTTTATGCAGCACAGACCAGGGCCACGTCCTAAAATTCATGTAACAGTTGCAAAAACTCTTACCCGTATAAATCCTTTTCTCGCTTCTTATGAAAACTTAGTGATTCCATGGGAGTGTCAAAACCAAACAGAAATTGAACTAATGAAGTGGCTGCTGACATCTCAGCTGGACACATCTCAGCTAGCAGATTCAGCTGCCAAATAGCCTTAAAGTAAAAAGGAAGCTTTGTCATACTGAACATATTATTCAGGCTGAGATTGGTAGAATAACTGATGCTGAGGGAGATAGTTTCCCACTTCCTTCCATTCATTGCTTGTGAGCTGGTGCAAATCGTTCCTGTCTTCCCCAGGTAGCTCAGCAGTCAACCTTAACTTATCCAATGAAAGGGCATCATCATTCTTCACCCTTTGAGTACTCCAAATATAGAGAAAACCTGATGGCTGCATTTCATTACGTCATTTATCTTCATGAGTGGGGAGAGAGGGATAACTCATAAAAGCCAAACCCACTTATGAAGTATCCCATATTTTTCTCTGAGTAAAGATGAATAAGAGGGATCTAGAACAAATGATGTATCTTTGAGCATGGCCTCATCTCTCCTGTTGGCCTTGGGGACAATGGCTCCCCTGAATGTGCCTGTGAAAACACTGAATTCCTTTAATGTATTTGAATAAATTTGGCTTAGGAGTGATTAGTTCAGTAACACAGAAGAGCAGCAAAAAGTGTAGTTTCTTACTGTGTGTTTTGCAGGAAAGAAAATAGATTCTAAAATACCTGAGGGTCAAGTGAGAAATGCACATTGAAAGCTGAATTTGGTCAGTAGTAGCCAAAGAAAGGAAATCTAATTTGGTGGGCAGGAAAATCATAGGTGAAGAACCAGCTTCACTGGCTGCAGTAAGTGATCTGTTGAAAATTTACCCCATTATAGGTTTTTGCAATAGGTTTTAATTTCTTTAGGTTTTAATTAAATGTGTTTCTAACTGTTACATAAAACAAAATTTTAAAGATCTATGATAATTTCTATATGATTTTTATTTTCTTTTTTCCCCCCACAAGAATTAGAAAATGCTAAGGAGTACTTTAGAGAAAGGAGAAAAAATAATTAGATCTCTTATGAACAGGGTTACTTTTCAGTGAGTTTCTTGGTTTTATTTTAACGAAGACTTCTCATTTGCTATAATTATATTGCAGTTTGATCAGACTGGGGGGAGGGACATTGGAGGAGGGGAGGAGTAAAATTTTCTTTCAGTTTTGTTCACTGTTCACATTTTAAACCTACAGTGTTTTGGGAAATCTTATTTAGGTACCTGCTCAGGGCCTGAACTCCTTCAGCTCTGTGTGACTGCACATAAAGCACTTTTGTGGCATGGATGAAGTCCACCCCCTTTTTATTTCTTTGACCACAAAGCCCTCAGCTGGTGTCAGCAACACCATTCCTTGGACCACATGCATTCTGCACGAGTCACTGTTGGGTTCACTGTGCTCAGAGATGGGAACACCTCTGTGTGACAGTCAGACTGAGCAGAGGAGGCTGGGGTGTGTTGGTTGTGGCATCTTCCTTCACTGCTGATTTGTGCTAGTGGGGCAAGCTGGGCAGAAAGCAGTAGGGAACTCGCTTCAGGCTTCCTATGCAGCAGGTGGACAAGGCATCATATCTTTAAGTCAGAGAGGGGTTGCTAGGAGACAAAGAAGAATGAGGAATTTGTTTTTAAAAAATCCCTTTGGTGTACCCTCTGCATGAGGGGCTGCTGCAGGAGTTATCAGTCCTGTAGAAGCAGAAGCAGTGGGTCTGTGACTGTGCCAAAGGACTCCTTTTCCTGTATGCTTAGAGCTGGATGGACTAGAGAGGCATTTGTATCCCAGCACATCTTTGCTGACCACATGGTGGGTAGGAGAATAGGGAGGAGCACCTCAAGCACAGCTGTGCTTCCCTTGGGAAAGGAAGACTCTTCTGTGTGGAGGCACAGACCCTGGGGGCATGGTCCAGGTCCTTTCCTTGCACACCTCACCCCTATGGAAAGAAGGGCCAAGGCTTGTGGCTGTCCCCAGGCTCATAAATACAAGTGTGCCTACTAGCACACATCTTTCTCCTTTTCCCCAGGACACTGTTTTACTATTTCCTGAGGGGGGAAATTGCCCCATTCTGGCTAGTGGTCTCCTCAGACATGGTAGGTGTGATATGACAGCCAGTCCAGTCTGGAGCCCCAGACCCATCTCTGCTGGCAGTCAGTGCACAGCTGCATGCTGCTGAGCATGGAGCAGGAACAAGCACAGATCCAGGTTGCTCCCAGCCAGTTGGCATCAGTGCCTGGGAATGTTTCCAGGCACTCCTCGGCTCATGGCTGCCCAGAGGAATCCCAGATAAGGAACCACTGCCTCCAGTGAGCAGACGATGGCTCACAGGTGTTATCAAGGCAAATAGGCATATTGCATGCAGCTAGAAATGCTGATTTGGAGCCCCATTATGTTTATAGTCATGAGTTTATTATGTTAAGTAACAAGAGTGGGATGCTGTTTTTTAAATTTCAGTAAAGCCAGAATTTTGCATGATCTCTCTGAAGGATTTGGATAAGCTTTTTGTCATGCAAAATATTATAGCTAATGCCAGTGATACTTTGCAACTTGTTGATAAACAACTTATGCTCAGTTTCCTTTATTTTAAAGCACTTCACTGTGTTCATTTCACTAGTGTTAGAAATGTGCAGCCTTTGGCAAGGAATTAAACAAAAAGCTCAGCATAATAACAATATATTGGTAAATGTTTTTCACTGTAAATTGGAAAGATCATAGAATCATAGAATCATAGAATCCTTGGGGTTGGAAGGGACCTCGAAAGATCATCTAGTCCAACCCCCCCTGCCAGAGCAGGGCCACCTAGAGCACTTCACATAGGAACGTGTCCAGGCGGGTTTTGAATGTCTCCAGTGAAGGATCCCACAGAAGGTTGTTTCCTGGTGCTCCCTACCCCCTTTATTTTCACACAAACCATGAAAAGCATAGTGGATTGCAAGTGGTCTGATATGGTTTATTGAAAGGAATGCTCAGATGTTTTGTGAGTATCCAATGTCATGCAGCAGAACAACTTCATGTCATGCAGCTTCTCCTGCAGCAAAACAGGGCTTATAATCATGGGGAGGAGAAACCAGGCCAAATCTTTAGCTGGTGTAAATTGTCTTGCTTGCTTTGACTTCATAATGAACTGAAATTTAAATTGCACTTTACTTTCTTCAGTGGATAATTTAATTCACGCTTTAATTTATAAGCTAACTAGTGCCTAACTCCCACTTAAGCTCTTTTAAGGAACCTTGTATTCAGGGTACTCTGTCAGGATTAATACCAGCTAATGATAGCTGACTTCAAGGCATGTCTACACAGTGCAGTGGAGCTCTGCACAGGGATCCTTGAGCTAGCATCCAGCATAGGATGGAATAGTGTTTTACCCCACTTTAGGAATTGTGTTTGACCACACAGATTGGGTCCTGTGCTTGGGCTGAGTGACCCAGCAAGGCAAAGGCAGCAGATCTCTCCTTTCTAACTCTGGTCTCTCCAAACAGAAACACATTGTCCTGGAGTCTCAGGGTCTTCATTATGTGGTTGCTGGGTTAAGAAGGGTGGTATATTGGGAGGAAAGGCTGGGTAAATGGAGGAAATCCTTTCTAGCTCTGTGGTGCAACCAGCGCTTCTGCCTCTTTCTGTTGTGAATCACTGCTTCTACAGCAGAGCCAGTAGTGCTTGCCTACTTTAATTGGATTTCTTTTGAGAGTTTGGTATGAAAATGCTACTCAGGGAGGATCTGGCATGATGTGGAATTCAGCTTTTAACACTGACAGATACTACTTTAAATGTCATTATCAAAAAAACTGGATACGCTGCCACTGTCACCCGATAGTACCATATAAAATAGTAATACCATTCATTCTCTTTTTGGCATTTCATTCTCTTTTCACCTCTGCACTACTTCTCTTTATCTGTGCATTTCTCAATTATGAAGCAAGAAATTCTCTGTGTTCTGGAGGTGTGAAACACCCTTTAGCTTTTTAGAAATGTGGGAAATCAAGATAAATCCAGTAATACTGAAGCCTTCTAGAAATAGAGTAGCTTTGCCTGACTTCAGTCACTCGAGAGTTTTAGCAGAACAAGGATTTCTCTGGCCACATGCTTCACAGGGAGTTTAAACATCTGAACAGAGAGTAATCCCTCCATTTCAATCACATGGGTCAGGAATGTGTGGCATTTCAAAACATCCAACATTGGCAGACAGATCTGTGTTGGGCTGCACTATAAGTTAAATAAAATGCAATAGACATTACAGTTAAGAAGAAATTGTACAGTTTATAGTGACAGCACTGCTGAAAAAAAAAAAAAAAAGCAAAAAAGGCCAGCTCCCCACCTGCTTAAAGAGAAAAGAAAGGGGTGAATTATTCTCTAAAGTCAAGGCCAAATTCTGGTCCTGAGTAGGTGTTTTAGAAATTATATCCTTGCTGCTTCAGTAGTCTATCTTCTCCAATTCAGATGAATAAAAAAGGCATTCATTTCAGTGAGTTTTTCTCTCTGTATCTTTTTTCTTTCTTCTTTCTCTCTACAGTCTTCTGAATTCATTGATTTTCTTATTTGCTTCTGACAGGCTACAGCTGGCAAAGATTGTGGTGCTCTTGTAAAATAATTAAGGTCTGGTGTTACATGGGGAACGTAACCTATCAGTACTCCCTAGCAAAAGAGAGGTTATTGAGCAAGACGGTTCAGTTGCTGCAGGGTGGTGGGCTCTATCTGCCCACCCCCAATTATAAGGACATGAGCTGTGAGCTACTTGTGAGGCAGAGGGACCAATCTCCAGCATCCTAGGGCTGCTCATGTCTAGGGCTCAAAATGGCATCAAACTCCATGGGTCAGATGTCAAATTTAGTGCCTCTGCTTAAAGATCAGCAAAGCTCAGCAAAGGCATTTTCGTGGTGTTGCAGCATAGGTCTGGAAGGCAGTATGTGTTTTAAGGCAGCATCTGCTTATAGACCTGGATTCAAATCCAAACCCAAGAGTGACCTCCTTTTTGTAGCATTTCTTGCCAATCTATAGGAATGAAGAGCTGGGCTTTAGGAGACCATTTCTTGCAAACACAGAAGTCTCTGAGTTGAGGGAAGGTTTTATCTGCCCCCTTGGTTTACAAGGTAGAAATAATGGGTGCTCCTAAGATATCTTCATGCCTGTTCATTTTCATGTCATTTGATGCTGAGGGAAATTCCCTAGAAACTCTATATGGAGGCACAGGAGAGGCAACGAACCAGAAACTGTTTTATTTACTATATCTAGCTCTGAGAAAGCCCTTGCAGGCAGAGGAGGCACAGAAGCCATCCCAGACACTCAGCACAAAGGCAAGACCTTTGTGTAGCCTTCCCTGGCTATGGGCTGGCAGAGACAAGTGCTCCCACCTTTCACTTGGCCAGCTCCACCCCAGGCTTCTTGTCCCTTGCTTGCACACAAAACTGTTTCTTGCAGTGTCTCAAGTCTCAACCTTGAGCACCCAGCATTGGGACTACTTTTGTCACAGCCAACATGGGTGTTTTTAACTTGGGTGGGTCTTCAGCAGCATTGAGATGGGCAGCAGAGCAGGGCCGGAAGTGAGCATCAGCTCATTATAGGTTTATCTGAAACTGAGTTTGAACACACAAGCTTTGTGTGAAGGGGATGTGTGTCTGTTAGTCTATGAAAGAAAAAGTTCAAAGTTCCAACAGAGTGAACCCATCTAAGCTGACTGCAACTTCCAGGGTGAGAAAAACTCTTCTTAGCTTACCTTCATGAGCACTGCTTCTGAACTAGCTCACAGATAACAGCAGTCTCTAATGGGGGAGCAAGGATTTTGCCATCAGGAGTTCTTATGTGGCTGGGGGTTAGTAAAAAAAGACCAAGAGTTACAGTTGTCTCCAGAGACCCTTCCTGACCTGCCTCACTTACTACCCATACCCTGCCCAACATGAGTGGATGTGATGACAAAGATGCATTCAAGGACAGCAGTTCTGGGCAGCTGGGCATGCTGTGATTGTGAGTGTGCTTTGGAAACACAGGAACAGCCTCCCATCTGCCCCACATCTCTGCAAAGCCACTGAAGCAGATGCAGAGGCGGGCAGGAAAAAGTAACCTTGAATGGAACTTAAAAATAGAGATGCAGACTTGTAGAAGAGGGGAAATCACCGTGTGAACAGAGGTGGGGAATGCCCAAGTATGTGCCCCACAATCTAATGGCAGAGCAGGACTCACCTGGACTGGAGCTGCATTACAGATGAAGGAGCAGACAGACTGTACAGGAGTGTTTTTGATTCTGAACTGCTGGAGCTCTCTGGGAATCAAGACTCCCTGGTCGGTCCCACCTAGCTGTGCAAGCACTGCTTTCCATATAAAATGAACTTCTATTGGGCTGAAGTGAGAGCGTGAGGTGATGGGAGCAAGAGGCAGGTGGTGCATGAGGAGGCAGAGCTGTCCCTGGGCTGTAGGAGCCTTCTGTGCACCGCTAGGAACGTACGTGCCTGCAGGCATGGAGTTGGGGAACAAAGGTATCAGATGAGGAGAACAGGCTGGAGGCCTTTTTCTTTGATGTTTGGAAATTGCTCCAGGGGCTGTCTTCTCTGAAACCCCTTTGCCTTCCTTTTTTGAAACTTTCATAGCTGTGCTTCTATTTCTTTAAGGCTTAGAAGGAAGCAAAAGGGTGTCTGGCCAATCAGCACACAAACATCCTCACCGTGGAGTTCCCCTGAGAGCTTCTGCATCTCCCCATCAGTAATAGAGAAATGGCAGAGCCACGTGCTTTGGGCCTCAATCCACAGGTACTCCTGATGCAGAGGCAGAGAAGGAAGGGCAGCATCAAAATGGCTCTGTGTACCCTACTGAAGAGAAGATATCCTGGTGGTGTTTTGGGGGGCTGGTTTTGTGTTGCTATTTTTTAACTGGTCAGCTGGGCTCATACTCAGAGTGATGCTAGAGGCTGTGGAAATTCAGGGAGCTGGTTCCATCCCAGTGGAGGGCTGTAGAGTCAGACAGCTTCAAAAATGGCTCTGGGGCACATGCACCTGAGGGCAGGATGCAGAGACTGAGCTTACCAGGAGGCGTTTGAAATATTCTTGCCAAGACTGTTGTAAGTGGGGTGAGAACTCATTTGCTCCAGTCTCCTTTATGTAGACTTCAGTTAGAGCTATTAGCAGTTTTGTTGAGAACTTTTTTTTTTTTTTTTAATTGAAGCATGTCTGACAAGGGAAGACTTCTGTGAGAAAGGAATGGTTTAAGAAACAAGGGGAAGAATGCTGAAATGTTCAGGCACTGCATTTAATTTAAAAATTCCTCCTTATGATATTAAGCAGTTTTTCATGCTTCTATAAATAAGTCATACTTTCAACAGGAAAAAAACAAACAAACAATCCAAAGCAAACAAAACAAAAACAAAAAAATCCCAACAAAACAACAAACAAAAACCCCCAAAACAAACCATAATAGTTTGTGTTAAACAAACCATAAATTTTTAGTTAATTGAGCAATAATAACTGAATCTGATTTAGACTTATTTTTCTTTCCATTGGATTTCAACTCACTGAATTATTTGGTCCGGGCTTTTTTTCTAAAACCTTAAAAAGGATTGAAAAGCTTTTGGCTCATATTATGTCCCAATATCAGGTGTAAGATACTTCTCTTGGTGTGAGAGTATATCCAATTGAAAATAGACATATAGAGCAAGTTGTAAATTAATCAGCTCAGCTGCTGGTTGTGGTACAGATCTGTCACCATGGTTTGATATGAACAACCTGCTTCTTAATGGGGTAAGTTGTCATTTTTTGGAGCAGGTTGTTCCTGCCAGTTTACCAGATGTAAACTACTGTGGATGTCCCTAGAGGAGGCAGCAACCACTTCTGAGGTTACACTCCATGCATAACTCAAATTTCTGCCTCTCTGCTAATTTTTAAGTGATGTTACTAATTGCACAGCTCCAGCTATGTCTCTTTCTCATTCTGGAGTGGAAAATGAAATGCAGGAGCACACTGTGTCTTGGAGTGATTCCCTTGCTTTACTGTTGTTACAAGTTTATTAGTTTTTCAAGCCAAAGCAACATCAAATAAGTGCACCCGAATTAGTTTCAACATGTGGTGAGCTTTAGGTCATGACTGAGTTCATTCCCTTGTTTGAGGGCCCAGTCCAGATCCTACTGAAAGCAAAGTGGGTGTGTAGCCCAAGTGATGGGTTTTCACCGCTGGTGGAGTTAACTGAGTTCCGTTTCCAGAAAATAATAATTATTATCTCCCCCTAATACATGAATTCTTTAAAAGCTTCAATCAGTGTCCCATGCAGGGCAAGGTAGCCGGCGAGATATTTATGCACAAAACCAGGATTTATTGTAAATAGCAAAGGATCTTAAAAATTAGACTATAAAGACATAAATCAGATTATCTGAGTGCTCTGATATTAGGGTAGCAAAACACGATATTAGTATAACAAAACAAGAAGATATCTTACCAATAAAATATGCAATAATCAAATATGCAGACAACTGTTACACAAAGGCTAATTGCTGGAGTGCAGGCAACTTGCTTATTAATACTTCTTACACTAGATCTAGAATAATGATGCAAATAATACCTGTAGGCAGTATGGTAAGACAATGACTACAGTTTTTCTCATATTTGAAAGGATTTTGAAGTCTTAGATTTCCAAAGCTTAAAGGTAAAAACTTTAACATTTAAAATTAGCTAATAAGGATATAAATACGAGCACACATATAGGGATTTGATACTTCTTACCCTTTATTTGGCTTCAGCCAGCTATCCCTTTCACTCTACCTCTTGAGGACTAATCATTCCAGCAGGCTGGAGGGGATGACCAGAATCCTGTACACTTTCCCTGGAGCCTGATAAAGATCCATTATCCTAAGCACAGTGTAGTGCAAAGGATAGGCAAACATTGACAGTGACAAAAAGGTTGTGATGCAGAAAAAGTAAGACAAATGCAAGGAAGATAAAGGCAAATCTGCTGGTTTTATATGTGGTGGATAGGGAAGCTGGGGTGGACACAACTTCCTGAGCGTGTCCCAGGCTGTGTAAGAAAAGGCTGTGAAGAGCTAAGACACCTGTAGGGGTTGGCTGCACATTTTCCCCCATGCTTAATGGATAGTTATGAGCTATGTTTTGGGAAGGTCAGTGACTGGTATATTGTAGTGCTGGTGCTCTCTGCCAGCATCACCAGCACCGAGGAGGAACTGCATTTTGTTCTGAAGTGGTGATACTATGCTTCATAATTTTATTTTATTTTTTCCCAAGAGTGAGTCACACTGCTTGTTTTTTTTAAAGACCAAACTGCATAGTATTTATTTCTTTAACAGCAGGCAAATGCTACTCTTCAGTTAGATGTCAAATCCTCAACCTAAGGTTGCCTTAGGGTGGTGTTTCTCACAGTAACAGGCAGGAGCAGCCAGCTCAGAGTGGTGCTGAGGGCTCAGGCTGTCCAAGCTACCCCTTAGAGGCTGTGTCAGGGAAACTGCAGAGGTGGTCAGAGGTGGAAGGATTGTTGTTCTGAAATGATCCATGTACAAGATGAACTTGGCTGGATCAGCACTTGAATCTTCTGTGTTGTTTTTTTTTTTTTTTGACCTCTGCCTATGCAGAGTGCATAGGTGTTCTGAAATGATGTGGTTGCATGCATGGCTGTGGTTTTCTTTGCTCCTGCTGAGTTAACTGCTACTTGTAGAAGCTCTGATTCCAGCAGTCACATTTAAGTCCTGATATGGGGCAGTTTCAGTGTAACCCGTAGTGGTGCTGGCAGGTGAAGTTGACAGTCGTTAAATGCTTCGGCGACTCAGAGGCTTTAGAGAGTGCTGATCTTTAAGTGAAATTTGATTGTCCTAAAAGCAGGCACTTGCAAGGGCATCCTCCTCCTCGGTGTGTGTCAGAAGAGTTGAGAGGGGTATTTTAATGGCTTAATCACATGGGCTGTACAGTTAGCCCCACGTTGAGTTCAGTAAATCTCACTCCAGCCCCTGTTTCAGGGGCAAGATTTCTAGATGTTCAGACCTGAGTCGTTTTGATTTAATATTCAGAAGCATTCAGCTTCCCAAATAAAGATAATAGTTTTGCTAGTTGATTTATCAGTATCTTAATATGGACTTAGTTTTAGCCTTTTATATTCATCCCTCTTGAAATGAAAAAAAAAAAAAAAAGAAAGCTTACCACAAACCAGCCTTGAAATATGAAAAAGTTATCAAAGCTCTGCTGGGCAAATTTAACTATACTGATGGGTTGAATAAGCTATGACCTCTGCGAACCTCATTCTGCTCTGCTTCCTCTTCAGGCTAGTAGCAGTGGCTGGAGGTAAACATTAATCTTTTAATTTAGTCTTTGGTATAAACAGAAGAAATACCTAATTGCAATCACTGTTTTGTCATCAGGCTTCTCCAGCCTTACTGCTTTGCTTCTGAGGAAGAAGTAGCAGTGATGCCCATGGGCTCTGCTCAGGAGACCTCCCATCCCACAGCATTTGGATAGGGCAGATTACAGCTTGTTTGTCACAACAGGAGGGTCAAATGTAGTATGGGCTTCCTGGGCATATATCCTCCAACATCCCCATTTGCTAACTCTTCTTTAATCCTTCATCTGTTCTTGTATCTTTCTCTGGAGTCGGCTGCCCTCCATCTTATTTTTCTTTGTATGTTTCTGGGAATAGAGAAAGTTTGCCTGTATGGAGGCAGGCTGTAGCAGCTTACATTACTGTGCCAGTCCTAAGGAACAAACTGTGGAACAAACTGTGGGCAAATAGAGTTGCAGCTTATTTCCCTCTTCCCAAGCTCTGGAGCGGTGAGTCTGCTTGCTACGTGGTACCTCTGACAGCAGAGGCTGTTCTGGTTGGGACTGTTATCTCCTGGAGAGCAACAGGTGGGTTGTTTGCCCATGTGTTGCAGACCCATTTCTAAACTCTCTTGCTCCTGTTGTTGGTATCCAAATCGAGTTTGTGTTCTTTCTGTGAGCAGCATGGGAAAGCTGCCTTGCACCTTCTGCCTCAGCATATGCATAGCCCTGAAGATCGAAGCTGTGCTGTTTGCAGCCTCACAAAGGTCACTGGAGGAGATGGCTGGCTTACTCTTGGAATTGGCATGTGACTGGTGTTAATGTACTTTAGCATTGCATGACCCAGCAATGGGAGGTTTATGCTGTGTGGTTCTGATGGCTATTTTCACATCCATCCTCTGTGTGACCTGATGCAGAGACTCAGCATAACCTGCTCAGAGATACAAGGGCTGCTCTCCTCTGTGTTCTCTTATATGGGTAATTAATGACAATAGCTAGGGTTTAAGGATAGCTCACCAAGAAAACTTACTTGGGTTTAAGTAAAATTGCTCCTTAACACAATTTGTTAAATTGAAACAAACCCCACATGAATGTCCTTTTAAATCCATTCAGCTTTGTATTGATTTAGCCTACTTCAGTAACTCCGATGAGCTAAATTGATGTCTGTGCACTAAGTTAAGTGCATTCACATGGGATTCAATACCTTCTGAACTGACTTGACTTCAAAACTGATTGTAGTTTAACCACTGCAAGCCTTGTGTGAAAAATGCTTTTCTTGCTTGTTGCTACTGCTTTGACCGAGAGCAACAGGAAAACTTAAGGAAAAAGTAAATGCAACTGAAAGGGAAAAGGTGACCTCTGATGATGACTCTAATGTTGGGGTCCCTAATTTTAACACTGAATGGTTGCTATCATTGCCCAAATACTTTAGTGGCAGCTTCCATTCTGCAAGGCAGCTGGCTGACTATTTAGTGCTTTTGCTCCCAGGTGCACTGTCACTTAGTACCTGGAGAAAGATGAAAAGCCTTACATACCTACTTCTCCACCATCCTGCCTAATGCCTCCCAAGCCAACACAAGAACATGTAAAAGCCCCTAAGCAAATGTTTCTTTCTCTTTTCAGAGAGCAGTCTCTCAGCTTTGGCTGAGCTGGATGTTTCTTTGTCCAGA